>NC_080187.1:8031875-8648750 GCF_030028045.1 Hippopotamus amphibius kiboko
TAGAATGCACATTTTTTTCAAGTACACACAGAACATATTCTGGCCCATAAAACAAGCCTTATTAAATTTAAAAGGATTCAACTTGTACAAAATGTTTTTTGACCACAGTGGAATTAAACTAGAAATCAATGACAGAGAGATATCTGGGGAAAACCTAAATATTTAGAAACGAAATAACACGATTCTAAATAATCCATGTGTCAAAGAAGAAACCAAAAGAGAAATCAGAAAGTATTTTGAATGGTCTGAAACCACAACACAGCAAAACTTGTGGGATGCAGCCAGAGCAGGACTTAGAAGGAAATGCCTAAAACAGAAAAGAGAGGTCTCTTACAAGAGTGTAAAGCAATTATTTTCCAATAAAGAGCTTAAAAAAAAAGAGAGAGAGAGGTCTCAAACCAATGACCTCACTTTCCACCTCAAGAAACCAAAAAAGAACAAATTAAACCCAAAGTCAGCAGAAGAAAAGAAATAATAACTAAGGTCTTCCCTGGTGGCGTAGTGGTTAAGAATCCACCTGCCAATGCAGGGGACATGGGTTTAAGCCCTGGTCCGGGAAGATCCCACATGCCGTGGAGCAACTAAGCCCATGTGCCACAACTACTAAGCCCACGTGCTACAACTACTGAAGCCTGTGAGCCTAGAGCCCATGCTCCGCAACGAGAGAAGCCACTGCACTGAGAAGCCCTCGCACGGCAACAAAGAGTAGCTCCTACTTGCCACAACTAGAGAAAGCCCGCACGCAGCAATGAAGACCCAAAGCAGCCAAAAAAATAATAAAAGTAAAATAAAAATTAAACAAAAACAAAAACAAAAAACAGCCTCCTGCCCTAGACTCAGCCCACAATTAGACAATGAAGAGGAGCCAGGCACTGGCCTCATTTGGCACTGAAGATGACAAAACTGCAGTAATGAAAAAGGTGAAATCCCCTAATCTATTTCCATTTTAGGAAGTAAAACCAGAAAATCTAGCTTTGGCCAAAACTCCCTGAAGGGGACTCCTGCAACTGTGGAAAAGAGAAGTGTACTACAGAGAAAACAGCCTCTTGGACGCTTATTTAGCCCTGGCGAAAAGCTAGTCTCCATCGAGGTCCCAAGTTCAAGGTCAATGCCTGCTAACAAAGGTGTCTTTTTCTTTTCTCTAAAAGAAAGTCAGGGGTGTACAAAATTAACCCGATTTTAAGTACAGGATTTTGAGATATAGCACGTAAACTAAAGGTCTGCAGAAACAAGAGACCACGTAGAAACACAGTAAAACTTTTGTTCTTTTTCTGCCCTTTCAGGAGCCTGGTTCTCCTTTCAGATTAGATAGATGCCAAGTGGGGGGGGGGGGGGGGGGGGGGCAGGGGAAGAATATGGTATTGAGGCCGGCATGTATATAAACACCTAATCACCTTAAATGATCAGAAATGGCTCAACCATCCCCAAATTGGCCAGTGGGAACCAAACCACTGGCACATGTTCAGCCTAGCTGTGGCAGCCACGCTTTCTTATTCGCTCCTTCTCTGCTCCCACGTGAAAAGGCAAACTAGCAGATTTATTATTAAAGCAACACTAAACGTTTGTGGTTTCTTAAAGCTGATTTCAGGAAGGTACTCTAAAGCTGAGATTGTCTGAATGAGTGCGCACGGAGCTGTCACCACCTGCTTACTCTGTCCTGGGGGAAGACCTCAGAGAGAAGAGCCCACACACAGGCGTGAAACCCACCGGACGGTCGGCTGCCTTCAGCAAATATACATCAGAGCAGCTCAGGGTGTGAAGGGCAGCTGGGAGAATTCTGGATGAGAATGGCTGGTTTATATCGTCAGCACTTAGAAACAATTCAGAAAAGGCATTTTTTTTAGCTATAGAACTATTTACCAGATCCTATTTTTACTGCTTATATAGGCTAAAGAAGAGACTCTAGAAAAAAAAAAATACATCCAAGATGTAAATGAAAAAAGGAAAAAAAGTTAACTGTGTGTCTATAAATGCATCACTAAAGGCTTCTATAAGCATGTAATCTCTCCCCATAGTGCTTTCTGTAAGACCCTGGACAAGTCATCTAACCTCTCTGAGTGGGACAAACCTTGAAAGCCTCTCCAGTTCTAACATCCCAGGGGTTCCAACTCAATCTAAGGCCATCAACCAGAAGCGATGGTGGGATGGGGAAAAGGCCAACAGGATGGTAAATGTGGGCATGGTATCGGGCTGGTTTTAACCAACAGGACTCTTCAACCGCATCAGGCCAAAGACAAGGATTCGACACTTTGGGCTCATTCTGGGTGATCTAAACCATTCCATTCCCTCCCCCCGCCCCCCTTTTTTTTTCACCACTGAATTTCTTTTTCTTTCTCTTTCTTTCTTTCTTTCTTTCTTTCTTTCTTTCTTTCTTTCTTTCTTTCTTTCTTTCTTTCTCTCTCTCTCTCTCTCTCTCTCTCTCTTTCTCTCTCTCTCTCTCTTTCTTTCCATCCCTCCCTCCCTCCCTCCTTCCTTCCTTCCTTTCTTTTTTGCAAGCTTCCTCACACAACAGAGGTAGTTTTCCTTGTGTTTGGTACAAAGCGTCACATCAGACTCCAACCCAGGAGGAGGGAGGGCTGAAGGAAAGAAGCCACGAGGTCAGGGGTGGGTGGAATGTGGGAAGCTTCACAAAGCAGCAGCAGGAATAGGGACAGTCAGCAGCCCAGCTTCCCCTGGACCCTGGGAAAATAAGCCGTGACTCACCTCCTCTTTAAGCTGCCCGGCCAAAAGTTTAAAGCAGATAAGAAGCGCCTTCGGTCCTACCTTTGTTATTCCTTTACTTTAAAGGAAGGTGCATCTTTAAGACAACTGCTTTTCTTAGGTATGGTGTTGAGTCTTTCATAGCCCAGAGCGTACCCATCACTTCAGACCCTGCTTCCTGAGTGCCATCGGGGGTCTTAAAATACTCAGCTGGTGTCATGACACAGACACTTCCTTGTCACCAACTGTGAAAATAAAGGCTGCAAGGTTTTAAGGGCTAGTAACGTACCTCCAGCCACGGAAGGAAGGAGGCAGTGTACGTTGAGCTAAACTGGGCAGAGTCCAAATCCTGAGTTCTGCCACTGCCTTTGCCTTCAGCCATCCTGACCTTGGAGCCTCAGTCCCACACTACAAACATACGAGGTGAGTGAGATACTCTCCAAAGGTTTTAATTAAGCTCTACTTGAAGCTTCCATTTTTACAACCTCAAAGTGAACTCCATGTTGGAGAAAAGACCATCCACGGCTCATGAAATGGGCAACAGGCTGACAAGAGTGGTGCCCAGGAGCCCATTTCCATCCAGGGAAACATTTGGGCCAAAGACATTATCGGATGTGGAGTGACACGACAGCTTTTTAGAAATCTCCTGCCACCGGGGTTCGTTCATTCCTTTCTTTCTTTCTTTTTTTTCTGTTTTAATCTTCCTAAAGGCTATAGGGCCCAGGCTTTCCGCAGCCCTGTCAGCTGACCAGAGGCTGTGCTCCCCTGGGTGCTACACACCCTTTATTACCGACACACCCTTTATGACCAGGCCTTCTCCTGCTTAGTCCACTTTTCACCTTAGCAACCTAAGAAAAAATGTAGAGGATTACAACCAACTGCGGGCATCTTATTTTCAAAGACTCACTGGGGGGTGGGGGGGGGGGTGGAAGTCACTTTGTGTTGAATCCTGTCCCAGGTTCTTTATGTACTTGTTCTAATTCAATCCCACAACAACCCACTGAAGTAGGTATTCCTACCACCAGGGTAAGGAGACCGAGAAGACTTGGAGCGGTTGAGTAACTTACTCAAGGTCACACCGCTGGAAAGCGGCACATACAACACTTGAACCCAGGTTTATACCACAAAGTCTGTATTGGGTTATTTAAAGCAGTTTTACTGAGATATAATTTGCATACTATACAAATCACCCATCTGAGTTTACAATTCAGTGGCTTTTCGTATATTCATAGATATATGCGACCACTGCCATGGTCAATTTGAGGCCATTTTCATCACCTCATAAAGAACCCTCCCCCCACCCCCCCCAAAAAAACCCCCAGACCTGTTACTAGTTATCACCTTCCTAGCTCTCTGGTTCCCTCTGCTCCCAGGCCTAGGCAACCACTAATATACTTTCTGTCTCTACAGCTTTCTATATTCTGGGCTTTCACAGAAAATGGATCCTGTAATATATGGCCTTTTGTGAATGGCTTCTTTCACTTAGTGTAATGTTTCCAAGAAAAATCTGTTGTCTTAACTCCAAGACACACTGCCTCAGGGGGAAGGGACCATGGAAGTGTGCCCAGCACACCATGTGAAATCTACAGCAGCAGAGGTTATAGGCAGATAGCTGTTTTCAGATAAGACACCTGTTTTCAAAGGCCCTTGGATCACGTTTCTGGGTTGTTCCTGAAGGTACACTTGGGGCAAACGGATAGCAGCTGCAAGCAGATGGACTTCAGCCTGATCTAAGGAAGAACTCATAAAGGCCCTGACCACGTCCACAAAGAAATGGGCTGGACCCTCTGTGAAGGATGCCACAGGAGGAAGGCTCCCCACACTGGGTGGGGGGCTGGCCTGTGATGGCCAGGGACGCGTCCAAGACAAAATTCTTCAGTTCTGCCAAATTCACATTAGTAAAAGAAGAAATGGTTAAAAATGAAAAGTCTGCTCAGATTTAGTTTAATGAGACTAGTCCTCTCTGAGTACAGTTTTGTTCACAGAATTCTTGCCGCGGCTGTGTACTCAGCTGGACTAGAAATGAATACCAGCAAAATATTTGTTTCTTTCATTTCCCTGTGGTTTCTGTGAGGCTTCAACAATTGATGGCTCTTTGCACATCAATGGAATTCGTCCACTGAGGCTCCAGATCAGGCCCACTCTGGTATATTCTTATTTATTACTTGGCTCCACCTTTCCAGATGTCAACTAAGTTTTTAAAATATCTTCTAGTTGACTTGATAATAATTCTTCCAAGCCAGAAATTTTACAATATAACACAATCAATTTAGTACGTGAACTCAATCCAGCCTGTAAAAAGGGTTTTTTTGTTTTTCTAATGCGTCATTCTATTATACCAAATCATATCTACCCCTTTGCTACGGAAAATGCTCTTTGTTCTGTAGACTACCTTACCTAAGTCCAGCTTTGTAGGCAAATACCTGCCCCACAAATGGCCAAACACTGAAAAGGTATAGAGTTCAACAGTACCGTCTGATTAAGCAATACCACCGTGACATGAATGACCTTCCATTCAATTATTTCGGTCAACAGCGACTGCCTCCTGTACACTGCTCAGGTCAAGGAGAGAATTAGGGCAGGGTAGATTCTCATCTTTGACAGGATAATCTCTGGATAATCCTGAAACCTCTTTTGGGAATAACAGATGTGGTTCTAAAAGGATCGCTCCTCAAGTTCTCCCCAAAGCCCAGTTTGTGAGGCTCAAACCAGACAGTGCAGATGCAAGTCTCTGAATCAGCAAGCTCGGCCATGCCAACGTCTCGAGTCCTCACCTGCATCAAACACCAGCCCCTTAGGAGACCCTCACACGCCTCAGCTTAAAGAACAAACTGCTGACACGTAACACAGATTGTGTTCTTTCCTCACTTGGCTTGCCTGAGTTCTAACCTATGTTTTAAATTTGTTTTCAGGCAGAGATTTTGTTTGGTCACATGAAAATGCCTTAAATAGGCAATGCTATAATTAGCTCTAGCTGCAGTCTCATTTCCAGAAGTTGCTACTGTTGTCCTCAGCTTTTTTCTGTCTTTCATAAACTCTTCCCTTCTTTTGTCCCAGGACAGGCCTCTTGCTCACACGCCCTTTACAAATTTCTCTGGCTGGCTGCCACTGGTTTCTCTGCCCACTGCCACTGTAAGTAAATTTTCCTCGACTGTCCCAATTTCTTCTGAAACAAAGGCAGATGCCAAAAATTGCTGGTTCATTTGTAAAGAAAACTTGAGCCGATGGTGGCAAGCTAGCGGGAGGCTTTGTGCAGTCCCAAGGCCTGCATGCACCCATCACCCACTGATAAGCCCTGGCAGCTGACTGCTCTGCAAACCCCAGCACCTCAGACTGGTTCTGAGGGTCATATGAAGCAGCTGCCGGAGTCTGATGTCGTGTTTTTCAATGCCTATTCCCATGGCAGATAACCCATTTTGAACTGAAGGGCCCCAAATTCTCTTTTGCCTTTACTACCTCTGCAAAACTGCAGCACTACTTTCTCTGCCCGTAGCTAATACTGATAGGACTGCAGCAGGAAGTGGTGCGGGAGTTCATGAGGCGGGGTGTCTTCCTGTGGCCCAGCTATTCACAAAAAAGCAGCTTCTCTAATACTTAAACCATTCGCCACAGGGCTGGCCTGTGCTCCATCATGGGTAATAAACGAATAAAATGGATCCGTCCCAATCTCTCAAAGCTGCTGAATTTCACATTCATAAGCTGAAAGTAGAGGTCCATACTAAAGCCACACACCGAGAGGATAAAAAAGAATTTTGTTTCCGATGATAGAACTTAGTCACAGAGTTAAAGATTGTAGAGCCAATGTGACCCCAATGGGGTAGGCTCCCTTGGGTTAATCAGAAAGGTTTCCTTTCCACACTGGAGAGAAAAATGATCACTTTCTCCTTATTTGCCCTTAGACATTCACTGCCAAAAAAACGGATTAGGATCAATATCAGATGTGCCTTGAGTTGAAAAAGCACTGTGACTCCAGTTGAGGCACAAAGCGCGGTGTAAACACTGAATACACCCCCATAGCCAGGCGTCCTTGATATGCCTGGTGGCAGAGGCCAGGTGGGTAGGTTCATAAAAGTAGAAAGGCTCACCTAGGCCCATACCTCCCTCAGCCCGTAAGGCACAGACCCTCTGAGTTCAGCCATCCCATCTTTCCAAGTGATTTATTCATCAGTTATGGATTGGAAAATATCCAGCTCACAACACCATTCTGCATAAAACTCACTTGAAAAGACTTTTTAAAAAAACTTATGTCTAAGCCTCTTGGACCTAACCCAATGATTCTACCTTGCATGGTATTACCCTTGGTCTTCCTAGGCTGAGTCTAAGTAGGTTACAAATGTTGATCCAAGATATTCTGGACATGAGTTAAAAGCTTTATGTACACCTCCTTGACAAACTAATTGGTTTAATTCACTGGCGTTTCACCAAAAATTTTTTTCACACTTAGCTATGAGATTCTCTAATTGCGGTGTGTAATGGACCAAAAGGACTAACTTAGACGAGAAACAGGTTACTAGGTAAACTCCTCAGTAGTCTTCCTCCAGGTTATAAATCAGGCTAAGCCACAATACATAAAATACTTGGAAAAGGGCAGCTACAGCTACAAAGTCAGATAGGAAAACGTACCATGAGAGACAGAAGGGGGAAGAAACAGTCTCTGCTTGAGGTTTTTATAAAGGACAGCACAGCTCCGTCCTCCCTTCTCCTTTGGCCAGGAGCCCATTCCAGGACAAGAGTAACAAAATCCCCTCCTAAGTGGACCCACACTTTCACTTTTAGGAAGAATGTCCCTCTAGATTCTTTCATTCCAATCTGCAACCCTGTAAGAGATGACTATCCCATTTTCCAGATCAGCATGTCACTGGGGATGAGTGTAACCCAAGAGAACTGCCAGTTCTCACCACCCACATGTCAGAATCTGCCTGAAACCCCAGTTCCCATTTTTTCCAACTCCCACAAGCTTCTGAGAGGAACCAGATCGGGGCCCACCGCTGGCATGGAAACGAGAGCGGAGGGAGCCATGCCCCTGGAGGAGGATGGATGAAACCATTAATGACAGGTAGAGGAGAGTATGAAAGCTTAGTCCTGAGGTCAGAAGGTGACATAAGGCAGACTCTTGAGACTTGACCTTCTACTCTGGGGAAAGCCCCAGCAGAAAGGGGCTTTTCTACCATCAGAATGCCCAGAGGGTGCCCACCTGTACTTAAGGAGAGCCTTCCCCCCTGCCCAAACGCCTACAGAGGCCAAGACGGAGCTCTACTCCCACCAGGGCATAAACGGGCTGTCCGTCTGTCACTCAGGGGGTCCTAGCCAGCCCGAGAGGCCGTCCACCAAGCCTGCCAAGCTCCAAGGGGCTGCCAAAGAAGCCGGTCGTGCAAACCAAACCTGTCACCTGGACCTCCCGGAAGTGCGGGGGAGCGAAGGGGTCCCCTCCCCGCCCACGCGGACGGTGCGCACTGCCTACCCGGAGCTCGCCCTCGGTGCGGTGCAGTCCCAGGCGCCGAAGTCCCACGGCCAGGTCGTTGACACACAGGCCGCCGTCGCGGTTGACGTCGAGAGTCTGGAAGAGGCTCCAAAGGCGCAGCCGGTGGTCCGGGCCCCCGCAGACGGCGCCGCCGCACGGATCCACGGACGCCGGCGAGGAGGCGGACGACGAGGCGGCGGCGGCGGCGTCCGGCGGCGGGGAAGCCACGCAGCGGCACAACACACTGCTCACCATCGGGCGCGAGGCAGGGGTGGCGGGCCGGCGGGGAGAGCGCGGAAGACACGCCGCTGTCCTCAGTCGACTAGCGCGGGCTCCGCGATGCCGGCAAGCGGGCGGGCTGGGCCGCTTCCGGGAGCCCCGCCCCGCCCCGCCGCGCGCCTCCTGGATGGCCACGCCCCCAGGCACGACGCCGACCAGTCACAGGCCCGGACGGCCACCCCCCGGGGGGCGGAGCCTCCCCGAGGACTGCCCACGCAGACCTTGACTGCCCGGCTCAATGGGGAGGGCGGGGTGATACCGGCTCAGCCTGAGGCCATTCAAACTGAGGCAGGCGGGGATTGGCTGAGCCGGGCCGGGGGAGAGGAAATCACGGTGCGATAGGCAGAAGTCATGTGATTGGCAGGGCCTATTTCCATTGAGAAACGCTGTTTAGAGGGCGAGCTCGTAAAGATGGGAGGGGCCGTCGTGTACGGAGAGATGGCAACAACGGGTGGGAAATAGAATTTGTGTGAGGAGCATTTGTGAGCGGCGGTTGCATGGCAGAGTCTGCGCCCTTGGGTGGAATTGAAAGTTAACTGGCTAAGGGCTCAAGGCCGAAAGCACTAGGAATCCTCAGGAAGCCGGGTTTTGGTAATCTAACTCCCTAAACCACCAATAAAATAGCTGAATTTAACGGCGTGAAAGTCGTAATACCGATGATTGAACGACAGGACGACTTTCCAATGGAAGTCAGCAAAGGCTAGGTTGGGTGGAGCGCTCCGTAGCGACAGACACACCTTTACACCAATGATCAGGCCAGTTGCAGTAAGTAGGCGTGTTCTTTAGCTGAGCGACAGATTGAAAGAACCAGTGAGCGACGTGATATCTGAGCCGCGGCCAACCGGGAGGTCGGGTCCCCCTGGAAAAGCTCTGGGAGGCGGGAAGAGGGGAAGTGGGCGGATCTCCGCACATCCCGGCGGAAGAGGCAGATTCAGGAAGCCATTACGCAGCTGGCTGGCAGCGGCTGGGCCGGTCGGGGCTGGGCCCTACGTACTTTGCGTAGCGAGGGGGGTTACCGAAGGCCCGGTACTTGGCCTTGGACAACCCCGGCTTACCCCTGTAGAGGGGGTGGGTGAGGAGCGAGGCTGAGGAAGGTGAGAAGGGGAATTGGGGCAGTTAGGGGATTATAGTTTCTTTAAAAAGCAGGGTGGGGAGAGGCCATGGCCGTCCCAGCCAAGAAAAGGAAGATGAACTTCTCAGAACGAGAGGTGGAGATCATCGTGGAGGAGTTGGAACTGAAGAAGCACCTGCTGGTGAACCACTTCAACGCGGGGGTCCCTCTGGCTGCCAAGAGCGCGGCGTGGCACGGCATCCTGAGAAGGGTCAACGCCGTGGCCACCTGCCGCCGGGAGCTGCCTGAGGTCAAGAAGAAGTGGTCTGACCTCAAGACCGAGGTCCGTCGCAAGGTCGCCCAGGTCCGGGCGGCCGTGGAGGGTGGCGAGGCCCCAGGGCCCACTGAGGAAGACGGAGCTGGTGGGCCTGGGACAGGTGGGGGCAGCGGCGCCGGCGGCCCAGCTGTAGCCCCCGTACTGCTCACCCCCATGCAACAGCGCATCTGCAACCTGCTGGGTGAGGCCACCATCATCAGCCTGCCCAGTACCACAGAGATCCACCCCGTGGCCCTTGGACCCACGGCCACTGCAGCCGCAGCCACGGTCACCCTGACACAGAGTGAGTGACCTCTCCCACCCAGTCTGGCGTGCCTAAATGGGAAGGGCCAGCAAGTGCTGGGGGCAGCCCAGGGAAGGTTGGCTGCCAAGGGTCAAAGGTCAGATGGGAGTCTTGAAAGACCATGAGGCCTTCCAAGAGCTCCCCAGACGGAAGTGATCTTGTTCTCTCTGGGACTTCCTCACCAGCAGTCTGGACTTCTGACGGGCTGGCTTCCTCTCCACTCTTTTGCCACCATTCATGTCCATGACTGAACTGTGTGGTCCTTGAAGACAGAGACCATGTTTATATCCCCACAGGACTTATCACAGGGTCTGGCACCTAGTAGGCAGTCAGGACATATTTGTTGAGTGAATAGATAGATGGACATCCATTCTGGACAAAGACATTGTGGTTTTCAGTGTGGTGGACATTCATCAGGCACTGCTGAGGAACCTCGTGGTTCTGGTGTTAATCTACCCCTCCGTTCACTCATCAACCCATTAGCACAATTCTGTGCCAAACCCTGGGCTTGGCACTGGGATGACCAAGGTGTCTAAGAGATAGGCTGGTTATATTCTAATAGGACGGATAAGACACATATATGAATAACTGCACTGCCATTTGGGAGAACCTAAAGACTCAGAAGAGAAAGGAGGCTTCCTGGTGAGGATGGGGGCACACAGTTGACTTTGACATTAAAGGGTGGAGAAGGCTGACCTTCCCTACACGCTTGGAGGCCCAAACAGCCCAGCTAGAATGCCTTCAAAGGTTCTCGGCTATGAATGACAATGAAACTGGTTGGTTGGACTTCTTAGTTCAGATAAAGGGTTGCACCAATGTCTGTTAAGTGCTCTTTGTGATGGGCTGGAAACTGTTTCGGTCAGTGATTCTCAATGGGGCTTGGGGGAGTTAAGGGGGTGTGTGTGAGTGCCATAGCCCCACAATGTCATATTTCTCAAGGATATGGAGGTGGGAAAGGGGATCAAACACTGCCCTAACTCAGTTGCTATTCTGGAAGAGGAAGGACCATTAGGTATTCCTTTGACCAAGGTGATTAAGGAGACAGAGAGGCATTTAGCTGCCGCCTTCCCACTCCCACCTCCTTTTCTGCTTGGCCATAAAAGACATAGAAGTCAACAAAGCACTAAAGGAGGTAGGACCAGTGGGGCTGCAAACCACTCCAGTAGAGGGTCCCAGCCAGGATGCCTGCTATGTGCTGGCACTTCGGGGAGCATGTGGCCCTGCCTCTTTACCCAGAAGCAGCTCAGGGGGGTGGTTGTGAACACATTGGACTCCGGTATTGGGAGACCTGCGTTTCCTTCTGGACCTGATAAATAAGCTGTCTGACCTTGGGCAAGTCATTCCATGTTTCTGAGTCTATCTCCTGCTCTCTGAAAATGAAGGTAACAGTATCTACCTCTTGGTATCATTATGAGGGTTCATGGAGCTGATGAGTGCAAAGCGTTAGCACATAGAAGTTTCCTCCCATTTTTTTTTTGCCAGTCTTACTATTAGCATCTTTGCTTTTGCCAGATCTAGGGCTGGCCCTTTGGTTATTAAGTTGATTAAGATTCTAAACACCTTAGATTCTAGATTTATACAAGAAAGGCTATAAAGCCAGGGGATGGCCTCCTCCCCACTCCACATGGCCAGCCTCATTCTTTCTAGAAGGTGACCTGCCACTGCCTTTGCTTTCTTCCCCGCAGTCCCCGCAGAGACCGCCTACCACACGCTGGAGGAGGGAGTGGTAGAGTACTGCACGGCCGAGGCCCCCGTGGAGATGATGGCCCAGCACACCGACACCTCGGTCAAGCCGCAGGCGCTCAAGAGCCGCATAGCCCTCAACTCAGCCAAGCTGATCCAGGAGCAGCGGGTCACCAACCTGCACGTGAAGGAGATCGCCCAGCACCTGGAGCAGCAGAACGACCTGCTTCAGATGATCCGGCGCTCCCAGGAAGTGCAGGCCTGCGCCCAGGAGCGCCAGGCTCAGGCCATGGAGGGCACCCAGGCAGCCCTGAGCGTCCTCATCCAGGTTCTCAGGCCCATGATCAAAGATTTCCGCCGCTACCTGCAGAGCAACATGCCCAACCCCCCCACTGCCTCCGACCCTGGACAGGTGGCCCAGAATGGGCAGCCAGACAGCATCATGCCATGAGGGCAGGGGTCGAGCCAGCCTTCTGCTGCAAATGGATGACACCACGTGGTCTTGTAAGTGGCTCGTGTGGCTGGCCTCAGGCTAGGCCCGGCCACATGGACAGCTCCCAGTTTGATAGACATTTAGGGGTCCACTGTTTTCGAGAAATGAAGGAGACTGGGAAGAAGAATTTGTTGGGTTCCTGGGACCCAAAATCTCTTAACCCCCACCCCTTGAGCTGTCCTGCTAAGAACCTGAAGACTGAATATAGGTGGGCGTCAGGTGCTGGTGACGGGACCCATGTTGTCATGAACCAGGGCTTGTGACATGACCCAGACTCGGACTAGGACAACAGTCGGCTCTCACGGGGAACCATCTCACAGCCTGGGGTCTGTGCTGAAATACCGCCCCCGCCCCACCCAGGTGCCATCCTCTGGAGTAAGATAACATCAGTGGTGCTGGCAGTAGCACAAAAATATCTTCTTCCTCCCTTGGGAGGCAGAGTGACAGCTGGGCCTGAGGAGGAAACCCCACCCTTCTCTCCTCACTGTGCCTCAGTTCTCAGGGGACTCTAGTTAGTGCCATGCTGCCCCCCGCCCCACCACACCCGGGCACAGCGGGGGCCCTGTCCGTGCCCTGGGCTGCCCGTGCAGTACACCCAGGCTGCGGCCTGTTGGGCTCAGGAGTGCTGTGTGTGGTGGGGACAGCCTGGCCACCATCTGGTCTTCCACTGCGTCCCCGGGCAGCTCTTTGGCGGTTTGTCCCGATAGCTTTTGACTCAGGTCAAGCATCAGGCTTTGGGTGCTGTAAATTTTACTTACTGCCCCCCTGCAGTGGGTCTGAAGCGACCTGTTGGCTTCTTCCAGAAGGCTTGCTGCAAGGCAGTTGTATTTATTCTGTACACGAACCCCACTGGGAAGGCCTCCAGGACCTCTGAGGGCAGCTCTGGCCACACGCCCTTCCTCCTTTCCTCTCTACTGACTGCGTTTCCAAAACTCAGTGCAGAAAGCAGCCTGCTCAGCATCACGCCCTCGACTCCCTTCACACAGTATTCAGCGCCTCATGTTCTTGCAAGACCCCCACTGACTGGTTAGGTGAGTCTGAAGGCCTGATTGGCCCTGAATGTATGCGATGGGAGAGCTGAAACTGACCTAAGAAGTGGGACCTTGGACTTCTGTGCTTGGGGAAGAGCAGACCGACCTCGGAGTGCCGAAGGAGGTGGGGTTCCGTGTTCTGTCTTGACACTTTCTCCCCGTTTGTGAGGATTTTACCCAGATGGCATTTTTGTCTGTTTCGTTTTCAGAATCGCCATCAATTACCGAGAACTTTGCATCTTCCCCGATCATTTCCCAAGTTGGCCATTTTGCTGCCGAGGCCTTGGCCACACGTGACCGATGGTTACAACTCAAGACTCCAGATCTCAGCTGAGCAACGAAGGTGCTGCCCTTCTGGGCACATTTAGAATCGCTCAGCTCCACTGTTGCAATTATGAGAAGATGCCCCCAAAGACAGGGACGTGTGCAGTGCCAGCTGCAGAGCCATGGAGAGGAATCAGGCTGGTGAGGGAGTTGGGTGGCAGAAGGAAAGCTTTTCTCAGCGTGGCTGGAAAGCAGCAGCCCCTGGCAGCCTGGGAGCCCTCCCTCCATGGAGCCCGATGGCCCCATCAGGGTAGCTTCGGGGACTTCCTGAGGGTTTGCAGCTTGGTTTGGTTTTTCTCTGGGGTTGGCAATCTGAGCCAATATCGTGTCTGTTCCAATTGGGTATAAAGAGGAAGCTTGGATCACTTCAGCTGACTGATTCTTTCCAGGTCATGATTTTAAATTAAAGAAATATCACTTTTTTTTTAATACACATGTCTGTGTCTTCACTGGTTATATATAGAAGAGACGTGGGCTGGCAGAGAGCAGGGACTCGCAGGTCAAATCCAGCCCTCCCACCTGTCTTTGTATATAAAGTTTTACCGGAACATAGCCATATGCCTTCATTTTCTTAATGTCTGGCTGCTTTTTGTGCTGTAATAGCAGAGTTGAGTAGCTGTGACAGAGCATCTGGCCCACAAGCCAAAAGTATTTACTCTCTGGCCCTTTCCAGAAAAGCCTGCCTATCCCTGATTTAGGGCAGTCCTGATTTCAGACGCTGGGTGAGCATTACTTGGGGTATTTGTTAAATATAACCAAGCCCTGGCCGCACCGAAAACCCAGAAGAGACTTCTGGAGGGAGAGCTCTAAGAATATGCACTGTAAACAAGTTCTCTGGGTGATTCTGCTATTTTCTGAAGGTTAAGAACTGTGGCTCAGAGACTGGAAGAGACACTCAGCTGGAATGGGGATAGTGCCCCAGGGAGGGCTGGTTCTCAGGAGTTTCTGCTGAACAGTTGAGAAGTCCTGCTAAGCAGAGATTCTCACTTGAGACTGACCTTCATCCTGGAGGGAGCCCAGCCCTTCTGGGCACAGTTATCACTCTCTCCAGTATTTAATGATAATAAAAGCTGACAATTATTGAGCCCAGGTGTTATAAGCATTATCTTATTGACTTCTTGCAACAGCCCCAAGAATTGGGCACTAATGCTGTTCTCAGTTTACAGATGTTCTACAGTTTATACTAAGGATCAGAGAGGTTAAACAATTTGCCTAAAGTCACACGGCTACCTTCCTTATACCCTGGGGTGGCCCATCTCTTTAACTGCTGTTCTTAATTTTTGACCTTGCTGCCAGTGAGATGCAAAATCACTTAGAGATAATCTGAGCCTGATCTTGAGTTTGTAGTTCAGATGAGGGGGTCCTGGAGGCAGCTTGTGTTATTGTTCTTCCTGGCACTTGAAAGGGAACACAGTGACTTCTGCTCTTTGTAGGCTTTGGACTTATTCATATAATAGGGAAAAGTGTGGTTTAACAGAATTGAACCCACTGCACCTTGATGGGGCTGGTGGAGAATGGTCACTTGTATGGGGGTGATTTATCTGGAATCCTTCCTGAAATGTGGCATTTTGTAAGCGAAATCCTCCAAGCCACTGAAGCCTACTACTTCAAGTATTGAAAACTTTTGCTTTTTTTTTGGCAGTGCTACGCGGCACGTGGGATCTTAGTTCCCCAATGAGGGATTGAACCCATGCCCCCTGCAGTGGAAGTGCAGTCAACCACTGGACCGCCAGGGAAGTCCCAAAACGTTTTACATTTTAAACCATTTTGATGGAAGTCTCTCAAAAAGATTCCTTTTGGGAGCTGTGTTTTACCCAGCTGTTTCTTATTCAATAGAGTTTGCACAGCATGTCCAGAGAGGCAGTGCTTCCGCCTCTGGAAAGCCCCTGGGATCGGGCATGTTTGGGCTTGAGATCGGCTCCACCCCTTAGTCACTATGTCTCTGAAGTTTTCTGGGCCTCAGTTTTCTCAATTCTAAAATGGGGATGGATGAGGGCTTCCCTGGCGGTCCAGTGGTTAAGACTCCTCATTTCCACTGCAGGGGGCATGGGTTCCATCCCTGGTTGGGGAACTAAGATCTCGCATGCCATGCAGCCCAGCCAAAACGAAACAAACAAGAAACTCACAAGAAACCACACAAAACTTAAAAGAAAAAATAAGTTGGGGATGATGAATAATAGTCTCTACTTGACAGGGTCCAGACACTGTTCTAAGCACTGTGTGTACTAACTCGTTTTGTGAGATCATGTATGTACACTTAGCATGTGCCTAGGAGGACATAGCACGAGCCCTATAAATACTGGCTGCTGCCATTGTTAATACAGTGTCTGATACTCCAAAGGGCTAACTAGTGCGCCCTTCCTTCCTCCCTCCCTCCCTCCTTTTTCCTTCCTCCCTTCCTCCCTCCCTCCTTTTTCCTTCCTCCCTTCCTCCCTCCCTCCCTTGTTCCTCCCTCCCTTCTTCCTTCCTTCCTTTCTTTCTTTCTTTCTCTTTCTTTCTTTCTCTTTCTTTCTTTCTTTCTTTCTTTCTTTCTTTCTTTCTTTCTTTCTTTCTTTCTTTCTTCTTTCTTTCTTTCTTTCTTTCTTTCTTTCTTTCTTCTTCCTTCCTTCCTTCCTTCCTTCCTTTCTTCCTTCCTTCCTTTCTTCCTTCCTTCCTTCCTTCCTTCCTTTCTCTCTCTCTCTCTCTCTCTTTCTTTCTTTCCTTCCTTCCTTTCTCTTTCTTTCTTTCTTTCTTTCTCTCTCTTTCTTTCTTTCTCTTTCTTTCTTTCTTTCTTTCTTTCTTTCTTTCTTTCTTTCTTTCTTTCTTTCTTTTCTTTCTCTCTTTCTCTCTCTCTTTCTCTCTTTCTTTCTTTTTCTTTCTTTCCTTCCTTCTTTCCTGCACTGCACATGGCATGCACAATCTTAGTTCCCTGACCAGGGGTGGAACCCCTGCCCCCTGCAGTGGAAGCTTGGATCCCTAACCACTGGACTGCCAGGGAAGTTCCTAGTGCATCTTTTCTTGAGATCACCATGGGAGCTTTGTGAAAAGTGGCTTGAGTCAGATTACAAAAGATGCACAGGGAGCAGAGAGTAGGAAGGATTGAAGGTAGAGTGGGGCATGGGAACCAAGGCCAGCAGGGGGAAGGGCTGCACACAGGAGGCTCTGGCTACAAGGGCTCTGAAAAGAGGTGGGTTGAGCAAGTTGTCAAGAGCTGAGATGCAGGAATGCCCTGGCGGTCCAGTGGTTAGGACTGTGCGCTTTCACAGCCAAGGGCCCAGGTTCAATCCCTGGTCAGGGAACTAAGATCCCACAAGCTGTGCAGCACAGCCAGAAAAACCCCAAAACAAACAGAAAGAGCTGAGATGCCATGTGTCACAGTAGACAACAAGCCCCAATGAGAGTAACAGTCAAGCCTTTAATGACTTACTTAGGTGATATGCGCAGGAGGGGAAAGCGCCAGCGCTCCCAGTGCTGCATTTCCCCTCACGGGACAGTGCTGGGCAGGGTCAGATGAGGAATCATTTCACTACGGAGGGATGCCCCTGCTTTACAAACTTGTGTGGTGGGGGAGGGGAATGAGAGCAGGAAGGGCCAGGAATGCAAAAGTACTCAGTCAGAGCAAAGTGTCTCCTCACTCCTCCTGATAAGAAGGTCTTGGCAGGGACTTCCTAGGTAGCACAGTGGTGGAGAGTCTGCCTGTCAATGCAGGGGACACAGGTTTGATCCCTGTTTCAGGAAGATACCACATGCCACAGAGCAACTAAGCCCATGCGCCTGAACTATTGAGCCTGCGCTCTAGAGCCCATGAGCCACAACTGTTGAGCCTGTGTGCCACAACTACTGAAGCCCACGAGCCTAGAGCCTGTGCTCCACAACAAGAGAAGCCACCACAATCACCACAATGAGGAGTCTGTGCACCACAATGAAGAGTGGCCCCCACTCACGGCAACTAGAGGAAGCCCATGTGCAGCAACAAAGACCCAATGCAGCCAAGAGAGAAAGAAGGAAAGAAGGAAGGAAGGAAGGAAAGGAAGGAAAGAAAGAAAGAAAGAAAGAAAGAAAGAAAGAAAGAAAGAAAGAAAGAAAGAAAGAAAGAAAGCAAGCAAGCGAGAGAGAGAGAGAGAGAAAGAAAGAAAGAAAGAGAAAGAAAGAAAGAAAGAAAGAAAGAAAGGGAAGAAAGTCCTATTTAAAAAAAAAAAGAAGAAGGTCTTGGCAGAGACAACTGAGGCCTTGGAATGGAAGCACCTAGGCTAGGAATGCAGCTTTGCATAGGAGCACATGAGGCCTGCCACATAAAGCCATTGAAATAGCCTGTGATTGTGCCTGAAAGATCACACATTGGTTTGTGACCAGGAGCTGGACTCCTCACAAGTGTGTCCCAGGACTTTGGAGTCAGTCTGCTTCTTACTGGTTGTGTGGCCTGGCATGAGGTCATTTACTTTCTCCAAGCATTGGTTTTCTCATCTAAAAATCCTTCTCTAATGAGGCCGATGTGAGAAGTTAACAAATTAATGTTCATAGAACATTTAGCCCAGGGACTTTCCTGGTGGTCCAGTGGGTAAGACTCTGTGCTCCCAATGTAGGGGACCCAGGTTTGATTTCCTGGTCGGGGAATTAGATCCCACATTCATGCCACAACTAAGAAATTCACATGACACAACTGAAAAAGATCCCACGTGCTGCCAACTAAGACCCAGCACAGCCAAAATAAATAAGTTAAAAAAAAAAAAAAAGAATACTTAGCACAGTGCCTGGCACATAGTAGGTGCTAAATAATGGTAACTGCTTGTTTCAGTGAGCTATTGCTGTGTAACAAACCACCCCAAAACTTAGAGGCATAAAAACGATAATCCTTTATTTGCCCATGATTTTGCAGGATGAGCAGGGCCCTGAGGGAACAGCTTGTCACTGTTTCTCAGTGTCAGCTGGGGCAGTTCTACCCGGCCTGGGGGCCCATCCACTTCCAAGATGGCTCCCTCACATGTCTTGAAAACTGATGCTAGATGAGGGCTGGCAACTCTGCTGGGTTGGTCACTGGGGCCGGGGTGGGGCGGGCACCTCAAGCTCTCCTCTACCTGGGCCTCTCCATGTAGCTGCTTGGGCTCCCTCACAGCATGGTGGTTGGGGTTCTGAGAATGAGGAATTGGAAACTGCTCGTCCTCTTAAAGGTTGGCTTAGACCTGGGACAGCATCACTTTGTCATGTTCTCTTGGTCATGCAATCCTAGGCTTTTTTCCCTCTTTTTAGAATTCTATTAGATTTTTCTCTCTCTCTTTTTTTAAAATTTTATTTATTTATTTATTTTGGCTGTGTTGGGTCTTTGTTGCTGCACACGGGCTTTCTCTACTTGTGGAGAGCGGGAACAATTCTTCATTGCAGTGCACAGGCTACTCATTCCCATGGCTTCTCATTGCGGAGCACAGGCTCTAGGCACGTGGGCTTCAGTAGTTGTGGCTTGTGGGCTCTAGAATGCAGGCTCAGTAGTTGTGGACCATGGGCTTAGTTGCTCCGAGGCACGTGGGATCTTCCTGGACCAGGGATCAAAACTGTGTCCTCTGCACTCGCAGGTGGATTCTTAACCACTGTGCAACCAGGGAAAAAAATTATTTATTTACTTATCTATTTGGCTGCTGCCAGGTCTTAGCTGGCAGCACATGGGATCTTCGTTGCGTACGGGATCTATTTCCCTGACCAGGGATCGAACCTAGGCCCCCTGCATTGGGAACGCAGTCTTAGCCATTGGACCACCAGGGAAGTCCCTAGACTCCGCCTCTTGATGGAAGTGTGGCTCCTGATACAGGGAGAGGAGGACCTGATGGTGGCCATCATTGAAAACAAGCTAACATGCTGCTTTTATTATAAATTGAGGTCAGGACTCCAGACCCATGAAAGATAACCTCTCCTCCTCCTCGTTAAGGACTCCTGCAGTCCACCAATCAGGAGACAAGGGAGCTCCCCAGATTTTGCCAGGGAATCTATTGAAGTTATTCCATTTCCTGTAGCTCTGAGTCAAGAGGTTTGAAGGAGAAACATTTTGGCAGGACCTGGGTCACTTTGACTTTTTTTACTCTGGAAACCTTTACACATTAGAAAGGACTTCTCTGGCGACACAGTCATTAAAAATCTGCCTGCCATTGTAGGGGACATGGGTTCAATCCCTGATCCAGGAAGATCCCACATGCCACGGAGCAACTAAGCCCGTGTGCCACAACTACTGAGTCCATGTGCCACAACTGCTGAAGCCTACGCACCTAGAGCCAGTGTTCCACAACAAGAAAAGCAACCACAATGAGAAGCCTGCACACCACAACGAAGAGTAGCCTCTGCTTGCCACAACTAGAGAAAGCCCGCGTGCAACAACAAAGACCAAACAAAGCAAAAAAAAAAAAGGACATGGGGTCTGGGTGGGGCCCATCTGTGCACACCCAATTGGAAATCTCCTTAAAAAGACTTCCTGGGGACTTTCTAGGTGGTGCAGTGGTTAAGAATCCACCTGCCAATGCAGGGGGCACAGGTTCAATCCCTAAGATCCCTCATGCCGTGGAGCAGCTCCGCTCATGAGCCCATGTGCCGCAACTACTGAAGCCCACGCACCTAGAGCCCATGATACGCAACAAGAGAAGCCACGGCAGTGAGGAGCCCATGCACCACAATGAAGAGTAGCCCTGGCTCGCCGCAACTAGAGAAAGCCCTTGTGCAGCACCGAAGACCCAATGCAGCCAATAAATAAATAAGTAAATAAATAAATTAAAAAAAATAAAAAATAAATAAATAAAAGAAAAGGCTTCCTGACACTGGGAGAAATTCTGCACAATTGGTTGGGGTCTTGGAGGGTGGCAAGGTGGTTGTTGAGATGGACAGGCAGGGACAAACCTACTCTCTTGGTTAGAGAAGATGAACGAAACTTGGTATGGTATCTGCAAAGGGGCATGTGGTTCTCAGAATGGCCTGTCCACCGACAGAGGCCTAGAGGCTGAGCTGGATGTGCTGTTTATCTGCCGACTCAGGGAAGGTACCCTCTCCGCCCCACCTCTTCCTGGGTAGCCCTCAGGGCTCAGCCTGGATCTCCCTTGCTCAGGAGACCCTTCCCACACCCCACACCAGCCCAGGTAGGCTCCCCGCTGCTGTGCACACCCATATCTCCTGCCATCGGCTCCCTAACTCTCATCCCATGTGGATTTGCTTATTTTCCAGCTGACCCCTCACTGGGAGCCTCTTGGTTTCAACGACCTTGTCCACTTTGTTCCAGCTTTAGCCCAGCTCTGCAAATGGGACCGCCCTTCCCCTGGGCTGCCCATGTGGGAAGCCCAGGTGACACCCTTGGCCCCTCCCACTGCTTCACACCTCACACCCGCTATCTGTTAAGAGTCCTCTGGACATTCCTTAAATCTGCCCAATCTATCTCTCTCTCCCCTAATCCAACCCCGCCTTCGCTTTCACCTGGGTTACCCACAGCAGCCTCTTCACTGGCTTCCCTGCCTCCAGGCCCTTCTGAGGATGGTCTTTTGAGGGAAATCTAACCAGGCTCCTCTCTGTTCCATCCCTCCAATGACTTTCCTTAACTCTCAAAGTCAAGTATAAGCTCCCGAACGTAACCTGCAGACATGGTCTAAGGCTGCTGCCTACCTTGTACTCCATTTCAGCCACACTGATAGTTTACTTCCTTGTCATTTACATCTCAATAAAACTGGGGCAGTGGGGAGGCAGGAGATAGTTTACTTCCTTAAAAATGCTGGGCTCTTTCTACCCTCTGAAACTTTGCCTTTGCTGTTCCTCTTGCTCAGGACAACTTTCTTGCCCATCCCTGTCCTAATTTCTATTCATCCTCCACCTCCAACTTGGGTGTCACTTCCTCCAGGGAGCCTTCTTGGGTCACACCCTGTGTTTCCTCTCTCACACTATGCTGTAATCACACTTTCATTTTCTTTTTAATTTTATGTTTTTTTAAAATTAATTAATTACTTATTTTTTTTATTGGCTGTGTTGGGTCTTTGCTGCTGCACGGGGCCTTTCTCTAGTTGTGGAGAGCTGGGCTACTCTTCCTTGTGGTGTGTGGGTAGCTCGTTGCAGTGGCTTCTCTTCGTTGCGGAGCATGGGCTCTAGGCGTGTGTGCTTCAGTAGTTGTGGCACACAGGCTCAATAGTTGTGGCTCGTGGGCTCTAGAGAACAGGCTCAGTAGTTGTGGCGCACAGGCTTAGTTGCTCCGAGGCATGTGGGACCTTCCCTGACCAGGGATTGAACCCGTGTGCCCTGAGTTGGCAGGTGGATTCTTAACCACTGAGCCACCAGGGAAATCCAATGTGTACTTTTTTAAAATTAATTTTTATTGGAGTTTAGTTGACTTACAATGTTGTGTTAGTTTCTGCTGTACAACAAAGTGAATCAGTTACATATATACATATATCCACTCTTTCTTAGATTCTTTTCCCATATAGGTCATTACAGAGTATTGAGTAGAGTTCCCTGTGCTGTACAGTAGGTTCTCATTAGTTATCTATTTTATATACAGTAGTGCATGCATGTCAATCCCAATCTCCCAATTTATCCCTCTCCCCTTTTTAATTTTTTCACACTTTTAAATGTTTGGGTCCTGCTATAGGAGGGCTTCTCAACCTCAACACAATTGTCATTTGGGGCTAGGTCATTCCGTGTTGTGGGGGACTGTCCTATGCGTTTTAAGGTGTCAGCGGCATCCTGACCTCTGTAAACTGGATACCACTAGCATGTCCCCCTCCAGTTGTGACAATCAGAAATGTACCCAGACATTGCCAAGTGTCCCGGGGTGGGCTGGCAAAATCACCCCCAGTTAAGAACAATGTCCTGGGAATTTCCTGGTGGTCCAGTGGTTACGACTTGGTGCTTTCACTGCCGTGGCCTGGGTTCAATCCCTGGTTGGGGACCTAAGATCCTGCAAGCTGTCCAGTGCGGCCAAAAAATAGAACATAAAAAGAACAACTGTCCGACAGCAATAACATCTGTCTTATTCATAGTTTCTTGTCAAGTGCATAGCATAGTCCCTGGATATCTATTTAATCCACTTTTCATTGCAGTGTTGGTTGAATTAAATGTCACCAGCATTCCCATAAGATGTTTTGCATTTCCACTTGATAGATGAAGAGACTAAAGCCAGGACTCGCCTGGCGGCACATCATTTGTAAGTGGCAGAGCTGGGAGTCTATCCCAGGTGCGTCTGTCTACTCAGCCTCCTCCTTATGAGTCAGCCTCACATGAGAGGCTGAGCATGAATCAGCCTTCTGCAGCTGTGGCCTGGACTCTGACCTGTGACAGGTGTGTCAGGAACCCCACCCTGAGTGGTTCTGCCTCACCTGAACGCTGCAACGTTGGGCTGTGGGGTTCCCCCTCCTGGGCAGCCCCTTGTGCCGAGAGCTGATGAGAGGATTAAATGAGAGAAATGGAGTAGGTGAGTGATGTAGGGGCTGTCTGTGCACGGGGTCTGGTCTGTAAAAGGTAAGGGATGTGAAGAGAGGGAGAGGCAGGAAGAAGCTCACCTGAGGACCCATGTTCCCACATTCTCCAGGGATTCTGCTGATCCCGGGGCCTGCAGCCTACAGCCACTCAGGTAAGAATCTCTTGGCTCAGATAACAAGTTCCTGCCTGCATCCGCAGAAGGTGAGCTAGATAGATAGAGCCTGAACTCTAGGCTTCGGGCAATCCTGACAGGCAGGAATGTGGGCTCAACCTGCCAGATAGTCCCTTTTTACAAAAGCAGCCAGAAATCAGGGCTTTTATGAGAAATCTCCCAGTTTAAATATTTCAACTACTATTTGTAAAGCCTGTGCAAGGCAAATGAGACACACCTGTGGGCTAGAGTCAGGCCATGGAAGTCAGCTTGCAAGCTGCACGTCACCTTTGGGAGCCAGTCTGTACCCCTTGGGAGGAGCCAGAGAAAGGCAGAGGTGGGTAGGCAGGAGGCCTGGGCACCAGATCCCTCTTTCTTTTGCACCTCAGTCTCCCCATCCATATGATGGGTGTTGCCCATCCTAGCTGGAATTTTTCCTAGGAAGGGGACCCCTCCTGGACACCCCTCCCTTGCCCAGGCTGGGCATGACTCAGTGGGAGGATCTGGGCTGAGCTCTTTGCTTGGCTCCAAGCTGAGTCAGCCTTGACACATGTGGCAGTGATAGTCACGTGCCACCTGCCTGTCAGGAACGCGCAAATGGGGACTGACCACTGTAGGGGATGCCCACCAAGGCAGAGGCTGGCAGAAGCAGTATTTCCAACAGGGTCCTGTACAGGTGGGAGGTTGGGCCAAAAGGCCTCCATGATCTCCTGTGGCTGTTTTTAGTGCCTGCTCAGCACCCAGGGCTCCTCCTGGCTCTGGGACTCTGGTTTTTCTTTGAGGACCCATCTGTCCTCCACTCTCAGTCCATGAAGTTTGAGGGACAGATCCCAATTCTGACTGCAGTGGTAAGGATGTGGCCCAGGACTGGTCCCTGAGAGTAACAGCATTCTTTTGTCCATGATGATTGGTTAAGGGTGAGCGTGTGACCCAATTGGACCAATGAGAGTCTGCTCTGGGACTTTTGCTCCTTCCATTGGCATTTCCATGCCAGCAGGATGAAAACCTGAGGCTCTGGAAAGGTCACCTAAGCCCACTTAATAAGGAAGCCAACCCAAGAAAGGCTAAGCAGAGGGTGGAGAAAGATTTCAGCTAGTTTGTTTTTTTTTTAATAAATTTATTTATTTGTTTATTGGCTGCATTGGGTCTTTGTTGCTGTGCACAGGCTTTTCTCTAGTATGATGAGCAGGGGCTAGTCTTCATTGTGGTGCGCGGGCTTCTCATTGTGGTGGCTTCTCTTGTTGTGGAGCATGGGCTCTAGGTACGTGGGCTTCAGTAGTTGCGGCATGTGGGCTCAGTAGTTGTGGCTCATGTGGCTCTAGACTGCAGGCTCGGTATTTGTGGCACATGGGCTTAGTTGCTCTGTGGCATGTGGATCTTCCCGGTCCCAGAATCAAACCTGTATCCCCTGCATTGGCAGGTGGATTCTTAACCACTGCGCCACCAGGGAAGTTCCTCAGCTGGGGTTTGGATACTTGAATCTAGCAATTTCTGAAGCTAGATCTACCCTTCTGGGTGTACCAGCTACAGCACCTGCAAATCTCCAGTTCTGCTTATGTCATTTTAAGCAGGCATTTGTCATTAGCAGATGAAAGAGTCCTAATGCTTTTTCCAACCCTAAGGTCTATGATTCACATTCCAGGTCAAAGTATCTTCAGAGTACTAGCTGTTTCTCATGCTATAACCTGAGAAGATTTAGCTTTAGGATCATCTGGGCTATTAATGCACATTTCTGAGCCCCACCTCAGACCAACCCTGATAGGTGCTGGCGGTGGTGGGGTGGGGGTAGGGATGTGGATTTTCAGCAAGCTCCCACGTGACTCTGACTAAACCTCAAGGTGGAGAACATTGGTGGCCTCTGCCCCTCCCTCCTTCCCTGCTCCTCCCTCCACATTTGATTCCACCCATCTGGCCACCGGTTGACTGGAGGAGGAGGGGATACCTGGTCCAAACCGGGCCAATTGGCTTTCTTTCCCCCAAATTTGAAATTGGGATCCAGAGACCTGCTCAGTGTTTGCGGCTGTTTGAAACTTCTTCCACCCCACACTCCAAGCAGAAAAGGTTGCTCCAGGAATTCCCTGGCTGTCCAGTTGTTAAGGCTCCATGCTTCCATTGCAGGCAGCATGGGTTCAGTCCCTGGTTGGGGAACTAAGATCCTGCATGCTGCATGGCATGGCCAAAAAATTAAAAAAAAAAAAGAAAAGCATTACTCAGTGGAGGGAGAGGAAGGAGGGAACACGGGAGGGGAGGCGGGGCTGAGAGAGTCCAAGGTGAGTGACCACGGTTCCGCAAGGTTCCCTGACCCCCTGCACAGTTCCCCCTTCCCCACTGCCTGCAGAACCCCATATTTTTACAGCCCCTTCCACTTTCTACAGTAACTAACTAGGGTGATTTCTGCTACGTGTAACCAAGAGACCTTTACCCAAGATGCAATTTATTTCTCAAGGTCTCAGTCTCCTTGTCTGTAAAATGACCAGTGCTGTGATACAGGACACCCTTCCCCAGTGCGAAGTGAGTCCTCACAGAGGAGCCCCTGCTTAAACCACGCCTTCCATCAGGAGAGGTCTTGATGACATGGGGTGTAGGAGGCAGAAGGATTTCACTACAACAGTGCTTCTCAAAGTTTGACGTGCATTGAAATTGCCTGGAATCTGTTTGAAATGCAGATTCCTGGACCCTTCGTGTGGAAGCTATGATCACCGAGTGGGCCTGGCGGGGCCCAATTATCTGTATTTTGTTCTACAGTTTTATTGAGGTATAAGCAACACATAATAAACTCCATGTAGTTAACAATTTGATGAATATATATGTATATCTGTGAAACCATCACTGCAGCTGAGACAGTGAGGACTGTCACGACAATCTCCATCACCACCAAGTTTCTTGGTGTCCCTTTTTAATCATCCATCTCTACCTGCTCCCTCTCCCCAGGTAATCATGGGTCTCCTTTCTGTCACTATAGATGTCTGCATTTTCCAGAATTTTACCTAAATGAAATCATGCAGTGTGTACTGTTCTTTGTCTGGCTTTTTTCACTCAGCCTAATTATTTTGACATGTACCCATGTCGATGTGTTTATCAATGCAGTAGTTCACGTTTTAAAATTAGTTAGTTAATTAATTTATTGGCTGTGTTGGGTCTTCTTTGCTGTGCTTGGGCTTTTTCTAGCTGCGACGAGTGGCGGCTACTCTTCATTGCGATGCTCGGGTTTCTCATTGCCGTGGCTTCTCTTGTTGCAGAGCACGGGCTCTAGGCGTGTGGGCTTCAGTAGTTGTGGCACATGGGCTCAATAGTTGTGGCTCACGGGCTCTAGAGTGCAGGCTCGGTAGTTGTGGTGCACAGGCTTAGTCGCTCCGTGGCATGTGGAATCCTCCCGGACCAGGGATGGAACCCGTGTCCCCTACACTGGCAGGCAGATTCCCAACCACTGCTCCACCAGGGAAGCCCCGACTATTCTATTTAAATTGTCCTCTTATTTATAAGTGTTTAGAGTTCTTTATCTAGATACAAGTCCTTTGCCAGCCATATTTTTGCAAATATTTTCTCCCAGTCTGTGCATGCCTTTTCATTTTTGTAATAAATGCCCTAGACTACTTTCATACACACTGAGTCTGAGAACCTCTCTTCCATGACAAACAGGGCAATTTCAAACAGTAGCAAGAGGTGCTGGCCCATCCAACTGGCAAAAATAAAAAAGAGGGTCCTCAGGCTTATTGGTGATGGGGAGTTGCGGGAACACTCCTGATACTCTTAGAAGGAGTGGAAATTAGTGCAAAATCCGAGGAGGACAATTTGCTGCCAGTTCATCAGAATCTTTAAACATGGGTTCCTTTGACTCAGCGAGTTCTGTTCTAGGAATTTTTCCTGAAAAAGTAAACAAGCAATAGCAGTAAGTTGTCTGTCGGGATCTTTGGTCCTGGGGATATGCTGACAGGAAGGGGCTGCAGACATGCCTGGCTGGCCACCCCAGGATCTTGGTACTCTGTCCTGTGTGGACAAGGAGGTCAGTGAGGCTGAAATCTGACCGGTCCCCACAGGGTGGCCGGAGGAAAGTGCTGTACAGGTCTCACCCGACTGCATCAGGAGTCTGGGTCCACCTTGAGCCTGAGCCTGACCTGCCCTTGCATTCAGGTTCGAACCAGCCACCACCAGTACAGACTGGAAACAGGGGACACTTGGCTGACACAGCTACCTGGGACCTAAGAAAGGACAGTGCTTTGCTCCAAATACCAATAGTTTCTCTGAGACACAGGGAGGTGGGGCCCTGACCAAAGCTGGCCAGGACTTGCTGGAGCTGGGCAGGAGAAGGGAGCTGGGAGCCTGAAGACCTGGGCTCTAGATTAGCCCCTGTCCTGATCGGCCACTTGGCCCAGTCTTTCGAGTCCCCAGTATCCTCAGCTGGATAGTGAAGAGGTGGATCAGGGAGTCAGCCCCCTTTGGCCCCTCCAGCAAGGACTGAAAGCATGGGTGTTGGAACCTTCCAGACTTGAGTTCCATTTCTGTCTCCATCATTTTCTGTGAGTTGGCATGTTATTTAGCCTCTTCGTACCTCAGTTTCTTTTTCTCTTTTTAAAAATTTTTATTGAAATATAGTTGATTTACATTGTTGTGTTAGTTTAAGGTATACAGCAAAGTGATTCAGTTATACATCCATCTATCTATCTATCATCTATCTATCTATCTATCTATCTATCTATCTATCTATCTACCTACCTATCTTCTCTCTCTCTCTCTTTATCATCTTCTATCTATCTATCTATCTGTCTATCATCTATCTATTCCTTTTTGAGTTCTTTTCCATTATAGGTCATTATAAGATATTGAGGAGAGTTCCCTGTGCTATATAGTAGGTCCTTGTTGGTTATATATTTTATATATAGTAGTGTGTATGTTTTAATCCCAAAGTCCTAATTTATCCCTCACCCCCCTCTCCCCTTTGGTAACCACAAATTTCTTTTCTATGTGTGTGAGTCTATTTCTGTTTTGTAAATAAGTTCATTTGTATCATTTTTTTAAGTTCACAGGTAAGTGATATCATAGGATGTTTGTCTTTCTCTGTCCAACTGACTTCACTTAGTGTGATCATCTCTAGGTCCATCCATGCTGCTGCAAATGGCATTATTTCATTCAGGTACCTCAGTTTCTGTCTCAAATTAAAACCCTGCAATGGCTCCTCAATTTCCTTTGGAAAAAGGCCCTCATGATCTGTCCCTTTCCTCCCCTCCAAGTCGTGCCACTCTCCCCTCATTCATCACACTCCAGTCACGCTGACCCCAGGGCCTTTACATATGCTCTTACCTCTGCCTTGCCTGTCTTCAGCCTCTCTCCCCAGCTTGGTCCTGCTCATTCAACAGAGCTGCGATGCCGCTTCCTCAGGGTCAGCCCTCCCTGATCCCAGACATAGTCACTCCTGCTGCTGACCTCTGTCATTACACAGCTGTGGTCATGAAACCATGATGTCTGTGATTATTTGTTTGATATCTGTCTCCTAGTGGTCCTGGGAGCTCCCTGAGAGCAGGGATGATACAGTCTTGTTTGGGACTGTGTCTCCTGCCCTTTACACAGGCTAGGCAGAGAGTAGGCACCCCCGTAACTTTGTTGAACAAGTAGTGCTGATGCCCTACGTCATCCATTCTTAGATGTTTCACCCCACATTTTACCATCTCTGAAATCGCTGCAGTGACCAGGCAGCAACTGTGACACGTTCTCCAATACCTGCACATGTGCATTAAAACTCGCAGCTTGGAAGGACATCCCTGAGACAAGAGTGGCATACTCTGAAGAAAAGCTGTGTCACCCAAGCTCTTGACGATACAGGGCAAAAGTGCCTGGGAAACACGGATCTCAGTGACTCCCAATGAAAAAGTGACATAGAAAAGTCAGATTCTAAATCAACTATACTTCGATAAAAACAAATAAATGAATAACATAAAATCTAACAAAAAAAGAGATTCTGCCTGTGCAAAAGTTTCAGGAATATCTTAATATCTTCACTAAATTATTCTCATCATAGTTTCCTTTTCATGTATACTTAGTAGTTATATACGGTTAAAATGTCTGTTTAAAAGAATGCATTCGATAAGTATAAAGATAAAATTTCTAAGTGGTAAGGAAGTGTGTCATTTTACTTGATGGTGCTAGAGACCCGTGTAGGGCGCGGAGCTCCGGGAGGCCACAGGGGGGCGCTCTGTCCACAGGCGCCTTCCCAGCCCAGAGTTTCGGGAACCGGGGCTGGAAGCCTTGTGGCATGTCGTTCTCCGTGTGTCCTGTAGGTGGCGCTAGACAGCCACAGTCGGGCGCAGCCCCGGGCACAGCCTAGGAATTCCCCTGCTGGAGGGTGGGGACAGGTGAGGTTGGAGGGAGGTCTCAGGAGTGTTCTATCCTGGAGGGGGGCAGCCTCTCCCGCCACCCCAGGGAGAAGCCATGGCCAGTTCTACCAGCCCGTCTAGCCCAGAGGCGGCTCTGGGTGTGGAGAGAACTTAGGAACGAAGTCCGTAGCCCTGCCCCACCTGGGCAAGCTGTGTGATTCTGGCTCCCCTTACCTTTCTGGCCCCAATCTCCCTCCCATGCAGTGAGGGTGTGAGAGCCTGCCACACCTGACCCCTGACAGTAAAGGTCTGGGGTGGCTGAAAGTCCTCCACCAGCTGCCCAGAAGGCCACTGGCTTAACTGCAGAGCCCCCAAGCCCTGTGACATCCCTCTCCTTGTCTGACCTTGCCACCTGCCCCCTGAGGTCAAGATGTTTCCCTTACTCCCTGGATTGGGAAACAGAGGACCAAGGAGATTAAATGAAAGCTACAGAACTGTGAGTGGTTGGAGCCAGGTGTGAAAAGTAGATCTGTTTGCTCCTTCTACTATATGTGTCTGACCTCTTGCAATGGAAGGGAATGCAGAACAGGGTGGGAGAGAATTTCCCATTAGAAGTTCCTTGGTAAGATGATGGATTAATCATACACGCCTAATTTGTCTCCCTCCTAAAACTACAGTAGAGATTTTTTTTGTCATTGATTTTTTAAAGAAAAGACACAAAAAGCACAAGTTACAAAAGAAACACTTGATAAATCAGACCTTAAAAATTTAAAACCTTTGCCCTTCAAAAGTCGTCATTAAGAGAATAAAGAAGCAAGCCACAGACTAGCAGAAAAATATTTGCAATACATACCTCTGACAAAGAACTTGTATCCAGAATATACACACAATGTCTACAACCCAGTAATAAGACAATCAGCTCAACTTAAAAATGGGCAAAATATTTGAAAAGTTACTTCACAAAAGATGATATATGAGTAGCCAATAAACATATAAAAAGATAACAACATTATTAGTCATAAGGGAAGTACAAACTGAAACCACAATGAGACACCCCTGTTTGCCCATCGCAGTGGCCAAATTTAAAAAGGCCAATAATCCCAAGTGTTGGTGAGGGAGCGACTGGAACTCTCATATCCTGCTGGTAGGAATGGAAAGTGGAAAAACCACCTTAGAAAACAATTTTGTAGTTCTTGTGAAGTTAAACCTACACTTACTACCCACCAAGCAAATCCACTGTTAGGTATTTACACAAAAAGAACGAATGCTTATGTCAGCCTAAAGGCTTGTTCAGGAATGTTCATAGCAGCTTTCTTTCTTTTTAAAGAAAAAAATACATTTATTTATTTATTTGTTTGTTTGTTTATGGCTGCATTGGGTCTTCCTTGCTGCACGTGGGCTTTCTCTAGTTGGAGTGAGTAGGGGCTACTCTTCATTGTGGTGCATGGGCTCTAGGTGCCTGGGCTTCAGTAGTTGTGGCAGGCAGGCTGCAGTAGTTGTGGCTTGCAGACTCTAGAGCACAGGCTCAGTAGTTGTGGTGCAGGGGCTTAGTTGCTCTGTGGCATGTGGGATCTTCCCAGACCAGGGATTGAACCCGTGTCCCCTGCATTGGCAGGTGGATTCTTAATCACTGAGCCACCAGGGAAGTCGCCATAGCAGCTTTCTTTACAATAGGCAAAAACGGCTCAAATGGTGATGTGGTGTGTCCATCCCACAATATTTGGCAATAAAAAGGAATGAATCATTGACCTTCATAGCAACAGCATGGATGAATCTCAAAATACTGATGCTGAGTGACAGAAGCCAGACAAAAAAGCATTCATACTGTGTGACTGCATCTATATAAAATCCCAGAAAATGCAAACTGATCTATAGTGACAGAAAGTAGTGTTTGCCTAATGGGGCGGGGCATCAGGGAGGATAAGAACATGATTACAGAGGGGTGTGAGGAACTTGTCGCAGTAAGGGATCTAGTCACTATCTGCATTGTGGCGATGAGTTCATGGGTGGCCACATATTGAAACTTGTACCTGTTAAATATGTGCAGTTTATTGTTCGTCAATTATATCTCAATAAAACTGTAAAACAAAGTAAACAAAGTAAACAAAGAACTTCCCTGGTGGTCCAGTGGCTAAGGCTCTGAGCTCCCAATGCAGGAGACCTGGGGTTTGATCCCTGGTTGGGGAACTAGATCCCACATGCCGCAACTAAAAAGATCCCACGTGCCACAACTAAGACCCAGCACAGTCAAATAAATAAATAAATAAATGAATAAATAATAAAAAAAAGTATTAACTTCAGGAAAAACAGTAAGAACGTAAAGCAGTGCTTAGCTATGAATGATATTTATGGAAGAAAAATCATGTAAACACCGAAGAGTGATTTTTAAAATTGAGGTATTAAGTATATTCAGTGAATTGCATTAAGAAGTGTATAAATCTGAGCTGTGACTAGTGATTTAACCCCAGATTGCAATGTTACTTCCACAGTAGGTGATGCAGGACAGGAAATGGGGGGGAGGGGCGTAGGGGAAGTGATGCAGGAGAGCTAAATCCTCCCTTATCATAACAGGTAGTGGGTAGGGAGTGTAGGGTAGACAGGTAAACAGGGTAGGTAGTAAACAATGGCTAAAAGGAATGTATCAAAAGATAGCGGTATGTGCTTATTACTTAGAAATATGAGTTGTGTAAGTGCTAGGAAAAAAAGCCAGTGCAAAGACTCAGAAGTGGTTGCTTCTTGGGGGGTGGGGTGACGTGGGGAGACGAGGGAGGGGCAGACAGGAAACCAATGTGTGTTGTTATCTTCCTTTTAGCACAAGTTGGTTTTGCTTCCCATGCCCAGACCGTAATGCATCAATTCTAAGATGCCCACGTATTTACACGTTTAAAAATTGAAGTATAAGTTGATTTACAGTATTGTGTTAGTTTCAGGAGTACAGCACAGCGATTCAGATGCATGTATATCTTGTATCTATTACTTACTGGCTGGGTGACATTAAGGAAATCATTTAGCCTCTCCAAGCCCCAAATTCTTCATGTAAAAAATTGGATAATACTCCAGAATTGTTTAGAATACTAAGTAAGCACATGGGCAGGAAGCCCAGTGCTTGACCTATGGTAGGAGCGCCATAAACAGCAGCTGTTCCAATTCGCTGTTTTTTTATCTAAAATAATTGTTATTTTATCAAAATAATGCCACTCTTCAATGAATCAAAGACATCACCAGCTGTAACATGCACCATTATTTACTTATGCACCATCAAGAAAAAACACTGCCAATTATACAGGTGCACCACTGATTGTAAAAAGATGCATCTTGATTTTAAAGATGTTAAAATGTGAGTAAAGGCCTAGAGATGATCATACTAAGTGAAGAAAGCCAGACGTAGAAAGACAAATACCATATGACATCGCTTATATGTGGAATAAAAAAAAAATTTAACTTCTTTCCAAAACAGAAAGAGATTCACAGACATAGAAAGCAAAGTTCTGGTTACCAAAGGGGAAAGAGAGGTGCAATAATTAGGAGTTTGGGGTTAATAGATACACACTACTATATGTAAAATAGATAAACAAGGACCTACTGTATAGCACAAGGAATTATATTCAATACCTTGTAATACCTATAATGGAAAAGAATCTGAAAAAGAACACCTATATATCTATATCTATATATCTGAATCACTTTGCTGCACACCTGAAACTAACACAGCATTGTAAATCAACTATACTTCAGTTAAAAAAAAAAAAATTTAGGGGCTGCCTGATACCTGAGCGTGTTACCTCTGTTTTGATTAGTTTGAAAGAGCTCCACCTGTGGTCCCTTCAACTGTAAGAGCCAGAGAGAGACAGGGGTTTGCTCAAAATCACACAACAAGACAAAGCCAAGTTGGGCCTAGACCTGGGCCTTGAATCCCTGGTCCACTGTGCTTCTCTGGAACCTGGTCTCGCCCTTACTGTCACCCGATACTCAAGACACCCCTGAGAGCTTGGACTGCAGCTCCTCAATGCAGGCAACATGTATGGGGCCCAGGGAGAGCCCTAGGAGGTGGACTCTGGGAGGGCAGGGCAGGGCCTGGCACCTGGAGGGGCTCAACAAAGTTGTCCCGTGAACATAGCAGTGAGTTCCTGGAGCAGCTGCAGGGCCAGGCTGGCCTCAGTCCGGACCACCCCACAGGAGGAGCCTGGGGACACCAATGTGGAGGGACATTGTCGGCGGAGACCAGGGGCTTGTCTGGGAGCTGTAGCCAGCTCGCCCTTTTTAGGCAATGGTGTGCTGGTTCAAGGTCGTTGGGGCACAGGGCTGCTGGTGGTTCTCACAAACGGCCAAGCAGTCCTTCGGCTTTTCCTCCTCTTTTGCCAAAAGAAATCGCTCCCACCTCCCAATGCTGAAAAGAGCCCTAGGTCACTATTTACTGAGTGTCCAGCAGCCCCCCTAACAGAGGCCCAGAGAGGTAGAGCCAGGTGTCTGCGGTCACACAGCCAGGAGCCTGTGTGACTTCTGAGCCTGTGCTCTAACCCTTCGCAGCACTGTCTCTCCCACGGTGTTTCTGTGTATCTGATGGTACACGTCTATCTGGGGCACCAGCCCCTTACAGGGAGACCTACATCCTGTTTCTGGTTCTGCCTCAGAGATACGATAAGGGCGCCTCAGGAGCTAATTGCTCACGTGAAGCCCTGCCTCCTCTTTCCTTCCTCTCTCCTCTGGCCCTTTGCACAGCCCCAGGCAGCCCCCAACCTGCACGTGTCTATGGCCTGCCTGCGGCTTTTGCAGCATTTCCACATCTTGTGTCTCAGAGCCTCATTCTCTTCTTCTGTCAAATGGGAGGAAGAGGAAAACTGACCTCATAGGGTTCTTTGGAGACTGGAGGTTCTGCGTGTTCTGTGTGGTGCACTGCATCTGGTGGGAATCTAGGAGGAGGGTCTAGGAGTCAGGGGACATAGGTCTGACCCTTGTGTCTGTCACTGACCAGCTGTGCTGCCAGAGGCAGGTCTCTGCCTTTCTGAGCCTCGGTTTCCTCATCTGTATGATGGGGGTGATGGCCTTGTCCCACCTGTCATTTATGTACAGCAGGTCGAGGGGTGAGACTGATGCTACTGTGCTTCACGGTCATCTTCACTGCTCAGCTCCATTGACACTCTTTTCCCATCAGAAGAGCCCATCTAGAAACCTCATCCCAAGACTCCTCTGTTCCCGAGGGTGCTGGGAATCCTTGTGAGACCAAGCCGAGGAACCCCGTGATCACTGAATCCTTCATCTGTGAAATGGGCACAATAATTATATCTGCCTCACTGCCATGTGGGGAGAACTCGGTGAGTTAATGCGTGTAAATTGCCCAGGGGATCTTATCCAATGGACAACCTCCCTTTCACAGGTGTGCAAAGGGGAACAGGCAAGGAGGTTCATGGCAGCAGGATTTGGGATAGAGAGGAGGGGAAATCTCCACGTTCCATCTCCCACATGGCCCCAGAGCGCCTGGATTCCTGGGGTCCCACCTTGGGAAGCCCCTCGTACATGTACCAGAGTTGCTCTGAGTGACAGAGGTGGCAGAGTGGGCTGCCCTTGCAGTATGATAACCACTTCTGAGATGAAGTTGTAAAAGACTGCATTCGGCTCCCATCTTGGGCTCTCTCATTACTTACTCGGGGGCAAGCAGCTGTCACATCATGGGGACACTCAGACAGACGGCCTATGGGGAGGCCCATGGAACTGAAGTCTCTGGCCACAGCCAGCGAGGAACGGACACCTGCAGCGATCGCAGGAGTGAGCCTGGAAGACGATTCTCCAGTCCCTGCAGAAGACGGCAGCCTGAATGCCAACTGACCCGGAACCACAGCCATCCAGCTGAGCCACTTCTGGATTCCTGACCCCCAGGACCTCTAAGATAGTAAATATTTCTTTTTTCTTTTTTTTTGGCCGCACTGCAGGATCTTCATTCCCTGACCAGGGATCAAACTCTCGCCCCCTGCAGTGGAAGTGCTGAGTCTTAACCACTGGACCACCAGGGAAGTCCCTAAATGTCTGTTTTTCTAAGCTGCTGTGTTTGGGGGTAGTTTGTCATACAGCAGTAAATAACTGACACAGGGCTCCATTAGATCCATTTTCGTGTACGTGTGTTATGGAATGCCAGACCAATGCTAAAAAGAATGAAGTGCATTCCTGTGTCCAAACGTGGAAAGATATCCAAGTTATGCTCCTCAGTGAAAGGAAATCTTGCAGAACAATATGTATCGTGTGATGCTTTCTGTATAAAAATATGCTGTCATTGCACAGCCGGAAAATCTGGAGGAATTTATCCAAACTATTAATAGTGGTGTTCTCTCTCACTGCAAAAGCAGGGAGGGCGCTCGGGAGACCTTCACTCATTATTTCTGTCATGTTTGAATGTTTTATGATGTATCTGTCTTAGCTTGGTAAGTGGTGGAAAAAGACAATATTTTTAAAAAGATTTGCCTAAAAGGAGCCTGATAGAAAAACAGCGAATTGGCTTCAGTAACCAATAACAGATTAGGAGTTAATTCCTTAATCTTGTAAAGTTCCGTCAGAAGCCTGGAGGGGTGCGTAGGCAGGGGAATCTGGCTGGCTGATGGGGGCGCTGTGTTTTCACACGTGACTTCCCAGGTGGCCCTGGGCACAGACAGCCCGCTGGCAGATGGGGAAGGAGAGGGTAGAGGATGAAGTAGGAGATTTTTTCGTGGGTCAGATCTGGAAATGATGTTTAGTCACTTCTGCCTACTTTCCTTTTAGCGAGAACTCAGTCTTGAGTACGTGACCTCAGGACCATCTACCCTTCGGCCCCCCCAAGTTGACTGTCCACTTTCATCGCGCTGTCCTGTCGGAGAAGCTCAGCCACAGGAATATCAGGGAAAGGCCCTCCTGCTGCTCCCAGATGCTACCGGCCACCCAGAGGAAGGAAGTGCTGATGCAGCACATTCTAGAACTTTAACTCTCCGCCGAGGGAGGCCCAGCCTGTCCAGTGAGGTCCGGTCCGTCGGGCAGGAACACAGCCTTCTGACCTGGTGCCCCCTCCTGCCTCCACTCCCCCCTCCCAGGGGCAGGGCCCATCACCTAGGGTGGGGCTGTTTGAGGATGAACCCGGGGTCATGGAGCGCCAGGAATTGTTCGGAAACTGCCATGTGCATCCGTGTGTATCTGCAAGCCAGCAGCTTCAGACTCGCCAAGGTCAAGAAGCATGTGGCTGCTGTTCCCTGCGCCCTACCCGCACACCAGGCCCTGTGCTGACGGCCCTCCCCACAGGAGTGCACGGGACCCTCCCAGCAATTCTCTGAGGAGCCCCAGATGTGCAGATAGGCACAGAGAGGGGACATCACTCACCCGACGTCACACAGCTCCTAGGGGGTGAGGCTGAGAAGAGAGTGAAAGCAGGTGTGCTGACTCCAAACACAGTGTTCCTCATCCTTACTCCACTTCAATCATTTCTTCTTTCCTTCCTTCCTTCCTACCTTCTTTCCTTCCTTCCTTCCTTCCTTCCTTTCTTCCTGCCTTCCTTCCTTCCTTCCTTCCTCTGCAGTTTGGCAGGCTCTGTGTTGAGAATACAGCAGTGAGCAAAACCCCAAAGTCCTTTCCCTCATAGAGCTTATGCTCAGAGGTGGTAGGAGACAGAGGACAGTAATAATAATAATAATAATAATAATAATAATAATAATAATAACAGCAAACATAGAGGTTATCAGAAAGTAGAGCATTCCTATGAAACCTTTCGTAAGCTGAAATGGCGTAAAACAAAGAAACAATTACCTTAGGACACGTCTTGCTAACGGATGTGCAAAATAAACTGAGACAAAGCACAGATGCTCACAGACACAGTTCAAATCTTTGACAGCTGGACGCTGAGATGCTGAGTGTCTTTCTTGGGTAAGGAGCTAGGCGGTGCCACTCTCGCTGCATGAGGTGTGCGCTGCCTCTCCAGCGGCTTGTGGCAAAACAAACAGTGAAAGCTATTTTCTATTTTCTCTTTTGCCTTTTCTCGTGAAAGCAAAAATCGTCTTCAGATTCCTTTCAGTTAGGGAAAGCAAGTGCTAATGCAGGTCCTTCGTAAAAGCAAAGTGGCGTAAAGCGAACTTTCAAAATGCGAGGCATACCTATATGCAGGGCACTTACGATGTGCTAGGCACAGACCGGACATTTTACAATCCTTTTACCACTATTCTGATGAGGCAGCTGAGACCCAGAGAGGCTAGATAACTTGTTCAAGGTCAGAGCTTGGATGTGACATCCCATCACTTTTTTCTTTCTTTCTTTCTTTTTTTTTTATATTTATTTATTTGGCTGCGCTGGGTCTTAGTTGCAGCACGTGGGATCCTCGTTGCCACATGAGGGATCTTCAGTTGTGGCGTGTGGGATCTAGTTCCCCGACCAGAGATCGAACCCGGGGCCCCCTGCATTGGGAGGGTGGAGTCTTAACCACTGGACCACCAGGGAACTCCCATTTTCTTAATAAACTTAAAAATTTTTGAAATAATGTTAAATTTACAAAAAAAGTTGCCAAGATAATACAGAGAGTTTCTATAAATCCCTCACCCAGTTTCCGCTAACATTATCATCTTAATTTACCATGGAATGTTTGTCAAGAGAAATCAACTTTGGTACATTGTTATTAATGAAATTCCAGCCTTTGTTCAGATTTTCCTGTTCACACTGATGTCCTGTATCTGTCCCAGGGTCCAGTCCAGGATATCACAGTACATTCTGTCACGTCTATTTAATTTCTCCTGGTCTGTTTCCTCTGTCTTTCCTTGCTTTTCATGACCTTGAGTTTCAATGACTCGGATCTGGCCGAGTATTTCATAGAATGTCTCTCGATTTGAGTTTGTCCTTGTTTTTCCTTCTGTTATGTCGGGGTTATAGATTTGGAAGTAGGAGAACACAGAAGTGGATGCAGTGCCCTCCTCATTACTTTGTATTAGGGGGTGCATGATACCCATGTGACGTCACCTAGGAGATTAACCTTCATCTCTTGCTTCTCTTGGTTAAGGTAGGGTCTGATAGGTTTCCCCACTGTAAAGTTACCATTCTTTTCCTCCATAGGCTACTCTTTGGAAATGAGTCACTAAATCCAGCCCATACTCAAGGAGTGGGGAATTAAACTCCACCCCCTGGAGGTGTATGGTAAATTAGTTGCAATTCTGTAAGGATGATTTGTCCCTTCTCTCCCATCTATTATTTAGTCAATCAATTTCTTATATCAGTATGGACTTGTATACTTATTTTATACTTTGAGTTGTAATCCAATACTGTTATTTATTCTGTCGCTCAAATAGTTCCAGCTTTGGCCATTGGGCGCTCTTTCAGGTTGGCTCCTATGTCCCTTTGACATGCGTCTGTCCTTTTGTTGTTTGAGCACTTCCTTGCCTTCCTGAACTACAAAATGCTCCAGGCTCAATTTATATTTTCCCTGTCTTAGCGTTAGACTCCGCGCTTTCTCAAATGAGCCCTGATTACTTTTATTGGAGAATGGTATTTAGAAATCAAGATCTTGGGATTTCCCTGGTGGTCCAGTGGTTAAGACTCCATCTCCCAATGCAGGGGGCCCAGGTTTGATCCCTGGTCAGGGAACTAGATTCCTCATGCCACAACTAAAGACCTGGCACAGCCAAATAAATAAATAAATATTTTTTTTAAAAGGTGTCTTTCTCACCTTCTGAGACGGCCCACACTCTGCCTGTGGAGTGTGTTTCTCTCTAAATAAATCCGCTTCTTACCTATCAAAAGAAAAAAAAAAAAAGGAAGAAACCAAGATCTGCGTGGCTGGTCTTAGTAGCTTGTTGCTACGAGGGTGTCACAGCTTCTAAGCTCTCTTGACCATCCCATGACTTTCACTGTATCTGTTCATTAAAAGCCAGCCTCTAGACCCAGCCTACTCTCAGGAGGCAGGGATCGCACGGAGGCAGGAATACCAGGAGGTGGGCATCACTGGGGGCATCTTCAAGACTGCTTGTCACAGTGATTTGAACCAAAATGGGGCACCTGCGATGGTCAGGACCGAGCCTCACACGCATTGTCAGTGGACAGGCAGGAACATGACACAACTGTGAACAGGAATAAGGAAGCCCTGTCCCTACTGATATATAATGATCTCTAAGATCCTCTGCGAAGTGGAAATAGCATGGAACAGAGCCACAGATGTGGTATAAGACTTTTCTTCTTTTAATGAGAGAAAAACCAGAACATATATTTGTATTTGCAGAAACTATCCCTGGAAAGACACACAAGAAGCTCATAACACTGCCTTCTCTGGGAGAGAGGTGGAAACTGTATATCTATCTTTCTATGGACACGCAAAAAAAATTGTGTTTTTTGGTATTAAAAATCACAAAATTTAATGGGTGAAAGTCACAAATGGGCCTGGTAGAGGATCAGGATTTAAAAGGAAATACTTACTCATCCTAGTTAAACTGGGTAACTTTCCCTATTTTAAAGTATATTACCAAAAGTAGTTTTGTGATTTTCTTTAATTTTAGAGGTGAGGCTTGGACTAAATTTAGAAATTGGCAGAATGTCAGTCTCTGAGGGCTTCTACTTTCTACACTTGGAGGAAGCAATATTTTGGTAAGACCAGCCCTCATCTGTCTTACCTCATAGACTATAAGCCATGTGATACTTGTACTAGGGAGGTACCTGGAAATAACATCAGGAAAGCACATCACGACCAGTGATTAGCAGCCTCGACCATAAAAAGCGAGGGCAGGTAACAGCTATGGCCTTTGTGTTGACTTTCTCTTTCCCTTATACTTTATGAGAAGTAAGATGTGGGCTACAAAAGGCAAGGAAATTTTTGGTATTTTACTTATATTTCATACCCTGCATTTAGTATTTCTGAGAGGTTTAAAGAGAAAATTGTAACTGACCCCTTTATTTATTTATTTATTTATTTATTTATTTATTTTAAGAACTTTTATTGAGATACAGTTAACATACAATAAACTGCATATATTTAGAGTGTACAATTTGGTAAAAATTTTGGAACCATGTGAAAGTATCTATTCCAAAAATTAAATTAAAAACAAAAAATGTTGCTGTTATGACAAGTGAAGGACAAAAAGCTGACGATTTCCCTGTGGTCTGCAAACAGAAATCTATCGAGCAGGCCGGGGCCCCTGGGGAACACATGGGCTGAACTCAACACGGTGGAGGGGCAACCTCATTTCCGCAAAACACCATCATCTGTCACACTCGGTTTGTGCAGTAGTTTGGATGCTGTTGTTCTTGTAGTTTGGTTTGTGCTTCATTTGTAAGCTGTGGTGTAGTGGCTGAGAATACAGGACTCAGGACCCTGACTATGTGTGTCCAAAGCCTGGTTCTCTCAGACGGGTGATTATGGGCAAACGATTGAGGTCTCTGGGCCTTAGTTTCCTCTTCTGTATAATGGGGATGATAACAACTCTTATCTTGCAGGTGGTGGTATGGACTCCGTGAGTTAATACACATTGGGGGCACAGAGCAAGGGCGCGATAAATGTGAGCTAGGACAGTGATCAAGTTCATAGATGTTTAGGGAAGAGAATAATTGAAATAACCTATGTCACCTCTGGGGCTCTTAAGGTTTTCCCCTTTTAAATGGATGTTTATATTATTGGAGCTGGAGGAAGTTGGGGCTGCCACATGTTTAAGGCCCATGTCTAGCCCAGCACTGCTCAAGAGCAGACTGGCATTGTCTGTCCCATCCCCGATTCCCTCCCCTCCTACAGCCCAGACTGAGATTGAGCTCTGGAGGGCAGAGAGAGTCTGTTCACCCCACATGTCTGCTGTCCAGCCTGGTGCCTGGCACAAACTAGCAACCAGTAAACATTGAGTGAATACATGAATGTAAGCAGGCATGAATGAATGGAAAATCTAGTAGTGTGCATGTGACCTTGTTACTGAACTTCCTCTCAGGTGATCAGGGAAGGCTTCCAGGAGGAAGTGTTGCAGGGGTTATGGCAATGGGGATGTTCCAGGCAGAGGGGTCAGCCTGTACAAAGGTTCGGCAACCAGGCAGCATTTTATTCCTTCAGGGAACTGAAAGCAGATTAATCTGGGTGGAAGGAAAGGGTGAGGGCAGGAGATCACGAGGGAGGAGGGGGCAGGCAGGTGAGCAGGGCCTAGATCGCTCACTGTCGAGAGCGGGTAGACTTTGCCCTGGTCAGGAGGGGAGACAGGGCCTGAGATGGGACATCAGAGGCTAGATGGGGAGCAAAGAAACCCCAGCTGGGCTGGTGCCCCACTCTTCGGGGCTGCACATTGCTGTGTGGGCTTTGGGCAGGTTGCTTCTTCTTTCTGGGTCTCAGTTCTTCCATCTGTGAAATGGGCACTGGGTTCTTATGAGGGTGGACACCAGACTGGACCACAATGTACACTCCTCTAGTGGCTAGAGTCTAGCCTACAAATGGGCTGGGAGAATCTGTCTGCCAGTTGGCAGCACAATCTGACATAACATATTACTTCTTTATAATGTTCCTAACCTTCAACTCAGCAGTTCCTTTTTGTAGAACTTGTCCTGAGATAAGATTTAGGACTCGTGAAAAGATCTGGCTCAGAGGATGTTCATCAGAATGCTGCCTGTGATGGCAGAAAAATTGGAAACAGCCTAAAGGTCCAGCATTAGGGAAACGAGTGTGACAAAAAGTTGTGCTGAAAATTTTCATCTAATGACATGTAAAGGTCTTCACTGTACATTGTGAAAAATTTTTATTGCAAAAATAACACATCTCACCTTTAAAATACTCAAATCCTAAAGAAAATTATAAAGTGAAAGCTGAAAAGTCCCCCTCTACCTACCAATTTCTACTCCTGAAAGTTAACCACTACTAGCAATTTATTAAATTGTCTTTCAGACTTGGATCAATGTGTATATAAACGTGTAAACATATATACACAGCTATGTGTGTTAAACAACATATATAAAAGATATTTTATTAAGAACATGCATAACCGTCTTTTTCTTTAAGAACTGTTATTGAGATACAATTGACATAAAATAAACTGCATATATTTAAAGTGTACAATTTGATTTTTTTTCTTATTAGTAGTGTATATATGGCAATCCCAATCTCTCAATTCATTCCCCCCAACCCCCTCTCCCCACATGCATAACTTCTTAACAAAGTATTATCTAATTACAGATATTGTGCTAGACGATTATTGTAATGGCCCCCAAAGTGTCTTGCCTCCCGGCCTCCATGCCCTGGGGTAGGCCTCTCTCATGTTGAATTTGGACCTGATCATGTGACTTGCCTTGGCCAAGGGGACATCAGCAAGCACGATGCGAGCAAGGGCTTGATAAGCGCTTGCTCTCTGAGGCTTGTGCTTTTTTTAAAAAAATAGTTATTTATTTATTTATTTGGCTAAGTTGGGTCTTAGTTGTGGCACGCAGGATCTTCGCTGCAGCAGGCGGGAGCTTTCGTTGCAGTGCTGGCTTCTCTCTAGCTGCAGCACAGGCTCCAGTGCGCGGGCTCAGTCGTTGCGCTAGGCAGGCTTAGTTGTCCCTCTGCATGTGGGAACTTAGTTCCCCGACCAGGGATCGAACCGGCATCCCCTGAATTGAAAGGTGGTCTCTTAACCACTGGACCACTGGGGAAGTCCTGAGGCTTGTCCTTTTGAAATGCTCACTCTTGGGACCCAGCTGCCATGCTGCAAGGAAGCTCAGGCTAGAATGCAGAATGATTAGCAGCTACGTGGAGAGAGGCCCTGGATGACGAGAGGCCACCTTGGAAGTTCCAGCCCAGCTAAGCTCCCAGTTGAAGGCAACGACATGAGTGAGCCCTGCTGATGCCTCGTGGGGCTTCAGAACTGCCCTGTTTGGGAGTGGTTTGTTACCGAGCAATAGACGATAGAAACATGGATTGTTCTGCAACTTTTAAAAAATCTTAACAATACGTACATATATCATCAACATCCTCCCAGGTCAGTTCATATAGATCAGCTCATTCTTTTTTAACAACTGCATAGTTTTCCGTGGGATCAATGAAGCATAATATACTTACCTGTTTTATACTGATGGACATTAAGTGGCTTCCAATTCTTTGCCATGACAAACAGTGCTACCTCCTCGTGCGGATAGCATTGCCAACAGATATTGGAGTGTCTTTAGGATAAATTCCCAGAAGCAAAATTGCTGGGTCAAAGGGTATGCACTTGAAAAGTTTTTACAGATTTGGTTAAACCGCCCTCCAGAATGGTTGCACCAATTTGTGTTCCTACCCACAGCGGGTAAGTGGGCCAGGCCCCCAACCCTTATCCAACCTTGAAAAGCCACTTAAACAGCAACATTAGGCAGCATGAGTGTGTGAAAGTGTCACAGAAGTGGCAGGGGGTGGGGTGAGGGCCTGGACCGTGGGGAAGATTCTGCTGCAGCTGCAGGGAGCGGGGTCTGGGGCCCCAGCCCAACCCCACCTCGGTTCCTTCCTCTTCTGCTGGGGCAGCTGTGCTTAGCACATCCTCTTTCAGCACAGCTCTTGAAGGTGCTTCCCCAGCAGACCTGCTTCATGGGTAGGCTCAAGTTCCTCCAACCTTGACCCCTGCTCACAGTGACCCTCTGGCTCCAATGGGCCCCCAGCCCCAGCCCCCGCCTCCTGCAAAGAGAGGAGGTTTCCAGGTTCGCCTGTGACTTTGGACAAACCTCTGATCTTCTTGGAGCCTATAACTGCTTTTGAAAAAATGTGGGGAGCTCCCTGGTGGTCCAGTAGTCAAGATTACATGCTCCCAATGCAGGGGGCCCAGGTTTGATCCCTGGTCATGGAACTAGATCCTGCATGCCATAACTAAGAGCCCACATGCCGCAACTGAAGATCCCTCACGCGGCAATGAGGATCCTGCGTGCGGCAACTAAGACCCGGCACAGCCGAATAAATAAACAAGTAAATATTTAGAAGGAAGGAAAGAAAGAAAGAAAGAAAGAAAGAGAGAGAGAGAGAGAGAGAGAGAGAGAGAGAAAGAAAGAAAGAAAGAAAGAAAGAAAGAAAGAAAGAAAAAGAAAAAGAAAGAAAGAAAGAAAGAAAGAAAAAGAAAGAAAGAAAGGAAGGAAAAGAAAAAGAGGATGAAAACAATACCAGTCTTTGGGTGCTGTTGTTTATTCCCTCAGTAAATGTTTCTCTCTCTCTATTCCTTCTGCAAACATCCTAAAGAAGCATCCTGGCCTCTTGGCCCCCATGGTCTATTGCAAGGCAGAGACAGATCAGGTAACTGCATAGGTATCTATTTTTATGTACTTATCTGTGGGGGATATATCATCTGAAATCAAGTGCAAGTGGGCAGGAATCTGATTTAGCTAGAGGGTGGGCAGCTAGACAGCCATCGAGTTGAGGCCACAGGATGAAGCTGCTAAGAGAGTGGAGAGCAGGGTAACTGCTTTCCTGGTGGGTGGAATAGCTTGTGCAAAGGCCCTGAGGTGGGAGGAGCATGTCACATTCAATTCTGGGACTGAAAGAACCTGAGTGCAGAGAGCGAAGGGAAGAGAGGACTCAGATAAGACCCAAGGGGTTAACAGGACCACACTCGCTTTATGGGCCAGTGTTGACCTTTAGACTAAGAACACTAGGGAGCCACTGACCAATGGTGAGAAGATGAAATGAGACAACATCTTGTAAATTTCTTAACCCATGGTTAGGGCCCAATAAATGCTGCTACTAGTAGTATGAGGGTGAGTCAAAAATTATCTGCACTCTGGCTGTAGAATTTATTTTAATTAACTTTTAGAAAAGACAAATACATCATTTTTTGACATAATCTGCTTGCTTTTCAATACACTTTGTCCATCTGTCAACAAGCTTTCATATTCCCTCACTAAAAAATGTTTTAGGCTGAGCTGCGAGCCACGAATTCACCACTATCTTCCCTTCTTCATCAGAAGTGAATCTTTGGACTTCCCTGGTGGCGCAGTGGTTGGGAATCTGCCTGCCAATGCGGGAGACACAGGTTCGAGCCCTGCTCTGGGAAGAATCCACATGCCATGGAGCAACTAAGCCTATGCACCACAACAATGGAGCCTGTGCTCTAGAGCCCATGAGCCACAACTATTGAGCCCGTGTGCTGCAACTATTGAAGCCCATGCCCCTAGAGCCTGTGCTCTACAACAAGAGAAGCTGCTACAATGAGGAGCCCACACACCACAATGAAGAGTAGCCCCCGCTTGCAGCAACTAGAGAAAGCCCATGTGCAGCAACAAAGACCCAACACAGCCAATAAATAAAATAAATAAATAAATAAATTTATTAAAAAAAAAAAGTTAATCTTCATCCTTGTAGGGCTGCTTTCAGGGGACCAAACAGGTGAAAGTCTGATGGAGCAAGATCAGGACTATAGGGAGGTTGCTTCCACACCTCAAAATGAAGTTTTTGCAGAGTGTTGACAGTGTGGGCAGAAACATGCAGATGTGTACACCCTCAGACCACAGAAAACGAATCATTGCATACTGCTCTTTTTTCATGCAAATCATAAGTGGGGCATCCATTTTTGTTTGCGCCGTAGTTACAAATGAACTGATGTAACACTTTTACACCTGCATAGCAGAGACTGGGTAGACAGTAGCCTTGAACGGAAAGTGCTGATAAAACAGTGTGGCCAACAGAAGTTTTAATATAACTGGAGTGTGGATAATTTTTGATTCACCCTTATAGTTTTAACCTTCTCCACCCTCTGGGGTATCGGGCCAGAAAATTCCCTTTGATCCCCAAAGGCCCTGGGTCAGCTGTGTCCTTTGATTGTGAAAGACCCCAGAAATAGCCCTAATGTTTTCAGAAACTGGAGTCCAAATCCAGAAAGCATCAGTACCTGGCCCCCAAGGTCACCCAGGGAGGCAACGCTGGGAACCCAGTTCTCTGACTCCAGGCCCAGTGCTCTTGCCAAAAGCAAGTCCCCATCATCTCCCTGCCCTGCTTGAAACCCTCAAGGGCTCCCCACTGCCTCCAGAAGGCCCAGAGCCAGGCACTCAAAGCCCCCTGCTTGGGGTGATCTCTCCCTGGCATGAAACTGCACCAAAGTAAAGGGCACTGTTCTGTGGTGCCCAGAGGACGCCAGAGAGCCTGCTGCCCCACATTCACTGGTGCTGTCCGCCCCCCCAGGAATTCCAGGAGTGGGGGCACTCCAATCTCTTCCTTGGTCATTCCTGCAGTCCATGGGGCCCACCTGTCCTCCTATATTAGTTTCCTATGGCTGTTGTAACAAATGACTGCTTAGTAGCTTAAAATAACACAAATTTATTACCTTACAGTTATAGAGGTTAGAAGTCCAAAATGGGTCTCACTGGGCTAAAATCAAGGTGTCAGCAAGGCTAAATTCCCTCTGGAGGCTCTAGGAGAGAATTCCAGCTTCTAGAAGTTTCCTGCATTCCTTGGTTCATGGCCTCTTCCTCCATCTTCAAAGTCAGCCCAGTAGGGCTGAGTCCTTCTTACGCTGCCATCTCTATTTTTTTCCTTCAGTCTCTCTCTTTTGAATTGAAGGATGCTTGTAATTATATTGGCTGTAATCACGCTCAGATAATCCAGGATACTTTCCCTATTTTAAGGTTAGCTGATTAGCAATTTCCATTCCATTTGCAGCCTTAATTCCCCTTTGCCAGGTAAGCTAGTGTGTTCACACTAATCACAGGATTAGAACGTGGATATCTTGGGAATTCCCGAGCAGTCCAGTGGTTAGGACTTGGCAATTTCACTGCTCGGGCCTGGGTTCGATTTCTGGTTGGGGAACTAAGATCCCACAAGCCATGTGATGAGGCCAAAAGAAAAAAAGAATGTGGACATCTTTTTTCCGGGGTGGGCACTATTCTGCCAGCTACACCACCCCTCCCTCCCTCACCAGGTCCTGCCCTTCCTCACCAGGCAGTTGCCCCAGGTAGGAACCCGGGAAGGAGTGGGTGCTCCCTATGTTTCTAGAGAGGAAACAAAGGCTTTTAACAGCACACCTTTGTGGAATGTGTTTGAGTTTCTAACGCGCTTTCACATACTTGGGGATTAGCAGTGCTTGTTTTGCTCCACATCTGAGAAAACTGTGGTTAGAAAGGTCAAGTGGCTGACCCAAGGTCACAGGTCAAAAACGAATATTGCTGGGCTCACCCCCAGGCCTGACCCCAGCTCCTCCCTCCTTCCCCAACCCTCCCTGAATGGTTTCCCCCTCCCCAGACCATCTTAATGATTTTCCAAGGCCACTCCAAGGGAGTCTTGTGGCCAATTCACCCTTATTTCTGGCTGTTGGCCAGAAGTCACAGGGTCATACTTGAAAGACTTCCTCAAATCCTGCAAGTCATGGCTCTGGAGGTTTCTGCCTGAATTGGAAGCAGGACTGTTTCCTACACGCTGCTAACAGGGTTGTAACAGGTACAGGTTTCCAGGGGAGCTATCTGTCAATGTGTTTCAAAAGCCTAAAAATGAGCATCCTTTTTAGCCATGATGTCACGTGAAGGAAATGAACAAATGTAAGTCATGTCTAGGTTGTGCGCCACAGTGTTAGGGAGAACAGCGAAAAATCAAAGCCAACCCAGATGTCCATCAACAGGGTCTGGATGAAATAAAAGGACGGATCCAATATTGTAGTCCCACACAATGATTAAAAATGACAATGTAGGGCTTCCCTCGTGGTGCAGTGGTTAAGAATCTGCCTGCCAATGCAGGGGACACATTTGAGCCCTGCTTCGGGAAGATTCTACATGCCGTGCAGCAACTATGCCTGTGTGCCACAACTTCTGAGCCTGTGCTCTAGAGCCCACAAGCCACAACTACCTGAGTGCCACAACTACTGAACCCATGCACCTACAACCCATGCTCTGCAACAAGAGAAGCCACAGCAGTTAGAAGCCCGATCACTGCAACCAAGAGTAGCCCGTGCTTGCCACAACTAGAGAAAGCCTTCGCGCAGCAGCAAAGACCCAATGTAGCCAAAAATAAAATAAATAAATAATAAAAAAATAAGAAATTATCTTTAGGGCTTCCTAGGTGGCGCAGTGGTTAAGAATCCGCCTGCCAATGCAGTAGGTCACAGGTTCGATCCTAGCTCCAGGAAGATCCCACATGCCGCAGAGCAACTAAGCCTGTGTGCCAGAAAAAAAAAAAAAAAAAAAAAAAAAAAAAAAAAAAAAAAAAAGAAATTATCTTTAAAAAAATGACAATGTAGAAGGTCATGTGGCTTTTATGTACTGTTAAACTTCATTGTAATAAAATCAGAGGAAAAAAAATGACAATGTAGGTGTACAAAGATGACCTTGAATAAGCACGTGAAAAGATGCTCTACTCCATAGTCATCAGGGAAGCACAAATTAAAGCCATGATGAGATACTACTACACACCTATTAGAACAGCTAAAAGTAAAAAGACTGACCATATCATATATTGGCAAAGATGTAGGGTCACTGGAAATCACATATATTGCTTGTGGGGGGTGTAACATGGTATCACCATTTTAGAAAACACCCTGATAGTTTCTTAAAAAGTTAAGTATACACATATCACATGATTCAGCCATTGCATTCTGAGGTATTTACCCAAGAAAAATAATAGTGTAGGTCCATCCAAAAACTTGTATATAAATGTTTATAACAGCTTCATTTGTAATAGGTCCAAACTGGAAATAACTCAAACGTCCATCAACAGGTGAATGGATGGGTATAGCCACACAATGGACTACTGCTTAGCAATAAAAAGAAATGAACTATCAATCCACACAACACGGATGCATCTGAAGATAATTATGCTAATTATGTAAAAGCCAGATTAAAAAAGAGTACTTGCTGTGTGATTCCACTTATATAAAATACTACAAAATGCAAACTAATCTACAGTGACAAAAGGCAGGATCAGAGGTTGCTGGAGTGTGTGTGTTGGGTTGTGGCTGGGAAGTGGCAGGGGGGAAAGCTTTGGGGGGAGCGGTGAGTAGGTTCATCACCTTGAATGTGGTGAAGGACTCAGGCATACATATGTTGAAATTTATATTATACACTTTAAATATGTGTAGTTTATTGCATGTCAGTTACTCAATAAAGCTATTTTTTAGAAGAGATGCTCTCCTGGTTTTAAATAAGCACTAGGGGTGTAATGTACTACATGATAAATTTAATTAATGCTGCTGTATGTTATATATGAAAGTTGTTAGGAGAGCAAATCCTGAGCTCTCAATATAGGAAAAAAATTTTTCTATTTCTTTAATTTTGTAACTCTATGAGATGCTGGATGTTCCCTAAACTTATTGTAATAATCATTCCTTTTTTTTAATTTATTAACTTATTCATTTATTATTTTTTGGCTGCGTTGAGTCTTCACTGCTGCGCCTGGGCTTTCACTAGTTGCGGTGAGCGGAGGCTACACTTTGCTGGGGTGCGCGGGCTTCTCAGTGTGGTGGCTTCTCTTGTGGCGGAGCACGGGCTTTAGGCATGAGGGCTTCAGTAGCTACAGCACATGGGCTCAGTAGTTGTGTCTCATGGGCTCTAGAGCTCAGTCTCAGTAGTTGTGGCACACAGGGATTAGCTGCTCTGGGGCATGTGGGATCTTCCCCGACCTGGGCTTGAGCCCGTGTCCCCTGCGTTGGCAGGCGGATTCCTAATCACTGCGTCACCAGGGAAGTCCTGAAGTAGGCTTTTTGTTTTAACCTTTTCTGCATTTGTGTAATGCTTTTTAACAACCACGCCTTTGTATTTATATTTTATAATAAATAAAGCAGCTTCCACTTTGCAAGAGGAAAACCGACTAAGCAGGGTCTAGCACCGCCCACCCCTCAGAGGCTCCTCCGCCTGCCCTGTCCGGTCCGACTGGAGGCGGGGAGTTGACCGAGACTCAAGGGCTTCCTGCTAGCTGGTCCCCGTGCGAAGTGGCCCACAGGGCAGTGACGAGAGCAACCCTGCAGATGCTTCCCGGAAAGCCTGAGGGTCAGCCTGGGAGAGACCAGTAAATCACCCCAGGAAGGGGCCCGAGCATTTCCTCTGCAGAGGGAGGGCCAGTGAGGCAGGGAAATGCGTGCAGGGATTGGATGAGTAAGGGGCCCTCACTCGTGCTTGGGTGAGGGATTAAGCGTGTGGGGATTTAGAAAGAGGAAGCGGTGCAGCCCAGCTCCCAAGGAACCAAAACGGGGACCTGGAAAACCAGCAGAACCTTTCTGAGTTCCTAGTGCCAAGGGCTCCTTGCTTCACTCTCTGCTTCCCTGGGTATTGGCTGGTGGGTAGTTCACTAGTTCTGAGCCAATTTCCCAAAATTGGCCCATCTTGGGTCATGTGGCACCCAATTCTTGATCAAGCCAATGGGGAGGGGTCAAGTATACTAAGATGTTTTCTATTTTACTTATTTATTTATTTATTGGCTGCGTTGGGTCTTTGTTGCTGCTCACGAGTTTTCTCTAGTTGCAGTGAAGGGGGGATGCTGCTCTTCATTGCTGTGCAACGGCTTCTCGTTGCAGTGGCTTCTCTTGTTACGGAGCACGGGCTCCAGGCATGCGGGCTTCAATAGCTGCGGCATGCGGACTCAGTAGTTGTGGTGCATGGGCTTAGTTGCTCCGTGGCATGTGGAATCTTCCCAGATCAGGGATCAAGCTCGTGTCCCCTGCATTGGCAGGTGGATTCTCAACCGCTGTGCCCCCCGGGAAGTCCCTAAGATGCCTTCTAAGGGGTTCTCAGGAAAGGGTCAGGCTTCAGCTGGACAATCCCCAAAGTCTGTCCACTACACTCCACAAGCAGAGAAAAATCTGACTGGGTGGTTTAGCCTCCAGACAGTATGGTGCCTCCCTGTGGGGCAGCTGTCCTGAGGGGCGCAAGTATTAGAAAGATAGCCCAGGCCAAGCCCCCTCCCATGCAGTGGTTCCCTGCCCAGGTCTGTGCCATAGCACGTCCCTGGTGACAGCTGGTAAGTCACCTGCCCCAGGGCAGCAATGGCAAAAGTCCTCTGAGGGATCTGAACAAGGCTATGCAGGGAAATGTCAGTTATGCTGGTAGGAGCAGGGATGAAAATATACCTGCGAAGCGGGCAGAGGAGTCAGGATGGTGGTGATGACTCTTGACCATAGCCAGAGCTGCAGTGCCACCTCTGCAACACTGATGCAACAACCACCACAACAAGCCACAGCAAGTTATACTTCCGATGGGCTAACAGTTTCCATACAGGAGGACCCTGTACCTGCTACACATAGATGCTCAGAGACCTTTGTCTCATCACTAGTGTTTAATGCTAGCATTCCCACTGATCCAGCACCTTCAACAGGCCAGGCGCTCATATACTACATCCTCTCATGCAGCTCTCCTAACAACTCCAAGAGGTAGGTACTATTACCCCCATTTTACTTATTTATTTATTTATTTATTTAGCTGTGCCATGCAACATGTGGGATCTTAGTTACCCAACCAGTGATTGAACCTGTGCTCCCTGCTGTGGAAGCTCAGAGTCTTAACTACTGGACCACTAGGGAAGTCCCTTATTACCCCCATTTTACAGATGGGAAAACTAAGGCACAAAGAGGTTCAGTAAATTGCCCTGGTTCACAGGGGAAGGATTCAAACCTTGGCAGCCTGGCTTTGATGTCATGCTTGTAACCACTGCCCCCTCAGGTACTGGCATGTGCCTAACACTGTTCCAGGCACTGGGATACAAACATTCTCCTTGTGGGCCTGGGGAAAATGACGTGAATAGCAATGCCCCACATCAGGAGCTGTCACTGTTGTTTTAAGAGCTGCAAGCTTGGTACTCTAAGAGGATCTAGAAAGGGACCATCCTTGCCTGGAGGGCTCAGGGAGGACTTCCCTGCAGAACTGATGCTGTTGCTGAGGTCTACAGAGGACAAGGAACGAGGGAGGCAAAGTGGAGAGGGCAGAGCCTACAGGAGGAAGAAGTCCAGGTGAGAGGGAACCACATGTACAGCACGCCCTAGATTAGGTAAGTGCTTTGCTGAAGGTCACACCAGGCAAAGGTGAGAAGTCATGATAAGGACCACGCCCTGGCCTCCAGGTGACTGGCCCTGCCCCTCTGTGACCCTGTTCCACCTCCCCACTGGCAGTCACAGTCAAATGCCCGCAGCTGTCCGAGGTGACAGCAGGACAAACCCGTGGATGTATTCGATTGCTGTTTCCTACCAAGTGGCCCGGAAGGACGCTAATCACCTTAGTGCCCAGTTTGCGGGAGTCATGGTGATTCAGGGAAAAAGCCACTCGCTGGATTCTGGAATGGGATTCAGCTGATCCAGCTACCCAAGCATAGAGATGCTAATCAGAGGCCAGCTTGGGCACCGGTCACCTCCCCGGCGGTCTATGGCGCAGCTCTGGCCTCTTTCCAAGGGCTTATTGTGGACACTGCTGGCTTCCCTAAATGAGTTCAAGAGCAAACGCTGGGGTTTTTGAGAAGTGCTTCAGCTTCAGCATCTGATGATATTCTCGACAAGAATGGTCAATTTCTGGACCCCGACAGCAACGGAGGGGCTCTCACCACGGGAGGCTGGGTCACTCTGGAGGCTCAGGCACTGCTCAACAGGGCAAGACAATGGTTTGGGCTCACACTGCCCAGCTGGGGAGAGGCGCAGCAACGATGTGAGGGCAGGGAGCTCACCGTCTCCTGCTCTCCAGGCAAAGTTGGTTTTGCCTTCTTGGAGGGAATGTTTAAAATGCTCTTGACCCTTGGCCCAGAGATTCCACTTCTGGAAATTACCCGCCCTGAGATCCTCCACCAGCACACAGGGGGCATTTACAAGGGTGCTCATTGCAGTGGCTTGAAGTAGTTAAAAACTGCAAGCACTGCAAACGTATCCAGAAGGAACTGGCTAAATCCAGGGCGGATGTCCTCACCGCAGACGATCACAGTCCCTGAAGAGAATGTTCCAGCAAGGGGCAGCCTCTAAGAGTCACTTTTAGGTGAAACAAAACAACCTAAAAGTGACAAAACCATGTGTATTGTATTATTCCATTTTTTTAAAGATGCCATAAGAAAAAAAAAATCAAATTGTACACTTCAAATATGTGCAGTTTATTGTAAGTCAATTATATCCCAATAAAAGTTCTTAAAAGATGCCAGTACTACAAGCTTTGAAAAAGCTACCTGAAGCATCTTAACCAAGGTCATCTCTGGGAAGGGGCAGCACAGGGGATTGTCACTTTTTAAACTTTCACTTTCTAGAGCATAAAATTGTGCAATGCTTGAATTTTTCAAAGATGAGCATGTGTTACTTTTGCTTTGAGGTCTTTTTTTTTTTTTTGGCCGTGAGGGATCCTAGTTCCCCAACAAGGGATTGAACATGGGTCCCTGAAGTGAAAGCGCTGAGTCCTAACCACTGAGCCACGAGGGAACTCCCTGAGATCTTTCTTTTTTAATGTAAGCATTGACTGCTGAAAACTTCCCTCTTAGTCCTGCTTTTGTTGCATCCCATAAATTTTGGTGTGTTGTATTTTTGTTTTCATTTGTTCTCAAGATATTTTCTCATTTCCCTTGAGATTTCTTTTTTGACCCATTGAGTGCTTGAGTGTGCTGTTTAATTTCCACATATTTGTGAATTTTCCAGTTTTCCTTCTGCCATTGCTTTCTAGTTTCAATCTGCTGCAGAGCACGTGCTATATTTGAAATCAGCAGAGCAGTGACTGAAAGAGAAAGAGAAAGTCTGGATAGCATGGTGGTGAAGAGCTCAGGCCCCGGATCCAGACTGCCTGGATTTGAAGTCAGCTCCATCACTGATTACCCGTGACCCTGGGCATGACATCCCCTGTCTGTGCCTCAGTGTCTTCATCTATGAAATGGGACATACCTCATGGGACTGTTGTGAGGATTGAAAGAGTTCATCTGCTGGGACTTCGCTGGTGGAGCAATAGTTAAGAATCCATCTGCCAATGCAGGGGACACAGGTTCGATTCCTGGCCTGGGAAGAACCCACATGCTTTGGAGCAACAAAGACCGTGTGCCACAACTACTGAACCTGCTCTCCAGAGTCTGTGAGCCACAACTACTGAGCCCAAGTGCCACAACTACTGGAGCCCATGAGCTTAGAGCCTGTGCTCCGCAACAAGAGAAGCCACCACAATGAGAAGTCTGCACACCGCAACGAAGAGTAGCCTCCTGTTCACCACAGCTAGGGAAAGCCTGCGCAGCAACGAAGACCCAATGCAGCCAATAATAATTAACTAATTAATTAATTAATTATTAAAAAAAAGAGTTCATCTGCTGAAAACCTTAGCTCAGTGCCTGGGGAACATACTAAGGTTCAGGGAAGTGTCAGCTGTGATGATGTGGGGAGCACAGGCCAGTGGCAACGGCACAGTCTAGAGGATGTTTCTGCTGAGCCCTGTATGGTGGCCACAAGCATGTACGATGGAGCCCCCTGTCCTCCAGGAGCCAAAGGGCTTCTAAACCCTGGTGTGATGCTTACCCCATGGAAGGATTAGCGTCAGTAGTGTTCTGTGTTCGTTTGTTCCTTCCTCCTTCCTTCAGCACTCACTCACTGGCCCCCTGTTACGGGCTCGGGCCTGGGAGGCGGCAGACATAAACTCTTCTGTGAGATGTGGATAGCGATTGTCTTAGTCCACTCTGGCTGCTATAACAAAAATACCACAGACTGGGTGGTTTACAAACAACACAAATTTATTTCTCACAGTTCTGAAGGCTAGGAAGTCTAAGATCAATGTGCTGGCAGATTTGGTATCTGGTGAGGGCCTGTCTTCTTCCTATGTCCTCACATAGTGGAAGGGGCAGGGGAGCTCTCTGGGGTCTCTTTTATAAGGGCACTAATCCTATTCATGGGGACTCCACCCTCATGACCCAATCACTTCCAAAAGGCCCCGCTGTCAAATACTATCACGCTGGGAGTTAGGGTTTCAACATATGAATTTAGGGGGGGAGACAAACATTTGGTCTATAGCAATGATGGAACCTCCTGCAGGCTGCTGGCTTTTGAGGAGACCTTAGGAGCACAGGGCTCAGCCTGGGGCATGGGCCCCCAGGGCAAGGTCAATACACAGAAGCTGTTGTTGTTTAGACAAAGAGAAGGGACAGCATCAGAGCATCAGGGCCTCCTTGAAAGCCAACCTCCCTGCAGGAGGATGGTCTCCACTGCCCTGCAAGACTGGAGGTGCATCACTGTATCGCTGTGTTGATTTCAACCCTCCCTGCCAACAAAACCTCACTGAGATCGTGACTCTTGTCCAATGGTCCACACTTCTACCCTTAGGGCTTACATCAGTGCGTGGCACTGCATGGGCACTCATGCTGTGATCTAGTCACACAGGTACTATTCTAAGCACTTTACAAAAATCCACTCATTCATTACTCATAACATACCTGGGAAATACGTACGATATTTCCATTTTAGAGATCAGGAAACAGAGGCATAAAGAGGTTACATAACTTGTCCAAGGTCACACAGCCAAGTAGAGGCAGAGTTGGAATTTGAACCCTGGGAGGTATTTTTTGAAGGAAGGAAGGAAGGAAAAGGTGAGAGGCAAGGTCTGGGGTCTGTAGTCCTGAAACACAGAATCAGAGAACAGGGCCTTAGCAAGCATCAACCTCCACCCCACTCCCAGGCTGTTCTACAAGTAGGAAGTGGGGACTAAGGTCCGGGAGGGTGGGGCTGGAAGGCCAAACAGGAGATTAAAATTTAGGATTCCCAGTTGCCAGTCAGGAGTTTGGGATGTGTCAGAAAACCCCAAGTGTCATATTCCTCACTGTCACCGAAAAGAGTTTCATAGTGAGTTGAGTAGAAGGGACAGGTTGCAAAGCATGGTGTGATGTTAATAGTTAACATTTGATGAGTGCTTCCCTTATGCCAGGTAATTTACAACCCCCTTTATGTACATTACTACCTTGTAGAATCTTCAAAAAAATTTCATGAGATAAGTATGGTCACTAAACCCGTTTTACAGCTGTAAAAACTGAGGCTCAGAGTCGCCAAGTGACTGGCTCCAGGTCATAGAGCTAACGAGTGAAGGAGTTTGGGACTCATACCCCGGTCCCTGCTGCAGCCCCTGTCCCCCTGTCCCCCCCGTCCCCCACTGACCCCCTAGTGCCTCACCATTAAGTGGCATCACTGATGATTTTCACATTTAAAAATAGTAGCTGTTATTATATATAAGATGGATAAACAACAAGGTCCCACTGTATAGCACAGGAAACTATATTCAGTATCCTATGATAAACCATAATGGAAAGGAATATGTGAAAAAAGCATGTGTATATCTGTGTGTGTGTGTGTGTGTGTGTGTGTAACTGAATCTTTCTGTACAGCAGAAATTAATGCAATATTGTAAATCAACTTCACTCCCATTAAAAAAAAAATAGCCGTTGCTGACAGAAACACCAGGCACTGTGACTAAGAAATCATAAAATAAGCAGAGCTCAGCAAGGGCTAAAGGACTTTGTGTGTGCCTAAGAGGTACCTAAGAGGACAGGGAGGTGACCTGGGAACACCTCTTCTCAGTAAACACAGCCCTGATCACTGGGTGAAAGGTATCAGACTCCTGACCAGTTATGTAAGTTCAGGGCCACCTGCCGACCCCTGGCCCGCTGGCTGGGGGTCTGAAAAGGTTAAGAAGCCCAGGTCCAGCTCTGGAGTTCCCCTCTGAGGTCGCCTAGCACATGGTCAGGCTGCCTGAGAAAGGCCTCAGCCAAATCCTTCCCTCCACCCTGGTCGAGGCCAGCAGGACCCCAGGAACACTTCCCAGAAAAGGGACTTCTGCCTGCCCTTCAGGAAAGATCCCCAGAGGCCCCCTCCATGGCTTTCATTTGACTTTGCACAGAAGGAATTCAATAGGACTCCACTTCCGAAGTGGCTCAGTGCCATACACTTTTCCCTCATAATTTGCATGACTGGGCAAAGGTATCATTATCTCCATTTTATGGGTGAGGACACTGAAAGAGGTTAATAGCTTGCTGCAAGCGATAGGGCTGGAATTTGAACCCAGGTCACTTTAAACAAAAGGAAGGCCCTGGGAACCAAAGGGTGTGCTCTGATGTATCTTAAGATACAGAGGGCAGGCAGAGAAGGGAAAGTTAAAGAGGCTAAATTCCGTTTTGTTTTGTTTTGTTTTGTTTTGTTTTGTGGCCATGCTGCTTGCAGAATCTTAGTTCCCTGACCAGGGATTGAACCTGGGCCCTCGGCAGTGAAAGCATGAGTCCTAACCACTGGACCATTAGGGGATTCCCCAAATTCCTGAATCTTACAGGCCATGTAGGGAGCTGACCTGGAATAATCACATCATCCTCTCTCTAAAACCTTCCATGGTTCCCCATTACCTTTAGGATAAAGCACACCACCATCAACATGGCTTGCAAGGCCCTCCTGTAGGATGGGGCCTGCCTACCTTTCTAGCCCTGCCCTTGCCCCTCCTAAATCCTGGGCTCCTACATTCTCTCAGCTTAGACTTTCCTCTCCACCAATCCCCCTCTCTCCTGGCTGAGTTCTCTCCATTGGTCAGGTTCGGGCTTACATGCCACTTCCTTAGGAAAGTCTGTCCTGACCACACACACCAGGACAGACCTCCTCTGTGTTCTTACTGCTCCCCGAACTCCTCCTGACCCCCAAGTGGATCACGGTTCTCATCACTTGGGCCACATTTACATGCCCACCACCACAGCCCCAGTCCCAGAGCAGATGGGGTGATGAATATCTGTGAATGAAAGATGTCCTTGGCAGACCTTGGAAGGTCGGGGTAGGCAATGCATAGAGGGTGAGGGTGGCGAGGTTGCTGGGTTGACCTGCAGGTTGTATTAATGACAGTCCTGCAAGGGTAGGGCCAGTGCTCAGAGCTGGGAACGCAGGCTGAAGTTTGGACTTTGTCCCATCAACGATCTGGAATCCTGGGCTGAAGGCATGCTGGAGCTGAAGCCCTGGTTTAAGAAAATAAGTCTGGGCTCGGAGCTGGAGGAGAAGATGGGCAGCTCTGGGGAAAGCTACTCGATGGATCTCTGGACACAGTGGAAATGGAATAAACACACTATCATGTTTCAACCTGGGAATCTGGCCTGATTTTGCACAGTGTCCGGTCAGGCATTGGGCCTTGCCCTTCACACCCTCACTAATCAAATCTGTCCAACAGCCCCAGGAGGCAGGGACTGCTCTGGCCCCACTGGACAGATGGGAAAACTGAGGCTCAGAGAGGTTGAGTCACCTGCCCCAAGTCACACAGGGACTCTCCATTGCTGCCTGAATTAAACTGTATTACCGCTTACTCAGAGGTGGGGAATCTAGACCATCCAGGCTTGCACTGTGTAATGTGGTAGTCATTAGCCACCTGTGGCTATTTAATAAATTTTTAATTTAAATTAAATGGAGTTTAAAATTCAGTTTCTCGGTTACACTAGCTGCTTTTTTAAGTGCTCAATAGTCACATATGACTAGTGGTTACCATATCACAAAGGGCAGAGGTGCAACATTTCCATCATTGCAGGCAGTTCTATTCATAATGCTTGTCTAGGACTTCCCTGGTGGCGCAATGGTTAAGAATCCGCTTGCCAATGAGGGGACACGGGTTAGATCCCTGGTCTGGGAAGATCCCACATGCTGAGAAGCAGCTAAGCCTGTAGGCCACAGCTAATGAGCCTGAGCTCTAGAGCCCGTGAGTCACAACTATTAAGCCTACAAGCCTAGAGCCCATGCTCTGCAACAAGAGAAGCCACCACAATGAGAAGCCCGCACACTGCAACGGAGAGTAGCCCCACTCTCTGCATAGAGAAAGCCCACGCAGCAACAAAGACCCAATGCAGCCAACAAATAAATAAATAAATAAATAAATAAATAAATAAATAAATAAATAAATAAAGTAAATTTATTTTTAAAAAAATAGTGCTTGCCTATACCATGGAGGCGGACAGGTCTACAGAGACCACTTAATTCAATGTTCTTATTTAGCAGATAGTGAAAGAGAGGTCAGGGACTGGTTCAAAGTCACATAGTGAATCAGTGACAGAGGTGTAATTGAAAACCCAGGCTTCTGACTCCCAATCCAGTGCTCTCTCCACTGAAGTAAGTGGATTTCTATCTCTTAGCTGGGGTTTGGTAAGAGCTGCTGTTAGGCAAATAGACACCATAAACAAAGGCCAACAGACCACTGGTTAAGTGGAAGTAATACTTTAACATATATAACAGAGGTTGATATCCACAATATGTAATAAGCTACTACAAATAAATAAAAACATGACAACTCGAATTTTAAAAAACGGACAAAGGATATGGCCGGGCGATTTACAGAAATTCAAATTGCCAAAAAAATATGAAAAGATACTAGTGAGAGAAATGCAAGCATGGTAGTAAAGGGGTTTTTGTTTGGTTTAGTTTTTTTCCAAACAGACTGGTAAAGATGGAGAAAGTAAGGGAATGGGCACTGTCTTATACTGCCGGTGGGAGTATAAATGGGTCCAACCTTTTTGGAAGACAGTTTGACAGCATCTCTTAACAGTAAATATGTAAATACCCTTTGACTCAGTAACCTTTGGGCTGGAACCCAGGGCCACCTGACACCAGATCTTGTGTTCTGAACCATGACTACTCTTCGTGAGTGACAATCAGGCTTGAGTTGGAAAGGGCAGATTTGGCTGATCAACAGGGAGACTTATGGACTTGGCCGTGGGAGGTTTAAGCAGAACAGATCACCATGGGTGAGTTCTTTGGAGCCTTTATCTTCATGAGTGACTGGCTCAGATTATTAGCAAGGAGCCTAACACAAATCGATACGCCCTTGGTCAGCTGCTGGGTGGCTCAGCTGTCATACCAGTTCTGCAAATAATTGGAACCCAGTCACCGGTGAATCAGCAACGACTGCTCTTGGCAAGCGGTGCTGGGAAAAAGGCTTGGCGTGGCACTCTGTCCTGGCTGTCAGGCGACCTAGAGAGCAGGCCAGCTGGGTAGCTGCCCTCAGGGTGATTTGGGCAAGTGACATTTTCCACCCCAACCTCAGTTTCCCCTTTCTTTCTTCCTTTCTTTTTCTCTTCCTTTCTTCCCTTTTTTCCTCCCTCCCTCCCACCTCTCTTCCAAAGAGTGCCAAGTATGCACCAGTTATTGTGACAGAAAACAGAAGGTGGAACCCTCATTTTCTCCACACACAGATGGTCGGTAACTTGGGGGCACAGAGTAGGGCGTGAGCACTGTGACTGATGTGGGGGAATGGGGTGGGAGAGGATGCTCGAGCTGAAGCCTGACACTTAGTAGCTGTCACCAGGTGGGCAAGAGGACAAGCCCAGGACCTTTGAGCAGGGTTGCAGGGGCCCAAGCGGGGCAGGCAGGGAGAGGCTGAGAAGTTGACTCCAGAGGGGCCTGAATGCCTGGCTAAAAACCATTTTTTGTTTTTTTTGTTTTTTTTTTTGAGAACCTTTGACTTGTTCTTGCCTTCTGAGATGGCCCACACTCTGTCTGTGAAGTGTGTGTCTCCCAAGGGCGTTCTCATCTTTTGAGAAGGACTGCATTCTGTCTGTGGAATGTGTATCTGTCTAAAGAAATCCATATCTTACATAAGAAAAAAAAAAAAAAGACAAAACCTTTGACTTTATCCAGAGGGTGATGGAGAAGCACGGAAGGCCTTTTGTTAATAACATCCTTATAATTATATATTATTAAATTATAAAATAAATCTATCATATTATAAAAACCAAACAATATCCCAGAATATTCATTAAAATAAAATTTCCCCCCAAACCCTCTCCTGAGTTGAAAGCCTCTGGTAACAGTTTAGTGTGTCCTTCAAGATTCTTTGCTGTGCTCACGTAAATAAACCTATTTTTCTTGACAAAAATAAGCTCACCCTTTACATACTGTTCTGTGCTCGCTTTGCCACGATGGGGTGGACATCTCCCACCTCGGCACACACGGTTCCAGCATCCTTCTCAGCAGCTGGACAGCATCTCATTGTTGACGCTTCCCTTCATTCCACAAATATGTATTTATTTAACCCTATTGGGTACTGGTCATTGCCCCGGATGCCGAGGATGGAGCAAGGCACAAAACACAGTACTTTCCCTCAAGACCTCTCGCTTCCCACGCCAGACATCAAGCTGCTTCCAATGTTTTCGTATAATATGTAATGATGCAGGGCCATCTTGCACATGTAACTTTGTATGCATGTGTGAGTATTGCTATTGGGTAACTTACTTTAAATGGACTTGTATACATTGACTTTTCTCTTTAATTAATTTATTTACTTTGTTTATTGGCTGCTTTGGGTCTTCGTTGCTGCACACAGGCTTTCTCTCGTTTCGGCGCAAGCGGGGACTACTCTTCATTGTGGTGCACAGGCTTCTCAGTGTGGTGGCTTCTCTTGCTGTGAAGCACGGGCTCTAGGTGTGTGGGCAGTTGCGGCACACGGGCTCAACAGTTCTGGTGCACGGGCTTGGTTGCTCTGCAGCATATGGAATCTTCCCAGAGCAGGGCTTGAACCCGTGTCCCCTACACTGGCAGGCGGATTCTTAACCACTGTACCACCTAGGAAGTCCCACACAATTTACTTTTTTTTTTAATAAATTTATTTATTTATTTTATTGGCTGTGTTGGGTCTTTTTTGCTGTGCATGGGCTTTCTTTCTAGTTGTGGTGAGTGGGGGCTACTCTTTGTTGTGGTGCGTGGGCTTCTCATTGCCATGGCTTCTCTTGTTGCGGAGCACGGGCTCTAGGTGCATGGTCTTCAGTAGCTGCAGCACATGGGCTCAACAGTTGTGGCTCACGGGTTCTAAAGCGCAGGCTCCATAGTTGTGGCGCACGGGCTTAGTTGCTCCATGGCATGTGGAATCTTCCTGGAGCAGGGATCGAACCAGTGTTCCCCGCATTGGCAGGCAGATTCTCAACCACTGCGCCACCTAGGAAGCCCCACACACAATTGACTTTTGATAGTTATTGGCAACACCGAGGAGTTTTAAAGTAGGAGGTGACAAGGAGGTTAAATCCACAGTCATCCATCCACGCATCTATCCATTCATATACACACACATACATCATGTATATACGCATCAATCTATGCATCCATCCCTTGGACAACCATTTACTGAGTGTCTATCATGTGGCCGGCCATGAACTGGATGTGGGGATACCATGGGTGAGGTCTCTGACCCTGTGAAGCTCATGCTGTAACAAGAGAGAAGAAAATAGCATCACAAGAGTTTGTCCAGGGCCAGATAAGGGTAAAGATTCTCTAAGGGTACCCCACTTCCTTCAGCTGTGATTCTGTTCTACAGGCTCACGTCCCACGCAGCTCCCCCATTCCCCTCTACTCCTTCCCCACTCCTATTCCAGTGCTTATACTCACTTACCTCCTGACTTGGAGACCCTGGTGGCATTCAGTCAAATTCAAAATCCTGGGAATATTCAAAAAGTTCTAGTGGGTAACTATGATCGTTGCTCAACAGGTGTTCCCTCTCTCTCCCCATTGTTCTGGCTCCACCTTGGTCTGAGCCACCAGTTTTCTGCTTGAATGGCTGTAACAGCCTCCTCACCTGTCTGCCTGCCTCTGTTCTTGCCAGCTGACCATCAATCCACTCTCCAAAGAGCGGAAAGAACCGAAAGAACTTTCAAACTGGAAAGAACTTTCAGAATGGTATTTTGGATATTGTCACCCCCTGCTTACATCCTCCAGTGGCGTCCTTTGGGGCTTAGAATAAAGTCTAAACTCCCAGGCCCATAGGGCCCACGTGAGCTGGCTCCGGCCTGACTCCATGCCTCTTGGCCTCTCGCTCCTCCCTCCCTGCATTCCCCTCCGGGCACACAGAGTCCTGGAAACAAGCCAACTCCTGCCTCTGCTCCCAGAGCTTCCTGTGCTTGGGGCCCCCTTGTTATGCAGGTCTGGGCTGAGATAAGGCCTCACAGAGGCCTACCTTGATCACCCCGTCTAAATCAGGACCCCCAATCCGATCATCCTCTCTCATATTCTCCTGGGATTCCTTCTCCAGACCACTTACTTGTCTGAATTATCTTGTTAGGTACTGGTTTCCTTCTATGTCCGGTCAGGACTCAGGGAGGAAGGACGGGCTATGCTTGGGAATTTGGGGGGCTGGAGAAGTGAGCAAGTGCCAGCCTGGAGCTCCCTGCTGGCCACTTGCTCAGATCCCTGGGTCCCTCCAGGCCTGAGCCTTTTGCAGGTGCAGTCTCTTGAAGTCCCCACAACATTCTGCAAAGATTGATATTCTTATTCCCAACATACAGATGAAGAAACTGTGGCTCAGAGATGGGAATGTTTAGGGTGTTTCCAAGATTTCTTCCTATGCATGTAAAACTACACCCAAAGTGTGTGTGACACAGGTGGTCAATGTTGTGTCAGCCAGATTTCGGACCCAGTTCTGTTGGCTGCGGGACAAGCAGCCCTGGCCAGACCATACTGAATGCCGTCTTTGTTTGGAGCCCCTGAGCCTTGGTGTTTCGAACCAAGCCCATACTACCAACATGCAGCAGAGCCCGGACCCTAACCCAGGTTTGTCTCACCCCAAATGCGGCATCCTGTCCTGGCACCTAGCTCTCTCCCGTCTCCAGGACCCATCTGGGAAATGAGGGAAGGGAAACTTCCTGGGTTCCCAGCCCAGAGGCTGCAGAGAGATAAATACCCCACCCGAGCTAAGCCTGGCAGCCAAGGTCCACCCTGCTTCCTTTTGGGGTTACTCAGGGTCACAGCAGAGAAGTCAGCCAGGCCTTGGGATATCCTTGGCTGGCTCCCTTCTCTGAAATCTGCTCCTGGGGTCAGGTAGCCACAGGCCTTTCCCCTGTGGAGCAGGTCCAGCCAGGATTAGTGAGAAGAACCCCACCCCCACCCCCACAGTGTGAGCAGCACAGCTTAGCACTCTAGAGCCTGTGCTCCAGGGTCAAGACCCTAGTTAAGTAATTTAAATTCTCTAGGTCTCAACATCCCTGGCTGTAAATGGGGATACAAAATAGTACTGGGAGCTGCTATTATCATTTTTCTCCTATCTGGCTGTGTTTTTCAAATTATGGGACAAACTGGAGAGCGGTACAGGTTGCCACACATTTTATGGCTGAGAAGCAGGAAGAAATCAGAAATCTGAGTCCTCGGATACATGTCCCAACCTCACTCATCCCCAAGTCCACTTGATTCTCTCTCGAATGCCTCTCGGACCCCAGTTTTCCAGCAGTGCTGTGGTTCTGCAGCCATCATCTGTGGCCTGGACCACAACAGGCCCCTCACCCGTTTCCCATCTTCTCTCTTCCACACTGTCTATAGTCAAAGCAGAGTTTCCTCTAACAAAAAGCAAATCTGTCTGTGTCACTCTTCTGCTCAAAACGTGTGTGTGGCTCCCCTCCTTACTCTGGTCTACAAGACTCTGCAAGATCCAGCCATTACAGGCCTTCCAGCCATACCTCCCCCTACCTCTCCCAAAGAGCCACAGTGCAGGATCATGGAGGTACTTCCGCCTTTCTGTGGGCATCGCACTCTCTGGCTGCCAGGCCTCTTGAGGCTCCCTCTGCCTGGACCCTGCCTGACTCTGGGTACACATCCTGCCAGTGGCTTGGATGACTCTGTGAGGCCTTGTCTCTGAGTCCACCTGATTTTGAGCCTGGCGAGGTTGGAGACGACAGGCCCACTAGGCTCACTCCCAAAACTGAGCCTGGCTCAGAGCTGATTGCCCCTAAACATTTGGGGACTGAATCAATGAACTGCAATACGTCGAAGGCCTGGGACATAAAAAGCTCCCGAAATGGTCTCTGCGTCCAGGGCAGTTACCGCAGTCAGGGAGACCAGCCATAGCTAGGTCAGAAGCTAATCAACAACAAAAGGCTTAGATAGCAGCTTGGGACGGGAGAAGCTGGTTCCATCGCAGGTTGCGTGATGAACTGCTTCAATTCACCCCTTGGCGAAGCCTTTGCAGGTACTTCCCTCCTCGATGCTGAGAACTAGGGATTCGAAGCCAAAGACCTGCCTGGTCTAGTTCCGGCCACCTCTGTGGGTGTGTTTTCTGTAAAATGGGACTACCTTCCGGGCCTGAGCTAGTGGTCAGCGAACTCAAGTCTGGGAGGACACTGGAGGGTCACTTCAGCCACAGTACTCATATCGTTTCTTCTCTTCATTGTTTCTCTTTTTCTTTTGCTCGCGCCCCTCTCCTTGCATGCATGCCTGCCTGCCTGGCGGCCCGGGTTTCCCGCCCACTGTCTTCCCAGGGCCCCTCTCCCTTTCCCTCCGCTCCGCCCTGACCGAGGAGGCGGGCCCAGAGAGGCAACGCACCAATCCGAGCGCCTCGAGCTGCCCCGGCCTCCCGCGAGTCCCGCCCCACGCCGCCGCTCGCCAATCGCGCTCCGCGCCCGCCCCGCCGGGCCGCCCAATCGTGGGCGGGCTGAGCTCCGGCGCCCCGCCCCTCCCGCGCTCTGTGGCCGCTCCGCGGGAGGCCGCGCTGGGCCTCCGCATTCTCCGAGCGGCGCCGCGCAGCGTTGGGCGGGCGGCGGCGTCGGGAGCGCAGGCGGTGGCGCGGCTGCTCGCGGGGTGCTGGCCAGAGGCGGCGGGTGAGGAGGGCGCCACCGGCCGGCCGGAAGGGCGCCTCAGCTCCGCCGGGGCCCGCGGCGCGGGACCCCAGACCGAGGAGGAGGCGGCGCCGCTGCTGCCTGGAGCCCGGCCCGGTGCCCGCCGGGAGGGGGCCGTGGCCGGACGTTCCCGGCCCGGAGCGTCGCCGACGCGCCTCCCGGAGAGGCCCCCAGAGCTCCCGGCCGCCCCCTGGAGGTGCCCTCAGCCTCCCGGGACTCACCTGCGCTGCTGCCTGGCACCCGGGTGCGGGGGCGCGGGCGCGGCGTGGGCACCTCCCCCGGCCGCCAGCGGGGCGGGGGCGGGGCCGCCTTCGGCCTCACCGGGCCGCCCGTCGGTTTCATTCTCACCCGTACGCCCGCCGCGCCCGGTCGAGCGGCGTGAGCTCTCCGGGGCCCGCGGCTCGGGATGCTGTCCGCCGGCGCGGCCCCTCGCGTGCCGCCCGCCATCCCTGCCTCTGGCGCCTGGGCCGTGCCCCAGTGTTTCCATGCCGGTGCAGCCCCCGGCCGCTCCGAACCCTTCCCAGCCCCAGCTCCTCGAGGGTGAAGCCAGCCGGCCTGCGAACTGGACTGGTCGTTCAGAGCTGGGCCCTCCGGACTCAGATCCCAGCTGGGCGGGATCCGGCTCTGGTGTTTTGAGGAGGGGGTGTGGTGTAGGGAAAGGAATCCTGGGGATTTCTGGCGCCCCCCCTTTCTGTGGCCTTCGGGGCTTCAGACTCAGGGAACTCGCTCATGGCTTTCTTGATGAAGAAGAAGAAATTCAAATTCCAAACCACTTTCACCCTGGAGGAGCTGACTGCGGTCCCCTTCGTGAACGGGGTCCTCTTCTGCAAGGTCCGGCTGCTGGATGGCGGGGATTTTGTCAGCTTGTCGTCAAGGTAGGAGCTGGGGCAGTCCTGCCTGGGGTGTGCGGGGGTGGGGTGGGGTGGGGGGGATGATGATGAGCGAGATCTCACCACTTGGCAGGTGTGGAAGTGCCCTTTGGGGCCCAGAGAGTCCTGGAGATTGTGTGTGTCTGGGACAGGTTTGCACAAGGCAGGACTGAGTGATCTGGGAGGTCTGGGCCTGAGGAAGCCGGCAGGGTGCTGGGCACCCATCTGAGGTGACCAGCCGGACACCTGGGGGGTTCTGTTCTTTCAGCTCCTTCTTAGGCCATTGCACACAGCCCACAGTAGGCCCATTCTGCAGACTTGTATGAAGAGCCCGGTGGGGTTTGGCCTGGAAGGGCTGAGAAGGGGAGGCATGTACCAGGGTATCTTACACCCAGCTGGCCATTCGGGGTGTCATATGATTTAGAGCCCAGGCCAGCCACAGGTTCCCTGGCACTCTGTGGCGCCTGGGAAGGTCCAGCCCCAGGCACTCCTGGTCTGGCTGGAGGGTGGTGGCTGGATTTTGGCCTGCCCGGCCCCCTCTGAGTGACTGTCCTCTTCTGGCTGGAACTGGGCTGCTTTGCATTGCAAATGCCCTTGTCAGGGAGGTTGCTGCCCTCGCCCTCTCTGAAAGAAAGAGGCTTGGTCAAGTTTAGTTTTGTGTTCTTCCCCAGCCTGCAGGTCCAGCTGCCCAGCTCATTGCTGGGGGCAGCTGGGTTCCCAAGCTGCGCCCATGGCCTGGGCCCACTGGGGGTCACATAGTCCTGGAGTGTAACAGATGGGAGTTTGAGTCCTAGCTCGGCCCCTTTCTGGGCCCAATACAGGTCTGTCTGTCAGAGCTGTGAAGAAGTTTCAGCAGACAGAATGCAGTGCAGGGCCTGGCCCAGTGCCTGTGGCCTGCTGGTTCCCTTCCTTGGTCTGTCCCTTTGCTGCTCAGGCCTCCTTGTGGGCCCAGTTAGCTGGAGCTGCCTCACACTTCTGAGATGGGGGGACCTGTTACAGATGGAGAAACTGAGGCCCAGAAAGAGAAAGTAAGTGGCTTGCCAGGGACCTCGCAGGAGGCAGTTGTCAACTGAACTTGACCTGTTTGGAGACCTGTTGGGTGAATCTGGTGGTCGAATGTTCTGCTGGGAGTGGTGACAGGAGGCATACAGCCTAACCCAGATTTAGGAATCTCTGGTGTGGGACAGGGTGGGGTGCCTTTTCTGTGCACTTGGGCCCCGCTCAGGCTGGGAGCTTCTTATCTGAGGAATTCAGGCAAGGGCTGCCCTTTGCTGTGGGGGTGGGAGGCTGTCCTCGTTGCCTGGGAAGCCTGTGATCCCTCGGCCACCCACAGAGCAGCCCAACCTTTCTGGGAAAGGGCTGTGCTCAAAGCTGGGGCCTGGAGTTGGCCACTCACTGGGGCAAGGGACCTAACCTCTCTGATTCCAAGAACCAGCAATTATTGGTGCTTTGCACCCTATTTTGCTAGCACCTCTCACTTAACCCCCTAACTATGCCATGGAGCAGAGTGGAGATTGGGTGGGGGGGTGTGTAAGATTATTATTCCTATTTTATAGAGTTGGAAACTGAAGCCCAGAAAGGGAGCCATTTCCCTGCGTTAATACAATAGAGCCCAGATTCAAACTCAGGATGTGCTTTTAGCTACTACCCTGTTCTGCCTTTTTTTTAAATTTATTTTTATAATTTTTATTATCCGTGATGCAATTTATTTTTTATTTATATCTTATTTTATTTACTTATTTATTTACTTATTTATTTATTTTTTTATGGCTGTGCTGGGTCTTCGTTGCTGTGCGCAGGCTTTCTCTAGTTTTGGCAAGCAGGGGCTATTCTTTGTTGCGGTGCTCGGGCTTCTCAGTGTGGTGGCTTCTCTTGTTGTGGAGCACAGGCTCTAGGCGATCGGGCTTCAGTAGCTGCAGCACGTGGGCTCAGTAGTTGTGGCACTCGAGCCCTAGAGTGCTTGGGCTTCAGTAGTTGCAGTGTGTAGCCTGTTCTGCCTTTGAGCCTTAGTTTCTTCTTCAGTGAAATGGGAGAAGTCGTATACACCTTGCCACAGGGATTGGGTAATGTATATATATGTCACGTTTGGCCAGGCAAATTTTTGCAGCAGCTGTGGTTACTATGGTAGAGGGGCCCAGGCCCTAGCCCCTCCTAGGTCTTGGGGGAACCAGCTGGAGTCAGCAGGGGGCCTACATCTGAGCTGAGAGTGGAGGGCAGAGTCTTGGATCCTCCTGAGGAATTAGTATGCAGCCCCTGGTTGAGGTCTCAGCTGGCTTCCCAGGCCTTGGGGCCACTGTCACCCTACCTGTCAGCCTTTCCATTGCCCTAAACCTGCCCCCTCATCCGGGAAAGTCTGGAAAGTTCCTGGTCTCAGCCCACAGCGTCTGGATTTCACCTCTCTCTCCCCTTCTTCCCTCTTGGCAAGGGGCCATGGAGTCCCTGAACTCAGCTGAGCTTAAACAGCCTTTCCCAACCCTGGTCCTGGATGAAACCTGAGTGGCATGAGGAGGGAAGAGCTGACGTTGAACCCCAAACAACTGGGCACTTAGTAGAGTCTGGGTACCTGTTTGCTGCTGGGCAAGTGTGGCTGGAGGGAACAGACACGTTGGGACTTGAGGCTGCTTTAGAGCTGCTTTGGCTTTTGCCCAGGAGATGGGGGTTCCTGGCTTCCTACGCTTCCAGTCCCATCCCAGGCACCTTGGTCTGCAGCCTGGGAGACCCCCCCCCCCCACAGGGCACCCCTCCTGAGGGCCAAGGCCCCATTATTTTGGAGTCGAGGTAGGATCAGGAGTAACAAGACCTGCTTAGTTGGTTAGCGTACTGCCCCTAACCCCAGGGGCCCCTGACGTGGCCCAGAGAGTGGGGGTGGTGGTGGCATGGGTGGTGTTTGAGCGAAGCAGGCCCGAGACACCACTCCTGCAGCACCCACCCTCCTAGCTAGAGTGTTTCCCTGTGTGTTGGGTACTATGGCAACAGCTGGGTACACGGCTCTAGCCTGACCCAATTCGAGCAGGTAGAACAGGTGGTATGTGGCACTGTTCCCCAGCCTCATCTTTCTGAGGCCTCCTTATGAACCATAATCCTCACAGCCACCGTGTTCTGTGCCATGTGCCAGGCGCTGTGCTGAGTGTTGTTGCATGTGGTGGTCTGTTAATCCTCTCAGCCATCCAGAGAAGTCACCCGGCTAGAAATGCAATTGGGAAAATAGCCATTTTATCCTTAGGGTTTAAGCTGCCTTTGATTGTGCTCTGTTAGGTGCCAGGGACCTGCTGGGCACCTCGAATTCAGGATCAGCTGAGTCCTTGAACCACCCTGTGAGCTAGTGAGGAAATTGGGGTCAAGAGACCTGAAGTGATGGACCTGTGTCACTCAGCCAGGGAGCGGTGGCGCTGTGATGTAAATGTAGGCAGGTCCGGCTCCAAGGCCCTGCCTTGCCTTGGTGGCAAAGGGCTGGAAGCAGCTACAGCTCCATGTGATGTCCCCAGACCTTTGAAGGAGGTTCCTTTTAGCAGGTTGGGTGGTACAGAGAAATCCAGATTTGGTTCATTTCAAGGCAGTGGGCTAGATCCTGTGAGAGCTGAGGAAAAGGGGCCTCGGGGGCACAGGTGGGGGTGGGGCTGAAGTTATTGCTGTGGACTTGGTGCCAGGCACGGGCTGGCACTGGGGCACAGTGGGCATTTGCCAAGGCCTCTGCCCGGAGGCCTTCCAAGCAGATGCATCCAAATGGCATCTGGAAGGCTTTCCCAGGGGTCCCGGGAGGGATGTGTCCCAGCCAAGTCCGGTGAGTCGGGAAGCAGTGGGCCAGGCTGCGGTCTCCCCAGGGCAGGCTGGGCGCAGGCTTCCAGCCTGGAGCCCATCTGTCTTTCAGGCAGGAGGAATCCCAAACATCCTGAGAGGTCTCTGTGCCCAGCTGACACTGGTCCTGTGGCCTGCCCTGTGCACGTGGCTGGTGGTGGGAGGGCGCGAGAGGGAGGCATTGATTTACCTTACGGCAAGTCCTCTCTAGAGGAGACAGGCAGAGCAAGCCTCCTTGGCCAGTGGATGGGGAAACTGAGGCTGGGGACAGAGAAGTCACTTGTCGAGGGTCACTTCATAGGAGGAGCTAATGGCACAGTTGGGTGTGCTCTGGTTGGCCCTGACCTCTGTCCCCTGTGTCTCAGTACCCCTCTTTGCATGAAGAGGCAGGCTGGACCAGAAAGAGAAGAGGGGCCCCCTGGGGGCTCTTCCTGCTCTGGACGTGGGTACCCGGCTGTCTATGAAGCAGACTGTGTGATTTGAGCAGGCTCCCACCCCATCCTTTCTTCTTTGGCAGCTTTGAATTCTCAACTGTCTGTTCAGTGGGGTTTTTATTTGGGCAACCTTTTGAAAGAGGGCATGCCTGCTCACAGTACAGGTACTGCCTTCCCTCCGCGGGCCTGGCCTTGAGCAGGCCGGGATGGGAGACCTCGAAGGGTTGTTTGGGGGTTGGGGGCGGGGCATGAAGAAGACCTTGGACAGTCAGCTCTGCAGCTGGAGGCCCTGTGCCCGGACCTGGGGGGTCCAGGTCTTTGCCCACACACCATAGACTTGGCTGGGCCTCTGCTTCCCCAAGGCCCTCTCCCCTACTCCTTGGAAAAGGCTGCAGATGCTGCTTGAGTCTGCTGCCCTGGCGAGGCCTGCTGTCACGCACGTCTTAATGTGGAGGGAGGGTGGTGTGGAGATGGACGCACAGTTCTGTTTCTTGGGCCCAACGGGTCAGGGATGTGGAGTTGCAGTGGGACCCTAAGAGGGCATCCACTTCGCTTCACAGATCTGGAGCTCTGGAGACCGAGTGGGGGAGGAGGAGGAGGAGGAGGAGGCGGCCGGCAGGCACGGGTCCCTATTCCACATTTACCGAACACCCTCTTGGTCCTGGGCTTTCAGAGGTGACTGGGACCAGACAGCCCTGCTCCCATGGAGCTGCCCATGGGGTGGGGGCAGTGTGCCTGGGGGCATCACCGAGACTTCAGAGCCAGGCACATGTGGGACAGGTCCTCCCAGGACTGACTGGGGAGACACTTCTGTTCAGTCATCTGTCTGTCTGTTTCACAGGTGTTGAGTGGGCACCCACCCCAGGCTGGACACGGCCCTTGCCCTCATGGAGCTTATGCTGTCAGGATGGGGCACATCACTGTGATAGGGAGGGCTTCCCCAAGGAAGTGACCCTTCACGGGAGCCTTGCAGGCCAAAGGGGAAGCCCTCCCTTTCACAGTGACGTGTCCCATCCTGTGACAGCATAAGCTCCATGAGTTTGGGAAGAGTTCAGGCAGAGGCCCCTGGTTGGCAGGCACTTGGTCAGTGACCTAGGCAAGGGGCTGGTATGGTTGGGGTGTGGAGAAGGGACAGCATGGGGTTGGCTGGAGTGAATGAAGATGGGGGTAGCTGGGCTGGACAGTTCCTGGCTTTAGGGGTCCAGCCGAGGGGCAGGGGGGCAGTGTGCCTGGTTTGCCAATTAGGATGCTGGCTCTTGGCTGCCAACTGGAGAAGATGCAAGGGCGTCTGACGGATACTCAGCAAGCGAAGTTGGAGTTGGCTGCGCTGGTGGGGCTGGCCTGGCTGGGCCATGGCAGGCAGAGGGAGAAGAGTGGGCAGACTGGAGAGAAGGTGGGCAGGTAGAGCGGGCAGGTGGGCTTCCTTGTTCTCAAGATCCAGGGACCACACCTAGCACTCAGTAGGTGCTAGAGGATGAACGTTCAGAGAGTGCACAGTGGTCAAATGTGGCGGGGGTTTGGTTGCCCTGCAGAGTGCTCTAAGAGTCCCTGACAGCATAAGAAACTTCTAGATCAGAAAATCTGGCAACAGTGTAGCGTGGCAGCATCTGGCCCAAGGGGCTTTGTGGCTGCCTGCTCTGGACTCCTCCTGACCCCCTGCGTGCCCTTGGATCCCTGATGGTGGTCTGCCTCCCTCGTTTACTTGGGCCAGCCTGGTTCCTGGGGTCCTTGTAGAAGCTGGGGCCTGAGGAGGCGGGCGCTTGTGGAGAGACGTCCTGCTGGCTGGCCGCCTGCAGAGGCCACCCGTGGCAGCCAGGCCAGCTGCGGGCTCCCTCGGGGTCAGACTCTAATGCTGGTGCCCTTGGTGAGGCCTGAAGCTGTCCAGCCTGTGCCTGGCCTTGGTGTCTGCTCCTTGGGCCCGGCCCTTGCCGCCAGCTGGCCACACCATTGGCAGGTGCCACCCTGGCAACCCCTGCCACCTGCCTGCCAGCCTGGCAGTGGCAGAGCCCTGACCCGAGGTGATCTGGCCCTGCAAAGCCAGGGCTGTTCCGCGAGGCCGTTCCTCACTTGGAGCTCTGTTCTGGGAGCTGCTCTGGCCAGGGGTTCTTAGCAGCAACCGCACTGTGTGTCTGAGGGCCCCGAGTGCCTTTGAACTCTGCTGGCTCAGTACCTGGAAGTCCTGACTTGCGTTCGAGAAGCCCTGCCTGGGCGTCGTGGTAGCTGCTAACGTGTCTGCTCACAGGCCTCGGGAGCCTGGGAGCTCAGTGTGTGGAGTCTGGTGATGGCCGTGTGGTGACCCCAGCCACTTGCCCGCTGCTGGGATGAGCAGTGTGGCACTCATGGCGACCCATATAGATTCATCCTCATCTCATCAGACAGCCACGGAGAGGTCTGAGGCGGGGAGAGACCTCAGATTTGCTTAGACCGAGACCTGGGACTACTGTGGGGTGAGGGCAAGGGCACCTCTCTTCATCATGCACTTGGCCTGGCAAGTGCTTTGGGTTCTGGGGATACCAGACCTGCCCCTGGGGCCTCAGATGTGCCCTGTGACCTGAGGTCTGTCAGCCCTGGGCTGTCTGGCTCTCCGTGAGGTCACACTGTGCCGTTGGTGGCCTTGGTGAGGCCTGAAGCTGCCCAGCCTGTGCCTGGTCTTGGTGTCTGTCTGCTTAGGGCTGTTGTTGCAAACCCTCAGTCTCTGCTCTGAGCTTCTTTTGGTGGCCTGGGCTTGGAACGACTCTCAGTGCAGGCCTGGAACCACCTGCCCCCACCCGCCCAGATGTCAACTGGGAGAGGCCAGCCCGCGGTTGGGAGGAAGGAGCCCCGATGGAGGACTCGCTGCCTGTTTGGTCAGGCTGATATCTTGCCCTCCCACAGGCCTGGCAGGACATTCCCGTTCTCCTCTGCCTCTTGTCGCCTGTTCGACCTTGGGCAAGGGACTCAGTCCCTAAGCCTCAGGGGCTGTTGGTGCCAGCCTCGCAGTGCTCTTGGGAGGACACAGTGAGATAAGGCTTGTCACCTGTCCAGCTTGGCTCCTGGCACGTGGTCGAGGCACTGGACCCACTGCAGCCCGTCCTCCCGTCCCCGGCTGTCGAGGTGGGGGGCTGGATGGCACACCTCATTTGCCCCTCTGTGGCCGCTGAAACTTCCCTGTGGGCCAGGACTGACTGGGGTGCCGTCTCTGTCTCATGATGCTAGGGGTGCTGCCGGGCAGAGGCTACTTCCCGTGGGGTGGGAGCAGGCGAGGAGCACACCTCGTGTCTAAGGAGCTGGGCCTCACGCTGGAGTTCAGGGTCCCCAGTGGGGCCTGTGCACTTTCTTGCCCCTGTTGGCTTGAACCTGCCCTGTCTTGGGGTGCTTGGCTCCGAGCCGGCGAGAGCTGGAGCACTCCCTGGGGTGGGGCTGGGCTAGGGAGTGGGGGGCTTCTGCCTGCAGGAAGGGGCCCTCTGCACAGCCAGTTCTGGGACCCACCCTGGCAGGCAGAAGACCACTCCCACGTGAGGTGAAGGGCAGACTCTGCGAGGGGCCGGGGAGTGGGGGGAACCAGGGTGGGGGTGAAGCCAGGGGCCCTCGGTGGGAGGGAGGCCCCCGGCGCTCCCTGACGTTCACCACACCTTCCTCTTCCAGTTGTTTGCTTCTGCGGTTGCCTTGTCCTTAAGCTCCCTTCTCCCGCTTCTTCACCTGGCTGAACTCCTGCTTAGCCCAAGAGCCACCTCCTCTGGGAGGTCTTCCCTGCCCCAGACTGTGGGCAGGAGTAGCCTCTGTTGCATCTTAGCCCTGGGGCTTCCTGCCGAGGGTTGGCGCTGGCTCAGGGCTGGGACTGTTCTCCCTTGGCCCTGAACCAGCGTGGGCGCTGATGGTGCTGGACCGCGTGCCGGTCACCGCCAGCTGCTTGGGCCCAGCGCCGCCCCACCCTGGTGCCGGAGGTATCAGCGCGTGTCAGGAGCAGCCCTCGCCGCATATCGTGCAGCTGGAAACCGCCTTGGGCTCAGAGGCTGCGATTGAGAGGCCATTGGGGGCACTGGTGGGTTGTGTTGGGTGGACCCTCTGTGTGGAGTGGGGTGCTCCTAGGGGGATGGGGAGGAGGCAGAGGCTGGTGCCTGCCCCGGGCTCTGCAGTTGGACCTTGGCAGCTACTCACTGGCTCTGTGACCATGGCCAACAGCCTTGTCCTCTCAGCCTGGGCCTCCCCCTCCTTCAAGTGGGGTGGGGGTGCCCATGTGGGTGGGAGGGCTACCAAGGTCAGGGCTACCTGCTCAGCACAGGGCCAGGCACCCAGCAGCTGAAACCAGACTAAACCTGCTGAGAGGGGAGGAGGTGCACAGCCCAGTGCTGGGGAGGGCACTGGGGAAGGCAGAGTCTGGGTCCTTTTTGCACGCAAGGTGCCCTCACTTCCCACCACTTCCTCTGTGAGAGGGCTGAGCTCTCTGCAGACATGGGGGCGGCACACCTGCGGCTCCTCCACCCCCAGTCTCTCAGGGACAAGTTCCGGAGCACCTTCTGTGTGGGGGGCCCCTCGCAGCTTCCTGGGGTTACAACCCTGTCCCTGCAGTGCCCTGCCCACCCCAGATGCTAGGCTTGGTCCCAGGGATGAGTAGGTGATTAGGTTGGAGGGGGAGGGAGGAGAAGAGCAGCGCATGGCAGAGCGGGGCAAGGGCAAGAGTGCTGAGCTGAGAAGAGCTAGTGGCCTGGGGGCCTGGAGTCGGGGAGGCCATGGGGAGGGGCTTGGACTTCTCTGAGTGGCAATCCACAGAAGGGTGTGAATCAGAGTTGTATTTTAGAACCCCCAAGGGCAGCCATGGGGGTGGTCCCTTGGGACTCCAGGTTGCAGGAGGGGAGGTGGCTGTCAGCTGAGAGGAGCGGTTTCCTACCTCTGTCACCATGGAATGATTAAAAACAAAACTCGCCTGCTACGCAGCAGCCGTTGTTACTCACAACAAGGACAGTGTCGCAAACAACATCGAGGGAAGGAAGCCAGACATCAGAGCATGCTGTGCAATGCCGTTTATGTAAAGTTCAAACGCATTCAGATTAAAAAAACCCATCCTGATACGAATCAGGATGATGTTGTCTTTGTTGGGGTGGCGGTCATGTCTGGAGGGGACTTCCGGGACCTGTTAAGTCCTGCCTCTAGGAGGCTGCTTACACAGGCCTGCTCGGAGAGCCTGCCAGCCGTGCTCTGATGTGTGCACGTGTCTGTGTGAGAAGGGCCTTGAGAGGCCCGCACCTTTGGTCGTGCTGGGCGCCTGAGAACCTGGAGGAGGTCCTCCGGTCTTTCCAGGGTCTTTCTGGTGGGGCAGCCTGAACCATCCCTACCTGATAAGCGTTAGTTACGAGCCACAGCTCATCTTCACAGCTGCCAACAGTCTTCTCTGGCTGGGGATTTTCCGTCTTTTTTTTTTTTTTTTTTTAAATATTGTTTATTTGGTTGTACCGGGTCTTATTTGCAGCGTGTGGGATCTTTAGTTGCGGCATGTGGGATCTAGTTCCCTGACCAGGGATCAAACTCAGGCCCCCTGCATTGGGAGCTCGGAGTCTTAGCCACTGAACCATGAGGGATGTCCCTGGGGATTTTCCTTCTGCCTCTTGCAAGCCCTGGCAGGGGCTGCTGGGTGTGGGGCTTGGTGCTTCAGAAGGAAGGCTGGCTCCTGAGGCTGCCAGACCACCAGATCTCTCTGAGCCTTGCTTTCCTCTTCTGTGAAATGGGGTGATGAGCTCCTTCTTGGTGCTCGGATTTAGGGGGTTATCCCCTGTTATGTACCCAGCAAAGCCCCCTGCACAAAGTCAGTGCTCAGGAAAGGCTGGCAGTGGTTGGTATTAATCTAGGGCAATTGTTGGAGGGGATCCAGGGTGGGAGCAGGAAGGAAAGGTTCACCTTCCTCCCTCTCTCCCCGTGATTGTTTCTCGTCTCTCTTCCTGTGGTTTACCCATTCAGCAGACATTTGTGCTTCGAGCCAGGCTGCTGCCCCGGCCCTGCACTGGGCACTGGGCCCAGCAATGGCCGAGACAACCTGGGGCCCGTGAGCCAGGGGAGACCATGAGACACATCAGCTCTCCAAGAAGTGCTGAGCGCGGTCGGGGTGGAGAGACATCAGCCACTCCTGCCTGCTCTGGCCCTGACCGCGGTCTTTGGGGATGGGCCTTTGACTGGGTGCTCTCCCTGAATGCAAGAGAAGGCCTGACCCAGGGCTCTAGCACCTCCTAAGGGTTTCCCGTCACCTAAAGAGGAATCACAAGGACCTGGGTGAGAAAGGCCATGCCCCTTTTGGATGCAGACAAGACCAAGGCCCAGGCTTGTTCTAGATGTATCCCCACGTCCCACTCAGGCCTGGGTCGTAGTAAGTGCTCATTTAATGTGTGTGGACCGAGTGACTGTCAGGGCAGCGATTGGCCCAGGGTCAGTCCATGAGTCTGCAGGAGTCCAGGTGTCTGGGGAGGAGGTGGAGATTGGTGAGTCAGGGCCTCCTGGTCCCACCTGACCCTGAGCCCTTTGTCTGTGGTTGGGATCTCAGAGAGCTGCTGAAGATGGCCGGCAAAGCAGGTCTGAGTCTGCTGGTTTCGTGAAGAGATGTGACTCTGGCTGAGTGGTCCCTGATGATTCCTCGGTCACCTCAGGAGTCCAGGGAGCCATGGGGAATGTGGTGGAGAGTGGTGGGAACACCTGGGGGCAGATCCAGAGATGGTGATGACCTCTGACCCTTTGACAACTTCAGAGAGCTGGAGAACATGACCTGACCACAGCTGGAGGCCCCTTTCCTGGAGGTGGAAATAGTGCAAGAAGGTCTAGGGCGGCCCTTATTGGGAGCAGGCTGTGAATGTCACTAATTTAGTCACCAGAGACTTACTGAGCACTTCCCATGTGCCAGGTGCCATCCTTAGGGCATGGGAGGCAGCAGTGAGTGAAACAAAGGTCCTGCCTTCAGAACCTCTGCACTCTGGGACATGGAAACCTCTTCCCGTTTTCACCATTACTAAGACCCAGGCCCAGAAGAGGAAGTAATTTGTCTGCATTAGTTGTGGGGAGGGTGCTTTCAGGAAAGGCTGTGGGGTTGGGTAAGGGCTCAGAGGACAGGGACATCCCTGTGACTCATTTGAGCCCAGTCCACTCAAGGAACTGGGCTCCGGGGATGGGGATTCCTCCGTCCTTTTTTCTTCCGTTGCTTCGGTGATTCAAACACCACCCAGGCATGAGTCAGCCAGGAGCGGCCTGAGCGTGCCTGGGCCACCTGCCAGCCACCTCCCAGGACGTCCCAGCCAAGTTCAAGGTCCAGGGAAATGTCCGGATCCGTGGCCCTGGGGTGGGGAAGTGGAGCCTCCATCAGGGGCCTCGCATGCCTGGCCACCTGCTGGACCATCAGTCTCAGAGTTACTTCTGACAGTAGCGGCCATGTCCGCCTTTCAGTGTGAGTGTCCTCTGGGTATGTGCCAGGCCCTGTTCTCTCATTAGGCCTCTTAGCAAACCCGTGAGACAGGGCAGGGCAGTGACCGAGGCCCAGAGAGGTCAAGTTTCCAGTGAGTGGCAGATCCTGGCCTTGGACCCCTGCTTCTCTGCCTCCTGCACCCTTGTCTTGTGAATGGTCCTGCTGGGGATCTCGGGGCTCAGGGAGAGAAACTGCCTGCACACAGCCAACCCCACAGCTCTGTTTTTTACAGTCGTGGGTTCTGGGGGGAGGGAAAGTTGCTACGATAGCCCAGCTGTGGCTTCTTGCTTTGAATTTCTAGGGCCTGGGCTGAGTTTGAGATTCTGAGGTCAGACAGCTGTGGGTTCAGATCAGATCACAGCCCTGTCCCAGCCAGATCTGGGATGGGTGGCTTCTGTGCTCTGAACCTCAGTTTCCCTGCCTGTGATGTGGGGATGGTGCTACCTACCTGCCAGGCTTGGGGTATGGACTCCAGGAAGTCAGGCAGGGAGAGCTGACAGTTCAACGCCTGCTAACTCAGAAATGCTCAGGAGGCAGGAAGCTGACATTATGGACTTTCACAGGCACATTTCCCCGTTCTCCCTTCGACCCTGGATTGACCAGGCTTCGTCCCCAAAACCAACAGGTCTTACCGGGTTTGGCCCAGTGCCATGCCCCACTGACCGTGCCCTCTGACCTCATGATCACCCCTCCTTTAGGATAAAGCTGGTCTCAAGGCCTCCTCTTCCCTGGTATTGAGGCTCGTGAAGGGTCAGCCCACAAAGCTCAGGGACATTGACCGATGCCACGGTCCCCTGAGAACAGCTTTTCTATCCTAGAGCCTTTTCTCAGTGATCCTGCAGGGCGGGGCTCCTGAGGTAGGGCTTGAGGGTGCGGTTCACCTGTCATCTCTTGAGTGACCTGCAGACTCCCTCAGTGTCAGTTTGTTCATCTGTGAAGTGGGTGGTGGTCGTGCCTGCAAAGGGTTCGTGCTTGAGCAGCACCTGGCACCCAGGAAACAGGAGCCAGGCTGGGCCACACGTGGTGGTGAGGGCACCTTTGCCCAGGTGCCTGGGTTTGGACCAGCACTGGGTCAAAGCCAGCAGTTTATTTCGGATTCCTTTCCACGGCCTGCTCTTCTCTTGGGCTGTCAGAGCAAGAGGGAGTGGCCTGTTGGATCAGCTGAGAACAGCACGCCAGCACATCTGCCTGGGCGATAGGGAAGCTCGAGCTGCCTGCAGAGCCTGCCTCTGGAAACAAGCCCCTCTGGGAAGGCAGAGCAGGGAGGCAGTGTGCCTGTGTCTATAAAATGGGGAAGCCAGCACCTGCCCACTCTGGGTGTTTTGATCCAGCTCAAGGTTACCGGGCTGGTGAGTAGCGGGATTGGAACCCAGGTGCATCTGACTCCAGAATCCTTACTCCAAACATCGGTGTTTCCCCACCACGCCTGAGTGGCTTGACTTCTAGGAACTTCTTGCTGCCTTGTCGTGTCACAGGAGGAGGGGCTGGCTGTGTCGGAATTGCAACAAGCTGCTTCCCCTGCGCGGCCCTGAATTCCTGGCAGGAGCCAGATGCTGCTGGGCTGCCACGTTGGCCACGTCACCGGAGTGGAGGCTCTACCGCCCTGCAGCCCCTGGACAGACGCTTTGCCTGGTCCCTGGAGTGGGCCCCTCCCTGGTGGGCCCCTCACCGGTGGGCCCCTCCCCAGGCGGCTGTACTCTCTTCTCTTCAGGGAAGCACAGGCAGATGTCGATTTAAATTGTTTCCTTATTAGACTCTCGCCTTTCCCGGCCTGGGCTGGGTTTCATCAGCCGGGAGCCTTAGTTGCATCACTGTGACCGCTTGCTCCTCCAGGAACCCGGCCGAGGACCAAGGATAGGAGATCACTCATGGAGTGGGCGTGGCTGAGGAGGTGCAGGCTGAATGCTGTGACTGCCTGGTCCAGGGGGGAGGGGCTCAAGTTGCATCCTTGCTCTGGTTCTCTCTCACCACAGGGGCAGAAGGGCAGGAGTCTTTAGGAGTGCAGTGGGGCTGGGAGTCCCTGGGGTCCCACTCAGTTCTCATGGATGTGCCCTTTCTTAGCCGGGTGCCCAGCTCCTGCCTCGGAATCACCTGGGAGCTTGCTTAAAAAGTCCAGTCCAAGGCCTGCAGCAGTGGTTCTCAACCGGGGGTGACTTTGCCTCCGGACAGTTGGCAACATCTGGAGATATTTTTGGTTATCACAGCTGGAGTTGTGTTACCGTCAGGATGCTGCCAAACATCCTATAATGCACAGGACACCCCCTCAAAAAAACCCAGAATGGCTTAACATGTCACTAGTGCCGAGGCTGAGAAACCCTGCCACAGCAGAGTCTGGTTCTGGCAGGGCCTGGGAATCTTCATTTGTGACAAGCTGAGGAATTTTCAGTGTTGACTTGAGTCTGAGAAGCTCTGTCTTCCCAGGCCTCGCCACCCCCACCTCTAGATTGTGGACACAATTGAGCTGCCCCCTGCCAGGCGGGCTCTGTGCTGGGCACATGGCGGTGACCAGACAGATATGCAGACGAGGTACTTGCAGCCAGGCCGCTGAGAAGGTGAGGGACTGAGGGTAGGTCAGGCTGGAGCCCTCCCGTGGGCTCCCCACTGATACCCCACATTCCCCTCTCTCGACTTCCTGCTCTGGGACCACTGCTGGCTATGCTGCGCCTTTGCTCCAACTCCAGGGAGGGGCCCCAGATGGTCCCTGTCTACGAGGACCCTGTAGGTGTGGCAGCCTATGGACCGTGGGCAGCCTGTGGCCAGAAGGTGGCTCCCGTGGCACTGACCCCTTGTCACCTGTGTGATGGAGACTGGCGGGTGCTAAAGCTCTGAGATCTTGCTGCATTTCCTGGGCAGTGAGGCTGGTCTGGGAGCCATGGAACCCAGACTCTGGGGTGGCCTCTTGCTAGGAGTCCCAAACTTCCCTGTCTGAGAGGCTGAGGATGGAGGCCCACTTCAACCTGGTCTATCACCCTTTGAGGCATCTTGAGTTGTTGGTGGCCTAGGAAGAGGCATTCCCTCCTCCCAGGTGTCTACTTACCTTCCTGCTTTTGAGAGGAACCAACACGGGAAAGACGTAAATGTGTGGCCTGGGGTCAGCATCCACCCTGTTGTTCTGCCCAACCTTGCTTGGGCTTGTGCTGCCCTTCTCCGGACCTCAGTTCCTTCATCTGTAAAATGGGAACGATAACGACACCTCTCTCCTAGGATTGTGGTGGTTGCTTGTGTATATAACACACATGTCCTGTAGAACAAGCGCAGTGAGCGGGACCGGGTTTCGCTGTTGATTAATTAAAGATGAACCTGGGAGGCAGGAGGATGTTCTAGAGTGAGAGTACCCCTCTGTGCAGCTCTGTCTTGAGCTCTGGGGAGACAGTGGTGGCAGAGAGATCCCACCTGTGTGGGGCCCCAACAGTGGCCAGTGGCCTTTCTTGGTCTCTGACACATGGTGGGGCAGATACTAGGAAGACATGGCCACCCACCCACCATGCTGGCAGAATTCTTTGCATCGCCGCTCTGGCTAAGCAGTGAAGAAAGGAACAGGACAGGACACCTCAGGGTTACACGACAGCCCCACGTAGTGGGCAGTGTCACCCTTTCACAGATGAAGTCCAGGCTCCCTGTGACGGGCCTCCGGGTCCCCTGCCCTGTTTGATTACCCCCCTGCCCTTGGCCTTCTCTCGCCTCTTCCTGAGAGCCACTGCCTTCCTTCCGGGTCTTCCTGGGCTCTTCCCACCACCTGGGCCATCTCCCCGCATCTTCGCCCAGCCGACCGCAGCCTAGAGGTCCCAGCTGTGGCGCCACTGCCCCAAGTCAGGCCCCCGATCTGCTCCCTCGGAGCCCCTTCCACTTCCTCGGAGGCTGGTGGCAGTTGTCAGTTGCTTTTTGTGTAAGTCTGTCTGTCTCCCCACTCAGCCGGGGGCTCCTGAGGAGGTCTGCTCCCGTTGTGTCCCCACGCCCGCGTGGGCCTGGCACCGAGCCGGCACCCACAGTGAGGCTTTGTGGACGCATAATAGAGGCCCTGGTTGGGATCTGGGGCCAGGGGAGCTCCGAGGGAGACACCAGCCTGGTGGGGTGCTCTGCTCTATTTCAGGACAGCCCAGAAATAGCTGAATTCTGCCACTGTGATGGCGGCCAGCGGGCTGTGGTGGGTGGAGAGGGCTCGCCCTGCCTCTCTGGGGTTTGGACGTCTAATTGTGTATCTTAAAGCTAAAAACGAAACTCCCCTGAAAACCCAGTCTCTGTAATTACCTGTCCCTGGCAGCATGGAGCTGGGGACTCAAGCCCTGAAACCCCAGGCTAGGGAGATTCGGGGCCATCTTCATCTCTTACCCAGGGGGCGCCCAGTCCTGCCGGGAAGGCGAGTGTGGCTCCAGGCCTTGAATTGGGTAGATAGGCACTCAAATCCCTTTTGCTTTGGACCAGCCCTTCCAACCTCACACCCTTTTCTCATTTTTCAATTTCAAGTTCAATTACAGAAACAATTCTTGGGCAGACATGAAGACAGTGGCCCTGTGGTCCCTCACCCTGCCTTAGCCAGACCCACTCCGAGCTCCCTCCTTCCTTCAGCCACTGTCTCCTCCTGCCCCTTTGCAGGTGGAACAAGCCGCTTGGCTCGGGAGCCCGGAGTCCAGGGCTCTGGACAGTGTCCTCTTTGGGTTTGGTGCCTTCATCTTTACATTTCAGTTATCAGCTCATCCTGAGCCGCATCAGCAGGGCGAGTGGAGTGGGGGTTGGGATTGAACTCCTGTGTGTTCTGTGTTTTTGTTTTTTAAGACTTTTTTTTTTTTTGATGTGGACCATTTTAAAAGTCTTTATCGAATTTGTTACAATATTGCTTCTGTTTTATGTTTTGATTTTTTGGCCAGGAGGCATGCAGGATCTTAGCTCCCTGACCAGGGATTGAACCCACCCCCTCTGCATTGGAAGGCGAAATCTTAACCGCTGGACCGCCAGGGAAGGCCCATCCTGTGTGTTCTTTTTTTTTTTTTCTTTGGGCACACGGGCTTAGTTGCTCCGCGGCATGTGGGATCTTTCTGGAGCTAGGGATCGAACCCGTGACCTCTGCATTGGCAGGTGGATTCTTAACCACTGCGCCACCTAGGAAGCCCCTGTGTGTTCTTAATGAGCATCATCTTTATGATTTTTCATCATAGATGCTCATTTGTTGTAATTTTTCACGCTCTCCCTCTTTCCGGCTTACTGCACCTGGGGAGTTGGGGAACATATGCAGAGATCCACGTTGCCCCCGGGGCCACAGTCCATCAAGGTCATGGCCGGTGTCAGGCGGTACTCAGCTTTTAGGATCCTGGTCACCCTTCAGGGCTCTTGGCAGCACTGCAGTCAGCCTTTGCTGTTCCCGCGGGTCATTCCGCACAGTGGTGTTTTGGCTTCTGGCCTCGTGCCTTCTAAAACGTGTCAGGCACATTCCCACCTCAGGGCCTTTGCACTGACTGTTCTTTGTGCCTGGACTGTTCTTCCCCCAGGCATCTGCATTGGTCACTCTCTCACCTCCTTCAGCTCTTTGCTTACGTGTCACCTTCCCATCAACAGCTTCCCTGGCCATCTTCCCCTCAGGCTCTGCCTGCCTCCTTCCCTGGTTCCGTAGCACTTACCACCATCTGCTGTGTTTTTGCCTCATTTTGCCCATCTCCTACCTACTGCCAGACTATAAGCCCCTTGAAAGCCGGAATTTCTATCTGTCTTGTTCACTGTTTACGTCCTTAGGGCCTTCAGCAGTACCTGGTACCTAGTAAATGCTTAATAAGAGGTTTTGGGGTGAATCAAGCCTCTGAGATTTCCTCAAACCTGGCCTGGCTAGCTCCCACCTGGGACTCATGGTGGGAGAGGCAGGGCTGCTTGGAATCTTAATTCCTGCCTTTTTTTTTTTTTTTTAAATGAACACCCCCTCACCGCCACCCCTGAGCCTGTGTTCACTACCCCCATCTCCCCCACCCTGTGCCTAGGACCCCATACCACCTGACTGGGGGTGCTAGCCCCCTCTCTCCAGAGGGCCCTGGAGGCGGCTGCAGGGCTGAGTCCTGGCTGTGCCATCTCTGGCTCTGGACACAGGTGGGCCTGGTGTTGAGATCGGGCTGCGTTCCTCACCGCTCTGTGACTGTGGGTGAGTTTCTCAGCCTTTCTGAGCCTCATTTTCCTCATCTGTAAAGTGGGCCAACTTTTCAGTGTTCAGGACTTCCAGGCGGCACACAGTAGTCCCTCAGGGAATGGCTGCTGTGGCCTCCTGGGGGTGGGGACAGGGTGAGGCTCTGATTTTCTTCCCGTGGGAGTGGTGGCATTTAATAGTGTGTGTTTAGAGCCCTGTGGAAACATGAGCAAGGCCCAGGGCTGATCCCGTGAGCCCTGTCCCGGCCCACCTTCCTGCAGGGGGAGAGGAAGACGCCTGTTACCTGAGCCTGGGAGGGCTCCGCGTGGCTTTCTCTGGCCAGGCCTACAGGAACCACAGTCAGGCAGGCTTCCTGGCCGGGCGTTCCCATGGCAGACTCACAAAGGGGAAGGGAGAGAGCCCACAATTCGATATCGGCTTTTGTTCCCAGACACGAATCCTAATTCTTCTGGGTGTTTCAACATGCCCAGCACTGTGAGCTTCCTCGTCAGCCTCCAGCAACTGCTTCCAACTCCTGGGCTGGCCCCAGCGAGTGCAGGGGCTGGGCTAAGATCTGAGGGTCCCCCGGGAGCCCTGGCTGCCCCCCAGCTTTCTCTGCTTTCACGCTTGGGCCTCTGGCTGCTTGGGAAGTGTTCTGCTCTTTTCGCCCTTCCATTCACCTCCTCAGGGCTGCTCTCAGCCTCTGCCTAAAGCTGGACTCCACAGTGGCAAGACAGAGGCACTGTCAGAGGAAGATTCAAAGTTCTCACCATGGTCCAGCATGACCTCACCCTGCTCCCTTGACAACCTCGTCCCCTCTTCTCCCTTCCCCTGACCATTCAGCCACTGGCCCCCATGCTGCTTCTCCATTTGCTAAGCTTGTTTCTACCTCAGGGCCTGTGTACTTGCTATTCATGCATCAGGACGGCTCTTCCCCCAGTCTTCGCTCAACCCACATGCTCACTTCACTCCTTACTCAGACAACACTGCCAAAGGGCTTTCCCTAACGACCTGCCCAAGGTAGCAGCCCCCATCTTCTCATTTCCAATCAGTACTTCCTGTTATGTTTTCTCCATTTTTTTTCTCTTTATTTGAACTACCATGTTTTTGTTTTGGTAACAGTTTTATTGAGATGTAATTCACAAACCACACAATTCACCCATTTAAATCGTACAATTTGGTAGTTTTTAGTTTGCAGAGTTGTGTGACCATCAGCACAATCAATTTTAGAACATTTTCATCACCCCAGAAAGAAAATGCACACCCATTAGCAATCACTCCCATTTTTTACCAGCTGCCCCATCGCCTGGCAGTCATCAGTTTTTCTCTCTCTCATGGATTTGCCTATTCTGGACATTTCATAGAAATGGAATCACACAACATACAGTTCTTTGTGACTGGCTTCTTCACTTAGCGTAATGTTTTCAAGTTTAATCCCCATTGTAGCATGTTTAGGTGCTCGGTTTCTTTTGAATGCTAAATAATATTCCATCGTATGGATATACCACATCCTTTGTATCCATTCAACCATTGATGGCCGTCTGGGTTGCTTTCACCTTTTGGCTATTATGAATAACGCTGCTGTGTGGATTTGTGTACAGGTTTTTGCATGGCCATATGCTGCATTTCTCTTGGGTGTCTACCTAGGAGGAGAATTGCTGAGTCGTATGCTAGCTCTATGTTTAACCTTTTGAGGAACTGCCAGACTGTTTTCCAAAGCAGTTACACCATTTTACATTCCTGCCAGCAGTGCACGAGGGCTCCAATTTCTCCACATCCTCATCAACACTTGCTGTTATCTGTCTTGATTATAGCCATTCTAGTGGGTGTGAAGTGGTAACTTGTTAGAGTTTTGATTTGTGTTTCCCTGATAGTTAATGAGGTTGAGCATCTTCTCACGTGCTTATTGGCCATTTGTATATCTCGTTTGGAGAAATGTCTATTCAGATCATTTGCCCATTTTTAAATCGGGTTATTTGTCTTCATTATTGAGTTGTAAGCGTTCTTTATATATTCTAGCTACAAGACCCTTGTCTATATGATTTGCAAATATTTTCTTTTGTTCTTTGAGTTTTTCTTTTCACTTTTTATGATGGTGTTCTTTGAATTACAAAAGTTTAAAATTTTTATGAACTTTAATATATCTATATTTTTCTCCTGTTGCTTGTACTTTTGCTGTCATATCTAAGAAACTGTTGTCTAATCCCAGATCATGAGGAGTTACCCCTATGTTTTCTTCTAAGAGTTTTATAGTTTTAGCTCTCAAACTTAGGTCTCTTTGATCCATTTTGAGTTAATTATTGTATATGGTGTGAGAAATGTGTCCTACTTCATTCTTTTGCATGTGAATATCCAGTTGTCCCAGCAACTTTTGTTAAAAAGGCTATTCTTTCCCCCACTGGCACGCTTGTTGAAAATTAATTGACCATAAATGTGAAGGTTTATTTCTGGACTCTCAAGTCTGTTGCATTGATCAATGTGTCTGTTCTTATGCCAGAGCCACACTTTCTTGATTCTTGTAGCTTTGTAGAAGTTTTGCAGTCGAGATGTGAATCCTTTAATTATGTTCTGCTTTTTCTAGATTGTTTTGATTATTCTGGTCCCTTGAATTTTCCAAGGTCTAGGATCAACTTGTCAATTTTCTGCAGAGAAGCCAGCTGAGATTTTCATAGGAACTGTATTGAATTTTTAGATCAATTTGAGAGTATTATCATCTTAATATTAAATCTTTCAGTCCACAACTGTGGGATGTCTTTCCATTTATTTGGATCTTCTTGAATTTCTTTCAGCAATATAGTTTGTAGTTTCCCAGAGTATATGTTTTGTACTTCTTTTGTTAACTTTATTCTTTTTGATACTGTTACGAATGAAATTTTCTTCATTTCATCGTGGATGTTCACTAGTATACAGAAATAATTGACTTTTGTGTATTGATCTTATATCGTGCAATCTGGCTGAACTCATGTATTCTAATAGTTTTTTTAGGGATTCCTTAGGATTTTCTACACACAAGATCAAGTCATCTGCCAAAAGAGGTAGTTTCAGTTCTTCCTTCCCAATCCCAGCAAAATGTAAGCAAGTCACTGCCATGGCCCCAGTGCATAGAACAGGGACTGGCACATAACTGGTGCTCAGTTATTTGAATGCATGAACAAGGAGAGCTAGCATGGAGGGTCAGATGATGCCCCAGCCCAGGGCTCCTGCTCCTCCTGTGGCACCTGCTTCCTGAGGGTTCCTGCCCATGTCTGCTAGGGAGCTGGGAACTCTCCCTTCCTCCCCCTCATCTCTAGCCCTGACCTTTTCTGTCTGTGCCCAGTCTGCAGGGGTTGTCGGAGCTCACCTTCCTAACCAGGTCAAAGCGTTTTGGTGATCGAGTCCCTCTAGACCCCAGTATCTCCATCGGATAAGACAGGTTCCTCGGCCTGGCCCTCGCGGGCTCGCATCACTGAATGCTCTCGGGAGCCCACGCGTGAGTGGCGGCTGTGCCTGTCGTGCTGGCCCACCTGATGCGGATGCAGAGGTCAGGCCCCAGCCCGAGCCGCACAGTGAGTGCAAGGCTGTGGGCCCAGGTCTGCCTGACCGAGTCCTGTTGCTTCTTGTCACAGCCCTGGCAGGATGTGGGGAAGCCTGGGTCTCATCCTCAACGCCTGTGGGGCCAGGAGGGAGCTCCTCATAGAGGCTTGGCTCGGGGCCTTCATCAGCCCCCGAGAAACCACAAGTATGTTTGTTCCTCACTCACGTGCGTCCCTCTGCCAGGAACTGTCTCCCCCTCTTGCTACTCCCCATTCTTCATTCGGGTCTGAGCCTGAATGCCACCTCCCTGCAGCCCGTCACCTTGCCTGACTCACCCCTTCCCCCACCCTGTCCTGGTGACACTGAGTCATCCCTGGGGTGACTGTCAAATGTCAGTCTGTGAGTCAAGTCCCCTGCAGTGTCCAGCGCCTGGCACATACTTGGGACTCAGAGACATGGTAGATGCCTCAGGTGCAGGGCAGGGCACTGCTGACCTCACAGCCCCAGTGGCTTCCATCTGTCAGGCTTTCCCGAGCCCCTGATCTGTGAACCAAAGTGATGGCTGAGCGCTCTGACTCTGCAGTAGGACAGTCCTGAGTTCAGACCCTGCTTTGCCCACCACTGGGGGTGTGACCTTGGGTGGTCTCCGGGAGCCTCAGTGCCCTCAGCTGTAGAAGGGGTGACAGAGTCTCCTTCTGAGTTGCCGTGAGAAGCAAGCCAGCTCGTGTTCAGGAGATGCTCAACCTGTGCTGACCCTCCGCCCTTGGGCCCCCATCTGGCCGTTAACCCGAGCCCCTCCGGTCTCCAGGGTCACTTCCTCAGCTGTCCGCTCGCCGTTCCTGTTAGGTGGGATGAGGCTGGAGATAATGTCTCTCACGTGGGCCCCTCCCTTCCTGAGCGCAGTCCTGCGGTGGGGGGGGGGGGGGGGCTCATTTCCACCACGTGCGGCTTCCACCCCCAGGACCCGCCAGCCCCCGAGGCAGCTGGAGAGGCTGGTGAACTGCTCCCATTGGCTCCCACTCACCCCCAGGGCACAAGGTGCTTCCACGTGATAGGGTGTTGAACTGGGGGACTTGGTTACACTCCACAGGCCCAGGAGGAGCTCCGGGGGCTGGAAAACCAGCATCCCTGCAACACCCCCTCACCCCCCACCACCCCCGCCCCATCCCTGACCCAGTGGGGAGGGTTGAACGTGTGGCACCAGAGCCAGGCTGCTTGGGTTCAAGTCCCTGTTCTGCTCTGCCAGTGGTGGGCCTCGGCCGGGGTCTCAGCCCAGAGCTCCGGTTTCTTTGAATGTGGGCTTCGGCTACTGGTAGTAGCTGCCGCAGACAGCTGCCGGGAGGGTGAGTGTGACCATGGGTCCCCAGGGCTTGGAGCAGGCTCCTGTGGCAGCTGGTTGTATAAAGCGCTTTGGGAGGCCTGGCACATAGGAAGCGCCGTACTGGCGTCAGCTGCTGTTATTATTATTATCATTGTTATTGTTCGTGGTGAGGAAGCGGGGCTCTGGAGCCAGGCAGCACGGGGCTGAGGGCCAGCTGTTTCCTGGCTGGGTGACACTGGGCACTTTAGCCTCAGTGTCTTCACCTGTAAAAAGGGCTGGGAGTGCATCCTGGGGACACCGCTGTGAGGCTCACTTGAGTTGGCCCGTCCAGCTGGAGGAGGCGATGGCTGCTGAAGGAGCTGCCCAAGGCCCCAGAACAAGCTGAGGGGGCAGGCAGTGCTGGAAACAGACGGCTGCTCCCAGCCTGATCCCACCCTCGCCTTGTGTTTTTTCATTTTTTATTATGTTTTTAGTGTTTTTATAGCATTTCCACAGGCAGATTCTTGTTATGAAAATACAGTCACTTTGTGATGCTAAGTGAGAAGTGGGAGTTCCCCTCCCCATCCCTGCAGGTAGCAGGGCCCTCACCTCCCTAAAAGTGGACCCGGTACCCTGTGTTCATTGTCCCTCTGGCCTGCAGGGAGGAGGTGCAGGAGAACTGTGTGCGGTGGCGGAAGAGGTTCACCTTTGTGTGTAAGATGAGCGCCAACCCAGCCACTGGTCTGCTGGACCCCTGCGTCTTCCGGGTGTCGGTGCGCAAGGTGAGGCTGATGGGGGCTGGTAGGCCACCGGCGTGGTGGCTTTAGGCCCATTCCCTTTTCTCGTCCTCCTCCCCGGGAGTCAGACTAGGGGGTGGGGTGGATTGGGGAGACCCATGAGGTCCCTGGGATCCCCTGGTCATCCTGTTGCCTGTGTCTTTTTCCCTTGCAGGAGCTGAAAGGCGGGAAGGCTTATTCCAAGGTAAGCAGGGCCGTGTGCGGGGGCAGAGGGGTGGGACGGGATGGGTGGGATGGGACAGGCCTGAGAGAAGCTCCTAGAAGAACCTTCAGCTGCCTTTCTTGCCCCAGACAGAAGACGCCCTGCCCTCCATGAGATGTACTGTTTTCTGGAAATATCTCTTTGATAGTCTTTGTGTTTAAAGGCAGCGGATACTTGTTGAAGCACAAACGGTGCAGAGGTTTTCAGAGTGAAAGGGTGGTTTCCACCCTGTTCCTCTCTAGGCCTCCTCCTCAGACTCCACCATTTTGATTTGTGAGGGTCTTTCCAGACCTTTGAGGAATAAAAAAACATGAAATATATGTCCAGAGCAGCGAATAAATCACATGCATATGTGGTTTAGAGGACCATACAAGGAGCACCCTGTGTGTGTTACCTGTGCACACGTGTAGGTGATGTGATTTGTAAATTCACAAGAGGGACTTGTTCTAAACAGATTCTTCAACTGGGCTTTTTACTTACCAATACACAATGAGCATGTTTTTGTGTCATCACAAATTTCCTTTTGCTGTCTAACAGCAGCGGGGCCCATCGTCTGGCTGGGAGGGGGGCTCAGCCAGCCCCCGCTGTTGTACATCTGTGTGGTTGCCGGGCTTTCCCTGTGACCACAGACGTTTCAGGCCTGCGCATGAAAGCCTTTTCCCCTGGGGAAGGCGGGGGAGGACGGCTCTGAAAGGGTTACCTCTGGCTTTGAGTCAGCCTGCTCTGCCCTAAGCCCTCTTCTTGTGGGGACTCTCGCCCACCCTCTGCGGCCTGAGGAGGCGCCCAGCAGCAGAGGGTGGGCTCAGTCAGTCCAGAGGGGACATGCCTTTGCCTCACCTCCCCCTGCGTGGAGAGCCCGAGGGAGGTGCTGTTCAGGGCGTGTTCCTTCCCATCGACCAGAGCTCAGGAAGCTCAGTGGACCCGGCCGTGCACTACCCCCTGGCTGGCCAGGGTGCTGATACCCTCTCCAGAAGCAGAGGGCAGGGTAGCTAGAACTGGGCTGCGGAAGGTGCTTTTGGAGTGGAGATTTCTCCTCCTGTTGATGTGCGTGGGTGAAGGACAACTAGGAGGGAAACTGCCAGCAGACAGCCAGGGCGCCCCCCCCCCCCAAAGCTGCTGTGTCACATGTCAGACCTGCGCGGCCCTTCCCTTCCATTTTCTAGTCAAACCTCCACCACAGGCTCAGCTCCCCTTAATCAGAGGGGGAAACTGAGGCCCAGAAAGGTGGTGAGACTTGACGCTGACCAGGCCTGGTTTCAGTCCTGGCTCTGCCGGTTAAGGTGTGTGAGCCCCTGAGCCGGTTACTTCCCCGCCCTGAACCTTATTTCCTTGTCTGAAGCATGTGCCCTAAACTCTGCAGTAGAGACTTGCATGCAGTGGGCGCTCAGTAAATGTCCCTGATTGGCTTGGTTTGTCTTCCAAGTCCCTAAGCCCAGCAACCGCCCCCCACCCAACCTCCAGGTCTGGCAGAGTTGGCTGCCACCTGGGAGGCCTTCTTTGCTCATATAGCCTGTTCTCACACTTTCTCACTTCCCTCCCCATCCCTTGCTCCCCTCTGCATCCCAGGAGCAGCTGGGAGTTCCCACCAGCTCCTCACTCCAGCTCCCACCAGGGTCTCCTGCCCACCCTGCAGAGTGCCCCCCACCCACCCATCCCAACACCAGGTTCCCACGGGCCTTCCCTCCCCTCCTGTCCGCTGGCCTGGTGGCTCCCACAGCACAGCCTTGTTTCCCAGGGAACAATGTGTCTGTGTCACAGACGACAATGCCCTTTCATCTCGGGCGCTGCCCCGGTGCACGCTGGGACACAGCACAAAGGGCGCTTTGTGCAGCTCAGGGATGTGAGCTCCTGGCTTTGCCACGTTGGAGCCGCCAACCAGGGCCTCTGTCCTTGTGTGCCGGTTATGCAACAGTCATTCTGGGCTGTGGGGCAGGCGCAGGGGCTCTGCCTCCCCTCCCCGCCCCCCACCTTGCCAAGCTGACCCTTGGGCTGCCAGCCAGGCACCCACCCTCCCCTCAGCCTCACACCCTCTCCGCTGTCCTCCCAGCTGGGCTTTGCCGACTTGAACCTGGCGGAGTTTGCAGGCTCGGGCTCCACGGTGCGCTGCTGCCTGCTGGAGGGATATGACACGAAGAACACCCGACAGGACAACTCCATCCTCAAGGTACCAGGGGCTCTGCCGCCTCATCCGCCCCTCCCACCGAGGGGCTGGGACAGACGTGCTCCTTGTCAGAGTCCCCTGGAGGCTTGTTACCAATCCAGGTTCTCACCCCAGACAGGCAGTGAGAGACACTGGGAAGATGTGGGCCCTGGGGTCGGGAAACCACCATCGAAGGCCTGACTCAGGCACTGGCCTCCGTTTCCCCATCCATATTTGGGGAACAGGGGCGGACCCAACAGTCTCTGTAAGGCTCTGGTGAGCACTTTCGGGGAGCTCAGCACGGCTGAGTGCCTCCCACCCCTCATCTCGTGGCGCCTGACAACAGCCCCGTGAGGTGTGGTGTCTGTTATTGGCCCCAGTTTTGCACCGGAGGGGGCTGACACACAGAGGTTAGATCATCCGTCTGGGGTCACAAGCAGAGCTGGCACTTGACCCTGCTGTCCAGCCCCCAACTGCTGTCCCACATGTCATGAGGCAGCCTGAGCTCCCAGAGCATCAGTGAGCAGACGGACCTGCCGTCCCTGGACCCGGGCAGCCGCTCAGAGGGCCCAGCCACATGAAAGTTTCCAGGGGCTGGGGCAGCACCCCCCCCACAGGCAGCCGCCTCTTTGATCTCTTGGGACAGAGATATCTGGTCGTCCGCTACCAGCACACCTCTCTTCCTCATCCCCACACCCTTCCACCTGGCTGAGAAAACAGTCTTGTCCTAACCACACCTCTGCGAGCTGACCCAGGGGGAGCATGTCGTGCTTGGCAGAGCTGGGCAGGAAGTGGTAGGCAGGGGCTCTGGGGCCTCCTGGACTTTTTGCAAAAGAAACCAGAGGCACCTGAAAAGGTCCAGGCTAGCCGTTGTGAGAGCCAAGGCCTTTGAGCCTCACCCCAGTGGCCCAGTGCATCCTCATGCCAGATCAAGGGGGCCCTGGGGGCAGGTGGCCTCAGGTTCAGGGCCTGCTCCCCCACATCCTGTCTGCAGGGCCTTGGGCAGTCACTTCCCCTGAGTCTGAGTCTCAGTTCCCTCGTCTACAGCGTGGGGCCATCATGTACTTTGGAGGTTGCTATCATGGCCAAATGAAATAATCCATTAAAAAAAGCCTCACCCCAGCGGTCACCATTTTTGTCAGAGGTGTCCCTGTGATCCGAGCACCTCCTTCCACCCCATCACCCCTCTGCCTGTCACTCCATCCCAGCCCAGATTTGGGGACCATTGCAAAAATCTTTGCCCAAGTGGATGTTACATTTCTAATGGCTTCTTACTTTACTTTATTCAACAAACTTTCACAAGGCCTTGCCCTCTGTGTTGGAATCTGTGAACCCCTCCCCACCGTGTAGGCTTCGAGAGCCTCCCTCTACCTGCCTCGCCCACTCTGAGGGCTGTGAGGGGCGTGGAGGATGGAGAGTGTCTGCTCACCCTGAGGGCCCCCCGGTCTAGTTGTGGCTTTGCCGTGACAGTAGCTCCTCACTCCGTGCCGGGCGTCCTCTCCACTATCCCACGAGGCAGGCATTAGGATCAGTTTTGTCCTCTGCACAAGGAAACTGGGCTTCAGTGAAATCTGGTGGCCTCGTCAGGGCCAGCAAGGGACAGAGATGGGATCGGAGTCCAAGCCCATCTGAAGCCAGAGCAGGGAGGCCGGGCGCCTGGGCTGGGGGGTGGGCAGGGCAGGGCTGAGTTCTCCGGCTTTTGCACAGGTCACCATTGGAATGTTCCTGCTCTCGGGAGACCCCTGCTTCAAGACGTGAGTGCTGGTGCGGGGAGTCTGAGGGCTGGGGGCTCTGTCCTGGACACGGGGGCAGGGGGGTGGGACAGGGACTTTTCCCTCCTCCAGGCTCTGGGGTTCCCCTGTCTTCTCTGACCCCAAAGTGGGGCACCCCAGTCACACCCATCTGTCTTCCCAAGGCCACCGTCCACTGCCAAGTCCATCTCCATCCCAGGCCAGGATTCCTCCTTACAGCTGACGTGTAAGGGTGGCGGGACCAGCAGCGGCGGCAGCAGCAGCACCAACTCCCTGACGGGGTCCCGGCCCCCCAAGGCCCGACCCACCATCCTCAGCTCAGGTACTGTTCCCCACCTGCCCTCCCGCCCCTCCCATGGCTGAAGGCTTTTACCTCCCCGTCCCTAGGTCCCAAGGGGGACGCTTGCTGAGAAGAGAAGGCTAGTGGGATGGTGTTTACCCACCCCTGCTTCCATCATGCAGACGTCAGAGCCCCTCCCGTGATTTGGGCTCTGTGTGTGGCCCAGGGGTCACAGTTGCACCCTGGACCGAGACTGACCGGGTCCCTGGCCTTCTGGCTCTCCCGGTCTAGCGGGAGAGATAGGTGTCCATGAGGCAGTAAATATGTCAAACGCATGTCCGCCTACAGCTGTGACGAGAGCTGTGAGAGAAACACAGGTGTCCACTTGGGGACAACCAGGGAAAGCTCCCTGAAGGGGTGTCACTTGAGCTGAATATGGGGTGTGGTGTGCAGTGTCCCTGGCAGAGGGATGCCCTGTGAGCTCTTGCTCTGCTATTTGCTGTGTGACCTTGACCGGCCGCTTTGCCTCTCCAGGTCTCAGCATCCTCCTCTGCAAAGTGGGACCCTCAGTAGTAAGCACACCCTGGCTTGCTCTGGGGATGAGCTGGGCAGACGTGCGCGGCTTGCCGGCACGTTGTGTGTCTTGTGTTTCCCAGCACACGTCCATTAAATTATCATTATTACTAATGTTATAGAAAATGCAAATGAGCCTGAATCCCCAAAGGAGCGGCAATTAAGAGGGGAGGTGCTACAAGGAGAGGAGGCTCTGCCCTGCCCCCCACCCCGAGTGCTGTGTGGGGTGAAGCAGGCTTCCCCGCCCAGCATGAGCTCTGGTACCTGCACGCCTTCCCTGGGGGTGAGCTCAGAGCTGGGAGGTGGACTCCCCCCAAGCTGATCAGTAAGCAAGGCGGCACCTGGCGGCCTTTATTAGTGCTGCGAGGGCAAGTAGGGTGCAGGGCCTGAGGCCCTGTTTCTGGGTGATTCTGCCCCCAGGGGCTGGGAGCAGTGAGGGACCCTTTAACCCCAAGGGCCAGCTTCCCTCCACTCCCATTTCTCCTGCACACCCAGCCAGGTGGGGCCCAGAGCAGAAAACTGGGCTTCTTACCTGCCTCAGCCTGGGGGCTGCATGCAGGAGTGGGGGCTCCCCAGCTCCATTGCTCTCTCCAGCTTCAGGGTGGGGGTCCCCAGAGGAGAGATCTGGGGACCAGGCCACTCCAGCACATTTGGTGCCTTTTGTGCAAAGTAGAAGAGGTGCCTCTCCCGCAGGGGGTGGGATTTGAGCCCCCATAAGCCTCTATAGCTGGTTTTCTGCCTCTCTCTCCCTCTTCCTGCAACCGCTCAGATGCAGAGAACCTGTTGACTTGAAAAGCCATGTGGCTTTGGGTGGGGGACACAGGCAGGCCGGGGTCCAGCCTATGGCCTGGAAGTGCTCATCTCTGAAGAGGGGATGGATGAGTCCTTGCTTCCTGTGTTGACCAGGAGGACTGGTGGGTGGGGTGGGTACTCGTGGAGCCCTGGGCAGACCCCACATGGTTCCCTGCATCTCCTGCTGTCAGTGCTTGAAAGTGTGTGTGTCGTCCCCCCACCTTAACTCACTGCACTCCAGCTACACAGACCCAAGCACATTCAAGCCTTATGGCCTTTGCTTATGCCGTTCCCTCTGTCTGGAAGGCTCTTTCCTTGATGCCTTATTGGGCTTGCTCCCTTCCACGCATCCTGAAAGTTTTGCATTAAGGCCACCTCCTCAGAGAAGCCTTCCCTGATTCCAGACTGGGTCAGATGCCCCCATACACTCCCTGCTCTGTGCCATTCGCCAGTTGTGGTTAATCGTGCGTCATTTTTCAGGATTCTTCCTTCCCACCACTGGGGGCCTGTGACACCATGTCTTCTGTTCCCAGCACCCAGTACAGCACCCTGCGTGGGGGACATCCCCAACAAATATTTGTGGAATGAACCAGTGACCCTGGGTTTGAGTGGTGACCTGCAGCTCGGGGCAGGTTGCTGTTCCCCTGAACCTCAGTTTTTCCGTTTCTTAAATAGAAATGCATAATGTGCCCCCCACGCCAGCCACACTCAGTGAGAGGAGGAGCGAAGGGCCAGGGTGGGCACACTGGTAACCCCCGCCCCTCCCCGGTTCCAGGGGTGCCAGAGGAGCCGGACCAGAACCTCTCCAGCCCCGAGGAGGTGTTTCACTCCGGCCACTCCCGCAACTCCAGCTACGCCAGCCAGCAGTCCAAGATCTCCGGTGAGTGCCCACCCGGCCCGGTGCCCTTGGCCTTCCACCTTCCCCGGCTCGCCGGTAATGAACGCCCCCGACCGCCCACCAGGCTACAGCACGGAGCACTCTCGCTCCTCCAGCCTCTCGGACCTGACGCACCGCCGGAACACGTCCACCAGCAGCAGCGCCTCGGGCGGCCTCAGCATGGCTGTGGAGGGTCCCGAGGGCGGTGAGCGCGAGCACCGGCCCCCCGAGAAGCCCCCGCGGCCACCCCGGCCCCCGCATCTGTCGGACCGCTCATTTCGGTAGGTATCACCATAAGTGCTCCTGGAGAGCAGGCCCCTCTGGTGGCTCCCTGAACCTCTGCTTCGCTACCTGTAGCACGGGGACCAGGGGGCCCCGCCGCAGTGGGGGTGAGGGCGGGGGTGGCTATTCAACCAGCTGATGCTCACGAGCCCCACCCGGCCTGGCGCACATGCTCAGTGAGCGGTTGCTGCGAATGGTGTAGTGTACCCTGGGTCCCCACCTGCTTCCACACCCTGCGGCCTCTCCGAGGCTGGTACTTAACCTCTCAGCCTCCTCTGTAAAAGCAGGTCGTAGCAGCATCCGCACGTAGGGTGGATGTGACGGTTAAGTGGATACAGTCTGGACCAGCTCTCAGGTGCACTTCGAGCATCCTGAGTGCTGTGGGTGCCTGGTCCTGTCGTTGTCGTGCCTGTTACTGGCCTGACGGTTGTCACTCTGCCCCACCCCACCCCAGGAGGAAGAAGGACTCGGTGGAGAGCCACCCGACCTGGGTGGATGACACGCGGATCGACGCTGACGACATTGTGGAGAAGATCGTGCAGAGCCAGGACTTCACGGATGGCAGCAATACTGAGGGTGAGCTGCCTGCTGGGGCAGCCGGGGATGGTGCCCAGGGGCTCCCTGGCGGCGCCACCCCACTCAGGCTCCATCCTCCCCTGTGTCCCCACAGACAGCAACCTCCGGCTGTTCGTGAGCCGCGATGGCTCCACCACTCTGAGTGGCATCCAGCTGGCCAACAGGTAGGGGGGAAGGTTCTGGGTGGGTCACGAGTGTGGCTCTGGGCCCAGTGGTGAGAACATATGGCCTCCGCAGCCCACTGACCTAGCTTTGAATGCCAGCTCTTGTCAGTGTGACCTTGGACCAGTCACTTCTCTGAGCCTGAGTTTCCCCATCTGTCAAATGATGTGGACCACACCAACTCACCTGGAAACCTGGGGCAGATACCCTGGGGTGGGTTTTGGGGGTTCTGAGGAGCCTTAGAAAGTGCCTAGCACAAGGCTTGGCGCACAGCAGAGGCTTAATTCATCCTTATTTTGGATTCCACTTTTCTTTCCCTTCCTCCTGGATCTGGGAACTCCCCCAAAATGATGATGACTCGTTTATTTATTGAACACACGCTTATTGCGCACAGCTACGCACCAGGTGATGAGCTCAGTGCTGGGGATGTGGCAGTGAGCAAGGCAGATTTCTGCCGGCTTGATGTTCAGAGATGGGGAGGTGGTAGGCTCAAACTCTGACTTGAACTCTACAGTTTATAGAGGGCCCTCTCACGATCATTCACTTACAGCATGCTTGCTATGTGCCTGGCTCACTGAATGAATGAGTGAGTGGAGGAGCTTCCCACCTGCAGCGCTGTGCTGAGGCCTTTGCCCCTGGTTCCCGTGGGCCCGATGGGAAGGTGCCCATTTAACGTCTAGGGCCAGGGAGGGAGACCTGCCCTCCGGTACTGCTCTGCTGACCCCTACTGGCCGAGGCTTGAAATTGCAACTGCCTTCTTTCCACGGCCTCCTAGGCTGCCCCCGGGTGGGGTGGGCAAGAAAACAGAGGGCATTTCTGTGGGGCTTTGTGACATCCCTCTCTAGCCCCCTCTGAGGATGAGGAAACTGAGATGCAGGATGGGAAGAACCGAACTATTTAGCAGCAAAGTCATTGCAGAGCTGTATGGTGTATGCTGAGCCCTGAATGTCCACAACCCCAGGGGTGGGCCTGGCCTCAGTGGGAAGAAGAGCTGACCAAGCTCCCCAACCTTCTGGTGCACTTTTAGTGAGCCTCATAACCCCTCTGAGCCTCAGTTTCCCCATCTGTCAAGTGGAGCTAGCTGCAGACGCTCCCTGCCAGAGCTGCCGTGAGGCTGGGCACAGCACACCCCCGCGTGGTAGCTCCCGGTGCCCAGGAGGGCTGCGGCATGGTCTGTGCCAGCTCGGCACTCCCACAGACTCCAGTACTTAACATCTGTGTTGCCCTGGGCAAGTGACTCAACTTCTCTGAGCCTCGGTGTCTTTCTCTGCAAAACGGGGCCCGTTAACAGTGCCTGCTTGTGAAGTACTTCCAAGGGCCTGGCCCAAAGGACCATCAAGGAGGACAAGCTGACCTGTCTCTCTCCGCAGGGTCTCCTCTGGGGTCTACGAGCCAGTCGTGATTGAAAGCCATTGAAGAGCGGGTGTCCAGGCTGGAGAAGGGCCCTGCCTTCTCAGGTGTCCAGGCCCGCACCATTCCACGAGGGACCTTCCCCTTTGGATCACCGTCCGTGCCGCATCTCATCTGTGCCTCCTCCGTGCACTCCAGCCCCAAAGCATCATTCCATTGACCTCCCATCGTTGCTGGGATGCTCATGGCCCGCTAGGGCCCCGGGCACCACTGTGAATATTCTCCTCTGAACCACTAGGGGGCAGGACACATGGGCCCATGAAGCAGGTGGGCCAGCCAAACACGGCGGGACTGCCCCTCTGGAGACCCACCTGGCCCCTCAGCGAGGACACGCAGCAGCTCCTGCACACGCAAGGGTGCTTGTGGCCGAGGGGCCTCTTGTCCTGTGTCCCTGCTCACTCCAGGAGCACCGGCTTAGCCGTGCCTTGGCAGGGCCCTGCTCCATTGCTCCCTTGCCCTCGGGGGGCCAGTCCACCCCTGGAATCCTGCCACCATGGCCCTCTGACTGCTTAGAGCTTCAGTTGTCCCATCCCTTTGTCCCAGGGGACCTGCTGGCGGCCTCCTCCTGGGAACCAAGACCTCAAACCCCACCCACACTCCAGATTGAGACCCCACCTCCCCCTGCAACAAATGTTCTCCTGCTGCCCCGGCAGCCTGCACTTTGCACACGCTTGTCTCCAGCACCGCTCCCTGGCCCTCGCCTGCCCGTGCTCTGAGCCCTTCCCAAGGATTCCTGGGCACTGCCTGCTGTGCAGTCAGCAGCCCAGCCCTAGCAGCCCAGCTGGAACGTGGCGCTGCCCCTCCCCCCTCCAGTTAGCCCCAGCTGAGGCCCGATCCCCATGCTGAGCAAGGTCTGAGCGTGGACAGTGGTTCCCCTCTGCCCAGGGCTGGGTCCTGAGCAGCTGGCTTCCCGTAGGAAGCCAGGGAAGGAGCCTCCCAAGCCCTTGGAGGTCAGTGGCCTGGCTGGGCTGGGTTTGGCAAGCAAAGCACCCTTTCTCTCCCCTCAGGGTCAGCTGGCCCAGGCCAGGGCCGATGCTGGAGAGGCAGGTAGGCTGTGACTGGACTGGCCGGAGCTGGCTTCCTGGCCAGAAAAGCCTCAGCCGTCCTCTGAAAGCATCCCCTCTCTGGGCAAGGGAGAGGTGGGGTCCATTAGGGGGGTCTTCCCCGCGGGGAGCAGTCTGGCCCTGCCCCCGCCCCCGCCCCTCCCTGAATCCTCTGCTCTCGTCACTTTCGCCCGTTGTTGTCCTCATTACTTGCTTGAAGGTGAGTTCTGCCTGCCAGCCAGTCCCTGGACAGACTCCCCTGTCACTCTTAAATTTCACTCATTTTGTATAAACCCAGCAGGCTGGTGTTTACTCAGCCCTCTACCTTTTTCCTTTTCTTTCCTCGTTTTTTCTCTTTTTTCCTTCCTTCCTTCTTTTCTTTTTTATAGTTCACAGTTTGGTATTTTCTCCTCCCCCAGGCGAGGGGAGGTGGTTCTGTTTTCTCCCTACCCGCTGGCTGGGTCCCAGCAGGGCTGGGAATCTGGGTGGGGTGCAGGTGGGGGTATATCCTCCCCAGGCTGGGAGGGATCCTTGCCCTTCTGCCCCACTGGCAAGAATTGGAGTCTTGGTCTTGGAACCTCCTGGCGTTGGGACCAGAGCATTTCTAGGATTTTTGTTGTTGTTGTTTTTAATTACCTAACCCTCTTAGAAAAGGAATGTTAGAAGGTGTCTGCTGAGGCAGGACGGAGCATTTGCTCTGGCTGGAGAAGGCTCTGGTCAGCTCTGCGGGTCCCTTCCTGCCCCATAGACACCTGGCACTTTAAAAGGGAGCTGGCCGCACTGTCTCCAGTTGAAGTGACCCCCAGAAGATGGAGGAACGCTGTCCTTCCCTTCTGTGTCTGCATGACCTCAGCCCTATGAAGAGAAGCATTCAGGGTATATTTAGGGTCTGATTCAAAGTTCTGGGGCTTTAGGCATAAAATAGCTGGCTTTGGTGCTGTTGGGGAGAATTCCCCAAACCAGGAACCCCAGCCCCACCCTAGGCGAGGTCTGAACTTGACAGTCACCCTAGAAAGAGACAGAGCCTGCCACATCCTCCCACGCCAGGCCCTGGGCCAGGTTAATTGGACTAACAGAATTCGGCCACAACCAAATTAATGCTGGCTGGAGCCGGAGGCCTGGAGTCCCGGCCTCCCGGCCTCATCCCCACGTGGGAGCCCTTTCTTCAGCCCTCTGGTCCCCTCAAGCTCAGCGAATTCCCATTAGGTGCCCACAGCTCTGGACTTAAAATCCTATATATAGAGAGAGATAGAAAGAATATATTAGAGATATTTTTGGAAAGGAATTGGTCTATGCAATGCCAGTTTGGAATCTTCTTGAAAGACAGTTTAACATTTTTACTAGGAGATTTAAAAAAAAGAAATAAAGGTCTACAATATTTTTAGGTTTTTTTTTTCTTTTCCCTGGTCACCCCACAAACTGACCACGTGGCATGATCTGCCAGGCTGGAGAATGTCCATGGTTTCCTCCCTTTAGGGAGGTGAGCAGGGAGATGGGGGGAGGGGAGGTCTTTTTTTTTTTTTTTAACACCCCCTCCTTTCTAACAGAATGTTACCATCACCACCACCCCCTGATTCAGTGGGCTGTGTTTGTAACTCTGTCCCAGCTTCTATTGTAGAAAATAGCATTGTAAGGGGAAATCAGCCTAGTGTCAGTGTCTTGGTTTGGGGGGAAAAAAATTAAATGTTGCAGTTTTTGTTTGTTACAGCATGTTGGTTTTTGTTTGTTTTGCTGAGCTGAAGTCCGGGTCACAGGTGGCATCAGAAGGAAGCCAGATGTATAAGGTGACATTCTGGCCGTGGGGAGATGTCGGTGGCCAGGGTTCTCCGAGGCCTGGCTGCAGCTACCATTATTACCACTGTTACTACTCCAGATTCCTGGGGAGGAAAACGGAGGCCCAGAAGGGCAGTTTCTTGCCAGTCTCACACCCACTAGGTGGTAGCTCTGACCTCAGAGCCCAAGCTCTAACCTCCCCAGAGTTGGGTGGCCTCTGACAAGCACGCCTGAGGACAGACAACTGTCTGTGCCTCAGTTTTCTCAGCTATAAATGGAGCTGTGAATCAAATGAGCAAGTGGGTATCTAGCCCTCCCTAGGGAGCCGAACCCCCAGGAGGCACTGAGCATTTTCCCCGCCTCTCTAAAGCCACAGGCCAGCACTGTCTCCAGGCCGGGACCACCCTACAGTCCCTGTCCCTAACTCAAAGTTACCAAAGAGCTGCCTTAGTCAAGCTCTGGGAGAGGCAAGTCACCCTGGGCCTTTAACGAGCTCAGAAGTGGTGGGAATCCTCAGGGCTTTGGACAAGCCGGAAGGGACCAGACTACCTGGCCTTGTCCCTGCCACAGCACCGCGTTATCCCCACCCTTTCTCAGTGCTGATGCCCACTCATGGCCCCTGTAAACCCGGGAGGCTGATTCTCAGCCCCTTCCTCTGTTCTGTGCACACCTGGGGAGGGAAAAGTTGGCTCCTGGCTGAGCCCAAACTCCTGAGACAGAGAAGGAAAGAATTGGTGTGTAGGCCAAAAAAAGGGCTGCTCCTTTGGAACACAGTAATGCTAAGTGAAAAATCAGTAGAAAGTGGTAGGGGGAAAAGGTTGTTTCTCTCAGCTTTGAGATGGGCTCAGATGATCGAAGAAGACAGATTGCTGCCAGCAGGAGCAAGTCATGCCTGGCTCAGACCAGATCTCTGCATACCCCCACCCCCGCAAGTGAAGACAGCACACAGAGAGGCCTCCACACAACCCCTCAGGAGGCCTGGAGTCTCAAGATGCTGTCCTCTGTAGCACTCCAGAAGTCACCAAAATCTTAAAGCTGGTTGACTGATTCAAAGCTCTTACTCGTGCCAAGCCTCATTCTGGGCACTGGGGATACAGCAGTGACACAGACCCTGTCTGAGGACAGGCGCTCACAGTCAAGTGGGCCAGGTCAACAAGTAAATCAGCTAATTAAAACACAGTGACAGAACTTCCCTGGTGGTACAGTGGTTAAGAGTCCGCCTGCCAATGCAGGAAACACGGGTTTGAGCCCTGGTCAGGGAGGATCCCACATGCCATGGGGCAACGAAGCCTGGGCACCACGACTACCGAGCCTATGCTCTAGAGCCCGCAAGCCACAGCTACTGAGCCCGAGTGCCACAATTACTGAAGCCTGTGCGCCTAGAGCCCGTGTCCCACAAGAGGAGCCACCACACTGAGAAGCCTGTGCACTGCAAAGAAGAGTAGCCCCCGCTCGCCATAACTAGAGAAAGCCCGCTTGCAGCAACGAAGACCCAACATAGCCAAAAATATTAAAACAAAAAACAAAACAAAAAACCCCGCAGTGATAGGTGTCATCCTGGAGACACACTTGGGGCTGTGAAGCACAGAGGAGGGAACTCCTGCCCAGCTGCGAAGATCACTTCCCCGGGACATGTGGCATCCCAGTGAGACCTGATGTGGGAGAAGCAGCCAGCCCCACGAGCTGTGAGAAGACAGTGTTCCTGACCTCGGAACTGGAGGAGACATCAATGATGATCTGGGCTCCAAGCCTAGGGAGGGGCATGCACACCTGCCCAGTCTGAAGACCTGTCTGGGCTGCGGGACACCCAGGGCCCCAGAGGCAGATGGTGAAGGAAGGGAGGGTCACCCTTGCCTCATTCCTGCAGTGAAGAGAGGACACCCGAAGGGTCAGGGTCGCCAGAGAAGCCTGGCGATGGTAAGGCGGTACTGTCTCACAGTAGATCGACATCTTCCCCATCCCTGGGGACCCCAGCCAGCCCCTCCTCCTCCCACCCTAGGCCCGGTCGGTGAACTTTTTCTGCACCCTACCCTCAACAGACTAGTGAGGACCTCGGGACCAGGAAGTAGCGCCCTAGGGTTCTGGAGTCGGCTACACCACTCCCTCTCTGAGCCTCATTTTCCCCATCTGAAACATGGAACTTCCCTCCACCCACCGCCATCTCGCTCTGGCTTTTGGATTCTGGGATATTGCGAGATGGACTTTTTTTCTCGGGCGAGTTCGACAGGGCTGAGACCACAAGTGCCAGCCAGTCTGGGTTCCCCACTCGGTCCCATTCCCTAGAGATTAGGGAACACGTCCCACAAAGCGCTTGAGAAACTACATTTCCCGACATGCAAAGGGAAGGCGGCGCCTGTCTCGGGCGACATGGTCCCGGACGGCCTAAGGACTACGACTCCCGGCGTGCCCCGCGGCCCAAGGCCAGAAGGACCCGGGTCCGGAACCGGATGAGGCTTGCTGACCCGGTGCCCGGAGCGCTGGGGAAATGGTGAGCTGTGGGCCGGGTGCTGGAGACTGGGGCGTCTGGGGGTGGCGTCCTAGGTCGGCTCAGGAGCTGGGGCTTGGGCACTCGGAGCCGGGGTCGCTCCCCCGCCGGCCCATCGTACGGGTGATAGGCGTCGGCCCGGCACTCTCTCCTCCCGGCCTAGAAATTGAAAGCTAGTCAGCCACGTCAGACACGTCGGCTGAGTGAGTGGGCGTAACCAGGCTGCAACGCCCCCCTCCGCAAGTGTACCTGAGTGGAGGATCGCTCCCGCAGTTGAGTGCTCCCTTCTCTGCAGGCCACGGGAACAGACCAGGTGGTGGGACTCGGCCTCGTCGCCGTTAGCCTGATCATCTTCATCTATTACACCGCCTGGGTGATTCTCTTGGTATGTGTGCTTCCCCTCCCTCTCTCACCTCCCAGCCCTGGATCTTGAAGCCAGCTCCTAACATCATTTAAGCAGCTACAGTGTGACAGGCAGTGTGCTAGGTGCTTTTCCTGCCTCTCTCGCGAAAGCTGCAGAACAGCACTATGGGGAAGATGCTAGCGGCGTCCCTGTTTTATAGACGAGGAAGCGGAAGCTCAGGGGCAAGGTGCAGGCCCAAGGTGGAATCCTTAACCGCTACACTGTCTAGTCCTGTCCTTGATTTACTTTGCCTTGGATAGAAGTTCTAGTCTTTCTGGTTATCCTGCGGGCCCCTGGCCATGACAGGTGCCGATGGATTTTGTGACAGTCTTTATTTTCTTTTCCCCCTGTGGGAAAATTTCTTGGTTACTGCTTTAAACGTGTAGTGTTTGTTTGGAAGGCAAAATCCTGCAGAACTTGGTATCCTTTGGGAAAAAATGGGAGTAAAGAAGACCTTAGAGCCCAGGTTGGGAGTCACTCGAGGATTCCTCATGTACCCTTTGCCACTGCTAAGCTGTGGGGGCTTTAGGGCAGGTCCTTGGTCTTCTGTTTCCTGCCAGGTCCCCAGCCCCAACCTAGGGCAGGCACCAGGCAAGTGTCCAGTACACAACTATAAGAGAGGTGAAGGAAGGGAACAAACCAAGGCACCCCAAATGCGATCCTCTTAAAGAAAAGCAAGTGCAGTCCTCAGCACTTGGATGGGGTCAGCCCTGGAGACGGAGGAGGTGGGATGTTTGGGCTTGGGGGGAGCTGAGCAGGACGAGAATGCTCACCAGAGCTCTGCCCTCGGTGCCAGCCATTCATCGACAGTCAGCATGTCATCCACAAGTATTTCCTGCCCCGAGCCTATGCCGTTGCCATCCCACTGGCCGCTGGCCTCGTGCTGCTCCTGTTTGTGGGTAAGTTCCCCCAACCCTGGGCAGGGTGACTGAGGGACCCCACGACCCTCTCCTAGCCCTGAACATGCTGCTACACTTTGTCACTTGCTGTACATCTGCAGGAAGCTCCTTGCCCCCGACTCATCCCCTGGGGTTTCCCTGTTCATCCTTCAGGGCTTTAAGTCAGTCCTCCTGATGTCTCAGGCTCACTGGACTCTAATGGGATGTCACCCTTTTTCCTGCTCCCTCCACCAGCACTCTGCTCATACCTCCATCACCTTTCACCTCCTTGTCACCCTGGCCCATGATTCCTGCACCTCTCTGTCTCCCATGGTCTAGTGTGTGGGCCTCGTAGAGGCAGGGACTGTGGCTTTATTATTACTGCGTCCTCAGCCCCCGGCACAAGCTGTGGCACTGAGTTGGTGCTCAAGCAAGTGGTTTTGATGAGTCAGCAGTCAGCTGTCTGGAAGATGCAGTGGGTGGATGATGGATGCTGAGTGGGTGGGTAGGTAGGTGGACAGGTGGTTGACTGGGTGAGGAGGTGGATGGTTGGGTGGATCTTATTCCCTGTAGAATTGGAAGCGCAACACTCAGCAAATTGCCTGAGGTAGGCACTCAGCTGATGTTTGTTGAATGAATGTGGGTGGATGCGTGGCTTGATGAACAACTAGGAAGATGACCAGGTGGCCTGGAGGGTGGTTGGGTAGGTGCTTGGCCCCCTGTGTGGGTCACTCTGCCATGCCTGTGTCCCGCTCTGGCCTCCCAGCAGCCCTGAGCTAGGATCTCTCCTGACCTTTCTGGTCTGTGCATTCCAGGCGTGTTCATCACCTACGTGATGCTGAAGAACCAGAAGGTGACCAAAAAGGCTCATTGAACGCCCAGCAGGGGTGAGGCTGCCGGCCCCTTCTCTGCTTCTTCTCCAGGACAGACCACGGGTGGGGGCTCACAGGACCCATTCAGGCTCTGAGGCCCTGCCTGGCTGCCCTGCAGACCCCACCCCGGGGGATGGAGCTGTTCAGGACTCACCCCTGACTGACCAGAGCCCCTGCTCCTCCCCTGTTCCCCCTTCCAGAAGCCAGGAGGGAGGAGTACCTGGAAGTCACCTCTCACCCTGTTCTGGCTCAGGGCCTGGAAGATGCTGGTCCTCCCCACCTTACCTTCAGACTCCCTGTCACTTTATCCCTCGGTTCTCCTCGGTTCTCTTGCCTCAGTTTCCCTCATGTCACATGCTGTTGTTGGACTTGGCAGGTTTTAGGGCATCATGTAACCTCTCCCCCATGTCCTCCTCCTCCACAAAGGCAGCTTTTGTGGGTCTGACATACCCCAGACCCCACAAGGATTTCTGGACCTGGAGAACCCAGGCCCCAGGGCACATTAAGGTGGTCCCGGCCGGGGGGGGGGGGGCGCCCCGGATTGACCACTTCTCATGGAAGCCCAGCCCCCCAGCCTCAGTGCTGGCCTGTTGCAGAGAGCTGAACAATAAACGTTGATGGTGTGTTTGTCTCAGTGTCATCCCTGCCCCGGGGACTGGGCTGCTCTGGGGCTGGAGAGGGGTTGGGAGCTGGCCTCTGCATTGGTCTCAGGTCAGGAGACCTTGGTTTGTGCAATGAGGGTGCTTCAGGTGCCTTCTGGATCATCCCTGTGCTGGACACAGGATAAAGCAGGGACCGGGACCGATGTGGGTCTGGCCTGGTGCAGCTCACAGCTTGGGAGTCTGCGGAGGCCCGGCAATCTGCCAGACGCCACATCAGCCTTTACCGCACCTCCCCTGTGCCAGCCCAGTCAGCTGGCACTGGTATTTTAAGGACCCTCAGGCCAGTCCCCTAAAAGCCCAAGCCTGTCATCTGTCTCTTGTACCCAGCAGCCCAACTTAGCGTGGCTCTGAGCAGAGGGCTATGAGCCAGAGCAGGGCTGGTTCCACTGTGTTCAGGCTGACTGGCACAGGCCCCAGCCCTAGTCCCCAGCAATCCCACCGTGCCCCACTGGGCAGCCAGCTCTCCCATTCACAATATGAGCCTCCATCCCCTCACTCCTTGGACAGTCATTTTTCCTCCAGTTAGCAGAGGTGTCCCCCTCATCAGTGAAGAGAGGCCAACTACAGGCACACCTGCTCTGTCCTTACCTGTTCCTCTCTCCATCCTCCAGTCCAAGCAGAGCTGCCCACCTGGACTCTGGGTCCTGTCCTCTCCCACTGCTGTAGCAGAAGCTTCCAGTCTGATGATCCCTCTGAAGGGAACAGCCTCTGCCTCTCAACAATGTCTTCCAGAGTTAAATGAATGTGTTACAGGCTCCATTTAAGGGATCCTCCATCACGCCAGTAATTCCCTCCAGGTCTGTTCCCTTCACAGCCAAACTTCCCAAAAGGGCATGTATCCACACCCGTTCCCTGCGTTTGCTCACCTCTGCTGTGTTTGGCAGCGTTCAAGGGGGGCTGCACTCAGACCACCAGTGCTGTCCAGTCTTTAAGTCCAAAGCACATTTCCTTGACCCCTCCGCCACATTTGGCCGGTGACATCCCCCCGGGTGCACCCTCAGTCTCGGGATGACCCATTCTCCTACTTTATGCTCTCTCTCGCACTCATGCTCCTCCGTTCTGCCACAAGAGGGTGGGTTCCTCAGGACTTCTCACAGGTCTTTTCGCCCCACATTGTTATGGGTGACCTTGTCCTCACCTGGGCTCACCTCCAGCCCAGCTTTCTCCCGAGCCCCTGTGAATTGCATGTGTACCAGCGGCCCACCTGACATCCCCGTCGGCTGTTGTAGTGACACCTCAAATTCACCCTGTCGTGATCTGAATTCTCAGACTCCCCACTCTCCCCCTGCACAAATCTGGCTCACCTGCCGTGCCCTGCCCTTGCATCAGCGTCCTGTATCCCTGACATCAGCCAGAAGTCACTGACCTTGGCTTTCCTCTTCCAGCCCCCCAGCCACATGACCCCAAATCCTGTCAATTCTTCCTTCCCCTCCCCCATCACCTTCCAGATGCAAAGCCACCATCCTCTGCCCTAAATCACCAAAGGCTTCCTCACTGCTCTCTCCTGCCCACAACAGCCCCCTCCAATCTGATTGCACGACAACCAGTGGCCTTTTGAAAACAGCTGAACAATTTTTAAAAAATTTTTATTATTTTTTAAAATTTTTGGCCACATTACACACCATGCAAGGTCTTAGTTCCCCAATCAGAGAGCGAACACGCACCCCCTGCAGTGGAAGCTCAGACTTTTTTTTTTTAAGTGCTTTTGTTGAGATATAATTGACATAGAATAAACTACATACATTTAAAGTGTACAATCTGATTTTTTTTCTTATTAGTAATGTACATATGGCAATCCCAACCTCCCAATTCATCCCACCCCAACCCCTCCCCCTCCCCGCCCAGCTTCCCCCTCCCTTGGTGTCCATATGTTTGTTCTCTACATCTGTGTCTCTATTTCTGCCTTGCAAACCAGTTGATCTGTACCATTTTTGTAGATTCCACATATGAAGCTTGGACTCTTAACTACTGGACGGCCAGGGAAGTCCCTGAGCATCTTTTTTTTTTTTTTTCCTTGAGCACCTTTCTCACAGACTTAAATGCTTCTCTGGGTTCCCATCCCTCTCCCTCCCACGGAGCCTGCATGCTCGCTTGAGCTCTCCTCACTCCAGTCCCACTGACCTTTCATTTCCTGGGACTCACTGAGGTTCTCTGGACATCCTCCTCACACTGGTTCAGCGTATGCTTCTCAAACACCGGGTGGTGCCAGGGACTGAGCCAGGCATGGAGCCTGGTATGGTTCCTGCCCTCCTGGCACTCCCACTCTGGGTGGGGGAGAGGGGATAAATAAACAAATAAATGAACAAGACAGTCTCTGACAGTGTTAAGTGTGATAAAGAAAATAAAACAGTGATGTGATCGTGACTGAGCAGAGGGGACACAGTTGAGAAAGGTGGTAAGGAATAAAGAAAATCCAGTCTGGGGGGTGGGGGAGGATTTCAGGCAAAGGACACAGCACCTGCAAAAGCCTGGAGGTGTGAAAGAGTTTGGTGGCCAAAGGCCAGCAGGGAGCCCCTGTGGCCGTGTGCTGGATACAGGGAGAGTGATTTGAGATGGGGCTGGAGAGTGGGCAGATGGGCCTGGGGCCATGCCGAGATGTTTGCACTTTATTCCAGTGCCGTGGGAAGCCACTGAAGGCTTCGAACATGACAGTGACATCATAGGATTTATGCTTTTTAAAAGCTCACGCTGGCATCTGTGTTCCTCCCTCTCACTCACCACTAAAATCTGCCTCCCGCCCCCCGCCTGGCCTACACCGTTCTTGGTCCATAGTGAATGTCCCTGACTTCCTGTGTGACCTGGAGGTAGTCACTTCTCTCTCTGGACCTTAGTTTCCTCACCCGAAATACGATCGGTGGGAATTTCTCGCCAGAGTGGGTGGGCGGCACTGGATTTAGGTTACCCGCCTCCCCCCAGCGCCCCGAGACCTGAGTCTCCCACCCCAGGAAGGGAATGTGGGGTCATTCCCCCCTTGGGACCCTAACTAACGCGCGGCGGCCCCGCCCCGCCCTGGACCGAGATCCGAAAGATGCTGCAGCCCGGGAGGCGGGACCCACATGAGGCCCCCGGCGCCCCCTCTCGGATTGGGTACAGCCGTGCCTGGCATTGCGCGATTGGTCGGTCCAGAAGCAGGGGCGGGGCCTGGCTCCTGCAGCGGGGCTGCGGGGCTGCGCGGGACGCGGCCAGAGCCCGGGGAAGCTGCTGCGGGGGCGATGGCCGCTCCGAGCCCTGGGCCCCGCGAGGTAGGTGCAGACCCGAGAGAGGATAGGAAAGGAAAGGGATGGAGGACAGGGGCAGGGTCTCCCCTCCCAGTGCAGGGAGGACACACCCCCATCCAAGCCCAGAAGGGGTCCTGCACTGGGCGGGACTGGATACGACCCACATGGGGCCGCAGGTCTGAAGGGGGCAGTCCGGCGGGTATCCCCCGAGAACTTCCTCGGTTTCCTCATCGGGAAAATGGAGACAATGATTAAAGCTTCTCCTTCATAGGGCCGTTAGGAGGTCAAGCTCTCAGCCAGTGCTGGGCACATGGTGGGTGACCACTGATATCGGGTCAGCAGCTATGATCTCGGCTTCGAGCTGACCCTCCGGCGCTGGCCTGGAGGAACTCGGCATAGACGAGTAGAATAGATGACTGAATCACTGACATCACGGCTCCTACTATAAGGAGTTCCTGTACACGATGCTCAAACTCAACAGTAACAACAGTTATACCTGCCACGAAGGAGTTATTACAGTTCTCATTTTGCAGATGAGAGCAGGTATAGAAAGGTTGGGTGATTTACCTAAGCTAGGGAGAGGCTGCAGAATGAATCCTCTACCTACCGGTAATAACCATCACTATTTTGGGTGCTGCCGGCAGGCCAGGTACTGTCCCCTCACAACGCCCAGTGAGGTGGGTACCAGCCTTATCTGCATTTTACAACTGAGGAAACTGAGGCAGAGAGGGATGAGGGGAGAGCTGACAAGCAGTGGATATGGGACTCAGACCAGGGTCTTTCCCCTGTGGGATGCTTGCTGTCACATGCTCATGGCTTCTGGCGCCTCCCGCCCCAGGTCCTGGCCCCCTCCCCAGAGGCTAGAAGCAGAGCTGCCACCTCAAGCTCTGGCCGCCGTGGCCTCCTCTGGCGTCTACGAGACAAGCAGTCTCGCCTGGGCCTGTTTGAGATTGACCCAGGGCATGAGCTGCACCGGCTGACGTGTATGATGCAGGCAGGGCTGTGGGCTGCCACTCAAGTGTCCATGGACCACCCGCCCACGGTGAGTGGCCAGTCTGTCCTGTGCACCTCCACAGCACTGACAGCAAGACCAGGCTGATGCCCTGTCCTGCTAAAACTGCAGGGCTGGGGATCAGAGAGGGCTAGATAGAAGGGGAGGGAGGCAGGGGTTCGATAAAGGGAGAGAGGCACATTCTGGGGTGGGGGCTGAGGCCACGAAGCCAGAAAGCCCAGGGTGTGCTGGGAGGGAGAGGAAACCCCTGACCCAGGTGGTTGATGTGTAATCTAGGTGGATCTCTGCCTCTCTTTGGGCCTCAGTGTCCCCATCTGTATAATGGGTGGGAGGGATTGTGCTCCCTGGTCTCTGAGGCCCTCCCGGTTCTGCCAGGGTGTGTGGTTGAGAAGGGACCCCGCCCCCACCCCACCAGCTTGGCCCATCCTCCCCGGAGCTCAGGCTGGGGCCAGGCTGGCTCAGCAGAAAGCGTCGCCCACTGCAAGCTCAGCAACTGGACAGCCCGGTGAGCATGTGTGTTGTCCGTGTGTGCACGCGTGTGCACAGTGTGACCACATCCCATGAGCCAGGCCCTAGCACAGGGACCTGGAGGTCCAGGGAGAGAGTAGGAGTCCTCTAAATCTCATCACTTGCTGAAAATCTTCCACGGCTCCCCAGTACTCAGCCTGGCTCAAGCCCAAGGGCCAACTGACCAGCCTCTTTCCCAGTCCATCCTTCCTCACTTCAGTCACTCAGGCTCGCCTTCCCTTCCTGGTGGCCACCACTGCTTTTCCTGCTCCTATGAGCACCCTGCGCCTCCTCTCCACTACCCTTCAGCTTTCAGCTTAGGGGGCACCTCCTCCAGCAAGCTTTCTCTGATCCTGCTCCTCCCAGGCTGAGTCAGGCAGTCCTAGGCTTCTAGGCCACCCCCTTTTACTGGGAGGGCATCCGGTGACACTTTGGCCAACGTGAGTCTGGGCGCATGTGTCAGGCTCTAACTCAGAAACTGGTGCTGGGAACCCAGCAGTGGATGAGACCCACCTAGGACTTGCCTCGGGTCACTCTCATCCTCCCTCCAGCTCCGGGAAGGCTAGCAGTCTGTCTGCCCAACTCAGGCACACAGAGTGGTCCCCACTGGCTGCAGGAATCAAATTGGGGCAAAAGGGGTAAGGTCAGGTGCAGGATGCTTGGAGACTCTAGGCTGGCATTGGGGGCCTGGGACTTGCTCAGAGCCCCTCTGCTCCTTGCTACAGGGGCTGCCCACGGAGGAGGATTTCTCTGAGGTCCTGACCCAGGTTCATGAGGTAGGAAGCCCAAGACTTACCATGGGAGGGAGTGTGTTCTGCTCTTCTCCTCAATTTCCCCATCTGTGCAGTGGGAGTGATGGCTTGCCCCCAGACTTTGCCAGAAGGGTGTGCTTACCCTGACCTTCCTGTGCCGGGGCCTCCTGCACATGCCTGGGCCCCAGGGACACTCTTGGGGCTGCTATTCCTTTTCGCAGGGCTTCGAGCTGGGCACCCTGGCGGGCCCCGCCTTCGCCCGGCTGCGGCGCTCCCTAGGGCTGGCAGAGGAGGACTATCAGGCCGCGCTGGGTCCCGGCGGCCCCTACCTGCAGTTCCTCAGCACCTCCAAGAGCAAGGCCAGCTTCTTCCTGTCGTGAGCTGGCGCCAGGGGTGGGGAAGGGGTGGGGGTGGTGTCCGGGGTGGAAGGGGGAGCTTGAGGAGAGAGACAGAATGGCCAGGTCAGGTTGGATCAGGGCAAGATAGAGGTCAGATGGAGGAGAGACTGAGGGCCAGGACAGGAGACAAGAGGGCCGGTGAGGAGGCAGCTCCTGCCCCGCCTGGTCAGTGACTTCTCCCTGCCGCCCCCCAGTCACGACCAGCGCTTCTTCCTGAAGACCCTGCGGCGCCAGGAGGTGCGGGCGCTGCTCGCGCACCTGCCCCGCTACGTGCAGCACCTGCAGCGGCACCCACACTCACTGCTCGCGCGGTTTCTGGGTACGACCGGCCAGGGACCCGGGACTGCGGGGCGAGGGGAGGGGTGAAGAGAGCGAGCGAGGAGGGGAGGGGGTGAGGGCGTGGGGCGGTTCCAGGATGGGGGGCGTGGGGGACATGAACCCGAGCCAGGTGGAGGGGACTGGACAGGAGGCGGGGCCGGCTGGGGGCGGAGTTCAGGGGGCGGGGCCTAGGCCGCAAAGTAGGAGAGGGCGGGGTCTGTGGGCGGGGCCCAAAAGGGGCGGGGTTGGGATTGGACAGTCCCGGGAGGAGGATATATGGACAAGGTCAGGCCCGGGGACGCGGCATCATTGGAGCTAAATCTAGGGCGGGTCAAATCGGGATACCGACCCGAGCTGGGGAAGGCGTCTGGGGGAGCAGCGTGGAGGCTCGGCCTGCGGCGGACCTCGAGAAGGAGGCGTGGCCTGAAACTGGGACTAGGGCAGGTTCGACCCGGGGTTGCCGAGTTTGGGGCCCCTCACCTGACGCCCTCTCCCCTTCCAGGAGTGCACAGTCTGCGCGTGGCCCGGGGAAAGAAGGTGGGTGAGGCCGAGGCGAGGGGGCCGGGCTGGAGGGGGCACTGGAGGGTGAGAGCCTGTCCTTCCTCACTCCCTACCCCCGTCCCCAGACATACTTCATCGTCATGCAGAGCGTCTTCTATCCCGCCGGCCGCATCTCTGAGCGGTGAGTCGGCCTCCCAGCCCCACCGGGAATGTGCCGCCCGAAGTACCCACACTCACTAGATAGACAGCGAAACTGAGGCCCAGGGAGGAGAAGGGATGTTCCCAAGATCTCCTGAGGAGTTAGAGACAGTGATTCCCACGACCAGCATCTCTTGAGCACTCAGTGTGCAACGGGCGCTGTGGTGGGTCAATTGCATTCGCCACCTTCCTCATTCCGAGAACACCTCTGAGGGGTAGCTGTGCTTATCATCCCCATTTTGTTGATGAGAAACTGAGGAGGGGAAAGCCACACAGCTACCGTGTGAGGAGCAGGGATTCAAACCCAGCCTCTGATTGCATGTGGCCCTCTGAGCCTCCTAGCCTGGCCTCTGCCTGCGGGCTCCACACTGGTGTTTCCCCAGGGCCGCAGACTCCCTCATAGGGTTGGCCCCCCGTGTCTGGGATACCCCAGGGATGACAAGGTGCTAAGAGGCAGGCACAGGTAGGGGTAAAGGCTGGACTGGGTGTTCATGGGCCTGAGCTGGAATCCCCGCTCTGCCCTTTGCTCGCTGTGTGATCTTGGGCAAATTAAAAAACAAAACAAAAACCTCTCTGAGGCTTTTTCTTCATCTCTCACATGGGGACTGTAGTGGACTGGGGTTGTACTGAGACTCTGAACAGTCGCCCAGTGGAAGCTCTTGTTTCTCATGATTACCTTGTGAGTTCCCCATATGTCTCAAGCCTGTATAAAGCTGAATTCTGTCTCCCCCACCCCTCACCTCCAGGTATGACATCAAGGGCTGCGAGGTGAGCCGCTGGGTGGAGCCTGCCCCAGAGGGCAGCCCCCTTGTCCTGGTGCTGAAAGACCTCAACTTTCAGGGCAAGACCATCAATCTGGGTGAGCCACGGGGGATGGTCACTGCCTGCTCTTCCTCCCTTTAGAGTGAAGTTAAAGGGTGTCCCCAGCACTGCGCTCTGCCTGAGTTGTTAAGAGCCCAGATTCTGGAGTCAGGCAGAGAATCCTGGTTCCACAGCTTTCTAGCCAAGTGGCCAAGGCAAATTACAGATGAGTTTCCTAATCTGTGAAATGGGACAGTAATGACACCTGCCCTCCTGGGGCAGGTGTGTGTGGAGCCCTCAGCACCATGCCTGGCACACGACGAGCGCTCAGGTGGGGGCACTGATGCTCCGGCAGGGCCCCAGCGGAGCTGGCTCCTCCGCCAGATGGAACTGGACACCGCCTTCCTCCGGGAGCTCAACGTGCTGGATTACAGCCTCCTGATGGCCTTCCAGCGTCTCCATGAGGATGAGAGGGGCCCCGGCAGTAGCCTCATCTTCCGCACAGCCAGGTGGGCCCCCCAGAGGCAACAGCAAGAGTGAGGTGATGAGAGCGTGGAAAAGACAGATGGTGTAGTGGGGGAACAACACGGGAAAAGGCTCGAAGACTGGAAAGTGCAGTGTTTGTGTGTACGTATGTGTGTGTGTGTGTGTGTGTGTGTGTGTGTAGGATGAAGGGCTGGAGAAGCCTGGCTGGCAGGGGTAGTAGGCACAGATGGATCACAGCAGGGGAAAGACCAGGTGAAATCCAGTTGGACAAGGGCTTCAGATCTGATTTGAAGAATCTGCCCATTTTGCAGAAGGGGATGTGGAGCCATTGAAGACGTCAGACCTATTTAATTTTTGCTTTGGAAAGAGCCCTTGCCCCTTAACCTGGTCATTTCATTTTGAGGACCCTGAAGTCATCACCATTGGCGTGTCATCATGCTGCCTTCCTCTTACGTGCAGTCAGTCCTCACATGCTGACCAGAGCCTCATTGAGAGGATGGGCTCATTCCCATTTTAGAGATGTGAAAACTGAGTCTCAGAGAGAGGAAGTGAAGCTGTAGAATGACTTTCGAGGATTCATATTAGTACTTGGTTAGTTACTGAGATTTCAATTCTCCAAGGCCCACCTTTGTGGTTGAACAGAATTACTCAGGGATTAAGTTAGGCACTTCAAGGAAATAAGTTCATTGATCCAATGGGTGGACAAGATAAGTGAAAAATGATGTCGACTCCCCTAGCCCTCATCCCCACCCCTTGGAGGAAGACCTTGGGATGGGTGAATCTTGGGCACAACCCAGAGTAATGTCTCCCCACGAAACCTGTGGCTTGGTGGGCACATCCTGACCAGATGGTGGAATGCCTGCCATGGGGCACAGAGTCCCCCAAGTCTGCCCATCCAAGCTAGGTCAGCGTCTCCCTTGCCCTCTACCCCCAGCTGGTGCTTAGATTACAGCTGTCATTCAGCAAGTAAACCCAAGTTTGCATGCAATGGTTGTTTTTCCATGCTGGCTGGTAAACGACCACAGCCCCAGCCCTACCCCCACCCAGTTCCCAGCCCCTCATTGAGAACCCACCACCCCCAGGTTAACCGTGGCACTGCAGAGAGTACAAGCACTCTGTCCAGGCTCCCAGACCACTGGTTTCTGATTGGTTGGGGCCTGCATGGGGCTTTCTTTGATTGGCTTATTTGCCCCAAGATCTGGACAAGGCAGGAATAAAGCCCTCAGCAACCCCCCTGACCCCCACTCCCAAACTCCCACCATCACAAGAGGACAACGTTAGGGAACTGAACCTGCTTCTGGCTTGAATTGGGGGCCCACCCAGAGGCATCTTCTGGTTTGGAATACAATTTGAGGCAAAAAGACATACCATCTGCTAACTTGGGTTGGACTTGGGAAGTTTTCAACTCTGCCACCCGGAAACTTCCAGGGTTGGATGACCCCGAACAGCAATTTTGGAAATACCCAAATATGGGACTTACCCCAAGTGATGTGGCACTTAAATGCAGAGACAGTCTGTGTGACCCAAATGCTCTAGACCAGGGCTACCCAGTAGAAATTTAATGTGAACCACACATGTAGTTTAAAATTTTCTAGTAGCCTCATTTTAATGTTTTTATTTATTTATTTATTTATTTATTTATTTATTTATTTATTTATTTATTTTAGTTAGTTAGTTATGCTGGGTCTTAGTTGCAACATGTGGGCTCCTTAGTTGCGGCATGCGAACTCTTAGTTGCGGCATGCATGTGGGCTCTAGTTCCCACATGACCAGGGATTGAACCCAGGCCCCCCGCATTGGGAGCGTGGCGTCTTATCCACTGCACCACCAGGGAATTCCTTAGTAGTCTCATTTTAAAAAGTAAAAAAGAAATAGGTAAAAATAATTTAATAATATATTTCACTTACTTCTTACATGCAAACTTTTATCATTTCATCATCTAATCAACATAAACATTTATGAGATATTTTGCATTCTTTTTCTCATACTGTCTTGGAAATTCGGTATGTATTTTACACACTGCGCTTATCAATTGGGACTGGCCACATTTAAGTGCTCAGTTAACTGGCCACATGTGGCTGGCTGGTGGCTGCTTAATGGACAGCTCAGCTATAGACCGTCAACTGCACTCTACTCAGTCGCCCAGTTTATCTGACATCGCAGGTCCGGGCACACAGGAGGTGTGGGAATGACCCAAGGGCAGCTTGGCCATGCTCACAGGGTCCATTGGCTGGGGCTCCCTGGAGGAGGTGGTAACCTCACCGTCCTATCGGCCCCCAGGTCTATGCGAGGGGTACAGAGCCTAGAGGATTCGGAAGCCCAGAACCGCCGGCTGTTGCCCGATGCCCCTAACGCCCTACACATCTTGGACGGGCCAGAGCAACGCTATTTCCTGGGCCTTGTGGACCTCACCACCGTCTATGGGCTCCGCAAGCGGCTGGAGCATCTGTGGAAGACGCTGCGCTACCCAGGCCGGACCTTCTCCACCGTCAGCCCGGCTCGCTACGCCCGTCGCCTCTGCCAGTGGGTGGAGGCGCACACCGAGTGACCAGTGCCCACCCGTGCTTTCCCCATCTGGACAATGGGCGCACACCGGAGATGCGGGTTCCAGCCTGGCCCGGGCAGCGGGTCGGGCTCTCCTCGGCTGCTGTTCCTCCCGTTGGCCTCCAGAGGGCAGCATCCCCCTAATGAATACTATGAACTCATTTTGCAGGGGATGCTGTGCCTGGCATTGGGCCCAGGACTCCTCTACATTAGCTCATTTAATCCTCAAAACAAAAAAATGCTATTATTCTTTTTTTACAGACCATGAAATGAAGGCTCAGGGGGTGAAGGGACTGAGCAAGATCATTCAGCAATAAATGCTGGAACCAGGACTCAACTATGCCTTTTGGATTCAGGAGCCTGTAATCTTATGCATCAGCTCCCGCAGCCCTGCCCTCACTGGGGAAGGGGGGAGCCTGAAGCCTCCAAGTCCAGCCCCCTTGTCGTCCAGATGGGGAAACTGAAGCCCAAAGACTTTAAGGGGCTTATGCATGGGTAAGTGGCAAGGCCAGTTCAAGAACCCAGGCCTCCCAACCCCCTGCCCTGGCTCAAGCCTCCCTCTGGGCTCCCTCTGGGCTGGCCTCCCTTACTCCTGCTCCTCTAGGGATACAGGTGGGAGAAGGTAGGGTACTGCGGAGGGGGCTTCAGCTCTGGGTAGCATTAGACTGGGGTCCATTATTGATCTTGAGTAAGCTCTGCCCTCCTCTGGGAGTCACTTTTATCATCTGTGAAATGGGAGCAGGGGTTGGTGGTCAGACTGAGGGACCTGGACACAGACATCACCGGGAGCAGAGAAGCAAATTGCCTGCAGAGCCCCTGATCTTTCCTTCCGCCTCCTCCAGGAAACACCAGCCCTGCCTCTGACCCCCGTCCAATCTGACCATGCCCAAGTGGCCCTTTCTTCTAGAGCTTCTCTGGGGCCTGGCTGTGTGACCAGGACAAGGTGCTAAACCTCTCTGTGCCTCAGTGGTCTGATCATTAAAATGGAAATATTTAACCCATTAAAAATTTATTGAGCACCTGCTATGTGACAGGCCCTCTGCTGGGAAATGGGGACCTGGGGTGCAGCAAGAGGCATAGACTCCACTGCCACAGAACTCACAGTCGGGGGACAGTGACAAAAGCAGCCTGTGTGACAGAGCCCTGTGAAGGAATATGGGGCCGTGGAGCTCAGAGAAGGAGCCCCTATCCAATTATTTGACGGGGCTGGGGAGGGGCTCTAACCTCTAAACTAAGACCAGAAGAATCCGATGCAGCTCTGGGAGGGTCCCAAGCCAAGGACACAGAAAAGATCTGGGGTAAGAGAGAGGCTGGCATTTGAGAGAAAGAAACATTACCCTGTAGTCGGAGTTCGGGGGCCTGGGGACAGTGTGGTGAGGCGGTGGTGGGGGGCTTTGCAGGCCAATGCCTGATCCCGGGACTGGATGATTCCAGACTTTGGGAAATTCACTTAGTTACACCCAACACTGCCATTCCATTGGCCTTCAGAGAAAATGAGAAAAAATGGCTGGTGGGGGGAGGGGAGAGGAAAGGGAAATCTTTTTATTTTTATTTTTATTTTTATTTTTATTTTTTTTGGGGGTACACCAAGTTCAATCATCTGTTTTTATACACATATCCCCGTATTCGGAAAGGGAAATCTTATGCTGCAGGGCTGGAGTGCAGGTTCCTGGAAAAAAAAAAAAATTATATATATATATATAATTGGCATCACCCCTAGCTGTGTGGGTGACCCAGGGTGATTACCTTTCTGAGCTGGCACAAGCCACAGAGCATTTCTTGTTCTGGCATAGCAGGAAGTTGAGACATAGAGTGCATTAAGGTCATCACTAGGGAGCTGGGTGGGTCGTGGAAACTCTGTGGTGGAGGGACAGCGCAGCAGGAAACTGAGGTTTGGCCCTACATTTCCCTGGGGTCTGGATCCGACAAGGCTGAGACAGGGCCCAGGCCCTACGCTCATACATGGGGATGGCTCAGCCCCTACCCGCTTTGGGTCTCTGGCAATGGGCTGAGGCAGGGCCTGAGGCTGGAAAGGGAAGTGGCTTGTCCAAGGTCTCACGGGGCCCAGGACTCCTGGCTCTTCTAAGTGGCTCATTCAACAGACATTATCTAGCGCTGAGTGTGTGCTGGGCACTGTGCCCATGCTGGAAATGACCTAACTGATGACTGGCCTGACTGCCCACACGGAGCTTGGAGGCTAGTGAGCAGGTGGACCATAAGCAAGAAAACCAGTTAATATACAGTGTGATTTCAGAGTGTAACAAGTACCATGAAAAAAATAAATCATATTGGGACGAGAGGGATGGGGTCGTGGTGTTGGATAGAGGGATTGGCAAAGGCCTTTCTGAGGAGGTAATATTTGAGCTGACTGACAAGAAAGAGCTGGCTATGTGAATAGAGAAGTCCAGGGAGAGGACAGAGCAAGTGCAAAGGTCCTGAGGTAGGAAAGCGCTCAGGGCAGTCGGGGATTGGAACGGCAGCCAGGACGGGTGGACGGTGATTAGGAAGGAGGCAGGAGTTCAGACCATGCAGGGCCTCAGATCAGGGTAAGGAGAGATGACTTTTGTCAAAATCAAATTGAAGAGCTTCATCTGAGGCTGCGGGGCTTCCCAGTGTCAGTTCCACTGGGGCTGTATGATCCTCATCTGCTCTGGGAGCCCGGGACGTTTGGGCATGTTCCTGTCTCATCAAAGGAGGATTTGCCTCTCCGGGGAAGGAATCGTCACTTCACTAGCCATTGTGGGTGATCAATGGATGCACAGGGAACACCTCACCATTTTCCCCTTGGGGTTGGGGCCAGGGAGAGACAATGAACTTAGGTGTGCCCAGGCTGAGGCGGGGGATACAAGGAAGGCTTGTGCTCAAAGGAGGCCCTGGGGGCAGGGCGGCTTCAACAGCAGTCCCCCAACAGGAGGGGAAGAGGCATGGAGGCCTAGATCGCTGGCTTTGGGGAATTTGGCTTTGCACGTGGAGTGCGCAGCCCTGGAAAGCTGCTGAGCTGTGCCAATACCCAAACAGATACCTCGCTATTGGGTCCACACCAGCACCTCTTAGAAAAAGGAAAATGGAGTTTGAAATGGGACCAGAGCAGGAGCCCAAGGTGGTTCTCAGCCAGGGTCCTGCAGAAGGGAATGCATCTGGTAAGATGAGCTTTCTGTCCCATGAAGCATTTTGTAAAAAAGAAAAACAGGTTAGATGGGAAGTATGCTCTCCGCTTCACCACAGGCCCACCTCTCCCTATTGCCCCCTATTTGCCCTTTCAACACTTTCTGGCCCCAGAATGCACTTGAGCTTGAATCCCAAGGGACCCCAGGTGAGCCTTCAAATGGGATGCATTTCAGCACCTGCAGGGGCCCTGTACTGAGTTGGCTTGAAATTGGAGGACACTTTGAGAAGAGGAATGTTATAGTGTGACTTCTTTTGTACCATGATTCCTCCTCATCTTGTGTGAGACTAAAAGGATTTAAACTCAGTAATTCAAGACGGAGTCACAGTGGCCAATGTGAACTTCCATATTGGTTGCTGTGAACTGTTCAGTACAGGACTGTGAGTGATAAATTAACAGTGATAAATCAACAGTGCTGCTTTTGGGACTTCCGTGGAGATCCAGCAATTAAGACTCTGAGCTTCCACTGCAGGGGGCACGAGTTCGATCCCTGATCCAGGAACTAAGGTCCGGTATGCCTTACGGTGTAGCTAAAAAAAAAAAAAAAAAAAAAAAAGTATTGCTTTAGGTAAGGAACTTGTTTCCTTGGAAAGACTCCTTGGCACAGAGACTGATAGAGACGAGATTCCTTGGGGCATAACTGTTACACCCTACAGGCAGATCCCTTAAAATGAGACCACAGTGCTGAGCAACCTGAAACCTCTTTGCCAGAGGACTCCACGCTGCTGAGAGCTGTTCCAGACGGGTGATCTGTTGAAGCAGAAGGCAACTTCCCACTCACATTTGTCATGAGACTCTGGTTCAGCTGAACCAGAGCCTGACTCGTGCTGAGATGCGACCTTCCCAGACTTCTCCTTGGAGTGGTTTCTGTTTTCCCTACTTTGACTACACTGTGTTGCGCATTAATTGTGTGCAATAAACCAAGTGACCCATGAATTGTGTGCAATAAACCAAGTGACCCATGAATTGAATTATATTTTGTACATCCCCAGTCCTGTGATTCTAACCTGGTCTTCCCGCTGGAACTTGCAACAAAACAGGGGCATTTGGGAGATAAAAGTAGGTGGTCAGAGCTCTGGCTCTGCAGTGACTGCCCGGGGTTTGAATCTTCGCTCTGCCACAAGATGGCCCTGCACTCTCTCTCTGGGAGGTAGATGCTATCATCACTCCCACTCCACAGAGGAGAAAAACTGTGGCTCAGGTGAACTCACCCGAGGTAGTCCAGGGTAAGGTTGCCAGAGAAAATACAGGACGCCCAGTTACACTGAAATTTCAGATTTCTAACACAATTATTGGCTGTTTCTGAAATTCCAATATAAGTGGGCATCCTGTATCTTACTTGCTAAATCTGGCAACCCTACCAAGCTTGAAACCCGGGGCTGCCTGAGCCTAAAACCCCGCTTAATTCCCGCCCCACCCCCTCCGCCCAAGTTCAGAAATGGGGAAACTCCAGTCCGGACGACAAGGGAGCCACGGCACATGGGCTCTGACACTCCCTATGCCTTTCCTCTGTGGGCCGCCCACCCCACCTCCCGCAAGAGCTTGGGAGATGCGGGAGGGCGGAAGAAGGGAGAAGCTGGAGCTCAGACTCCGCCGCCAGCTGCTGAGGCTCTGTCCCCAGTCCCAGAAGCCACACCTCCGCCGCCAGCCGCGACCGTCCCACCCACGCCGCACAAGTCGCGCTCGTAGGCCCCGCCCCGCCGCTCAGCCCCGCCCCCAGAGCGTCTGTCTCCTCCCCGTGCTGGCAAACCCCGCCCCCTCCGCCGGCAGCTCACATTCAGTTTCCAGCCTCCAGAAGCTGCGGCGACAGCGACGGCGCCGGCGCCGCCTCTGCCCCGGGGCTCCGGCTTCCTGCCCGGCCCGTCCGGCCCGCGGGCCATGGAGCTCCGAGCTGTGGAGCGGGAGCAGCTGGCGCGTCGCGACCTGCCCTCCAGGTTAGCGCCCGGCCGGGTGAGGGGGTGGTGGAATCTGGGAGTGGGGTGGAAATTCCTCGTCCTGTCCCGCCCCAGGCCTCTCCATTACTGAGGTAGGAGGGATGGGATGGGAGTCCAGGCTCCAGGCTCCTGGTTCTCCCTGGCCCAGACTCAATGGGTGACCTTGAGCCGAGGGCTCCTCTTGTCTGCCTCTCCTTCCCCATCTGTGCAATGGGGACTGGGTTGGCGGGAGGTTTCCCAGGGATCACTGATTCCACCTCCTTTAGGATGGGGACTTCTCTGTGTTTGGGGACTTAAGGCATTTGATTCCCATCAGCCTTGATCCCGGCCTTTACCCTCCCCTGCCTCAGTTTCCCTGGGCAGTTTCCTCAGAGGCCTGGGGCCCAGCTCTGAGTGTCTGGGTCTTGGCAGGTCCCTGGCTCCCATCCCTTCCCAGCCTGATCCCTGGAGGCAGCAGCCACCGGGCTGCTGAGCGGCTGTGACAGCATGAAGGCTCCGGTAAGTGGCAGAAGGAGGAAGACTCCCAAGGGGACTTGGAGGTGGCTTCTGACACAGCAGCCTCAGTAGCCTCTCCCACCCCAGGGCTGACATTCACCTCTGACTCCACTGCTCCTGAGCTGGGGAGAAGGGCAGACTGGCCTCAAAGTCCAGCCCTGATCTGGCAGGCTGTGTGCCCCCAGGCAGGTGGCATTCCCTCTCTGGTTTCAGTGCCTTGATAATAGTACTACCTCTTGTGAGCATCCAAGGTCACCCAGGTGAGGCATCTACCTGCAAGTGGGATATGTTGTGACAGGTCAGTTTAGCTGCTCTTGACTTTATTCAGGAGCCTCTGGCGAGAGCCTTGGGTGTCGTGGGAAGTCAGCCACGGCTGCCTGAATAAGGTCTCTGGGTCTCTTGTGGTCAGGGGACCAGGTGCCAGGCACAGCCTGAGGCCTCAGAGGCTGAACCCCCTCCTCCGCACAGCTGGCCACACAGAGATTTATTTTTAGATGCTGAAGTGGCTTGTGGGCGGAAAAGCGAGGGCCTCTGGCAGGATATGCCTGGGGGCGACTGGTGGGGACTGCTTTTTCACCTCTGATTTTCAAAGAGCCCCCAGCCAGCTGCTTGGTGGTTTCTGAGCGGTGGCAGAAGGACCTGTGCCTTGGGCAGGCTGGGAGAAAGTTAGAACCCAGAGAGACGCAGGTGGTGACCAAGGTGGCCCAGCTCACAGGGGCAGGCCTGGGTTGTGTCTCACACTAGCGGCCCCTCCTGGAAGGCTTGGTGGGGGTACTCACTAAGTCAGCCCGCACAGCAGTGGGCCAGGAGGGCTTCCTGGTTCAGATGGCCTTCGGCACGTGATTTCTGGAGGCGGGAGCCTCTGGGCTGCAGCTTTCAGTTATCGAAACCATTTGTTGAATGACGCCCCCTCACATCTCCTTCTACCATCCTTTTACTCACCCAGTCTGCTGACCCAGATAAGGGTGGGGACAGCCTCTGAGTCAGCTCGGGGAGGGGATGGGCTATGGGTATACAGGCAGTCTTAACCCAGGGTCTGAAGGGGGCTGGTTGCCCTTCTGATGGGCCACTCTCCTGTCCTCATGTGTGCAGCGCTTTGGCCAGTGTTCTCACAGTAAGTTCACATTATTTACTTCATAGAGGAAACAGGCTCAGAGAGGTAGAAATTTATACCTAGGGCTGCACAGCGCACCTTGGCTTCTGGTTAAGAGCACGGTTTCTGGTTTTGAGGCCCCACCCCCCTGCTTTCTTACTGTGTGGCCTTGAGCTACCCGTTTCACCCCAAATTGGTTTCCTTATTAGAATATAAGGATAGCAATAGGGCTTATCTCAGGGTCATGTACCCTGAGCCTGGCAGCACAGAGGAAGGCCTGGTTAACAGAGACGGTGGCCTCTGCGGATATTCTGGGAACGACTGAGCTGGGATTTGGACCCATGGGGCTGGGGTGCAGCACCCCTATGGAGGCTTCCAGGAGCCCCAACAAGCCCCGCTCGCACCCCATGGCCACTGTCTCCCCCAGGGTCGGCTCCTGCTCGTCATCCTGTGCTCCTTGGGCTTCTCCGCTGTCTACGTCCTGCTGTGCTGCTGGGCCTGCCTGCCCTTCTGCCTGGCCTCCTGCCTGGACCCCCACCTCTCTATCAACTCCAAGCCCACTGTGCCGGGGCCCCTGCACTTCAGTGGCTACAGCAGCGTGCCAGATGGCAAGGTGAGTTGGCTGGGCCACATGTCAGGGCTAGGCCCGGCCATGGCTGCCAGGGTGCCCCCCAGCTCTGTGGGGGTTGTGAGAACTGGCTCATGTCAGGCCAGCCTGGACCCTGGGCTTGGCTTCTCTGCTCATATACTGACCAGTCACTTTACCTCTCTGAGCCTCAAGTTCCAAGAGGAAATGTCTTTTTTTCTTCTTTTGGCTGAGCCGCGCAGCTTGTGGGATCTTAGCTCCTCAACCAGGGATTGAACGCTGGCTATAGCAGTGAAAGTGCTGAGTCCTAACCACTGGGCTGCCAGGGAATTCCCAAATGTCTTTTTTTTTTTTTTAAATTCAACAAATATTGCCTGGCTGCTCTCAGCTAGGTGCTGGGGATAAAAAAAAGTTGAGCGAGACAGGGCGGCCACCTGGAACTCCCAGTCCAGCGGGAGAGCCAGACATCATCATATCATGGTGATACGAGCATCTTTAGCTTTAACTTTGTTTAGCACGTGTGTGTTTGGTACCTTGGATGTGTCCTACCTTGTGCTGATTGCTGCTGGGGACACAGATGAAAGTCATATCAGCCCCAGAGCATGCCCTCTGGGGGAGACAGGGACAGTGGAGCCCGGGCGTGACAAGGCAGCTGAGGCCCTTGCCCCATGGCATGCATCTCCCCGTGTTTGCTCTGCCAAGTGAGCTTTGGAGCACTTTACAGCCCTCATCCTGATTTCAGCAACCCCATCTGGTAGGTTTCTCGAAGGTATCCCCCAGCGACACCCAGTGTAGAAAGCTCCCAGTTTGGAGTCTGATGACTCTCTGAGTGTTGGTCAGGGGACCCTGGCTGGGAAGAGACCTGTTTCAGGTCTTTACCTCTCTGAGTTGCAGTCGGCTCATCTGTAAAAGGCGATCAGCACAGTCCCTACCTCGGTAGGGTTGCTGTGCAGTTCCAACTGTATGATCCATGGACGGTGCTTAGAACGGATGCTGCGTGAATCTTTGATCAAGATGCAAAAACAGTTGGGGCGGGGGCAACAAACTCAAATGCCACACAGGTGGGGGGCAGATGGCGAGGTGGGCTGGGTAGACGCAATCCCAGCCTCCATGGTCATGGCCAGTGTTCATTTCAGATGCTCAGAGCTCATGGTGATGTGGGCCCAGGGTGGCCAGATCCTCTGAGTTTGTTAACAGAGCAGAAAATCTAAGTGTGGCATGTCAAAGGGGCTGATTTTTGTAAATTAAGGACCAAGTGTCTTAAAGACCCTGTGTAGGACAAGCAGAACACCTCCTGGGGCTGATGGTGACCTTGGATCTGAACAGAGCCCAGTTGTCAGGCCAGGCTCAAACTGAGGGCAGAGTAAGGAAATGTTGTTCTTTATTGCTGGGCCGTGGAAAATCGGGCTACAAGTCCTTAAATCAACATTATGTCGGACATAAAATGTCCCTGGGTGGGCTCCGACACTGTGTCTTTCATTGACTAGAATTAATGTTCCCATATCCTTTACAGGCCTCCATAAACCTGTGTTCCCCCAGGAGGGCACAGAGGCCTTGGGTAGGCAGCAAGTCCTGTTCTGGGAGCCCTGACTCCTGAACCCCAGTGAATGTTTTGTGGCTTGTTGGTTCAGCTCCCCCATCTTGGGGGACAATGAGGTTCCCCTTAGTGTGCCCTGGGTCTGTGCTGATTGCTCTCCAGGCATTTCTTTTCATATATGAATTTATTTATTTATTGGCTGCATTGTGTCTTCTTTGCTGCACACGGGCTTTCTCTAGTTGCAGCAAGCTGTGGCTACTCTTTGTTCATTGTGGTGCGTGGGCTTCTCATTGCGGTGGCTTCCCTTGTTGTGGAGCACCGGCTTAGGCGTGTGGGCTTCAGTAGTTGTGGCATGTGGGCTCAATAGTTGTGGCTCGTGGGCTCTAGAGTGCAGGCTCAATAGTTGTGGCGCACGGGCTTAGTTGCTCTGCGGCATGTGGGGTCTTCCCAGAGCAGGGATCGAACCCGTGTCCCCTGCATTGGCAGGCGGATTCTTAACCACTGAGCCACCAGGGAAGTCCCTCCAGGCATTTTTAATTGAATCCTCACAACCTGGTCAAGTAGATGCTATTTTCATCCCCATTTTATAGATGAGGAAATTGAGGCTCAGAGAGGCAAAGTGACCTGCTTAAGGCCACACAGGTAGGAAGGAGCAGAGCCAGGATTCAGCCTTAGAACCAGAGTTCAGGCTCAGAACCAGAGGTTCCCGATGTTGTCGTGAGCACAAAAGACTGCTTCTGCTTATAAACGGGGACAATGAGAATGGGACTCAGGCAGAGGAAGAAATGACCTAAGAGAGATTCTGAAAAGCTGAGGTTCATATTTACCTAACAAACACATACATGACACCCAGTCTGTGCCAGGCGCTGCCCTCAGTGCTTTATAAATATTTGCTTGTGTAACCCTAATGAGGAGCTGCAGTGTAGGGCCTCTTAGGGCCTCAGCAGTGGAGACCAAGGTCAGGAATGTGGCTGATAAGGAAGCATGGGGCCTTGAACATAGAATCTTAGCTCTGCCACTTGTCATCGGCATGACCTTGGGAAAGTCCCTCCAGCTGCGCAGTCTCGGTTTCCGCATCTGCAAAATGGGTTGATAAAGTACTTGGAGCCGATACAGACGTCAGGTGTGGTCAGAGGGTGTTCCTGGGTGGAGGAGCCAGCGGGTGGAAGCTGTGTGCCCAGGACTTTCTTTCTTTCTCTCTACCTCCCCGTGCAGCCACTGGTCCGAGAGCCGTGCCGCAGCTGTGCCGTGGTGTCCAGCTCGGGCCAGATGCTGGGCTCGGGCCTGGGCGCCGAGATTGATGGGGCTGAGTGTGTGCTGCGCATGAACCAGGCGCCCACGGTGGGCTTCGAGGCGGACGTGGGCCGGCGCAGCACCCTGCGGGTCATCTCCCACACGAGCGTGCCGCTGCTGCTGCGGAACTACTCGCACTACTTCCAGCAGGCCCGCGACACGGTCTACGTGGTGTGGGGCCAGGGGAAGCACATGGACCGGGCGCTGGGCGGCCGCACCTACCGCGCATTGCTGCAGCTCACCAGGATGTACCCGGGCCTGCAGGTGTACACCTTCACTGAGCGCATGATGTCCTACTGCGACCAGGTCTTCCAGGACGAGACGGGCAAGAATCGGTGAGCTGGGAGCCTGCCTGCTGGGGCCTCCCTGGCAGCTGGGGCCTGCCTTCTCCAGGAGCCTCTGGTCCATTGAGGGTCTGCTCTGTCAGGTTGCGGGGGCTCAGCAGTAAAAGGGGCAGACATGGCCTTGCCCTCTGATGGGGACAGAAATCAGAGGGGCTGTCATTCATCGAATTATCATGTAGACGAAGAGTTCCAAATGGTGGGGAGGGGCGTTTGGGCTTGCCAGCACATTGCTAGGGAGTGACTCGTGTGGGACCGTGTCAGGGAGCCCTTCCCTCTGGAGGGCATGCTCTGAGACCGGAACTGGTCTCCGATGTCCCTTCCTGGTGATGAAAGAAACGGGGACAGTTCTAACAGCCCTTGTCATGCATGAGGCACCGGGTTAAGCACTCTGCCTTCAAGACCTCATTTTACCCCACACCCAAAAGAGTGCTGTGACTCCCGTGTCCTCCTCCTCCTCGCACTGGCTCCCCCCTCCGCCTCCCCAGCTCAGAAAATATGGCCTCCAGCCTCCAGTTTTTCAGCCAAACATTTGAGCTTTGCCCTTGACTCCTCTTGTTTTATGACCTGCCACACACAGTGGGCTCTCAAATCTCCTCCTGTGTCCACGGGTGCCACCTTGACCTAAGCCACCATCCCCGCCCCCACCCCACTCTCCCAGCACCCCGTGCACCCTGAGCTCCAACCGCCCCAGGGAATTCATCCCATCAGTCACCTGCCCTCACCCTGTAGCAGCTTCGCATCACGTGGAGAATAAAGTCCAGACTCCCCCCCTCCTCCCCTCCCCAAGCCCTGTGTGATCTGGCCCCTGCCGGCTTCTGTGACCTCATCCTCCTTCTCTTGCCCTGCTCCAGCCACACTGGCCATCTGGGCTTCCTGACATCCATGCTGCTCTCACCTGCAGGCCTTTGCACGTGCCGTTCCTTCCCCAGATCCTCCCATGAATGATTCCTTGTGTTCAGATGTGGATGGGGCGTCCTGTGGACCCCGTCTGAAGGAGCACCTCCCGCCTGACATCCTTCATCCCATACTTTTGTTTCCTTGTCTTCCCAGCAGTTCTCTCTCAGCTGCCGCCTGCCTTGAGAATGTTAGCGCTGGGTGGGGCCGGTTGAGGCCAGTGTAGGGCTTGCGAGGTGTTCAGTTTGAACGACTGAACCACCCCACAACCCCTTGGTAGAGTTGGAGGTGAGTGGCCCTCGGCTGAGAGAGTAACCGGTGCTGGTGCTTTGAGAGAGTTGAGGCCTGGGCCGGCCGCACAGTCCCTTGCTGAGTTGGGTGTTGGGACTTGGGGGAGGAGCTGGGCTGACAGTGTTCCCTCCCCATAACCACCTATAATTATCCCCATTTCATGGATGGGTCACTGAGGCTCAGAGAGGTTCATGAACAAACCTGATGCCCCAGAGCAGACTCAGGGTTTGAATTGAAGACCACTTGACTCCAGACAACTCTCTTCTCCACTTTCACTGACTGTGCTCTGCTGCCCCCTGCTGTCTCCCCAAAACTTGGTCCCTTAGATGTGGCGAGGGTGTGACCAGGGTGGCCACACCATTGTTGGGGGTGGGGTGGGGGATGGTTTTCTCAAGTCCTGCACGGGTGGGGAGGGGTTGAACAGACCTGGGTTTGTGCCCACCTCCACCTTTGCCCACTCCTGGCCCGGGGCTGGATCTTCCCCCTCCCCAGCCTCCCCCAAGAGCCCCTGTGTAGGGGTCGAGGTGAGAGGCCCTCGTCTGGGAGGGCACCGGCACTGTGCCTTCAGAGAGCGGAGGCTGGGGCCGCCTTGCTCCGAGTGGAGGTGGGGGGCGTGGCCGGTTGACTGTGCTTCCCTCTCCCTGCCAGGAGGCAGTCAGGCTCCTTTCTCAGCACCGGCTGGTTCACCATGATTCTCGCCCTGGAGCTGTGTGAGGAGATCGTGGTCTATGGGATGGTCAGCGACAGCTACTGCAGGTCAGGCCAGCCAGCTGGGTGGGCTTCCCAGCGGGTGGCTGAGGCACAGGGTGGGACAGAGCCCGGCCTCTGGAACAGGCTGGATACCAACCTCCGCTCTGCCCGTGTGGCCTTGGGCCCGGCCGCCACCTCCCAGAGCATCCATTTCCTCATGTCAAAGAGAGAAAATAATCACAGTTTCCTCAGAAGCTTGTGGAAAGGCTTAGAGAGAGAATAATCCACCCCAGTGCTTATTAGCACAACGTCAGGGCTGATGTGTATGTCAGTGATCATACAACTAAGTTTTGACTTGTGGTGTTATCGTAGTTCAACGTTATCATAACTAACGTAACTGAATGAACTGAGAGGGTCCCATGTCTTCACCCTTTGTTCTTTCTGGAACTTCTCTGCTGAGCACGTGGGTGAGATGGCAGTAGCCCGTGTGCCCTCTGCCATGGCACCTGGCCAGACAGCCAGTGAGTAGGTGGGTGTGCAGGGCGGGCAGCTCCATGCTGCAGGGAATGAGGGGTCCCTCACCTTGAGCCCAGCACCAGGCACTTTGCATCTTTTGATCTGCGGTTTCAGCCAAGAAGGTAGATATCGCCATACCCATTTTACAGGTGGGTTATTGAGGCTCATGGGGTATGTCTTTGGGGTAGAGTCAACCAGCTTGCAAGAAGTAGAGCCAGGGCTTGAACCCTGGCCTTTGGGATCCTCAAGGGCTGCCCTGTTCCTCCTTTATCTGTCCTGGCCTCCCCTGGGACCAGGCGTGGGGCTCTGTGGCCTGTAGTACCTGGTGAGGGGTGATCCTGGTAGGTGGCGGGGTCTGGTGGGAGGCGGGCATGTTCTGGTGCCTCACGCCTGTCCCTGTTCCCCACCCATAGGGAGGAGCGTCACCCCTCGGTGCCTTACCACTACTTCGAGAAGGGCCGGCTGGACGAGTGTCAGATGTACCTGGCCCACGAGCGGGCGCCCCGCAGCGCCCACCGCTTCATCACTGAGAAGGCTGTGTTCTCCCGCTGGGCCAAGAAGAGGCCCATCGTGTTCGCCCACCCATCCTGGAGGACGCAGTAGCCCCATCGCCCAGCCGGCCACAGCGCCTTCACCAGGGCTCTGTTCCAACCACACTCCACCAAAAGCATCTCATTTATGGATCCTGACTCCTGCCATGTGCCGAGCGGACTGAAGTTCCCTTCCTGCCCTACCCCGGGGACGTTGGAGCCATCTCGGGCCTCCAGACATAGGGGGAGAAGTGGAGGGTCATGGTGGCCTTTGTGTCCTCCTCCCCACCTCCGCTCCCTGAGTAATCTGAGTCTTTGTTTTGGGGTTCATCCCACTTCTGAGTCTGTCCAGTGGCCTTTCCCCCCGGGGCTAGCGGCCCGCCACTCACCAGCGCCACGAATTTCTGCCAAGCGCCAGCCCTGGCCCTTCCTCTCCACACTCCCGCTCCACCTGCCTTTGGTGCCACACTTCCCAGGCTGGTGGCCCCGGTTGGGGCAGCCCAGAGCTTGGGGTTCATTGGGCGAAGGGGCCCTTGAACTGTAACTGCCAGGCCCACCTCTGGAGTGTACGGGTAAACGTGTTTTCTGGAAGCCTGTCCCGGCTGTTGTCATGTGTCTGGGGGCAGGGGTTGGGGCTCCTCTTCCCGCTGCAATCCCTTGACCTGTTGTCTTGAGGGCAGACCTACAGCCGGCTGGGCTTCTGGCCGTTTAATCTGCCTGCGTGTTTCTTCCCCAAGAGCCCACCCACTTCCCCACCAGGTCAGGGAGTCTGGCCCTATGGCTGCACTTGACCCAGGGAACACCCAGCTCAGCGGCTTTCAGGAGAGCCCCCCACCCCCCACCCTGCACCCAGTGGGAGGAGAGTCAGGGTGGGAGGAAATTCCTCCATATCATGTCGCCTTCCTGTTCCAGGGCCAAATTCCATGGGCCTTGCCCTTATATTCCCAGTTAACTCTGGAGTTGGTTACACAGCTGGAAAGGAAGGCGGAGGGCAGGCCCCAGGCTTCCTCCTCTGAGTATCAGCTTGGTCCCTTACTTTACAGGGTGGAAAAGCAGATCCACCAGTGAACAGTTAGCAACGGTGTGCAGCCCCCCGGGGGTGGGTTAGAGTTAGCCCATTTTACAGATGAGGTGGAGCTGCTAGGCTGAGCCAGGATGCGATCCCAGGTCTGAGAGCTGCGCCTGAGTGGCCCTGCACCAGGGGGCTGGAAAGAGCCCACAGGGGCTTCACCCCGCCCCTGCTCTTCCTTCCTAATTTCCTTCCTTCCTGCCTCCCTGGCTCCCTCCCTCTTCTGGAGACCAGGAGACTCATGAAGGGCCAGGACCCCAGGCTCTCAGCTGGGATGGAGTTCTAGGGTTCTAGCTTCCAGCTCCGGGGCTCGACCACTTCATTGGCTGGTGACCTGTGCAGTTGCCCTGGGCCTCGTGCTTAGCTTAATATTCTGCTGCTGCCACTTGAAATTCTTCTTCTTTTTTTAAATTAATTAATTTATTATTTTATTGGCTGTGTTGGGTCTTCTTCAGCTGTGCACAGGCTTTCTTTTCAGTTGCAGTGAGTGGGGGCTACTCTTCATTGCAGTGTGCGGGCTCCTCATTGCTGTGGCTTCTCTTGTTGCGGAGCACGAGCTCTAGGCACATGGGCTTCAGTAGTTGCGGTACATGGGCTCAATAGTTGTGGCACACAGGCTTAGTTGCTCCACGGCATGTGGGATCTTCCTGGAGCAGGGATCGAACCCGCGTCCCCTGCATTGGCAGGCAGATTCTCAACCACTACGCCACCTAGGAAGCCCCTTCTTCTTCTTTATTATTTATTTATTTATTTTATTAAGAAGGGGCTGTGCCTTTTCATTTTGCACTGGACCTCACAAATCACGTAGCCATTTGTGATAGGGAGGCTGAGTGACTTGGGATGCTCCCCGTCCTATGACCAGCCTTCTCAGGAGAGGCTGGAGACCTGGCACCTGGCCCACAGGGCTGCCTTTTGTGTTCTGCCTCCCCCTACCCAGTGCCAGGTGGGCCCAGAAGCCTCTGCAGGCGTGGGAGGAGAGCCCTGAGCTAGGGAGGCAGGGAGCGCCACCGTGGAAGCAGCTGGCAGCTGAGCCACAGCTGCTGGCCTGGCAGTGGCAAGTGTTTCTTGCCACTGGGCAGAGGTAAGGGGAAGGTGTAACCTGACAGGCAGGGGGTTGGTGGGGGAACTACCAGGCTTGGAGGGCTCTGGAGTCAGACCTGGTCTCATCCTGCCTCTGCTTCCTGCTGCGAGACCCTGGCAGGTTAGTGCCTCTCTTGTGTGTAACAGGTATTAAAGTAGTCCCTACCTCACGGGATGGTACGAACTCAGATGGCAAAATAGCCTGTCCCCGAGGCTGGCACTTCATTTTTGTTTTGTTTGTTTTTTTGGCCATGACATGCAGCATGCGAGATCTTAGCTCCCCAACCAGGGATCGAACCTGCGCTCCCTGCATTGAAAGCGCAGAGTCTTAACCACTAGACCACGCGAGAAGTCCTGGGAGCCATCATTTTCAATGGGGCCACCCTTGTTCACCCAGCCCTGACCTCGTTGGTGGTGATAGATGGGCAGGAAGACTTCCCACCCCCATCAACTACGTCTGCTCACAGCGTCATCCTCCTTGGTCTCCAGGGTCCAAGTTCTGCCGGGTTTGCTGGGATTCTAACTCCACCCTTTCCCAGGAGGTTGCTGCCTCCTCCATTGCCCGAGAGGTCCTGGCCCAGCCCTTGGGGCCCAGTGCACGGAGGTGCCTCTGTCTCGGCCCTGCCCTTGAGTGGGTGGAATGTTTATTGCTGTTTTGGCCCAAATACTGTCCTTCTGGGGCGGTAACCTGGCAGGGACGATCCACCAGCTACTTCCTCCAGGCAGACAAAGATGACGGGTGACTGGATCTGGGCCCGCTGACGGCTTCCTGGACCCCTTTCTCTGCCACTGCAGTTCCTGCAGCTTCTGGGAGGTGAGTTGGGGGACAGGAGCCTCTTCCCAGCCCTGAGGAGTGTGTGTGTGTGGGGGGGCATCTTGGTGTGCAGCCCCTAGTTGGGCCTCTTTTCCTGTCATACCCAGGCTCGTCTGTCTCCTCAGCAGGCCTGCTGGGGACCCATCTACTTCCTCCTGAGAACAGAGGGGAAGCTGGGTGAATCTTGTCGCCTGGAGGTATCTTAAGGAGCCCCTCCTCAGAGAGAACGGGGGCCAGGTCAGGAGCTCACACTCAAATCTTATCTAGCCAGGTGAGGAAAGGAACGTTGGTTCTTCTAGGTACTGGTGGGCACCCATGTCCACTGTCACCTGGGCCAGCCTGACCACTCCAGTCTCTGTGAAGAGAGTTCTGGTTCCAGACCCACAGCCCAGAGGCCTTGGAGGGCTTTTTCCAGTATCCCATGGAAGGGAAAAGTCCTAACAGTGCAAAGATTGCTAAGGGGTGAGCAGGAGAGGGTCACAGCCAGGACCCCCACCCTGGGGCAGGAAGGGCTAAAGCAGAGGCCACCTCCATTGGACCGTAGGGGAGCGACCCCAGGCCGGGTGGACTGGCTGCTCAGCTGTGGGCAGGGTCGGGGAGCAGTGTGAGGGCTGGCTGCAGCCTCCTGTGCACGAAGGTCCTGGCATGAGTGTGGGGCAGGCCTGGGGCTTGCGGGGGCAGAAAGGCTTTTGCGTATTCAGCAGACAGGCCTGGGGGAATCCCAGCTCGGGCACCTGTGTCCTCTCTGCACCTCACTTTCTCCCCCTGGAAAGTGGGAGTAACAGCAATGTCCATGTCATAGGTCATTTTAAGGATTCAGCGAGGTATGTTTGCAAAGTGCTTATTAGCAAGGAGAAAGCACCTGACACACAATGGAGCTGTGTGGATTTTTGTATTCTTGTTGTTGTTGTTGTTATTGTTTTGGCTGTGCTGTGAGGCATGTGGGATCTTAATTCCCCGAGCAGGGATCAAATCTGTGCCCTCTGCGGTGGAAGCGCAGAGTCTTAACCACTGGACCGCCAGGGAAGTCTCCTTGTTATTATTATTGAAGTGGTTGTTATTGTTCTTGGGGCCCAGGAAAAGGAAGCTAGCCCTAGAACAGAGCCTCCTGGAATAAGCCTGGCCCCAGAGACACGGTAGGCCTGACGGGGGAGCTCCAGGTCCGGATTTGGTCCAGGAGCTGGGCTGCAGCACCCTTTTATTTCCGGAGTCCGGGTCGTTGGCCTGGGACTGGGAGAAGGGCTGGGGACTGGATGCCTCCACCCCTCGCCTCTAACCTGCCTGTGACCTCAAGCAAGAGGCTCCCCTTCTCTGAGCTCCGAACAGTCACGTTCATCAGGTGTCCTGCCTGACGAGCTGGCCCCCTGCTCTGTGGTTTTCTGTCCCGTGGCCAGCAGGGTGGGTCAGGCACCGAGGAGGGCTGGGGTGAGATGGGGCTGAGGTTCAGGAAGCAGATGGTGGTGGACACCAGGGGCACAGGAAGCCTCGCATGCACCCGTGGCCGTCTGCGCTCCCCCTGCACTGCGTGGTGGGCAGTGTCTCCATGGTCTGGAGGCTGGACCTTGGGGGCCCACTGACTTTTGTTTTCTTTAAAACCGAAGTGGTGTTAACTTCCAAATTAGTCTGATGCAAACCACCTGGAAGTTTATAAAGCAGAAGGTGAAACTAGCCCCTACCCCACTCTCCACATCCACTCTCCAGGGGCAACTCCTGCCAGTAGTCCCGCGTGGATTCTTCCAGAAGCATTTTAAGTGTGCAGTTACAAACATATATGCATAGATAGTTGTATTAAAAGAAAGGAATCATGCTATATATGAAGTTCATTTTTTATATTAAAAATAAATTTTTAAATATAAGAACATTGCGTGACCATTATCTTAAAAATTTTGGAAAATACACTTAAGCCAAAAGTAGACAGCAGCCCATAATCTTTTCATTCCGGAAATAACCACTATTAATCACTATGATAGGCAAAAGTATCTATTTTCATTGGACTTTTTTCTTTTTTCACCTTTTAAAATACTGTTACACCCAAATGATGGCATGCATTATGCTTGTAAATTATCAAACACAATATAATGAACCTCTTGAACTCATGTCCCACTTAACGACCAGAGCTTTGTTACTATAACTTGCACACCCTGCCTTTCTCCTCCCCTCCTATACCCCTCCCGACAGAGACTGCTGTGTCCTTGATTTTTGCTTTTAAAACTTTAATCACTCTGATAGGCAAAACTGTCTCCTGTCCTATGACAGGCGGCCTCCTGCCTGCTGTAGCTTAAACAGCAGATTGTGTAGTTTCATTTGTCTTCCAGGACTTGGCTTTTTCACTCCTCATGTCTATGAGATTCATCCATGTCATTTCCCCCTGCTATAGAACATTTCACCATGTGAATGTATCATACTGTAATAAAAAAAAATTCCATTCTCCTTGATAGCTCTATGAGCTGTTTCTGGTTTTCGAGAAACAGCATTGCTGCTGTGAACTTTGTTACATACATTTGTAAGAATTTCTCCAGGGTATATTCTTAGGAGCAGAATGTAAAATTCTCCAACTTTGTTTTCCAAAGTGATTATAGAGATGCATTTTTTAAAATTAATTAATTAACTAATTGGCTGCATTGGGTCTTCGTTGCTTATGTGTGGGGCTTGCTCTAGTTGTGGAGAGCAGAAGCTACTCTTCGTTGCGGTGCAGGGGCTTCTCACTGCGGTGGCTTCTCTTGCTGCGGAGCACGGGCTCTAGGCGCCTCTGTTTCAGCGGTTGTGGTGCTAGGGCTTAGTTGCTCCGCGGCAAGTGGGATCTTCCAGGACCAGGGATCAAACCTGTGTCCCCTGCATTGCCAGGCAGATTCTTAACCACTGCACCACCAGGGAAACCCCAGAGATGCATTTTTAAAACTTGCTTTCTTCACTTATGACATATCCTGTGAATATCTGGACATCTCTGTTGGTGCTTATTGATCTGCATCCTCCGTTTTAGCAGGGCTGTGCCTTTGTTCATTTAACCAGGCGTCCAGGCGACTTAAGTTATTTTTCACTATCACATAAAATGATGTAATGAATACCGCGGTAACTATAAGAAGTAATGTAACATTTTTAATCCTTACAACACCGTGTGAGGTTGTTCTCTGTATTTTCCCGAAGCAGGGGAAGCATAATGTACCAAGGCCACACAGCTAGTAGATGGCAGAGCTGAACTTGAATCCGAGAGTGGACCCTTGAGTTCATCCAGGGTGACTCCTGGGTGCAAGGCTCTGGAGGCCCAAGGTAGGGATGCCCAGGGAGAAACTCAACTGATTCCAAGCGCAGTGAGCTCTGGGACTCAGTTTCCCCATGCCGGTCGTGGTAACGATAAAGCGAGGTAGAAGTGCGGCTGACCCACACTGAAGGTTCTCTGGAAGGCTGTTGTTATTGTTGTTCACTGCAGGCTGCCCAGAGGCATACAGGGTGCCCCGGGCCTGGGGTTGCCCGCCGCTCACCCATCCCCGCCAGCACCGCCCGGGGGCGGAGCCACCCGCGGCCCTTCGAGGCTCCGCCCGCTTCCCAGGCCTGGACCCGAGAGCAGCGAGCGGCGGCGCTAGGACCCGGCGGGCCGGGGCTGCGGAGGGGCCTGGGCAGCCAGAGCGGCGCGGACCCCGGCTCTCGGCTCCCGGCGCCATGTGAGGGGGCTCGGGGGCCGCGGGGAGCCGGGCGCTCCCCGGGGGAGGTGAGCGGGCGCTGCGCGGGGGCGGGCAGCGGGAGGCGGGCGCTGCGTGCGCCCCTGGCGGGGGTGGTGTCGGGAGCCGCTGGCGATGGAGATCGATGTGGGGGCGCCGGGGGCTCCCCTAAACCCCATTGACTGTTGGCAGCCGCGCCTGGAGATCCCGGTCCTCGCGCCCGAGGGCTGCCGCTGACTTCCCCGTTAGAGCTCGGGGACCCTGCCGCCGTCCTGCCTCCCTTCTCTTCCCAGCTGAGGCTAGAGCTTCGTACCCCGCGGAGTGCTGGAGTGGGGGGGGGGGGGTCAGCGCAAGCGGGGCGCAGAGGGTGAGTCGCCCCCCTCCCAGGTGCACCCACGGTTTCGTCGCCCCCCATTTGGAATTAGGAGCCCCCCTCCCCCTTCTCCCAGGAGCTCTCCTCCCACGCAGCTCGTGGGGGCGTCCCGACCCTGCAGGAGGACTCCCTGAGCTGGGAGAAGCAAAGCCCCCCAACAGAGGGCAGGGTGTGGCCCCCAGCCTTAGCCCACAGTTTCAGCGCTCCGGCTCAGCCCACCTAGGGTCTGTCTTGAGTCCACTGTTCCTGGCTCAGAGCTCTGGACTGCCACCTCCCTAGTGTGAGTAAGTCGCTCCCCAACAGGCCTGCTCTCCCGTGCTGGGCCAGGTGCTGGGCACACACTCAGTGGCCTCTAGTCAGTTCCAGCCCTGGGGGATCCTTGAGAGAGATCCCGTCAGGCTCAGCCCTGGGCTGCTCCCTGGAAACAAGCCTGGAAATAAGGCTCCCCAGGAGGCTCTGGACAGCTCCGCAGGGCACTTTGCCTCTCTGAACCTCAGTCTACTCATCCGTGAAATGGGGATAAAAGCCCCTACTGTGCAGAATTGCCAGGAAGATTCAGTGAGTGGGTGACGCTTAACAAGGGCTCCGCATTTGTTGATATTAGAGGGAGGTTGCTGGACGGAAGAGTGTTACCCTGGCAAGCTCGTGGAGAGGCAGGCCTTGAGCAATGAATAACCACAAAACTAACAGCTGCTGGCACTGATAAAGTACTTTCAAACCCTGTGCTTCCCTTGCCACATCTGCTTGAATCCTTCTAACAACCTTGTGAGTTACCTACTCTTACTATTCCATTTCACAGATGAGGAAACTGAGGCTCAGAGAGGTCACATGGCTTGCCCGAGGCCCCTCAGTCAGTAAGTGGTGGAACTGGGATTTGCATTTGAACCTGAGTTGCTGTACTAACCATGGCCTTCTCAGAGCAGGATTGCGAACGGGCTGACCAGGGGACCGTGGCCCTGGCTGAGGGCACTGTTTAGGCAAAGGTGGGAAAGTGGGGATTGGGCCTGGGAACTGGAGTGCTCTAGTGTGTCTGGAGCTTGGGGCATCCGAAGGAAAGGGTAGTGAGAGAGGAGCTGCCTCAGAGAGGCAGCTGGAATGTTAGAAGCCTCAGGGCGGATGGGGGCTACCCAGGGATTCTGGATGACTTTTGCCTTAATGGGCTATGAGCCTAAGAAGAAGCCGCTCTTCCCTTCTGATGAGTCTCAGTTTCCTGATCTGCGCCGCAGGGACTGGACCGGGTGAGAGTCCCGGGGCCTCCCTGACTGGCTTTGAAGGCTGGCTGCGGAGAAACCCGAAGCGCGGCTTGGGAGGAGGGGGCTCCCACGGAGAGGGGGTGGGGTTGGTGGCGGGCGGAGCTAGGGCCCAACCAATCAGGAGCGGCGTGGGGACACCTCCTTAAGGCCTGAGGTTCTCCGGCTATTCCTGGTGGCAGTGTAGGAGTAAACAGCTGCTAGGTCAGGGGGCGGAGATAGCGGCCGGAGATGGGAGGCCCCTGGAGGGAAGCACGGCTCAGGCCCCAGTTCCTCCCTCTGCGCGCTCTCCTTCCTTTAGTGCTTTCTGGCCTCCAATCCGCTGGAGGTGGCTGGACACAAGTACCTACTCCCTTTTGACAGGTGGGGAAATTGAGATCTGCAAAGAAGCTGCGTCCTGCGAGGATGGGGGGTCCATTGGGGAGTGAGGAGCAGAGCTGGGCTTGTATGGTCGCCTGAGCGCCGCCTCACGGTGGGGCTGTGATCATTGCCATTGGACAGATGAGTCTGAGCCCTTAACCCCAAGATCTTACTTATTAATGAACAAAGTCAAAACCAAGGGGAAAAAAAAGATGAGAATGAAGTCATTCAGCGGTCCTCCTGCACCCATCTCCGGGGCTCTGGAGGCGCAGCAGAGAATGTGAGTGAAGCTCTGTGCCAGCTGCGCCCTCAGAGAGCTCTCAGCAGGGAGGTGGCATGCAGGGGACGTTCCTGGCCCAACCCAGGCTGGGAGGATGAGTGGGCATGAACAGGGTTGTAGAGGGTGTTCCAGTCAGAGGGGCCAGTTTACGTAAGACCTGGAAGGGTATGAATGTAGAGGAGTTTGGGAACCTACAAGGAATGTTACCTTATTCCCAGGCCTCAGGAACATAAGGCTGGGTTTAGAGTAGGGGTGTGAATGGGGCTCCTATTGGGTGGGGGGCAGGCCTCCCAGCAGGGGAGCCAGCTTTAGGCCTGCAAGCTGCCTTTGGAGCAGAGTAGGAGAGAACAGGGGCAGGGAGAGAGGCAGGGCTCTGCCACCACTTGGCTGTATGACCTCAGGCTGGTTCCTGCCCTCTCTGGGCCTCCGTGTCTCCATCTGCAAAATGGGTACAGCCCTGAGCCTTGACGTCATGGGTGGGTAGAAGAGCTGGCACGGGTGGGGAGGGTGTAGCCTAGGACCAGCTGGACCTAGGGGAGGACACCCAGGCCATAACCCTTTCTGTGGCTTGCAGGTGTGACCCCACACCCCTGCCCCCTGGGCCACCTGCAGGACGCTGGCCCCTGGCCCTCAGCAGACGCCAGAGAGAGATGAGTAGCAACAAAGTAAGTGCCCCTTCATTTCTTGTCCCCATCTCAGCCTCTTATTTCCCTCCGTGAAATGGGCTCCTTAGGACCTGCCTTAGACCCAGGTACCACAAGTCTCTCTTCCCTGCCAAGAAGCTGCTGATGCCTGGGAGACCGTGGTGTGAGCCCTGCTGTGGCCACTGACCTGTGTGGCCTGGGCGAGCTCCTGCCTCTTCCTGGGCCCAGGTCCACCTCTGTCCTAGGCTTGACCGGTCCATCTAGTAAAGGATTGGCTGAGAAGGTGACTGTGGAGTGCTGTGCGGGGGATGGGGGTGGGGAGGAAAGATAAATGGGAGGTTGGGAGAAGGGACAGTGGTCAGAGTCAAAAATGACATGATGTTGTGACCATCACTCTGAGGGTGCCAGAGTTCCCCATCATCCATTCATTTATGCTTTCCTGAGCACCTGCTGTGCCTACCCTGCACACCCCTTTCCTCGGATCCCCTGCACGACAGCTTTGGTAGAGCCTGGGGGTTGGGGGGTCGGGTGATGTAGCGTGTCTGGGTCTAATCTGGAAAGAGAAACCACACAGTCATTTGAACAGAGAAAGTTTAATGTAAAGAGTTATTAATTATAATTGAGCATTGGAGTAACAAGAAATTAGAACTCTACAGAATACAGGAATAGCAGGTAGAAGGAGCAGCCACCAGGAATTTCCAGTCATTAGGACTCGGTGCTTTCACTGCTGGGCATGGGTTCCATCCCTGGTTGGGGAACTAAGATCCTGCAAGCTGTGCAGCACGGCCAAAAGAAGGAGCTGCCACCCCCACCAGGGCTGAGACCCAGGCCTTGCTGGACTGGGGAGGGCACAGCTGTGGCCCACTGGATGGCAGAGAACTCACTGTGGTGCTGTGCTGTGGAAGTTGTCCTAAATCCACCTGCTAGGCTACAGGGAAAGATGCTCACAGGCGATAACTCCTAACATACATTTCAAGCATCATGTGAAACTGAAACTGCGCTGGGGAGGGGAAGCTTATGTTTTTTGGGTGTTGCTGGTGGTTGAGTGTGCTACATGAGCTCAACTCCAGAGAAGCTGTGGTCGCAGCAGGAATCAGAGGCACTTTGTTTCAAAACTGCCTGAGGGTGGATGCTGGAGGAAGTTGCTGGCCACTGGAAGAATCCACGTGTGCTGTAGGAGCAAGTGCACCAGAACCAGGCACAAAGCCCCCCAGAACCAGGCAGCAAACTCCCTTCCTCCTGAAATGTCTCTTTGGCGCCCTCTACTGACAAATTTTATTATGCAGTTCTCTGGCAAGGAAAACACGTAAAGGGCCCAGATTCATTTTCACAGAGTAGGCAAGAAGAGTAAATACATCAGTAACCTGCCTGGGGGCTCAGCACGAGGAGCCAGGACTCCCGGGTCCCACCTAGCCTTGCAGACCCTGGGCAGATAAATCCCAGTGGACACTTTGGGTATCACTTTCCTGCCCTTTGCTACATGTTGGTGTACTGATTACTCATGCATCCTAATTCCTCACCACATCCTTTCCCTTCAGGGTTAAATAAATGATAAACATTCACGGAGAGTTACTGTTTGGGGAAGACCTGGGCCTTCTCCTTGGAATGTCCCACCTGTCTCCAGGCATCTTTCCAGCTGCAACTGGAGGGACCCTTCTGACCCCCACATCCAATCTAATCCAGCAAACCCTGGGAATCTTCTGTGCTCTGGGCCCCACCCTGGGAGCTGAGATACGGTGGGGATCAAGGCTGACTCAGTCCCAGCCCTCAGAACTCATGGTTTAATTGAGGGGGACGGCGGTTTGAATGCAGTGTGATTGGTGCTGTGATAGGCGGTGCTCAGGGGGCTGGAGGAGGCCTTCCTGGGGGAGGTAGTGCCTGAACTGGTCTGGAATAAAGAGCAGGAGTTAGTAGGCATGGTAGGTGTCCAGGAGCCCGTGGGTAGCCGGACCCTCACTGGCGTCTCCCCTCTCCAGGAGCAGCGGTCAGCAGTGTTCGTGATCCTCTTTGCCCTCATCACCATCCTCATCCTCTACAGCTCCAACAGTGCCAATGAGGTCTTTCATTATGGCTCCCTGCGGGGCCGTACCCGCCGGCCCGTCAACCTCAAGAAGTGGAGCATCACTGATGGCTATATCCCCATTCTCGGCAACAAGGTAGGGCAGCCGCTTTGGGGAGCTCCTGCCTGGAGACTGGTCCTCCCCATTGCCCACCATCGCTGCTCCCACCTTCTTCTCCACCTCTTCTCTCTGTTTCTTCCATCCCTCCTAAAGGAAAGGGTGGACCCCAGGAGTCCAGTGCCTTCAGCCCCGTGTTTGCTGTGTAACCTCGGGCAGGTACCCTGTCCCTCTCTGGGCCTCAGTTTTCTCCAAGGTCCCACCCTTAGTGCTAATATCCCATTGTCTCCTGAGTCAGAATTCCTTTGGAAAGGTCTTTCTGGTTTTCACTGATCTCTGTCTCTGCAGGGAGTCTACATAGGATTTGGGAGCAGGACACGAGGGTACTGGACAACACAACAACAGTTAACAATAATGGCTGCCCTTTGTCAATTGCCTGCTGTGCCCTGCGCACTGTGATCAGCAGTAATCCTCCTACCAGCCCTGTGAGGTTAGCCTTATCTCCCTTGAAGGGATGGGGAAACAGGCTCAGAGAGGTGAAGTCACTTGCCCGAGGCCACAAAGCAAAGGAGGGGAGGAGCCAGGGTATTTCCCCAGCTCCTGTGTAGAAAGGCCAAAAGTCATTCCTGGGGCTTCTGTTTGCCTTGGGTAACCATGAAACCCTGTAGTCCTCTGAGCCTTAATGTTTGCCCTGGGGTCAGGGAGAAAATTACTGGCCTGGAGCATGGACTCCGCCTTCTAGGAGGAAATCTCCCCAGGCCCTGTCTACCTCTCTCTCCTCCCTCACTAACCCTCCTAAATCTCTCAGGGTCTTTGCATACACAGTGTGTAAAGCCTGGAGCTCTGAACACCCCCTTACTAGAAAAGGGCCCATTAGCAGATGTTTAGAGACAGATTAACACCTAATTGAGACTTTCTCTACCCTAAGGACCCTTGAAAGAGAAATTTCTCCCACAAATTTGGAACCTAGGAGAAGGTAGAATGGCTAGAGTGTGGGTGATGTGGAAGAGAATGAGACAGAGCTTGGCTAGCAGCTTTTTCTAGCCTGATAGGGGAGGCCAGAAAAGCAGAGCTCAGGAAAGCCAGCAAAGCCATAGTTGAAGTACATGGGACATGTTGCTTGACCTTGGAGTAAGGGCTCAGGGAAGGCTGCCTGGAGGAGGTGGCACCTGGGCTTAGCCTCGAAGGGTGCACGAAGGGTGCACGGGAATTCCATGGGCAGAAAATAAGCTTCAGATAGCTTGTGGTTCCAACCCATTCATTTTGCCAGTGGGTAAACAGGCTCAGAGCAGCTTCCACACCTTTTCCTACTGACAAGGTGGTGTCCTCTTCATGGGTGATGTGGAAATGTCATGGGTGCACTGGAAAGGATGTCTTCTTTGGGGAGCTGGGCTGAGGCTGAGGCTGGGGCTCCGTGGCCTTGTAGACCTGGATTCAAATCCTGGCCCTGCACTCCTCTGCTGTGTGACTTTGGGGACATCCCTGCATGGCTGTCCTGTTCTTCTGTTCCTTAACTCTGCCCCGACTGAGTGGCCTTCTTTTGCTTCTCAGCACACCGTGGTGATCCCCATCAGAGCCTCTGGTCTTGCTATTTCTTCTGCCTGAATGCTTTCCTCAGCATGTTTCCTTTTCATCCTTCAGGTGTCAGCTCAGAGAGCCTCCCCAGGTGACTTTTCTAGAGCATCCCTCACTCCTGTCACTCTTGATCCCCTGCCCTTATTTGATTTCCTTCCTAGCACTTTTAACTTAGCACCTGGCATTATTTTATCATTTACTTGTCTACTGTCCTCTCCCCAACCATGAGCTTCTTGAAGGCAGCAGTGGGGTCTCTTTTGTTCATTGCTCTGCCCCTTGTACTTGGCCATTAGCCAGCTTGCTATAAATATTTGCTGAATGTTGAGTGCACCGGCCTCAGTTTCTCCGTCTTTAAAATGGTCCTGGATGTACGGGGCACAGCATCTGGCACTGAGTGGTCATAACAGTGTTGGCTTTCCTTAACTCCCCAGACTCTGCCCTCCCGGTGCCACCAGTGTGTGATTGTCACCAGCTCCAGCCACCTGCTGGGCACCAAGCTGGGCCCTGAGATCGAGCGGGCCGAGTGCACCATTCGTATGAACGACGCACCCACCACGGGCTACTCAGCCGATGTGGGCAACAAGACCACCTTCCGCGTGGTGGCCCATTCCAGTGTATTCCGTGTGCTGCGCAGGCCCCAGGAGTTCGTCAACCGGACCCCTGAAACCGTGTTCATCTTCTGGGGTCCCCCAAACAAGATGCAGAAGCCCCAGGGCACCCTGGTGCGTGTCATCCAGCGGGCAGGCCTGGTGTTCCCCAACATGGAGGCCTATGCCGTCTCCCTCGACCGCATGCGCCAGTTTGATGACCTCTTCCGGAGTGAGACAGGCAAGGACAGGTACCAGCCTCCTGCCCGCTCCCTCTGGCCAGCCCTGTGCTCCCTCTTGGCATGCTCCGTCCAGAGGGCCCGCTGCTCCCAGCATGCACTGCTCTGAGGGTGTGGTCACTTCTTGCCATCTTCTGGGCAGGTTTCTTAGGGAGTTCACTTCGTGTCCAGCTCTTAGCATGAGTCATTTCCAACATGCTCTGCATGGCCTCGTCTCCCCCAGGGGCTCTGAGAGAACAGGGGTTCCCAGCATGCTCTGCTCTAAGGTCACACAGTCACTCCTAGCATCTTTCTAGGAGAGCTGCCCCTAGCATGCCTCATGGGAAGCGTTGACCATTCCTGGCACATCTCGCTTTGAGCACACAGTTGCCCCCAGCACGCTCTATTCTAAGGATACATCACTCTCAGTGTGCCCTGCTCTGACGAATCCCCTTAGAAAAGTTAGGCCAGTGCTATCCAATGGAAATATCATGTGAGCCACATATGCAATTTATTTTTTTTTAATTTACTTATTTTTAATGTTCTTTTCTTTTTTAAGATTTTTTTCTGATATGGACCGTTTTTAAAGTCTTTGTTGAATTTGTTACAATATTGCTTCTGTTTTATGTTTTGGTTTTTTGACCACGAGGCATGTGGGATCTTAGCTCCCCGACCAGGGATCGAACCTGCACCCCCCTGCAGGCAAAGTCTTAACCACTGGACTGACAGGGAAGTCCCTAGGCAATTCAAATTTTTATAGTAGCCACATTCAAAAGGTAAAAAGAAAGATGAAATTAAATTTAATATATTTTTGTTTAACTCAATATGTCCAACATATAGATCCTGTACATATTTTCTTTGATTTATACCTAAATATTTAAAAAATTTGGGAGCTATTGTAAATAGTATTAAAATTTTTTTTTTCTGGTTTCCCATTATTCATCCCTAGTATACGGAAATATGATTGATTTTTGTGTGTTGACCTTATATCCTGTAATCCTGCTAAACTTACTGGTTCTAGGAGATTTTTGTAGATTCTTTGGGATTTTCTGTGCAAATTATCATGATGTAAGGACATGCAAGTAAGGACAGTTTTATTTTTTCCTTTCCAATCTGTATGCCTCTTATTTCCTTTTCTTGCCCTATTGCACTGGCTAGTACTTTCAATATAACATTGAATTGTACTGGAAGTGGTGAGAATAGACATCCTTGCCTTGGTCTCAGTCTTAGGGGGAAAGTGTTCAGTATTTCATCATTGAACATGATGTTGGCTGTAGGTTTTTGAAGCTACAGGTTGAGGAAGTTATCAGGTTGAGGAAGTTCCATTCTCTTACTGGTTTGCTAAGAGTTTTTTTTTTTTTTATCATTATGGATATTGAATTTATCAAATGTTTTTCTGCATCATGGGTTTTCTTAAGACTGTTAATATGGTGGTTTATATTGATTGATTTTTGTATGTTGAATCAGCCTTGCAATTCTGGAATAAACTCCACTTGGTTGTGGGTGTCTTATTCTTTTTATATATTACTGAATATGATTTGCAATATTTTGTTGAGATTTTTGAATCTGTGTTCATGAGAGATATTGGTCTGTAGTTGTTATTATTATTATTATTATTGTTATTGTTATTATTATTTGTACTGGGTTTGGTATCAGGATAATGCTGGCCTCAGAAAGTGAATTGGGAAATATTGTCTCTTCTGTTTTCTGGAAGAGATTGCATAGAGTTGGTTTTAATTTCTTCTTTAAATATTTGGTAGAATTTGCCAGTGAAACTCTTGGCCTGGAGAGTTCTTTTTCAGAAGATTTTTAAACTATGAACTCAATTTCTTTAAGAGTTATAGGATATTCAGGTTATCTACTTCATCTTGGGTGAGTTTTGGTAGTTTGTGGTTTTCGAGGAATTAGCCCATTTCATCTAAATTGTCAAATTCACGTATGTCTATTTTTTGCAGTTTTCTTATTATTCTTTTAATGTCTGCAAGGTCTATGATGATATCCTCTTTTTTTTATTCTTGTTATTGGTAATTTGTGTCCTTTCTCCCTTCTTTGTCAGTTTTGTGAGAGGTTTATTTTGTTTTAAACTTTTCAAAGAACCACCTTCAATCAAGTATATCCAGAATATTATCAGTTCAGCATGTAGTCAGTATCAAAAATGATCAATGACATATTCTAAACTCTTTTTTTCATACTATCTAAGTAATCAAGTGTGTATTTTACACTGACAGCACTTTTTTTTTTCTTTTTTAATTGGGGTATAGTTGCTTGACAATGTTGTCTTAGTTTCTGCTGTACAGTGAAGTGAATCTGCTATATGTCTACATATATCCCCTCTTTTTTGGGTTTCCTTCACATTTAGGTCACCACAGAGCATTAAGTAGAGCTCCCTGTGCTATACAGTAGGTTCTTGTTAGTTATCTGTTTTATACATATTAGTGTATATATGTCAATCCCAATCTCCCAATTCATTCCACCCCCTTTTCTCCCCCTTGTTATCTATATGTTTGTTCTCTACATCTGTGTCTCTATTTCTGCCTTGCAAACAGGTTCATCTGTACCATTTTTCTAGATTCCACATATGTGCGTTAATATACAATATTTGTTTTTCTCTTTCTGACTTTCTTCACTCTGTATGACATCCATGACATCTAGGTCCATCCACGTCTCTATAACTGACCCAATTTCGTTCCTTTTTATGGCTGAGTAATATTCCATTGTATATATGTACCACGTCTTTATCCATTCACCTGTTGATGGACATTTAGGTTGCTTCCGTGACCTGGCTATTGTAAATAGCTGACAGCACATCTTAACCACATGTCAAGCGCTTACATGTGCCCGTATGTGGCTAGTGGCTGCTGTAGTGGGCGGCACAGCCTGAGGTTCTTGGTTATCTGTTCCGTGCCTTGCCCTGAACTTGTGGTCACTTCCAGCATAACCTTCTTTGGCTAGTCTCCTGCTCTGACTTTGCTCCTAGCATGTATACAACTGCTTCTACCTACCATGTTCTGTGGTCATGGTTGCTCCCAGCTGGCCCAGGTATGACCAGTCTCCCCGGGAGTTAATTCCCAACATGCCGTGTTCCTCTTCCTCCCCTCAAAGGAGTCTTCCCCACACCCCTCATCTCTGTCCAGACAAGCCCTCTGCCAGCTTGCCCCGTGCTCCCACAGCAGGCCTGGACAGGGGGTGACTGACGTGGGGGGAGAGCCCCGTGAGTGGGTGGGAGGAGTTCTGGGAAAGTCCCTGTGGGTTGACCCCTCCTCCCTGCCTGCATGCCCCCTCATCATGACCCCTCTCTGCCCCCAGGGAAAAGTCCCACTCGTGGTTGAGCACAGGCTGGTTCACCATGGTGATTGCGGTGGAGCTGTGTGACCACGTGCACGTCTACGGCATGGTTCCCCCCGACTACTGCAGGTGAGCACGCCCAGGGTGGAGCTGGGGTCCTGGAAACCTTGGCTGGGGTGCCTTCAAGGGCCTTTATTTTCTGGTATTCAAACTGCTCCATAGAGATCTAGGCTCTTTAGAGCTACCTCAGGGGCCTCCACCCCAAGCTCAGCCAGAGTCCAGAGTTTGTATATTAATAATAGCTATTTTTATTATTACTATATGAAAAACCCAGCAGGTGACAGCTACTTTTTACTAAGTGCTGACCACGTACCAAGCATGGCTTTTTATTATCTCATTTACTCCTTGTATATAGTGACCCTAAGGGATAGGTGAACTATTCTCCCCATTTCATAGATGAGAAAAACTGAGGAGGACGTATTGTGAGTGGCCTCAGTTCTCACAGACAGTAAGGGGTGGGGGCCAGGCTTCAGAGCCCACAGTCCTTACCACTACCTCACATTGCCACCCTCCTGGGAAAAGGAATTGCATTAAAAAAAAAAAAGTTTGAGAGTCACATACCTAGTCCACCCTATGCCCATTTCACAGATGGAGATACTGAGGCCCAGAGAGGGGCAGGGATCTCCCCTAGAGCAGGTCAGGGGCTGGAAAGGGCAGGGCCCTGCCCTTATGGCCTCATCTGCTCTGCCCCAGCCAGCGGCCCCGCCTGCAGCGCATGCCCTACCACTACTATGAGCCCAAGGGGCCGGACGAGTGTGTCACCTACATCCAGAATGAGCACAGCCGCAAGGGCAACCACCACCGCTTCATCACAGAGAAGAGAGTCTTCTCATCCTGGGCCCAGCTGTATGGAATCACTTTCTCCCACCCCTCCTGGACCTAGGCCACCCTGCCTGGGGGACTCTCGCAAGGGATGCAAGAGAAGTGCGTCTTCGCCCAGCCGCTCGACCAAAGGCCATCTCCTGGCCAATCAAGGCTGGTCGGGGTGTCTTCTGGCCAGTCAGGCCTTGAAGAGGGTGTATCCTCCAGCCATTCAGGGCCTGGGGGTATCTCTTGGCCAATCAGGGATTTGGGCTTCTATGTGGTTAATCGGGTGTTGAGGGTATTTCTTGTCCAGTCAGGGTCTGAGTATAGTCAATCAGGGTATTTCTGAGTAATCTGAGGCTAAGGTCATGTCATTTCCCATAAGGCCTTGGTTCAGAGCCCCAAATCACTTCCTATTTGTTGGGACAGTGGGGTCTTGTCCCAAGGAGCTGGGAACTTTGTGTTGCCCCCTCACTTCCCAGAGCCAGAAAGAGGTTGCGTGGGGGTGGGAGCTGTTTCTGGAGGCCAAGCTGGGGCATTTGTGGGGTTGGGGGGGGGGTTCCAGGCATGGGAAGCTGGTGTCTGGGTCTTGGCTCTGCCCTGAGTGGCCTTGGACAAACCCCTTGCCCCCTCTCTGGGCATCCTTCTGCCTGTGCCAGGTTCTAACGTAGAATCTGAGAATCCTCCCACCTTCCCCACCGACCGCCTTGGGTCTGTCCTCCTTTAAGACTGGACCCCTCCAGCCACCACCCCTTGCTGGGAGGCTTAGCTCCCTGGGGGTCTGGGGTTCCTTTCCCCACCTCCTCCTAGAAACTTGAGGGTATTTTTGCACAAACTCCCTCAGGTTTTGGGGGACTCTGAAAAAAAGGCACAAACCTTCAGCTGTTTTCTTAGCCCCTATGCCTTGCTGCCATCAGCTTGGCTCTTAAAGAGCCAGGCGCCTGTTTCTGCCATCCAGCAGTGAGGTTTTCCACCTGTTGGAGGAGGCTTTGGGGCTGAGAGAAGGGGGATCCCAGCCTACCTGAAGTTTCCTGCAGCCCTTTTGTCAGCAACTGCTAGGCTAGTGCAAGGGTCTAGGGGGCTGGGAGCTGTCGCCTGAGTTCTCTCCCCTCCCTCTACATCAGGCACTTTATTGCTGGACCTCAGTAGGGTGGGTTTATCCCCTGCTTTTATGGAGTCTTGAAGGGAAGCCTGGAGGGCTTCCTGGAGGAGGCTGTGGAATGGGAGGGGTCAGCTGGAGGAAGAGGAGGAGGCCAGCAGTGAGCCATTGCACACCGGGACAAGGGGTGGGGGCCGGCGACTACCCTAGACTTGGTTTTGTAATGATTTGTACAGGAATAAACACACCTCAGCTCTGGCTCCGTTTCCTGTGTCTGGGGTCAAGCTTTGCTCCCTGGCCCAGTACTTCAGGCCCCGTCAGGACAGTGCCCACACCTTCCAGCCTGGGAGCCCACACACAAGCAGGATGGCCAGCTTTGTCAGCTGGCCAGTGAGTCATGCATTTTACAGCTTGGGTGGAGACCAAGCGGCCCTCAGGGCTTGGGGTGCGTGGGCTCCGGGAGCCAAGCCCACCTGGCTCTTCCAGTCCGGCCTCCCCATGCCTGTGTGGCCGTGAGCAAGTCACGGCCGCTCTCAGAGCCCCAGTTTCCTCTTGGCTGAAACCAGACACTGCTCTCAAGGAGCTCCGGATGGAGGGAGGGGAGGGGCCCCGCGACAGGTTCAGGGCAGTAAGGGCCATTCAGAGCAACACAGGGTGCTTCGAGTGTGGCTTTGGAGGAGGTGACGTTCTTCCCGAGGAGGATTCCTGCAGAGGTTTGGGAAAAGAGCTTCCGGCAGGAAGAGAAGGGGAGGCGGGAGAGGACGACACTTCGGTCACAGAAGCAGCCTGGGGCGGGGGGGGGGGGGGGGGGGGGAGCGGTGCTGGGATGGAGGATGCCAGAGCAGCGTGTTGCTGGGGAGAGGCAGGAGATGAGGTCAGAGGTTGGCTGTGGGGGGAGGGGTTGCTGAGGGCAGGCACTAAAGTATCCTGCAGGCCCCGGCAGGAGGGAGTGAGGCAGGGCTGCAGCCTGGGCCTGCGGTGTGTGAGCTGTGGATCCCTCATTGCTGCCTCCAACCCCTCAACAAAAGGGCCTGTTTACTCCAGGTTGGCCGGAGGAAGAGGGGTCTGTGACTCTGGGAGATTACAACCTGTTTAGGCAGATAAGATGCCCTTGGGAGCAGAGGCCTAACAAAGGGTGACTGTGAGACAAGGTAGCCTGCTGGGGATGGAAAAGAGCTCTCCTGGGCACTGAGCCAGCAGGATGGGGGCCACGGAGCTGGCCGGTGAGAATGGCCCCTACCTCTGTCTCAGTTCACGTATACGTTCACTTGATAGGTAGCCACGTGCCATTCGCTGTGTTAGGTGTAACTGATGAGGCAGCGGATGTCAGATGGGAAGAAGGGCCCCAACGGAAGCCTAGTGGGAGGACCCACAGCCTCGCTCAGTAGGCAGCGGGGCCGCAGAAGGAGGGAGCCGTGGGAGATGAGACCACCTGGGGCCAGATGGCAGAAGGCCATGAATGGCAGTCCGTGGTCGGGCAAAGCCTTGGTCCTTCCTGCTGGGAGAGGCCATCCTTGTTCAGAGAGCAGCAGGATGGGCAGGAGGCTGGGAGGTTGCAGGGTCCAGGCCTGGGGCAACCAGACAGCAATGGTGGTGGTGGCGGGTATATCCGAGGGACAGGACTCCTGGCAAAGTCATTAGGTGGGGAGCCTAGGGCCCCGCAGGGGAAGGGGATATGGGGGTACTACACACTTCCAGCCTGATGTAAAGGCTTCTGGGAATCTGGGTCCAGGCAGAGGTTTCTAGGGGGAACTTCTCCCACAACGCTGTGGCTCTCCTGTCTCCCCACTGGTGGGCGTGAAGGGGAGGCCAGCTGGAGGGAGTCCAGAGGGGTCGGTTGCTGGGGGTGGACCCTGGGAAAGCTCGGTTCAGCATCAGCAGGTGGGACTTTGATGGAGAATGACGAGGGCGGGAGGGCCGCGTCTGGTCCTCAACCCCACGTGCTCTCACTTCCTCAGATGGGACCCAGCCGAGACTGGTCCACTCATGGCCAAAGTCAGCTTCCTGAAGCCACCTCATCACGGCCAGCTTTGCCCTGAAACCTTCACTGGCTTCCCACTGTGGTCAGGACCAAATCCACCTCCTCGTTTGGGGTTCAGGGCCCTCCCGTGAACCCTTTTACCCAGTTACCCCTGTGAGGCCCCTACCCCTCACCCCTCCTTGGGGGAGGGGGGCATCTCCCACCAGCTGCAAACCGCACATGTGCTGCCTGAAGCAGTCACTCCAGCTGTTTCCTGCGGATGCTCTGTGGTCCAGCCAGGCCTGCCCAGGGCAGCTCCATGTGCTGGACACGTGGATCCAGCTGTGAACCTCAGAGAGTGGCTGATCCAGATGTATCTCCCGATGCTGGCTCATTGGAGTTCTTTATTAACTAGAATATTTTTAAAATGTTTTTAAAAATTGGTTTCATTTTGCATGGTTATGTTTTAAGTATTTCTTTTTTAATGTTTTAAAATAACTTGAACTATACAAACAGTATAAGATGGAAAGCGAGGGTACCACCCAGTCCTATTCCCTGTCAACAGTCTAGGGTATAATCTTCGAGATTTTTCTTCCATGGACTTTTTTTTCTTTCCCTCTCTCCCTTCCATCCTTTTCTCCTTCTCTACTTCTCTCCTGCCTTCCTCCCTCCCTCCCTCCCTCTCTCCCTTTTTTTCTTTCTTTAGACTGTAGCTGGGAAAAAAGTCCTAAAACTTTAATATCCCAGCATTGGCGGAAAACCCATAGGTCATGCGCAAATGAAATAATTAAATCAGGTATTCGAAATATTTTTGTTCAGTTTGTAAGATTTTTAAATTTTTTTATTGTGTGTGGTAAAAAAAAAAAAAAAAAGCACGTAAGATTTACCACTTACCCATTTTTAAGTGTACAGTTTAGTAGTATTAAGTATATTTATATTGCTGAGAAACAGATTCCCAGAACTTTTTCACCTTGCATATCTGAAACTGTACCTATTAAACAACTGCTCCGCATCTCCTCTTCCCCTCAGCTCCTAGCAACCATCATTCTACCTTCTGTTTCTATGAACTTGACTGCTTTAGATCCTTTGTGTAAGTAGAATCATACAATATTTGTCTTTTTGTGACTGGCTTATTTCATTTAGCATCATGTCCTCAAGGTACATCTATAGATGCTTGTTGTATAAAAAAAAAAAAAAAGCATGGAGAAGCCTTTAAGTAAGAAGTGAAAGTCCCACCTCCACCCAGGGGATCCTGAGTACACACCTGCTCTCTCAGTTTTGCTTCAGTTCATCAACTTTAAGATACCATTGATTTTGGTTATAAGGCAGAATGATTTCAGAGATGTTAAAATGCAAAAAAAAAAAATTCTAGGGATAGATTTTACACACACACACACACACCCTGGCCCCCCCCCCCCCCGCCCCCGCATGTTTAGAATTGTTTTCATGAAGGTGGGATAAGATCAGCGCCGTTGGGCCTTTTGCCTCTTTCTCTTGCCCCACCAGCCACACAGATCTCCAGCTTCCTTTCTCCCGCGGAATCTAGGGCAGCGGCCATCTCCCCACCCTGACTGTCTGTGCCACTGTCCCCCCATCAGTCTCCACTGGCACTAGAGAATGTCCTATACACGTTTTGTACCCACTTGTGGGATTTCTAAGAGTAGAAAGACACATTTGAGAGTTTGATTGACATCATCAATTTGCTTTCCCCAAAGTTTGTGCCAATGCACACGACCTCCTACAGCTTTCGAGAGGGCCTTCCAAACAATTTCTAAGGCAGACCCTCTGACCCACTACTCACCCCTCCCACAAATGGGGAAACTAAAATCCCAGTGAATAAGAAGCTTGTCTGATGTCACAGGTGCCAGTGCTGGGATTAGACCCAGGCCTCCTGGTGTCCAGGCTGCTGTTGTTGCTAAGAAACCACCCACCTAAGGTGGTCTCACTCTCCTCATAGTCTTACCCTCTGGCTTAAACACCTTCCATGGCTCCCTTGTGCCTACAAGACAAATTCCAGGGACTTCCCTGGTGGCGCAGTGGTTAAGACTCTGCATTCCCAATGCAGGGGGTGCAGATTTGATCCCTAATCAGGGAACTAGATCCCACATGCCACAGACCCCACATGCCACAACTGAGATCCAGTGCAGCCAAATAAATAAATAAATAAATAAATATTTTTTAAAAAAGACAAATTCCAAATTCAACCCACTCCACCATCTGGGGCCGCTGTCTTCAAGGTCATGATGCAGTCTAATGGTCAAGTGCATGAGTTCTGAAGCTGCATGGTCCTAGGCTCTCATCTCTGGTCTGTTACATCATTGGGCACCTATTGCTATGTCCCGGTGTCATGCAAAATGCTGGGTAAACACATCACTCTCTACCTGGGAGCCCCAAGCAAGCTCTTTTACAGCTGTGACCCTTACTTTCCTTCTCTGTGTTTAAGGAGTGACAGGCATGGTCTGAGTCCAGTGCTCTGCCCGGCACCTCATGCCCAGTGAGTCTCACTAATGGGAGCTGTTCTTTTGATCAGGATTGTCAATCCCCCATCGGGGTGCCCGAGCATCCTGAATGTCCCACATCCTCACGCTGGCCTCACTGGGAGCTGCCTGCCAGCTGCATGGGAGCGGGGCTGGGTTTTTTTGTTTTATAATCTACACAACCACCAGCTGGGAGATGGGTTTGTGGGTGGTCTCTGGAGTCCTGGGGAGTTACAGTCCCAGAGGAGCTCCTGGGGCCCCTTCCAACAGAAGAGGAGGAGGAATTCCAGGTGGCTCTTGGCCCAGGGGCCTCTGGGCAGGATCCGAGGAGGGTCGGGGGGACTGGTCTGGTCAGCAAAGCCCCCAGAATCCATGCCTCGGTCCCCTCCATCCCTGGTTCTGGTCTCTCCCTGCCACCAATTTGCTGTGGGATTTTGTGCAAAGAGCCTCTCCTCTCTGGGCATCAGTTTCCCCAGCTGTCATACAGGAAGCCTGGTCCCGTCCCCCTGGAGTGATGCAGGCACAGTGGAGGTAACGCAGGAGTGAAAAACCCTCGGGAAGCTGTCAAGTACCTTCTGCGTGTGCAGGCACAGCCACCTGGAGGTGCACGGCGGTGGCGGCGGCGGCACCCGCCTGGCTTCCCATCAGGGCTCCGCTCAGGTCCAGTGCCCCCTCCCTTCCCGGTCGGCTTTCCCTCCCTCCGTCCCTCCCTCCCTCCCTCCCTGCCATCACGGAGCGCTGGCTCCCGGCATGCCGCGCGCTGCTGACAGCCTTATAAATAGTCGCCTTTGCGGGCGGCCGGCGAGGACAGGCAGGGCACGCACTGGCCCCGGCGCCCACCCGCACCCCTCCCCCAGGTCAGTGTGTGCCCGTGTGTGTGCCTGTGCACCGGCGGGGGGGACACCCCTGCGGGGAGCGGGGAAGCCACACGCACCTGGGGGGGCGCGTGTTTGTGTGTGTCAGGGTATCCTCGGGGCGTGTGTGGCTGTGTGTTTGTATCCATGGCTGTGATCTAAATGCATCTACTTGCCTGTATTTCCCAGGCTCTGCTCTGGGTATTTGTGCCACACTGTGTGTGCCCTTGTGGATGGGTGTGTGTGTGTGTGTGTGTGTGTGTGTGTTGCTCTCCCTCCCAGCCTCCGAGACAGTCGCCCCTTTGTCCCGCCTGCACTCCTGGGGCTCCAGGTCTCTGCCCTTGGCACGTCCCAGCTGGGGACTAGGGAGGGGGAGCTGTGGCTGGACTCCCTGCCCTGAGGACCCAAGCAGGGGCAGCCTAGGTGATGGGAGGAGCTATCCTGTCATGTCATTTTAAGTGCTGGGGGGACGGGAAGCCCCCCTGGATGTTTGGCCCCCTGCCTCAGCCTCCTGAAAGGGCAGGGGCTCTGTGGGAGCCCTGGGCCAGCCCATGGGGCCGTTCCTGAGTGCTGCTCAGCTACCTGCCTGGGACTCTTCAGCAGTAGCAGGACTGGGCCTGGGGGTACAAGCCCAGAGAGGGGATGCCAGCTGCCCAAGGTCACACAGCTGAGGGACAGTTAGGATTTGAGTCTTAGCCAGTTGCCAACCACTGGGAAGGCTGCTCTGAGTCAGGGGCTGGGAGACCGGGCTCTCGCCCTGGCCTTGCCTTGTGATTGAGGTGAAGTTGCTGTCCCATTGGGCCTCAGCTCCCCAGGCCCCTCAGCAGACCACCCAGTCATGTTAGGAGTTGCTGTGGCCCTGATTTGGGGGCCTTATAAGGCCTGGGTGCTGAGCCCGTAACCCAACTCTGTCCCGGACCCCTGGCCTCTATGAGGACTCCTCACAACCCGAGTTATTTTGGACCAAGAAGTGGCAGGTGCCAGCAGGACAGAGGGGCTTAGGTTACCAGGAGGGGGTGGGCAGGGTGGGGTCGAGGCCACTCCTCAGGGTGTCACTGCAGGCTGTCCCTGGCCTGGGGACCCTCTCCCTCCCCCACCAGCTGCGGAGGGGCATTGGCAGCTCTTACCCTTCCTTAAGCACACTCAGCAGGAGAGAAGCTATAACTCATGCCCCACGAGTGGCGGGACAGTCAGCAAAGCTGCTAAAAGACCTAGTGGGTGCCAGGCCCAGGGCAGCAGAAAACACAGCCCCAAGTGTGACCCCAGCCAGGCCCTGGAGCAAGTCTCTCCTGCTCTCCAAGCCTCACTTCCCTCCCAGGATGACTGTGAGGGTGGTGTGAAGCCCCCAGCCCTATGCTCAGCCAGGGCCAGGCCCAGTGTGGTGGAACACAGGCCTGCAGTACAACAGAGAGGCCCAGTACAGCGTGGTGTGTGCGATGCTGGGAGACGGTCAGCTGCCATTGTGGGAGTGGAGGGCAGAGTCCAGGAAGGCTTCCTGAAGGAGCTGGCACCTGAACTGAGTCCTAAACAATAGCACCTTGGGGGAAAGGGCATCCAGGTGTTGGGTGCAACATTAGCTCGGATCTGGAGGTGGGACACTGTCGTGATGGGTGAGAAAGCTCCAAGTAGTTCAAGCAGCACCTGGTGAGGCTGCGGAGGGTGCTGGGGGCCAGATTGCTGGGCCCGGTCAGCTCCATCAGGGTTCATTTTGGGGACAGAGGGGGCCATACATGGAAGGGTTTTCAGCAGGTAAAGATGTGGTTTGATGCTTGTCAGAGAAATCCTACAGATGGCTGGTGGGGTATGGAGGTGAGTAGGCCCACGGGAGGCTGATGCAGTGGTCAGTTCCCCTGCTTGGAACAAGGAAGTGGCGGTGAGGACACAGACTGGAGGGAAGGTTGGGAGTGAGAGGGCTGGGACATGCCTGCGTGGGGTGGAGGTGGGCGGGGAGAAGGGTGTTCACACTGACTGGGGCCTCTGGCTGGGTGACAGGTCGCAATGCTGGGGGCATGAGAGGGGCTGTTTAGAGGCTGGGGGTCTGTGGGTTCTCTGGGCCTGTCTGGGGGGTGTAGATGTTTGGGGCTGGAGAGAGAGGCCTGGGCTGGCCGGGCAGGGATGGAGGTCCTAGGAACCTGATGCCAAAAGTGAGGGTGGAGTAGCGGCCCCGGGTGGGGGGTCCTAGGCAGGAGGAATGCTGGCCAAGGGTTGAGGGTCAAAGGTCAAGGCCAGAGTGTCTGTGATCGTTGCTGGTGGCCTTGGGGAGGGCTAGTGGGTGGGGAGTAAAGAAGTGGGGGCCAAAGATGTGTTGCGGTAACTCTGAAGAGACTGATGGGAAGGGGAGGTGGAGGCAGACCCCTGGGGCTGTGAAAGCAGAGTAGGGGGTGTCCCAGGAGGCATTGAGGTTGATTTATACACAGAGGGGAAGGTAGGGGCAGCAGAGCAAGGTCCTCAGGTGGGGAGGGGGCTGGGGCCACATTGGGCCATGTGGTTGGATCTGTGCAGGGGCGACAGCCTGGGGACCCCCTCAGTTGAGAACCGTACAGACTGTGGCCACGTGAGTAACCCCGCAGCTTTCTCCCCACCCACCGGGGCCTCTGTGTCATTTTGAGCATCCTGGTCCAAACCCCGTCCCAGATGAGGACACGTGCAGTTCCCCTCCTACCTTCCCGCCTCCCGGGCTTTCCTCCCAGCCCTGGGGAACGTTGTCAAGGTGTCAGGCAGATGCAGGACCGAGGACCTGTTTTCAGGGACTTGCAAGGGGAGCAGCTCAGCAGTTGCTGGTGCAGCTGTTCACACCCCTCGGTACTGCTCCCACTGTCCGGCTCCGAAGGGAAGAGGTGGACGGGAGGGGCCGCTGCCCCTCTGCGACAGGTGAGGCAGCGGAAGCACCCAGAGGAGAGGTGACTTAGCTAAGGTCTCCCAGCTTTCTGGGCCTTCCCTGCCCCCAGCGGCCCCTCCACCCTCACAGGACGGTTAGGCGTGGCCACACCCTGTGGCTGGGTGGGAGCAGAGGCGGGAAGGGCAAGAACCCCCCTCACACGCCCCACCTGTGCCCTTGTCTTGCAGAGTGCTGACTCGGCTCCCCAGACCTCGGCAGGATGGAAGGTACGGGGGCTCCTCTCTCCTTTCCTGCTCACAGCCTGCACCTCAGTGTGCCCATCTGTGTAGGGGGTGTGCTTTGGGGAGACATTTGAGGAGGGTTTGCAGATGGCCCTGGGGCTACGAGAAGGGGCCTGTCTGGGGGCCTCCAGCATCTTCCTGCGGCCTCTCGCGGGATGTACCAGCTCCAGGATTCATTTTAGAAGGGATGAGGCCTCCTTGAGGCTCCTAAGGGCCCACAGCTCACTCCTACACTGGTATTTATAGAGCTGAATCTCTGGCTCTTGCTGGAGAGGGGGGCGGCGCTGGTGAGGGAAGGCCTGCCCTGTGGAGAGGCCCCAAGAGTGCAAATGCCAAGGCAAACAAGGACATGTCCCTGCCCCTCTCCCGCACCAGCGGGGGCAGGTCTTGAGGATGTCTGGGCCCTCCTGGCTCCTACAGGCTGGGACCTGGAGGGACACGTGGGCAGAGAGCCTGGCTGGCCCGCCTTCTGGCAGCACCACCCGTCCCATCTCTGGCGCTGGGCCTCGGCCTGGGTGGCTCTTAAAGGAGCCCAGCGAGCCTGGCTGCTGCGGCCTGAGGCCGGCAGCCATCCTTCCACCCCCGGGCCTCTGAACATCAGCTGCGCCTGGGCTGTGGCCTCCCCCCACACCCAGGCTTCTTCCCGCCACTCGGCAGCAGACAATGGGAACCCCCAGACGTCGTTCTTCGGCAGCTCCTCTAGACGTCCAGCCCCGTGGCCGGGAGGGCCCTCGGGAGCTGCCGAGCTCATGTCCCCATTGGGGCAGAGACGTCTCTCCTAAGGGTGCACAGCGAGCTCCTGCTTCCCTGAGAAGTGGGGAAGGCCGGGCAGCTGGGAAGAGGCCACGGCCGTAGTCCCAGCTTTGGCATCTCTGGAGCAGGCGCCTCCCCTGCCTCCAGGCCTCGGTTTCCCTCTATCCGGTGGGGCTACGGTCTTGCTGAGTTCTGAGGTAGAGCTTGAAACGTAAGCTCCCTCCCTCTCTGAGCAAGGGTTCCACATGCCCACCACAGCCCTCTTCCCCGGCAACCATCTCCAGGGCAACATATGTTGTGGTTGCCAGCTCTACACTGGTGCCGCCCAGGGAAGGCAGGCGATGGGCAGGCCCCGGGCCTGGGAGGGGAAGGGTAGGGGACACGACAGGACAGGACCATGGGGACCTGCTGCTCAGCGCCAGACCCCTGCAGCGTGGAAGACTCGAGCGCCAAAGGTGACTGGCGGCTCCGTCCCGCTGCCCACGGGGAGGGGCTGTGAGGGTTGGCGTCCGAGCGCCTGAGGGTCACTCTCACAGCCTGTGCTGAGCCCGTAGCCTCCAAGCCTCTGTGCCCGCGGGTCTCTCTGCCTGGACACCCTCGTCTCCCTGACGTGTCCCCGTCTCTAAGTTTTCCTCGCCCCATTACCGTTCGCTCGGGGCTGACGCATCTGTCCCTCTGATGGGAACGTGAGCTGTGTCTGTCCCTCTGCCTGGGGCCCAGCGCAGGCCTGGGACCCCAGAGGTGCTTCTGGCTCTGTATCCAGTGACTCACTGAGCTCTGCTCCCCTTTTCTCCCTCGCAGAGAAGCTGAGGAAGACCAAGATCGTCTTTGTGGTGGGTGAGTCCAAGGCAGGCGGGAGAGGCAGCAGGGAGGGCGGGGCTTCGCAGGCCCTGGTGCGAGGCTGGGCCTGGGGCTGCACCCTGGGCTCTGCCCCTGCTTCACTGGGTGACCCGGGCAGACCCTGTCCCTGCAGGGGTCCCGTTCTCGGGGCTTCTGAATGGGTGGGTGCTTGCAGGCGGGCCTGGTTCGGGGAAGGGCACCCAGTGTGAGAAGATTGTCCAGAAGTACGGCTACACCCACCTCTCCACCGGGGACCTCCTGCGGGCTGAGGTCAGCTCAGGCTCGGCCAGGGGCAAGATGCTGTCGGAAATCATGGAGAAGGGGCAGCTGGTGCCACTGGTGAGTGGGCCCCCAGGGGGTTGGGGGGTGATGGTGGCCCTGCGTGGACACCAGCCAGCAAAGCCCATGACACACTGGCAAGGCTGGTCGTGAACTTCCCTGGCTCTGAACCCTCCTGAGGGTCCCCTTAGGCAGACAATTCCTTCTGGAAGCTCCCAAGAGCCTCCAGGACCTGTCCTGCCGACCTCACCAGCCTCCCACCACCCTGGCCTTTCTGTTCCCTCTCACCGATCACACACCTTCCTGGCTGGAATGTTCCTTCCTCCTCGTCTTTCAGACCTTGCTGACTCCTCAGATTTGGACTAAGACCACCCCAACTTTATACTCCAGTAGCACCCTCTTCTTTGCCTGTATGACCCATGTCATGCTTGAAAACTATAAATCAACCGTAAATCAATTATCTGTCCCCTCAGCTGACTGTGAGTTTGCTGAGGGCAGGGAAGATCTGCTGTGTTCACAGCTGTGTGCTCAGGGCCCAGACAGGAGGCTGGGAGGAGGGGCTCAGTCGTATTACTGTGTGAATGAAGAAATGAATGAGTGAACAAACGAACGAATGATTCAATCCATCAATCAAGTCTTCACTGCTCACAGAAGGCTTCCTGGAGACGGAGGCTTGCGCGGGAAATCTGTGTTAGGGCAGAGGGTGTTTCCGGCTGTGGGGCAACGTGTGCAGAGGCCTGGGGACGGGGTGGAGGAGAGGGGCTCATGCCCCCCCTTCTTTTGCTGCGCCCTCAGGACACAGTGTTGGACATGCTCCGAGACGCCATGGTGGCCAAGGTAGATACTTCCAAAGGCTTCTTGATCGACGGCTACCCCCGGGAGGTGAAGCAGGGGGAAGAGTTTGAGCGGAGGGTAAGCACGACCTGGCGGAGCTGTGACGGGGACAGGCAGGCAGAGGCGGCTGTGACGGGTGGTTTTGAGCAGAGGGAAAGAGAGACGGATTGTGGGGGGTGGGAGGGTGGGCAAGGAGGGAGGCCAGGGGTGACTTTCTGGAAGTCTTTCTGAAAGTCTTTCTAGAAGTCTAGGAGGAAATGAATAGAAGGAGAGGAGGCACCAGGCTGGGGAGTTCACAGATCTGGCCGTAGGTTCCAGCTCAGCTGCTTGAGGCCTTGGGCCAGTCAGTCTGCCTCTCTGAACCTCTGTGTCCCCAACTGCAAAATGGGGACAGACAGCTTGCAGCTGCTTTGAGGGGCAGCAGGCATTGGAGAGAATGTATCCTTCAAAAATGGGGCTTGGCACCCCATAGACACATGATCAGAAGGGCAGGGAACAGCACGGGCAGTGCTGGAAGGGTCAGGCTGGTGTGGGGAGAACAGAATCTGTGGGGCAGGGCAACCGGGAGTGATGTGGGAGAGGGAGGTTCAGGCTGGGCTGAGGCCTCGAGTGCCACACAGGGGAGTCTGGTCTCCTCCCAGGCGCCACAGGGAGTCTGGCTGGAAAGAGTGAGCCTTGAGGATTGAGGGCTCTGGGCTGCCTGGCACGGGTGCCCCCCCGGAAGACCTTCCACAGGGTGGGAGCACCTCACCCAAACACACACATGTCCAGGCACATGGGCCCACAGGCATGCAAGCACACGTACATGTGCACACAGGTACAGAGGGACACTTACAGATGCACAAGGCTAGGGGCATATGCACACATGTACACAGGCATGTAGTACACACACATGCACACTCATGCAGCACGTGTGCATGGATGCAGTACATCCAGACACAGGGACCCACAGAGTTGCACACACACAGATGGGCACACGCACACGCGCACACACCCCCCCCAACGCCTCTGCTGTCACAGGCCACACGGGGGAAACAGATGGAGCTGCAGTGCCTAGGGGGAGGGAGCGGTCTGCTGACCTCTGGGGACTCGGGGAGGGCTTCTCAGCAGCGGAAATGCCTGCGGGGAGGATCGGGCATCTTAGGGGGCTGGGGCAGGCCGGACCTCCATCCCCATTCCCTGTCTCTGTGAGGCTGGGCCATCTTTGGGCTTCCACAGCTTTGAGCCTCATCCAGAGGGAGGATACTGTATTTCATGACCTCTAAGTGGCTGCAAGACCTCAAGAAAGTGTCTATCCTGGTCTGGGCCTCAGTTTTCCAATCTGTGAAATGGGGATTGGCTGGGCTTCCTTTGGGCTAGGAGGCCATGGCCATTGAGGTCAAATGCCAGGCAGCCCTGAGGCATGTCCTGATGTGCCAGCTGTGTGACGTCACCTCGGGCCCTCAGGGTCACATCTAGAAATGTGGTTAATGAAAGTCCCCATCCCTCCTGAGGCCGTTGTGGGCCCTACAGTGGGCGCTGGGCTTGGCACAGGGCCCAGCTCTGCTGTGGCCTCAGGGGGTCTGGGCACCTGGACTTCTTGGCTCTGGACACCAGGGGGCGCCTGGGTCTCACCGGACGGGGACTGGTCGGTCTTCTGGCCCTTCCAAATCCTCCCTGCAGATGAACGCTTATTCCAACGACAATGACATTGTTTAGAACCCCCAGAGCTCAGCAGTCCCTCGCCCCTTCACTCAGCCCCTATTCCTTTTTCAAGTTCATATCCAGCCCTGCAGGTGTAAAATGCGTCTACCTGCCCTCAGGGGCTCTGGGACTGGCTGGGAGAGGGACATTAAGTAAATAACCAGAGGCCCTCCTGAGACAGAAGCTGGAGGCAGACGTAAAGGGGATGGGCAGAGCACGTCCCAGAGAGCTGGGATGGTGGTGGGGTGGCATCGGCCAAGACTGCCCTAGAGGAATGAGATTTTAGCTCAAATCTGCAGGCGAGCACTTGGTACTGAGGGAAAGGGCTCCTGGCCGAGGTTCCCAGCATGAGTAGAGGCCAGGCAAGTGAGGGGGTGGAGGAGAGCCCAGACCTCAGACAGTCCGTGTGGCCGAAGCCAGGAGAGCCAAGGAGTGAGAAGCACGAGACGCGGGTGGGAAGGGTAGGTCAGGTAGGGAGTTAGGACTTTCTCCTGGGGGCGCTGGGGAGCCATGGAAGAGGTTTGAGCTGGGAGGGGCAGGGCAGGTTGGTTTTAGGAAGGTCCCTCAGGCTGCCTTGGGGAAAGGATTTGAAGGTCTGAGTGGGTCTCAGGTGGAGCCTCAGATGTGGGAAGCTGGGGAAGAGATGGCCCCAAGGGGCAGGAATGGGCCCGTGTAAATAGTGCTCCGCCCACAGATCGCACATCCTACGCTGCTGCTGTATGTGGACGCAGGCCCCGAGACCATGACCAAGCGGCTCCTGAAGCGCGGAGAGACCAGCGGTCGTGTGGACGACAACGAAGAGACCATCAAGAAGCGTCTGGAGACCTACTACAAGGCCACGGAGCCCGTCATCGCCTTCTACGAGAAACGCGGCATCGTTCGCAAGGTGCGGTCCGTGGGCGCCCTGGGAAACCTGGATCTTTACCTGGCTTGGCCTCAAATTGCTGTGACCTTGGGCCAGCCCTCCTGTCTGGGCCTTGGTTTCCCCACTGGTTGGATGAGGGGCTGCTGTCCACTGTGGCTGGGCCTGGGGAGCCTGGTCTGGCCTCCAGGGAAGGTCCGCCCTCTGCCTCAGTGGGGCCCACCCAGCCCTCCCCGGCATCCTGCCCTCACGGCCCATCTCCCCACAGGTCAATGCGGAAGGCACCGTGGACAGTGTCTTCTCCCAGGTCTGCACCCACCTGGACGCCCTCAAGTAGCAAATCTGGAGCCCCTTCCCCAGCTCAGAGCCCCACCCCACCCTCGTCCTGACTCAAGGCCTTCCCCGCCTGAGCTCAACGCCTCCACCCTGCCCGGCTGGAGCACAGGCAGAGGAAGCCACTTTATCCTGTTTTCATGGACAGCCGAGCACTAAAGGAATTTCCAAGGACATCCAGTTTTATTCCTTTTTCTTTGCTTCCATCAGGGATGATTCACGTGGCGTGGCCGCCCCAGCCTCGTGTCTCTGGCCCCTCCCCCTCCCATTCCTCCTCGGGCCCCTCAGCCCACCTCAGTCAGTGCCCCTCTCTTAGCTCCAGCGGAAGACCCAGGGCCCGTCCTCACACGCGGCGTGCTGGGCCTGGGCTGTGCCAGGCCCGGGGACGCTGGGTGACTGAGGCGTGGCCCTTGCTCTCGGGGACTCGTGGTCAGGCAGAGGTGGGCCCTGGCCTGGGTTCCTCTGCATTCTTGCCGTGTGGCCTTGGCCCTGAGCCCCTCAGCTCTCTGAGCATGTTTTCTGTCCCGAAGTCCCGCTGGGCACTGGGCCGGAGCAGGCAGCGTGGTCATGGCGGCGGGGGAGGCTTCCTGGACGGCAGGGGCAGCAAACGTCAGCCGACTGGGTGGGCAGTGAACTGGCCTCCTTGGTGCAAGAAGCTCTGAGGGTCTTGAAGGGGCACTGGGATTGAGTGGGGGGGTCATGGTCGGGGGTGCCTCCCTGACAAGGTGAGACCAGAAGGGTGTCCCACCATGTGGCCCTGGACAGGTCACAACCTGCCTTTCCTGAGCCCATTTCCAAATCTGAATTAAGCTCAGCGCCCCCTCCCCCTTCCCCAAAGTTAGGACGAGAACACACTGAGCAAGGGGTGTGGGTGGTCAGTTACCATGGCCTGTGGGACCGGAGACCAGAGCAGCCTCGGGGAGGGGCAGGGCCGGGGTGCTTTGGGGAATGCCCCAGAATCCCCCGGGGAGCACCATCTTCCCTCTTCTGTCCTCGTTCACTCTTTGACCTCATCACGGAGAAAGTCTCCACTGGTGCTCACGTGTCCCTAACAGCTGTCCCCAGCCCAGCCGGCTCCCTCTAAAGCCAGGAGAGCCTTCAGCGGGGCACCCCCGGCTGGAACGAATCCTGTGTGGGGCTGGTGGCCATGGTGTGTGCCCTTCTACTTTGGGCACGTGTGGCTGGTTTTCCATTTACAGTAGCTATTTAAACTTTCCTTTAAAATAAACATATTTAAGTTATAAAAGGTGAGTCTATTGAAAGAAGAACGTGAAATCAATAAATGATAGTACAAGGGAGTTAGGTTCTAGAAGGCAGGCATCATGCGGCCCTGAGTGGGGTGCAGGCTGAAGACCTCTGCAGCTGGTCTTTCTGTGCCCCATGCCAACTGGGGTGCGCGGGGAAGCCCCAACTCACTCTGTGACCTCCCACCTCGGGATCTGCATGTCGCATCTGTCAAACTGGGCTAAAACATGCACACACATGCACACACTCACACAGACACCTCCTCTGTCGATGTCGTCATGATCAGCGTGAGGGTGAGTGGAAAAACATGCCCACAATGATGAAAAGCTAAGAGAAATCCACCTGAGAAAATCGCCCTCATTATCTTCATTTTTTTAAAAAATTACAACTTCATTAATTCAGGCGTGTCTTCAGTTTGTGAAAACCTAAGCTGACCCAAACTACTCACCGTGGAATCACTTTATTCACTAAAACAAACAAAAAAACAAACAAAGCCCACTGTGCTGTGGCTCCCGGAACCAGGGCAACTGTATTCATCAAATTCCATCCCACCTACACAACCCAGACCAGCTCTGGGCAGCTCAGTGCACAGAGTTCAGAGGAGCCCCTGATGGTGGGAGTTGCCTTGAGCTGGAGCTCTGGAGTAGGGCCTTGAGGGTACCTAGGAGTTTGCCTCCCCATGAGACAGAGGGCCTGGAAGGGCAGAGGGAACAGCTCTGCGGAGCCTCGGAAGTAGAGAGGACCAGTTGAATGTGGGGAGGGCTGAGGCCTTAGAGGGACAGGAGTGCAGTGGAGGTGGGGCAGTAGCAAGAAAACAAGCCTGGTGGGTGGTGGGGAGCCAGGCTCTCAGGGAACTGAATGCCCACCTAAGTATCAAGTCTTTCCCCTAAGAGCAAAGGGAAGCTCAGAAAGAGCTTTGCTTTTTGTTCGTTTGTATTTTTAATATTTATTTAATTTATTTGGTTGCGCCGGGTCTTAGTTGCGGCAGGTGGGCTCCTTAGTTGAGACTCATGGGCTCCTTAGTTGTGGCATGTGAACTCTTAGTTGCGGCATGTATGTGGGATCTAGTTCCCTGACCAGGGATCAAACCCAGGGCCCTACATTGGGAGGGCCACCAGGAAAGTCCCCAGAGCTTTGTTTTTTAATGAAAAATTTCAAACAAGGTGAAAATTGGAGGAAGTGATATAATGAACAGTCATATATACCCATCACCGACATTTAGTAACTGGTAACATTTTCCATTCTTCATTGTTGTTTTACTTTTGTCAAAGTATTTTAAAGTAAATCACAAACATGAAAAAAGTTCACCCCTAAATTCTGACTTCAGTATGACTCCAATAAATGAGGACATTTTCCTATATAACCACAGCTCAGAGCTCCAAGAACACTAAGTCAACAGTAACATTGTGATAGATGATAATCAGACTACATGCAATTTTCCCCAATTGTCCCCCAAATGTGTCTTTGGTCAAACCAGGGTGCACTCCAGAATCAGACGCTGCATTTGGTTGTGATGTCCATTAAACCTCTTTTAACTGAGAATGTCCTTCCCACTCTGACACTGGCCTGTGAAGGGACCAGTTGTCCTGCTGAAAATTCCTCCTTCCAGATTCATCTGTTGCTTCCTCGTGGCGGGGTTTAATCAGCTCACCCCCGTTCCCTGAATTTCTTGTAAGCTGGAAGTTAGTTGTAGAGGCTTTGCAGATTCGGATGAAGCCTTTGGGGCAGGAATACCTAATAGGGGAGGCTCAGGAAGGGTTTTTAAACTGGGCAGGATGGTCAGATCTGCAGTGCTTCCAGCTTTAATCTGCACACATGTTTCCCTGGGGTCTTATTAAAAATCCAATTCTGTTTCAGCAAGTCTGGTTTGGGCGGGAGGCCCCAGGTGCTGGGCCACAGCCCGCACTTTGGGGAATTCAGAGAGGAGCTGCTCTGTGGAGGCGGGAGCCCAGGGAGGGCGTGGGAGGAGGGGGCATCTCCAGGGTCAGCGTGTGCTTATCCCCTAGTGGTGAGCTGAGAGGGTGGTGCGGCACTGGATCCGAGACACTAGAAGCTGTCACACTTTTTAGGTCTCTGGGGACACTCCAAGCTTGTCCCAATGTGCCGGAACATTCTAACCACCCAGAGGACTGGTGCAGCGCCTCTGTAACCTCAGGGTCTTAGACAGGGTGTGCTCCCAGGTAGGGAGGTGTCCTCAGATGCCTGCTGTGCACTGCGCCCCTAAGTCTTGGCCTCGGGGGCCCTGAGGGCTTGGCCGGAGGCGCTGAAGTGGGAGAGGAAGGAAGCGGGGAGCAGAGGAGGCCAAGGCTGTCGCCTCCCAGCCGTGAGAGGGGCCTCGAGTAAACAGGAAGGCCTGGCGGCTCCAGGGGGGTGGGGGGGCTTTGGAGGGGGGTTCAGAGCCCAACTGGTCATGCGTAGCAGGCAAGCACAGGGTTTCCTCTCTGGCAAGCAGACCCAGAGAGGCTGTGTGGCTTGCCCCAGGTCACACAGCGAGGCAAGGGCACAGGGCTAGACCCTCGCCTGCCTCTCCTTCTTCTGCCCCCATCCTGGGGCTCTGGTGCAGGGTCTCCTGCCTCTGTTGCCCTCTGTGGTTCATGGAGTACTGAAGAGTCTCTCCCCTTCTTGGGCCTCAGTTTCCCTTTCTATGAACTCAGAGACCCTACAACTCAGAGGTTCTAGAATCCTGGCCCAGTGGAATCCTTCTGCCTCCTAGGTGGTCTTCGTGGGTTCTGTAGACCTTGGGCATCGTCAAGTTTTATCATGAAGGTCAGCATCACCCAGGAGGTGGCAGGTACCAGGACCTTTCTTTGGGGAAAGAGAGGGAGAATTTGAGGGATTCCCCTCTTCTAGAATAGAGTCTGGCAGGACCACTGACCCTGGTCACCTCACTGTATCCTTAGGGAGTCATTCGCCCTCCTCAGAGATCCCGTCCCTAGGCTCAGAATGCCCCCAACACCCACACCCTGGAGACTCAGAACCACGACCTATGAGACCTCAGGCTGTGTAGCCCAGTGGCTAAGTCCATTCATTTACTGCATGACCACTTACTGAATGCCTGTCATGGGCCAGGCACTATTCTAAGCAATGAGGGTTCAGCAGCAAACAAAGCAAGGCCCTTGCCCTCCTGGAAGTTCTGTTCTAAAGAGGGAGACAGACAAAATAAACAATATACAGTATGTCAGATGGGGATATGTGCCTGGGGGCCAATTGCTGGTGTGGGAGGAGGGCTATTTACAATGCACTGGGAAGCCCTCACTGCCCATGTGACATTTGATCTGCAACTTAATGTATGAGGAGCAAGCAAGCCCTGTGGTTATCTAGAGGGACAGTGTTTCAGGGAGAGGGAACAGCAGGTGCAAAGGCCCTGCGGTGAGCCTGGGTTTGGTACGTTCAGGAAACAGCAAGGAGGCCAGCTGGAGAGGACTGAGAGAGTGGGGGAAGAGCAGAGGTGAGGGAGGGGACTGGGGATCCTCAGGGCCATTTGAGGGGCTCTGCCTTTTGTGCTGAGTGAGATGATTGCCTGCAGAGGGCGCTGAGCAGAGGAGGGATGGAACTTGACTTGGTTTTTTGTTGTTGTTTTCGGTTTTCTTGGCTGCATTGAGTCTTGTTGCCGCGCAGGTTTTCTCTAGTTGTGGCGAGCGGGGCTACTCTTCATTGCGGTGCATGGGCTTCTCACTGCAGTGGCTTCTCTTGTTGTGGAGGACAGGCTCTAGGTACGTGGGCTTCAGTAGTTGTGGTGGGTGGGCTCAGTAGTTGTGGTGCATGGGGTTAGTTCCTCCGCGGCATGTGGGATCTTCCCGGACCAGGGATCAAACTCGTGTTCCCTGCATTGGCAGGTGGACTCTTAACCACTGCGCCACCAGGGAAGTCCCTTGACTTGGTTTTAACAGAATCCCTTTACAGTGTGCAGAATGGGCTGGGAGCAAGGGTGGAAGCAAGGGAGCCCAGTGAGGAGGTGACTGCTATATTCCAAGAGGTGACCAGGGCAGTAGCTGTGGGGTGGTAGGAACTCCACAAATAATGGGAGTTTGGGGGAGGAGCCAACAGGATTTGCTTACAGGTTGGTTAAGATGCATAACAGAAAGAGTCAAGGTCACTGTTAAGTCTTGAGCAATGAGAGGAGGGAGCTGTCATGGTCTGAGATGGGGAGATGGAGGCAGGAACAGTCGGCAGGGGACGAATAGAGCCCAGTTTTGGATGTGTGAAGTCTGAGCCTGGAGCCTGGGGGAGAGTCTGGCTAGAGATGCAAAGCTGGGAGCTGCCAGTTACGGGTGGTATTTAAAGCTATTTGTCTGGATGAGGGCACCCAGGACAGTCCTTCTCAAACTTTAATGTGCACATGAATGCCCTGGAGATACTGTTGAAAGGCAGGTTCTGATTCAGCAGGTCTGGGGCAGGGCCTGAGAGAAACTGCCAGGAGATACTTAGATTCCTGGCGGGCCAGTGGTCAAGATTCCCCGCTTCCACTGCATGGGGCACGGATTTGATGCCTGGTCAGGGAACTAAGATCCCGCATGCCGCGCAGCTCGGCCAGACAAAAAAACAAAAGACTATACTTAGAGTAGCAAGCATCGCGGGCCTTATATTCTGTGGCCAGGACGCATGAGTGGGCAATGAAATCAATAGGGCGGCTAGTGATCAGCATGTGAAAGAAAATGGAACAGAGTAGATGCATATCATAAGGGTATAGATACCTATATGTAAGTTCACAAAATGTTTATCTGAGCCTGAGTCCCAGGGTTTGTGCTGGGACATGACGTCACAGTCACAGAGATTCGAGAAAACCTGACTTGGGAGTGAGCGTAAACGGAGAAGGGAAGAGGCCCAGGGTCCAGGCATGGGAGGATGGGGAGGAACCGGCCAGGAGGCAGATAAGGCGACCAGGGAGGTGGGAGGAAACCCAGGACGGAATGTTCTGGAAGCCAAGGAAGGAAAAGACAGGCCCAGATTTGAATTTATCCTCTGCTTCTCCTCAGCCCTGTCGTCCTGCACACCTGCACTTCGGTTTCCTCCATTGTAACACGGGGGCATGACGGTCTCAGCCCGTTAAAGTGGCTGTGAGGTGGCACTTGGCACAGGGCAAGTGTGTGAGTGGTGGAGCGATTCTGATTATTCTCCTGGGCTTTGAGCTCCTCCAGGCCCTCAGGCTGCTCTCCCATTGCGCAGAGGAAGAAACTGAGACCCAGAATATGTTAAAGTCTTGCCTGAAGCCACAAGGGCAGAGCCTGGATACCCTGACTCCCAGGCCAGTGCCCTCTTTCCTCTGCACCCACGTTCTCCCTTGCCCGTGCGGGTCTGGCCCTGCTCTTTTGGACAGCCCCTGGCTCCAGGCCGGTGCTGGAGACGGACCACCGCCTGGCGGGAGGGGTCCCTGGGGGCCGTCTAAAATTCCTCTGGCGGCCAGCAGCCAGGGCAGACGTGCTCCATCCCTTCCTGCAGCCCGGCCTTCCCGGCCAGCCAAGGGGAGGAAGGAGCAGAATTTGTGCACCTGCCCGCGGCGGGGGCCAGGCTCAGGCGCCTGGCTATTGGCCACATGTCTCTTTGGCGTGTGGCTAGGCGGCACCTGAAAACGTCTGTATCCGTCAGAGCCCCGGCAGGAAACAGATGGCACACCCAGCGGGATAATTTGAGGAGAGTTTAATGAAGGGTCTGTTGACACAGGTGTGGGCAGGGTGTAGGGAAACCACGAGGGACGGTGCAGAAGCCCGGGGCTGGCAGTGGCTGTGGGCCGTGACCGCCTCGGCCTGAAGGGTTGTGTGGAGGGGCCCAGGTCAGAGCTGTGGCCTTCAGTGCAGGGAGGCCACCAATTTGCAGTGACCCTGCAGGGAAGGTGCCGGAGGAATGAACCCTCTGCCTCCTTCCTGTCTCTAAACTGCGCAGGGGTGAGGGGGGTGGGAGGAGGTAGATGTGTTGAGATGGTGCGTGCATCTGGGTGGCACACAGGAAACCACTAACCCAAGGTCCGTCCCCGCCTGCGAGACCGTGTGACCGTGAAGCTTCCTGGGGACAGACAGCCCAGTCCAGGGACTGGCCTCTTCCACTGGGGAACACAAGCGAGGCTGACCTCTCTGTGCCTCAGTTTCCCTATGCCTCCATGGCCCCCGCCCCTGCCTTACCTTTGAGGGCACTTACGCTTTCAAGGGCCAAAGGGTCCTGGCTCTGTGCTGGGGACACAGCGATGCAGAGGCATCAAAGTCCCTGCCCTCGAGGGGCTTCTAGTCGAGTGGAGAGACCTATACAGCACAACTCACACAAGCTGGGGCGGGGGGGAAGCTCCCAGGATGCTGCGGGAGCTTCGAGGTGACCTCCTCTCACCCCTGGGGGTCCCAATCTCTTCCTTCCTCCACCAGGTCCCTGGAGTCAGGGCTGCAGGCCCTCCGGTGCTGCCTGTAGGTTTTTCTCTCCCTGGAAGTTTGCTGCCAGTTCTTCCTGTGTCCACCTGCAGCCTCTCCTGCTTTCTAGAGAAACCCAGCGGGTCTTGTTTACAAAGTGGGAGGGGATAGATTGTATGGCATGAGAGTGAGAGGGAGGGAAGTTTGACAAGAGCCTCCTATGGGGTCCATGTTACAGCCTCAGATGCCCCGACCCGTATTCCCGGCAACAGTCCCCCTCACCCAGCGACATCTGTCCTCCAGATTCAGCTCAGATGGGAGCAGAAGGGGAGGAGCCAAGCTTGGAGCCAGGCAGTCCTGGGGTCTCTAGTTGGGGGGGGTGTCCCCAACCTCAGAGAGCCTTGGGTTCCTCCTTTGTCAAATGGGACTGAGGGGTGGCTGTGAGGATTCATTGCTGATAAAGTGAACGCCTAGGGTGGAGCCTGGGGCAGAGGGAGAGTTCAGCCCTGGGGAACTGGATTAACTAACTGTCCCTGGGGCAGAGACTCTGGTTGGGGGGAACTTCACAGCCACCCAACTTTCCCCCACTGAAGCCTCGCTTTGTCTCGTGGTGCCCACCTCCCCATCTCTGCGGCAGCAGGAAAAGGCAGAGGAACTGCCACTCTCGGGGTGGCCCCCTCCGCTCTGTCACAGCTTTCCTGGCCTGCTGGGCTGGGATGGGTCTCCTGTGACCCCACACCCATGCCTGGCCAGGAATTGGCAGCACAGACGCAGGGCTGGGCAAGCATCCCCCAATCCCCACCCAAGGAGCCGCACCCGCCCTTCCCGCCCAGGGGTCAGCTTCTGCAGACACAAACACACTCCCCGCTCTGCCCTCTGCTCCCTCTGGAGGCAGCCAGGCTCCCGCCTTCTCATCCTTCCCTGGGCCTCAGTTTCTCCGTCTGTGACCAGGGCAAGTATGAAGAAGAAAAGCCCCTGCTCCATCCCCGTTGTGGGGCCCGCCAGCCCACACCGAGATTTGTCTTCTCAAAGCCTGCTCTGCCGGCATCATCTTTTGCTACAGAACCCTCCATGACTCCCCATGGCCTTCAGGAGAAAGTCCCAGCTTTCAAGGCCCCCCGCCCGGAGTAAGGCCAGAGTCTGCCCCTCCAGGCTTCCTGTCCCCACCACACTCCTGCTTGTCCCACGGTGGTCGGGCCACTTCTTGCCTCTGTGCTTTTGCTCAGGCTGGTCCCCGGCCCGACATGCCCACCTCACCCCTTTTTCTCCCCCCACCCCCCATCTCTCCCAGACTTCCACAGGCCAGGCCTAAATGCCACCTCCACCAGGCAGCTCAGGCTTCCTCCTCAGAGCTCCCTTGGGCCTGACCCTAAAGTGCTACCTGTGACCAGCCCCATGGTAGGCATGTAGTTGGCACTTAGTGTTTGTAAAACGAACAAAGGACAGTTCTGTCTCCCAGGCTCGGGGAGCACTGATGGGTGAGCACTTCCTGAGTGCCGGGCCCAGGGGTCTGCGCTGCAGCGCCCTGACCAGTGGAAACCTCACAACAGCCTGGCGAGGAAGGCATTGCTGCGCCCGCTTTACCAACAGGGTGACTGAGGGTGGGGCACTTGCTCGAGATCTCACAGCTCAGAGGAAGCACAGCAGGGTCTTGAACGTTAGAGACACCATTAAAATGTGTCCCCCAACCCCTTTCATTTAGGGCTGTTCTTTGCCCCTGAAGGATTTTCCAACCATGGAGGGGACAGACACAAAGTGGCCGTGGGCATGTCCTCTGTCCTCTCTGTGCCCTGGGACCTCAGCCCCAGCTGCCATGCTGTGCCAGTTTGGGAGTGTTCCTCCCCTATCCTGGGCCTCAGGGTCCCTGCTTACAAAACAAGGGAATGCCAGCCCGGTGTCCCACTTACATAAGCCAGCTTTGGTGCCCAATGAGACCTGTTCAAATTCCAACTCCACCATCTTCTTGGGCCAACAATCTCATCTCATCAGCTCTCTGTTTCCTCATCTGCAAAATGGGAGCAGGGAGTTCATGGAGCCAAGTTACACATGAAGCCCCCTGGGCAGGCCTGGCCCCTGAAAGTTCCCCTTGGTGGGCTGTTAGGGTGATTCTTTTCATCTGCTCCCCAATGCACCCCACCAGCCAGCCCTGGAGAGGGTGGGATGGGAGGGTGGGGTGTGTGGGGAGATGAACCTGAAGCCTGGGTCCTCCCACCCCACTGCCTCCCCCGCGGCCCAGGGCCCCCCACCCAGCGACAAAGCCCGTGGCACTTCCTCTCCCCGCCTGGCAGGCCGCCTGGCCCGGCCCCTTCTCTAAGGAAGCGCATTTCCTGCCTCCCCGGGCCAGGCTGGATGAGCCGGGAGCTCCCCACGGCTGATGATCAGACCCCAGCCTCCGTCCGCATCCACAGGCCGGGACCGCTGCCGTCCACGGGAGTCCCGCAACCCCTCCCCGCTCAGCCCTCGGCCGGCACCCCCCAGCCTGGCCCCGCATCCCTGTGCCCACTTCTCCTGACCTCGGCCGCCCCCTCAGAAGGCTGGAGCAGGGACGCCGTCGCTCCAGCTGCCTGCTCCCCTTGGGTCCCCGCGAGAGCCCACGCCGGCCCCCGCGCCCGCCCGCAGCCCTGCCCTTGGACACCGGATAAGGCCCAGCGCACAGACCCCCAGGTGGACAGCATGGACCGTGGCACGCTCCCCCAGGCCGTTGCCCTGCTGCTGGCCGTCTGCAGCCTCGGCCCCACAAGTAGGTGTCCAGGGACCCCGGGTGGGGAGACTCGGCCCCCAGGGCATAGACCAGGCCCCAAGTGTTCCCGGCCTCCTCCTTGTGTCCTGAGCTCATGCCCAGTGGAGCTGTCCTGGGGGGTTTGAACAGCCCAAGACAGATGCCATAGGGTGACCGACCATCCCTGTTTGGCAGGACAAAGAACTCTCAGCCTTAAAAGTCTCAGGCAAAGAGGGATGAGTTATTTACCTTAACCCTGGCTGCTCTGGCTTCTGCCCTCCCAGCCAAGTCCAGTTTCTCCCCAGGAAGCGCAGGTCTCAGAGTGCTGTGCAGCCCCTGGAGACTATCCTGCCCTCTCTGGGCCTTAAGTTTCTCATCTGAGAAACGGGTGGGATGGGAGTGCACGCGGCCTCACAGATAGATCGTGGGCTCTGGGTTCAAATCTCATGGCATTATTTCCTTGTGGTGTGAACTTGGGGAACTGCCTTCGGACCTCCGAGTGGGGATGGTAAGAGAACTCCCCTCAGGGCTGTTGGGAAGGTCGGTGGTGAGGCAGTGCTGGTAGAAAAAGGCAGGCTGGTTGTTTCTACGTTGTTGTTGTTTTATGATTAGTTTTAAATTCCTTCACCCTCACCTTCCCCAGGGCCTGTGAGTGGCTCCCAGAATCCTTCGGACGCAGTGCTCTCTCTGCCTCTCCCCAGCTCTCTGTTTCCCAAGAAGTGTGCAGGATGGGGGCCCAGGCCCAGGCTAGGGGTTCTGCCGAGGCTCCTCAGTCTGGGGGCTTCTCCAGGCGGTCATGGCCTCTGCTGCCTTCTGAAATGACCAGAGGAGGGGCAGTGAGGAGCCGGGGACTCCCAGCCCCTCTTCCCAACTTGCTGGGGGCCTCGCGGTGTCCTGCCCCTTATCCGCCTAAAGCCCCAGGACAGCCCTGTGGACGCCCCTTCACCTCCGGCACATCCAGGACCTCCTTAAAGGATCAGGGGTGGGGGGAGAATGGGATCAGCAGCATCCCCATCTTCCCCTAACCTGCAGCATTGTAAAGTCCTTAACTCTTGAGCTCTAAAGCTCTTACCACTGCCTCATTGATAGACAGGAAACTGAATCTCAGACAGTAAGAGACCCAGCAGGGATTTGGCCCAGGCCTGGGGCACCTTTGAGCACTTGCTCCCGACCACAGGTGACACGGCAACCCGTCTCCATACAGCTCCCAGTCACCCTGCAAGATGGCGGCCTTTATCGCCCCATTTTACAGGAGGGGAAGTGGAGGCTGTGACCTACGGAGTTCACACAGGCTCAGAGGGAAGCCCTACCTGAGCTCCAGGATAGGCCCCCAGGCCACCCTGCCTTTTTCCCACCTCCCCCGCATTCTAGCTTCATAAGAGTCTTCTCCTCTAGGTCATCAGAGAAAGATCCTCACGGCTCTTCAGGGCCTGGTTTTGAAAGATCGAAGGCAGTGATGTGCTGGCAAATAAGTAACATCGGGGTGGGGGGTAACGGTTGTCTACATCCGTGGTGTAAATGTTCCCGCACGGCTGAGGCTGATTTCAAGCTATCAACGCAGCAGGCTGGGAATTGGGGCGGCTGCACCATAGTAAACCTTTATCTACTATTCCCACCACACAGATATGACACACGTAGATAACCTCAAGAACACAGATAATGCAAAAGGGAATAAACTAATTAGGGAGTAATGAGTAATTGATATTTATTACCTTTTAAATGTATATGATTTATTTAATCGTAAGCCTATAAAATTTAATTTTTAATAATGGCTGTGTTTAAGAGCCAGTTGGAAAAACTCCTGATAATATACCAATCTGCCCCTGCGAGCAGGTACGGGCGCTCCAGGGATCATAGGGCTCAAGGAAAGCAGCCAGCCCAGCTCATCTACAGTCTGGGAAACTGAGGCCCATGGAGGGCTGATGGGATCAGGGCCGGGGCGTGGAAGCCAGATCTCCACGCCAGGGGAAGCGGGTGGGAGTACTAGTGACCCAGGCATCCTCATTCAAGCTGGAGGGGTTCAAAATGGGACCGAAATAGGTCCCCTAAAAGGGTCCAGGCTTCTGGGAACCCAGCTTGGCAGACTCTTTCAAAACCATAACTTGTGTAACAGACTCACCTTCAGAAGTCAACCCCATGGAGTTACTTGCCCAACTCTGTAAAGATGTATGGTCCATAAGGTACCTGTAACAAAAACCGGACAACTGGAAGCCACTCCATGTCTGCCAGCCTGGGCCCCGTGAAATGGAGACTGTGCAGGGGAACCCCACACGGCCATGACCAAGAGAAAGCTGGCCCTAGATCTATGCTGCTGTGGACATGTGTCTGGGACACTCTGTCAGGTGCCCAAACAGCAATGATTCCATTTCTATAAGAATAAAATAGTCATAACACACAATATTAACAAAGAAAACCCCAGGTCACTGTTCTTTAGCACTGGGTTCCTCCAGAGGATTTTCACTTTCTACGAAACACATTTTTGCCATGTTGGAATTTTTTTTAAATTGAAGTATAGCTGTTTTACAAGAATTTTTTAAAGAACAAATATTAGAGATTTTGTTTTGTTTTGGTTTGGTTTTGCTTAGACTAAATCTAAGCAACTGAAGTCCCATTTTATTTTAGTGTAAAAGCTGCTAGTTTTTGAAATAGATTAATTATACTAATTTTTATAAGCAGGCTATACACTAATCGAATTTTTAATTTTATAAAATTTTCCAAATACAAAAGATTATGTAAATTTTAATTGTACAAAGGTGGGTCAGAAATTATTCGCACTCTGGCTGTAGAATCTACAGACGTTTTAATATAACCGGAGTGTGGATAATTTTTTTGACTCAACCTCGTATTATCATTTAAGCCACTGCCATTTTTTTTCTCTTTCAGATTCTTTTTCTTTTCTTCTTTTCTTTTCTTTTTTATTGGGGTATAGTTGTTTTACAATGTTGTGTTAGTTTCTACTGTACAGTGAAGTGCAGTTCCCTGTGCTATACAGCAGGTTCTCATTAGTTATCTCCCAATCCATCCCACCCCCGCTTTCCTCCCAAGGTGTTCATATGTTTGTTCTTGTAGAGATTTTTAAAAAAGCAATCTAACCATATATTCACTTCAGTCCACTCCTCAAAGAAAACAGATAAGCGGGGAAAAAATGACATCCCCAGCTCTTTTATTAACATGGGCTCTGTTAGCATGCTGGTGGATTGCTTACTAGTTTTTGCCTAGCTTTCTAAGCTTTTTTTTAACGCAGGTGGATCACATTTGGAAATCTTGTGTACCCTTCTTATGTCCCAGAAGTTTTCTGTATTGTCACGTGGACTCCGTAACCATCCCACTGTGGTTCTAGAATATTCTCTCCCTTAAACATGCCATCTCATCGTTTGCCTAATGAATTCTTTATTGTTGAATACTTAGGTGGTTTCCCCTCTGGGGCCAGTTATAAATACCACTTCCATGCACGTTTTTGGTACATGCATCTTTTCCTGTATTTTGGAGTATTTCACTTGGATAGAGTCCCAGAAGTGGAGGTGCTGGGGTTCGTGGCCCATGGTGGGTGGCTGGGATCTAAGAGTGTTTCCTAAGTGTGAATGAGCGTTTGCTGGAGGATGGGGTAGAGGTGTGACTTAGAGTCCCCTGTACTGCCGGCAACTTCCCACTTGCCAGGAGGAAAGGGAGGTTGAATCAGGAGCTGTGTGAATCAGGAGCTGTGTGAACCAGGAGAAAGTGGGTCCCTGGGGACAGTCAGGGCATGACCATTAAGGTTCTCACTTCAACCAGACAGATGGTGACACTAAATCAGAGGGAGAGAAAGAATTGATCTCTCTCTCTCTCTGTCTCTCTCATGGGCACAGATGGGTTAGTGCTAGGCCCTCTAAGGACAGTCCTGGTCTATTTATTTGCTCGATGGCTTGACGAGGGATCTGGGTAAGAGGGAAGGACCACCTCTTCTGTGTCCCTCCCTAGTGCATCAGGCAGCCCTTTGTCTCTGTACCCAGATTACCGTTGAGGAAATTGAGGCTCGGGACAAGTGATAGGTCCAAGCTGTCTGCTTCTCAACCCAGCTTCTTTTCCCTGCACCTTTGGTGGCCTGGGTGGGTATGGGAGGCTTGAAGCGCTGATTGCCCTGGCTCTGGAGCCCTCCCCCGCCCCCCCCCCCCTTCTAGCTTTGGGGCATCAGCCCCAGAAGCTGAAGAAGAGCCTCATCCAGGGCTGAGCGGACTTCAATACCTGTGACAGGGATGGGGGTGAATGCCAGACACTGCTCTAGGCTGGTTATGTGTACAATCAGACTTAAGCTTCACAGAAGCCTGATGTAGCAGGCACTCCTGTTACCCCCATTTTACAGCTGAGGAGACTGGGGCACTGGCAGGTGAAGGAATTTCCCTGAGTAACACAGCTCAGAAATGAGCAGCTGGGGCTCAGGCCCTGGACCTAACCATACACCTCAGGGGAGACGATGAGACTCTCTGTTGTCAGATCTTCTCACCCCACTCATTAGGTTTGTTTCCTGCACCTCCAGTGGCTCTCCCACCTAGAGCACAACTGGATGGGCTTTTCTTTTTCCTTTTTTAAAAGATTTTCTTTTGATGTGGACCATTTTTAAAGTCTTTATTGAATTTGTTACAATATTGCTTCTGTTTTATGTTTTGTTTTTTTGGTGGGGAGGCATGTGGGATCTTAGCTCCCTGACCAGGGTTCAAACTTACACCCTCTGCATTGGAAGGTGAAGTTTTAACCCCGGACCACCAGGGAAGTCTCTGGATGGGTTCTGATGAGAAGATTTTCACAACAGGGTTTTGAAGGATGAATAGGAGTTGAAGAGAAGTGGTCAAATAAAGGAAGCCCATTAGTCTGGGAAAGGGCATGGCAAGGGCAAGGAACAAGGTGTGTTTGAAGGAAAAGTTCACATCTCCCCACTGCTGGACGTAAATAACCATGACAGCGGTTGCCAGTTCCTCACACGTCAGGATCCTGCTTGGCATTGGGCACATGTCACTTTACCAACGTTCTCACCAACTTGTCGATGAAGGTATTTTGGGTATCACCATCCCCATTTTGCAGATACTAACACTGAGGCATGGAAAGGAAGCTGGAAGGCAGCAGAATCAGGATCTGAACCTTCGGCATCTATCAGATCCCTGTGCTTTTTTTTTTTTTTAGGTCTTTATTGGAATATAATTGCCTTACGCTGCTGTGCCAGTTTTTGCTGTACAACAAAGTGAATCAGCTGCATCCACACATATATCCTCATATCCCTTCCCTCCCGCGACTCCTTCCCACCCTCCCCATCCCAGCCCTCTAAGTCATCACTCATCATCGAGTTGATCTCCCTGTGTTATGCAGCAGCTTCCCACTAGCTATCTATTTTACATTTGGTAGTGTATATATGTCAATGCTACTGTCTCATTTCGTCCCAGCTTCCCCTTCGTCCCCCACCCCATGTCCTCAAGTCTGTTCTTTACATCTGTATCTTTATTCTTGCCCTGTCACTAGGTTCATCAGTACCATTTTTTTTAAGATTCCACATGTATGACTTAGCACACGGTATTTGTTTTTCTCTTTCTGGCTTAGTTCACTCTGTATGACAGACTCTAAGTCCATCCACCTCACTATAAATAACTCAATTTCATTCCTTTTTTATGATTGAGTAATATTCCATTGTATATATGTGCTACATCTTCTTTACCCATTCCCTGTCCTTTTTAAAACTCCACTCCAGGTTGTGGAGTGTGGCCTTAACCCACAGACATCGGGAAGCCCAGGACGTACTGGGGAAAAGAGTGTTGAGGTTTCCCTGATGGCCATACCCAGGGGCAGTGGTTGGGCTGGATGCGGGGAAATCTTTGAGGCCATGATTGGCCCCTGAAAGGAGCAAAAGGTGGCTGGGTGACTAAAGAAGAGAAAAAGCAGAAAAGATCCTTGTCAAAGAGGATCTGCCCTGGTTTCACGAAATAATCACAGCTACTGTGTGCAGAACACTGGGTACCAGGCTCTGTACATGGGTTACCTCACGCAGCTGACACACAGCCTGTGAAGTGGGTGCTGGGTGCTAGAGCTGGATTGTCTGGGTTCCAATACGGGCCCTGCCACTTAACAGCTGGGTGCTCTCAGGCAAATTCTTGCACCTCCCTAATCTTCAGTTTCTCCACGTGTCAAATGGTTATAATAACAGTAGCGCTGCGGTGAGCATCAAATGAATGGACCCATGTAAAGCCTCAGAACAGCCCCTGGTACCCAGTACGCATGACTGAAGCTGTTTTGCAAATGGGGAAACTGAGGCTCAGAGAAGTTAGGCTTTTGTCCAAGGTGACCAGCTTTTTAGAGGCAGAACTGGGATTTCGCTCAGACTGTCCGGCTCCAGAGCTGGCTTTGCTTGACCGCCATCCTCTTGGCCTCCCAAGGTGCTGGGGGTGGCCATTTGGAAAGCCCCCGAGGTGGCTCTGTGCTCATGGGTGGGAGAGGAGAAGGAAGGGACAGAGGTGGCGAGGTGGCACTCCAGCTGGTAGGTCTCTCACTCAGCCGGTCACCCAGGCCCCCAGTGGCGCCTCCTCCGACCCAGGTCCCAGGAGCTCCGGAGTTTCCCTTGGTGCCAGGAGATTGTTTTCAGCTCTGTCTGGGCCCGCCTCCGGCTCCGGGAGACAGGCCCCGGGCGTCACACTCCCTCCTGTCTCCCCATTCTCGTCTGCGGGGTGGGGGCGGCCAGGACTCGAAAAGGCCCCAAAATAAATGGACCTCTTATCTGATCTCCCAGCCTGGCCCGTTATCTGATCATTACATAATGGCCAGGCCTGTGGCCTCTCCCGCTGACGGCATGGAGGAGGTGGCCCCAGGCGGCCCCGGGTTGCAATCCGGGAGGAACTGGGGTTCCTGGAAGTCTGGGGAGGGGGCAGGGAAAGTCTGAAGGGAAGGAGGAAGGCGCTGTGCTAATCTGCAGGCCAGACCCCGGGTCGCGTGGGGAGAGGGAGGTCCAAGCCTGGCCGGGTCAGCCATGTGTGCTGTGTCTCTGGTACATCCCACATCTCCAGGCCTCGGTCTCCCCATCTGTACAGGAGGACTAGGTAACAGCCAAGATGTCTGTGTTCACTGATAGGGACAGGGAGCGGGTAGGGAGCACTGAGGAGCTTGGTGGGTCCCGAGGTGGGGGAGACAGCAGATGGCACCTGCCCTTGAGTCTACGGGAGCCTGAGACACCAGTGGCCTCCCTCTCAGAGGCCCCTCACCCACAGGCCGCCCTGTCCCACCACCTCACTACCCCGCTAGGACCATCGATTCTTCTCTATTGGCTGAAGTCGATTGAAGAATTGTGATAAAAAGAACTGTCATATGCCCTGTCCCGCCTCATGGCTTGCGTGGGTTCCATTCTTACTGTCCTTTTACTGACAAGGAAACTAAAGCCCAAAGTGAAATAGTTCGCCAAAGCCACATAAATTAGTACGTGCTGGGCCTGAGATTCAAACCCAGGTCGCCTGGCCCCAGGGACCTTGCTTTTAATCTAAATGCCTTATCACGCAGGCACTCTGGAGTCCCTGGCATGCAGGACAGGGCCGGGGCGAGGACTTATAAGCCAAAGGTCCTCATCTCGAACTTATCCTTCCCAAGGCGCTGCTGGCGGGTGGTGTGGCTGTGGCCGGGGTGGCCGTCTTACGTCCTTCTCTGACCCCTGGGGTCCTGAGCCAACAAGGCGGTGGAAAGGTGGGGAAGGAGGCCGGGTTAGGCCAAAGACAGCCCAATCGCCCGGATTCGGAAGAAGCCTCCCTCCTCCCTCCTCTGAGCTGGCGTCGGCTGGACGTGCGGCCAGGCCCTCCGCGCCCATCTTTGATCTCCAAGAAAACAGGAAGTGAGCGCGACAAGACGGAGACACAAACTTCCAAACAGTCTCCCCTTCTCTGTCCTCCTTCCCTCCTCTGGAGCCCCCCCTTCCTCGGCACATTCCTTAGGACGAGGTGTAGGGGCCTCATTTCCTCTTCCTCCTCTGCTGGGTCAGGGTGAAATTCCATTCCCTTCCCTCAGGACCTGTGTTTCCGGGCAGCAGGCCCTGCGGCCTGCTCCGGCAGCCGCCCTCTGACCTGGGCTCACTCTGTCCATTGGGGCCAGGAGACACTCAACCCTCCTTGACCCGTTCCTCCCACCTCCTTGAGGCACAAGAGGGGAAGTTTTGTCTCCTGATCCTTTGGAGTGAGCCAGAGGCTGGGATGTGCGCATGTGTGGGCCCTGCCACACATTCAGGGTTGCCAGATGTAGCAAATGAAAATTTAGGATGCCCAGTTTAAATCTTAATTTCAGATAAACAGTGAAAAAAATTTTAGTATAAATATATTCCATGTGGGACTTCCCTGGTGGCACAGTGGTTAAGAATCCGCCTGCCAATACAGGGTACATGGGTTCGATCCCCGGTCCTGGAAGATCCCACAGGCTGTGGAGCAACTAAGCCCGTGTGTCACAACTACTGAGCTCACATGCCACAGCTGCTGAAGCCCATGCACCTAGAGCCCCTGTTCTGCAACAAAAGAAAGTACTGTAATGAGAAGCCCGCGCACCGAACGAAGAGTAGCCCCTGCTTGCCACAACTAGAGAAAGCCTGCACACAGCAACGAAGACTCAATACAGCCAAATAAATTAATTTTAAAAAATTCCTTTCACTCTTAAAAAAAAAAGTATATCCCATGCAATGTTTGGGAGATAATCATACTTTAAAAATTATTCATTTTTTATTTATTCATACATAACTGGGTGTCTTGCATTTTATCTGTCAACCCTACGCCTACTAGCACTCTGACCTCAGGCAAGAGACTTTTCCTTTCTGAAGCTCAGTTTCTTCATCTGTGGAATGGATATAATGATATCCACCTTGTAGGGTAGCTGTGAAGATGCAACAAAGCCCTTAGTACCAAGCACCCAGCAGGCACTCAGAAAGTGGGAGTGATTGTCACCACCTTGTTCTTAACTGGCCCTCCCTCCGCTATGCTTCCCCAACAGGTCTTGCAGAAACAGTCTATTGCGACCTACAGCCTGTGGACCCCAAGGTGACATACGTCATGAGCCAGGTTTCTGAGGGCTGCGTGGCTCAGACCCCCAACGCTACCGTGGAAGTCCACATCCTCTTCTTGGACTTCCCAAGGGTGAGTACCTGATGGCAGGGTCAGTGGGAACCCAGAGGATGGTCTAGGGCTGATGAGATGAGGGGAAACTTCCTTGTGGCTGTCCCTGGGGCAGTGGGATGCGTCCTCACCAGGGCCCCTGCCAGGAGGGTGACACAGGCATCTTACAGGGCCTGTAAGGGGTGGCATTTTTGGGGCAATCTTCTTCTTCTTTTTTTTTTTTTAATTTTAATTTTAATTTTATTTATTTATTTATTTTTTTTGGGGGGGTACACCAAGTTCAATCATCTGTTTTTATACACATATGGGGGCAATCTTCTTGATGCCCCCACAAGACCCAGGCGGGAAGAGCTGCGTTTGGCCAGCAGCGAAATGGAGAAGAGCCAGGCGAGCTGTCATTTGTGCACCTCCAGTGACGGGGAGCTCACTGCTTCTCAGCGGACACAGCTCTGCTCTAGGCAGCTTTGACCTTGAGAAAGTGCTTCCCTCAGTTGCGTGCAAGTCTCCCTCCCTGGAATGTCACTCATTGAACATCTGTGACCTGGCTAGGCAACCCCCCCTCCAGAGACGGGAGGCCGGTGATGTCACCTCGGAGACTCTTCTCCCCCCACCAAGAAGGTCCGCCATGAGTTTGTCTAAGTCCCTCTTGATAATAATACATTTACTGAGCACTTACTATCTGCTAGGTACCGTGCTAGGCCTACTAAGTACCAGGAACAGAGTTAAGCACCTTACATGTATTAAACCTCCCCAGGGTCCATCTGTCAGTGTTTGTTTCCCCACTTTTTGGGACCCATGGCAGACCAAGAGAGATGAAGTGACATGCCCAAGGCCAGAGTTCACTAGATCCCCCGAGACTCCAAGCCAGGCCGTCACCTGGGTCCCCAGTGGAGCTCAGTGTTCAGCTGGCGCTTGGCCCGCCTGGGCTGGCGGCCACACCTGGCCGATGCGGCCTCAGGTCCTGATAGCGATTTAGTGGTATCAGCTCGGGGTAAACGTGTGGCCCCCAAAACAGTTAGGTTGCCCTGCATTTGTGCGGTGATAAGACAGTGCCAAGACCACCAATATCGGGGGGCCTGCTCCCCACCACCCTGCCTGCTATGGGGACTGTGGGCCTCGATAATCCCCAAGGAGCAGATAGCACCAAACACACGTTATGTGGTTTCTATAGCCATTGTAATGTTTTTCAAGTTTGGTAATGATATGGAAAATGAGATTGCCTTCTGTAAGTTCATTTCTTTCGTTTGGATGCTCAGGTCTCTGCCTCCCCTGGGTGACTGGGACGTCCCCAGCCCCAATCACTCAACAGTGGGCCAGAGTCAGAGAAGGCTCCTGGCCAAGCACCCAGGTCTATGGGAGACAGATGTGTGGACAGACAGCCAGGACCCAGATAACTGGTGCTTTCTCGGGGAGCGCAGGGCAGGGGTAGGCCAGCTGCTATGGGATTAGGCAGGGTTCCCTGGAGGAAGCAAGGAGGCTAAGAAGGGTCAGAGTTCACGGAGTGAAGGAGGCCTCAAGGAAGGGCAGAGGATAGAGTGAACGCACAGGCGGGGGAGCAGGACTCGGGTGGGGTTGGCATGTGCTTTGCTGTGTCATGAGCTTACAGTTCACCTCAGGGCAGGGCTGGGGAGATGGACGAGGCCCTGTCGCCATAGTCAGGGGTTTGGTCTTCATGCTGTGGGCAGTGACAGTCATTGGAGGGTTTTTAGGGGCAGGACAGGGCGCTGCTGTACCATGTCATCCTAGAGCTCATGACAACAGAATCTCTCTGTCACACTCCGCCTCTTCCAGAGAACTCAGTCCATGGAGTGTCCGGCTTTTAACCCAAGGAGCCGGGCTGCAGGCTGCAGGACCGCCGGGCCTGTTTGTTTGAGGGGCTGATGGAGAGAGCTGGGGTTCAGGAGATGGGGGCTCCAGTCCTAGATCCGTCACTGGCCAGCACCTTGTATCGTGCCTGGCATGTAGCGGGGGCTCCTTCTCCCCAGGCTCCAGTAGACACACACTTCTTGGGCTCAGGAACTCACCAAAGAATCATGGAGTAGCAAAAGCTGGCCCAGGGCCTGGAGTACACCATGACTGTTCAATGGGTGAAGAAATGAACGAATGCACGGCCACGGGACCTTGAGGCCAAGGTTAAGAGCATGGGCTCTGGAGCCAGACAATCTTCGAATTGAACCTTTCCCCCAACCACGACCTTGGGCCACCTCTGCAAGCCACCTAGCTCACTAGGTGCTAGTCACACCTAGCTCACAAGGCGGCTGTGAGAATCCAGTGGGGTAGCACAGGCAAAATACTGAGCACGGGCCTGCCCAGAGCCACTCTCGATGTACAGTAGCTGTGCCTGTTGTTACTATACCGTCTCCTCTGTGGGCTCCGCGGCTCCCCTGTCAATACCCTCATTCGGCTGGGCACGCTACAGTATACAGAACATCTTCAAGTCAGTCAACTAATTCTATCCCTATAGGTTGCTGCTACCAGGTGGCTGAAGTGGGGACTGTGAATGCATTTGCAGAGGGGGCAGCTGAGGTCTAGCCCGATGGAGCTGGGTGCCCCTGGCCTTCTTGCCCCAAGGGTCAAGTCCATGATCCCACCAGACCTACTGCTGTGATACCAAAAGACCTGTGGTTTCCCTGGGAGGCACCTTCCCCTGCTGGCAGCCCCCAAGAAGGGGGTCTACAGCCCTACAATCCCCCTCCACCAGTCCTTGCCAGGCGCTTGCTCTGTGCCCAGCCTATGCTGGGCATTGATGGTGCAGAGAGAAAATGGATCTGGCCTTTGCCCTTGCGCCACTTGCCGGGGAGGCAGAGGTCAGCAGCCCCGGTACCGAGTGATGGACTCGGCAATTGGGGAAAGGGAAGCCAGGGGCTGTGGGCCCCCGGAGGATGAGCACTGAGTGTGGAGGGAAGGAGGCATTAGGGAAGAGACTCCCAGGGTCTATCCAGACAGAGAGGGGCGTCAAGGTCATTCCAGGCAGAGGGCACTGCATGAGCAAAGGCCTAGAGGCAAGAATCACAAGCTGGCAGCAGCAGTGTAGGTGGCGACTGTCTCAGCAGCCAGCCCAATTCCTCTCGACCTATGGCTGCCTCCTTCAAACCCCGGCACGGAGAAACAGCTTTCCCGTCCATCGCTGTGTGGCCTCTAAATCCTCAGATTTCCTGTGGGTGGGCAGCAGATGAGCTGTGGCAGCCAAGAGCCTCGGCAAAGAGAGGTTTGGGGTGTGTGTGTGTGTGTGTGTGTGTGTGTGTGTGTGTGTGTGTGTGTGTTGGGGAGGTGTGCAGACAGACGAGGGGGCCGCTGGGCAGGGGCTCTATCTTGCTGGGTCCCCAAAGGGCAGGCTGGAGCCTGGATTCCGGGAGGGGGCCCAGGGTCACATCCTGACCCGCGGAGACAGGAAACCGGCCTGGTGTCTCAGCGGCTCCCGTCAGGCCGACAACACTGATCTGTCCTCCCAGCAAACCGCAGGCAGCCAGGGCAGAGCTGAGACAGCCGCTGATTCACCCTACTCCTGGGCAAACTCGGGGAGCTGACGACACCTCACCCACCCCCAAGAAGACGGAACCAACTGGGCTCTGGCGCTGACTCCCTCCTGGCCAGGGGGGCAGACAAGGCTGCTCAGGCAGAGGGAGGGCAGGGGGGCCACGGGCTCCCCCAGACCATCCTGGGAGGCTGTGAAGTGCTGTGGAAGGCAGTGCCGCCCTCAGACCTGGGCAAGGGGGCCCCTGCCTGGGACCCACAATTTGTAGCCCCTCTCTGGCCCTTTTCCAGTTGCATCCACCCTGCCCCAGGTGGGGAATCTGCCAAAGGGAATTGCATCCCTTCCCTAGTCCCTGGCCCGGGTATCCAGGACTACAGAATTCCCTGCCCAAATGCTCTGAGCCTCCTCCCAGGGTTGGATGGGGTGCTTTCTTGTCCTTTCCTCTAGAGGGGACACTGCATGGTTGGGGTCAGCTCCCCTAGACCTGAAGGCTGGGTGAGGTGAACAAGGGTGGGCATTGATGGTGCAGAGAGAAAGCAGATCTTGTCCCTGTCCTGGAGCCACTCCTGGGGGAGGCAGAGGTGGGCATCAGCAGCCCTGGTACTGAGTGATGGAGTCAGCAATGGGGGAAGGGGTACAGGGGGATGAAAGAGGGTGAGCCTGGCAGAGCTTGGGCGTCTGGGCTGGTTGTCCACATGTGTCCACATGAAAAGAAGCGGGTGGGCTGGGGCCAGGGACTGTCATATGTGCTCTTGTCTCAGGCCTTGCAGATATTAGGGGCAGGCTTGGTGGAGTGGCATGGGTTGGGGCCAGACAGACGGGCAGGAACTGCATCTGCTCTCTCAGTGCTGTATTCCCTGTGTCCAGCTCAGGGTCAGTCCAGGGATAAATATTGGATGGAAGGATGGATGGATGGATGGATGGATGGATGACTGGATAGATGGATGACTGGTTGGATGGATGGATGACTGCATGGATGGATGGATGGATGAATGGATGGATGGATGGATGGATGGATGACTGGATGGATGGATGACTGGATGGATGGATGGATGGATGGATGGATGGATGACTGGATGGATGGATGACTGGATGGATGGATGACTGGATGGATGGATGGATGGATGGATGGATGGATGGATGGATGGATGGATGGATGACTGGATGGATGGATGACTGGATGGATGGATGGATGGATGGATGGATGGATGGATGGATGGATGACTGGATGGATGGATGGATGGATGGATGGATGGATGGATGGATGACTGGATGGATGGATGGATGGATGGATGGATGGATGGATGGATGACTGGATGGATGGATGGATGGATGGATGGATGGATGGATGGATGGATGGATGACTGGATGGATGGATGGATGGATGGATGGATGGATGGATGGATGGATGGATGACTGAATGGATGGATGGATGGATGGATGGATAGATGGATGGATGGATGGATGGATGGATGGATGGATGGATGGATCAGTGGGCAAATAATGGAAGGAGGGAAAATATACGTGTGTCTAAGCATTTGCTGATTGGCCACCTCCAAGAGGTGAGTGGTGTCACTGGTCGCTTGGGGGTGTTAGTCTTGTTCTCCACCAAGCACCTGGACCACAGAGTTGTGCCTTCTTTCCTGTCTCCCTTTGAGAGCATTTTAGCCCCAGGCTGGGCCCAGTGCTGTTCTCCCAGACAGACAAATAATCTGGGGAGGTGGGGAGGACATGGGCTGACCAGGGACCTTCAGCTGGGGAGAGTAGCATACCTCTCCCAAGAGTTCTGGAAGCCCACTCTGTAGCCACCTGGCTGGAGACCATGACTCCCAGATGCCAAACACTGGGAGCCCCAGGAGGCAGGATGGAATCTAGGGGCCACACAATACTGAGCCCAACTCCTCCCCACGCAGATGGAGAGACTGAGGTCCAGAGAAGGGATGCTGCAGGCAGGCGTGGCTGAAGCAGGTCCCAAATCCAGCTAATTGCTGCCTAGCTCTAATGCCAACCTCCTCAGCCCCCAAATCACGGCACTCCTCTGGAGGAGCAGGCAGGGAGGGAACTGGAGGCCGTGAAAGCCAATCTACTACCATATATTTAGCTGAATACTGGACAGCCTGCTTTGTGGGCAGAATCTCACTGAATCCCACAAGACTGTGAAATGGGTGTATTGTTCAGCCCATTTTCCAGATCAGGAAGCTGAGGCCTAGAGAGAGGAAGTAACTGCCCATGGTCACGGGCTAATGACTGAGCCCGGGTTTGAATTCAGGTCAGTCTGGCTTTGACTCCCTTTGCCTGCTACCCTGCCTGTATGTGCCGTCTGAGCCTGCTGGGTGGACAGAGGGACGGCTGGCTCCAATCTGGCCGGCTCCAGTCTAGCCCTAGGAGGGTGGGGGCTGCAGGCAGCCCCGAGGCTCCACTCCTAGAAGAATTGCTGGAAGCAACTTTCTATAAGTGGCTACTAGTGCTCAGGGCCTCCTCACTGAAATCCCCCCTTCCCGCCACTGACTGCTGGGCCAACAATGGCATCTGTGGGACACAGGCACAAAAATAGAAACGTGGTCTCCCGCCCACTGGTTCAGGGAGGGGGCCGGGACAAGCCCAGGCCAGCCCAGTTTGCAGAGCTGGGGGTGAGGGCATGGCTGGCCTGCCCACCTCGGCTGGGCTCCCAGAATTCCCAGGATGCCATAGGGAAGACTGGGAGCCTGGGGTGGGGGCAAAGCAGGCCCCTTTCTTTGCCTTTAGCCTCTGGGCCGGGAGGGAAGAGGGAAGTCTGCATGTGAGGGACCATGTGGATGAGTCAGGGCCATGAGATGGAAATGTTTGCTGTGGAAACCCTGACTGGGTTTTTCTGGTAACTAGCTGGCCTTCAACTCTGCCCGGGAGCTCAGAGACCCCAGGGAGCCCAGCCAGCCGAGCTTCCACATGGCTCACTTGCTGTGTGGCCCTGGCCCCTGCCTGCCCCTCCTTTGGCCTCAGCCCCCACACCCTTCCCAGCCCCCAGCTCTACGGGGAAGGACTTGGCGACAACTGAGTGGGAGGACTGGTGTGTGAGTCCTGGGAGCACAGCTGGCTGTCATGAAAAACGTCACCAAGTTCCAGTCTCCTAATTCCCTCGCCCTCAGCGTGACCCAACCCTGACCTCTACTTCTTTTTTTTTTACTTCCTTTATCCAGAGCCCCGCCTGGTTTTGGTTCCCAACCCTGTCCTACCTCCATTTCACAGATGGGGAAACTGAGGCACAGAGAAACAAGGATAGTTGCAGAGCAGTGGCAGGAATGGATGTTCACAGCGCTCTTTCCTCCCAGCTTGGGGGCTGCGCTCCCAGACGCTCTGTCACCGGCAGTGCTCTTGGCCTGCGGGTGTCCACCCGAGGGCAGAGAAGGGAATCTCCTTGTCCACAGCAGCCGTGGCACCTCCAAACCACAGGGCCCATCTATTCACCATGCATGGGCCTCAAGATTCACTCCTCTGGGGGAGGACAGACAGGTGGGGCTGGACAGTGATGCACTGTGGGGCAGTCTGGGAAGCGGCAGGGTTGAGAGGGAGAGCACGGTCCAGGTGAGCTGCCCAGGGGTCCAGGCACCCACTCTGGCATCAGGCTGATGTGCACTGGGCGCCTGACTTCACCACTCACCTTGGCAGTGACCTCCCTGTCCCTGCATCTGTGAAATGGGAATGTACCTGACCCTGTTTCAGTGGGAGCACATGCAACATGCACAGCACAGGGCCGGGCACAGATTAGGTGGAACCATGTGAAGTTACTGATATTTGAGTGTTGTTTTTTTAATAGTTTTATCGTGAAAACATTTGCCCGTTTAAAGCGTACAGTTGAATGGTTTTTATCATATACACAGAGTTGTGCAATCACAATCGATTGTTCAAGCTAATAGCACGTAGGCAGTTAAGGTAAGGAAGCTGGGGTAGGCCCGTTCTCGAAGGTTCTGACAGGTCAGCAGTGCCCGGCCCTTTCCTGACACCATCGACGTGGGTCTCCCTTCACTCCAGTTAATTTTAAGTACTGATCACAATCCTGGAACAAAATGTCAGTTCTGACATATAGATTGGTATTTCATATTTTATCAAAATATATTAAATCCAGTATTTAATTTTTAAGTGTTTAGAATGCATAATATTTTTAAAAATTGATGAAACAAGATATTTCAGGGGCTTCCCTGGTGACACAGTGGTTAAGAATCTACCTGCCAATGCAGGGGACACGGGTTGGCACCCTGGTCCTGGAAGATCCCACATGCCGCGGAGCAACTAAGCCTGTGCCCCACAACTACTGAGCCTGTGCTCTAGAACCCGTGAGCCACAACTACTGAGCCCACATGCCGCAACTACTGAAGCCCAAGTGCCTAGAGCCTGTGCTCCGCAACAGGAGAAGCCTCAGCAATAAGAAGCCCGCACACTGGAATGAAGAGCAGTCCCTGCTCTCCGCAAATACAGAAAGCCCGCACACAGCAACAAAGACCCAATAAATAAAAAATAAATAAGTAAATAAATTTTTTTGAAAAGATATTTCAAAATCCAAAAGTTATAAACCCACTAGAAAACATAAATTAATCAAAAACGTGAACTTATACAAACATAAACTTGAGACATATTCTACTATAAATTAGCATAAAAGTGATTATTCAAAAATAAGCAATGAAAATAGCTCACTAAAATGAAAATAATTATTTATGAAACATTGAAAACAAAATAATATTATTTGCTTCTTTGTTTGTTTCAAAGAGCAAACTTACAAAGAGTGATTATGGTGTTGCTATTAGGTAACGGAAACATTTCTGGGCAGATTTTTCCAGCAGCTGAAACCCTCTGACTCTGTGACATCAGTTGGGGAAATGGCCAGGAAATAATCAGGACTTAAACCTAAAAACTTTCCACTGATGTCTTCATCTTGAAATATCGGTCTCCTTTTTGATAAGTTTGAGGAGATTTGCGGGGAGAGGGGTCAGCTCTTTGCCTCTTTGGAGAGACTGCCAGCTTTCGAGAGCAGCTGGAGGTTGTGTTTCAGTCAAGTGTTTCCATCTGTCTTTGTCCTTGTGAGCCCATGGCGGGGCTTCTGAGGGCTGCACCTGTCTCAGTTTCAGGAGTCACCTGTTCATACGCCATTGGTTCAGAGAGTCTTTGAGCAGGGGTTCTTCGATAGAAGCTTTGCCTTGAGGATCGCTGTGTTCTTTTTCTTCTTGGGAATAAGGAGGTATAGAAAAACGTGATGGGGCAGGAGAGTGGTTGAGAGCAGAGGCCTGCCTGGGTCCAGATCTTAGCTCCATACTTACTTGCTGTGTGATCATGGGCAAGTGACTTCACCTCTCTGTACCCCATTTCCTCATCTGTAAATGAAAATAACAATGGTACCTACCTCTTTGCATTATCATGAGGATTGTGAGTCAATGTGTAAAGCACTTAGAATAGTCCAAGCACTTAGTAAGCACTATATGTGTGAGGTATTAATTACCATCCTTGTTCTTGTTATGAAAGCATTCTAAATGCACACCCACAATCAATTAAATTTTGTAATGCAGTTGGTATCTCTCAAGACATAAATGATTTCAGCTTCACATTTGTTATAAAATTTCACAATAATGGTATTACTCAGCAAAATATGAGTATTTAGTTCTTGAAAATAGTAAAGCAAACAGGAATACTGCAAACTGGGGAGGGTTTGATGCCTCAACACTGTTACATAGGGACAGAGAAAGGGCACAGAGTACTCTAAGTCACACAGGCATTTGCAGGCCTGGCACTTAGCAGGTGCTCAATGGAAATAATAAATCTCAACTAACTACTAGATAAAGTTCAGGCTCATTGCATTTATTTATTTATTTATTTATTTATTTATTTATTTATTGTCATGGAAGGGCATTTTATTTTATTTTATTTTTTACTTTATTTTTATTTTTTGGCTGCATTGGGTCTTCATTATTGCCCAAGGGCCTTCCTGACTTGCAGTGAGTTGGGGCTACTCTTTGTTGCGGTGTGTGGGCTTCTCATTGCAGTGGCTTTTCTTATTGCGGAGCATGGGCTCTAGGCGCCCAGGCTTCAGTAGTTGCGGCACATGGGCTCAGTAGTTGTGGTGCATGGGCTTAGCTGCTTTGCGGCATGTGGGACCTTCCTGGATCAGGACTCGAACCCGTCTCCCCTGCATTGGCAGGTGGATTCTTAACCACTGCGCCACCAGGGAAGTCCACATTTTATTTTAAATATAGCAGCGTGTACATGTCAATCCCAAACTCCCAATCTATCCCTCCCCACAACCATTTAAAAAAAATCTCCTTGGATTTGCTGGGACTCATCTCCTTCATTCATTCAGCAAATTTTTTCTGGGTACCTCCTGAGGGCCAGGCACTGTGCGGAGCTCTGGGAGACTGGAGTGGACAAGCTGGGCAGGGAGAATGGAGTGGAAGCTTACAGTAAACGAGTTGTCACGACTGATCTGGATGGTACAGCCTGTGCAATCTGACCGGTCTATGTATGTGTCTCTCCCCTGCCCCCATTCCAGGAGGTGTCAGAGCTGGAGCTGACTCTCCAGGCACCCGAGCAAAATGGTGCGTGGCCCCGAGAGGTGCTTCTGATCCTCAGCATGAACAAGAGCATCTTCCTGAAGTTGCAGGCTCCAGGAATCCCACTCCGCCTGGTCTCCGTGAGTTTCTTACCTCCAACCCCAGCCTCAGGCAGGGACCCTGGGAGGCCCCTGCAGTCCACCTCTGTGGGCCAGGGTCCCCTGCTTCTCTTTTTCATTCTGACATTATTCACCAGGGCCCTGCCTGGTGAATCCCATGGGCCCCTGACACAGCGAACCCAAAGGGCAACAGAACCTGGGATAAAGAGCCCAAACCTGGAGGTGGGAATTAGGTTGATGTGCAACCCTGGCCAACTCCAATCATCTCTCACAGCCTCAGTTTTCCCATCTGTCCAGTGGGAGAACCGGTGATAGTCCCATAAAATAACCTTATCACTGTCTTTGAAAAAGCTACAAGACATAAATTTGAAAATATTTCAATACAGATGAAAAAGGCCAGGAAGAAACCTAACAATGATGGACTTCCCTGGCGGCCCAGGGGTTAAGGCTCTGCACTTCCAATGCAGGGGGCACAAGTTTGATCCCTGGTTGGAGAACTAAGATTCTGCATGCCCCCAAAACAAAACAAAACCCAAACCAAACCAAAAGAAACCTAACAATGTGTTAACAGCAGTTATGTGGAATTCCCTGGTGAAAAACAAAACAAAACAGTAGTTGTGGCTGGGAAGTGGGATTAGGAGAGATATCTGTTCTTTAAACTTTGCTGAATTTGCAAGATTTACTACACTTAACATGGCCTAAGTTGGAGAAAAATTATTTTTTAAAAATTCAAGTATTAAGTGTCAGACACATCCACCAGAGAGAGGAGGTCCACTGGCTGGGACCCACAGCGAGGAGGCTCAGGGCTGGAGGAGGTGGTGTGGACCGTGGCACTGCCTCCTCCACATGGAATTCCGGCCCTGGGAGGTAGCCCCCAGATGCGAGCAGCTGTTGTTTACAGCCAGAGAAAGCAGAGGGGAGCGAGCCAGAGCCTGGGGGAGAGCAAGGACAACCAGTGGGAGAGAGGCACAGAAAGAAAAATGGAGACGGAAAGAGGGAGGGCCTGTTGTGGGAGGAACAGGCCGACTCTCAGAGAGACCACAGAGTTCGAGGAGCCGGAGAGGCGCTGGGGACCCGGCTGCCTGGGAGCCGGGCCCAGACACAGAGAGATGTAGGGGGCGGGGCGGGGGTGGGGGGCGGGACTGGCGGCAGGGACAGCACGGAGGCAGACGGAGCTGGCCGGCGGGGAAGCCCCTGGGAGGGACCCTGCAGGCCTAACGCAGCCAAGCAGGAGGGCAGAGCCGACCCACCCCGTGCGGCACACCTCGGCTCCCGGGGCAGCAGAGCGAGCTCCTGCCACGGCTCCTCCTCCCTCTCGACCCGCCCCTTTCCCCTGCCCATTCCCGGACCCCCTGGCGGCCCAGCCCCGGGATCTAGGTCCGGCGGCGCGGCTCTGCGTGACGCAGGGTAGATGAAAAGCAGCGGCCTGGCGGGCCGGAAGGTCGCAGCAGCCGCCGGCTCGGGCCTCGGCCACACCCCCTCCCCGGCTCCCCGCCCCCTCCCTCCGCCCCGCCCCGCCCCCGCTCCCCCCGCCCGCCCCGGCTGAGAATGGGCGGGGGCACCTCCGGAGCCGCGCGCGGCCTCGGCCCTGCAGTTTCCGGAGCCGGCCCCCAGCAGCCGGAGTCGGGACGCTGCTGGAGGGACAAAGAGCTTCTCGGGGGCGCAGGCCTCTGTCCCAGATCCAGCAACAGGAGATTGACAGACACCTTGCCCTTCAATCCCTATTACATCCCCATTTACAGAGCTGACCCTGAGAGTCAGATGGGTGCAGTATTCCCCCCCACCCCACACACAACTCGCCAGCTCTAACCCACTGCCCCAGCCCTTCCATGGGGTGGGGGTGAGAGGGCCGCTGGGTTCATCACCCAGGTGCTTAGCACTTTGCCCCCTTGTTAAAGTCCTGCGCCATTCCAGGTGGACCATTCTATGGTGTCTTGCCTATTGCCACCGTCAGGCAGTCCCCCTTCGTATCTAGCCTGAAGCCCTTACGCTGCTGCTGCTTCAGTGCAGTGCCTCTGGCTTTGGAGATGGATGGAAAAGGAACTCTCTTAAGTCCGTGGCCCCAACAGCTTCCTGTGAACCTCTGACTTCAACAGAGCACCTACCCCGGGAAGTCTTTCCCGTTTCCTTCCCCAGCCCTCCAGAGTCTCTCCTGCGACGTGAGCAGTGGAGGCAGCAAGGTGCTGGAGCCACCCAGATTCTCATCCCTGTCCATCCAGGGGACCTGTCTTACTCCTTTGTTTCTTATTAAATAATATGCTCTGTCTTGTGTTGTTTTAAATGACTTGAGGCGTGACTAGTTTCTGGATGGTAAGATCCCCTAGAGCAGAGACACCTCTGTTTGTCTTTCACTCATTCGTGCATTCATCTATTTCTTCTCTTGTCCCTTCTCCCTTCCTGTGTGCAGGGAGCACCTGCCATGTGCCATCGTCAGGGAGAAGTTGCCACGTCAGGATCCCCAGTGCTGGGCCCAGGGCCTGGCACGAAATTGGATAAATATTTCTCAGGGCCCACTCTGTGTCAAGCCCCATGCAGGGGTGGGCAAGGCCGGCATTTTTCCTCACAGACCTTAGAGTGTGGGCGAAACAGACAGTAGCCACATGATGTCATAAGTGTTGGCTGAATGAGGAAGCCTATGGAGGGGTGGGAGGGTGATGTTTGGACAGGTGGATGCACACAGATGTGTGTCCATCCAGCTCTCCAGGTGTGGAAAGGAGATGGGGCAGATCTGGCTCTGGGGGGGCCCTAGTTAGGGGGCTGTGGGCTGACTTCAGATCCACCAGCCTCAGCACCTTCAGCCCTGGCCTCCTCTGCTCAGCTAGCCAGCTGCTTCCACAAATTATCTCCTGACCTCTGGCACGGGACAGAGGGGACTCAGGCCCAGGAGCAGCACCCTGAGCCTTCATGTGTCTCCCCAGAACCCCAACCAGATCTTCCAAGAGCCTTCCAACAAGGTCGATATCACACAGCTGCCACCCTTCACTACCAAGCACCAGCTCCTCAACTGGGCGGATACAAAGGGTCCCATCACCTCTGTTGCTGCGCTGAGCGATCCTAAAAGCATCCTCCTCCGTCTGGACCAAGGTCAGCTTCCCCAACAGCCTCCCTGGGTTCAGGACTCAGATCTGGAGGAATCTGAAGTCCTCTGGCTCATTCCTCACATGTGGACACTAAGGCACGGAGAGGGGATGTGATTTGCCCCAGGTCACACATAGCAAGTCAGTGCTCTGTTAGGACAGCGATTACCCCTTCACCAAATAGTAGATTGAACCATGTGAAATTGCTGCTATTTGTCAGTTTCTTGACCTACAAAAACAGCACTTTCATCTTATTTTTTGTGTACCTACCATCTGCCAAACCCTATACTAGGCATCTGGGGACTCTATGGGGACCGACCCAGACCCTGCCCTCCTGGAGCTGGCTCTGTGGTGGGGAGATGATAATATGTACACAAGTAAATTCTATAACTTCAGGTCATGGTAAATTCTATAAGAAAGGTAAAAGGGCAGTGATGTGCTGGTGGTTGCAGGGCTGCATCCCTAACGTGTGCCGTGGGTTCATACCTTAAATTAACCCTGTGTTGACAGATGAGGAAACAGAGGCCAGGGACTTGCCCTGGGTCACTCTGCTGTAAGTGGTGGGGGGATGATTTGAACTCGGGTCCTCCCATGCCCCCCACACTTTGCTGCTCCATCCCGCCTGCCCCACCATTACTGTGGGTGAGGGTGCGCCTCTGTATTAGATGCCTGGCTGCTCGAGGAGGTGACAGAGGTGCGCTTGTCTCCACAGCCCCGAGATCACCGTCCTTCTGCAGTCTGGAACCCCACAAGGACATGGGCCACACGCTGCAATGGAGCCCTTTTGCCCAGGCCTCCGTCCTGGGCTGCCGCTTGGAAGGTGTGGCTGGCCACAAGGAGGCGCACATCCTGAAGATCCTGCCGGGTCCAGAGGCCGGGTAAGGGTGCCCACCCCCGCCCCTCCAGCCCCGCCCCCTAGAAAATCCTGCCTCTGTCCAAGCCTCGGCCCTGCCCCTGGCCTGCTCGGAGTACTGTCACCCCCATCTACCTCTGGGCCGCGCCCATTTCCACGCCCACCCCACAGACCCACGACCACCCAGGTTAAGAGCGCCGCCGCTGCCCACCAGACCCCAGGTCTTGTCCCTGCCCCCCAAGTCCCAGCCAAGCACCCCCTCCCCTGTACCCCGCACTACCGCTCGTGCTGATGTGGGGGTCTGTCTCCCCACAGGCCCCGGACAGTGACCGTGCAGGTGAAGCTGAGTTGTGCTTCGAGGGATCTCGACGCCGTGCTCATCCTTCAGGGTCCACCCTACGTGTCCTGGCTCATCGACGCCAACCACAACGTGCAGATCTGGGTGAGTCTTGTTCTGAGATCCAGGCAGCTCTGTTCAGGGCTCCCCAGGGCTCCCCAAAGGAAAAAACCCAAACTCCCTGCTCCACCACCCCAGCCCTGAGCCTTTAAGCATGATAATCTTTTGCCCCCAACCTCTCCTTCTGTGCACTACCTGTTCTTCCTCCAGAGCATCACTTAAATGGCACCTCCTCCAGGAAGCTTTCCATGATCCCTTAGGGAGGCCCCTAACACAGCTCACAGGGTCAGGGAAGTTTCCTGGAGAGGTAAACTCCAAGCCGAGTTGGAAGACACACAGGAACCAGTAGATGAGGGGAGGTGGCCCAGGCAGGGGAAACAGCAGGAGCCCCCGCCAGGCTGTGCTCCCCCTGCCTGCGTCTGCAGCTGCCTGTACTGCCTCTCTCCCTGTCATTAGACCACTGGTGAATACTCCTTCAAGATCTTTCCAGACAAGAACATCCGTGGCTTCAACCTCCCAAACACAACCCAAGGCCTGCTGGGGGAGGCCCGGAGGCTCAACGCCAGTGTAGTAGCGTCCTTTGTGGAGCTCCCTCTGGCCAGCTTCGTCTCTCTGCAGGCCCCCAGCTGTGGTGAGCACGCCCTCCCTTCCCTCGCCCCTTTCCCTTTCCTCGCCCTCTCCTTGGATCTGTTGCCGTGCCCAGCTGCTATGTGAGCTGGGCTAGTTGCAACAGCTGGTCGGAGTCCCATTGTCCTCACCTGCATCTCGGGGACACTGAGCACCTAGCTGTAGAAGTGCTTAGCGCTTAAGAGCACAGCGAGCTTGCAGTGACTGTCTGCCGGCCGCCTCTGCTACCCTGCAGGCCGTGGGCTGCAGCCCTCACCCACACCAGTCCAGACCACCCCTTTCAAGGAGGGCTGCAACCACGAGCTGCTTCTGTCTGTGATCCAACCCAACTGCTCCAACGACGTCATGACCCTGGTACTCAGCAAAGATCTCATCTCGGTAAGAGAACTCCTGGGCTCCAGTCCAGACATGGGCAACTGGTCCTTCCTCTAGCCCAAGAATCTTGGGGTCCTAATCCAGGCAGGAGGACAAATCACATCCCTCTACAAGCCTGTTTTTCCACTTGTAAAATGGGGTTGATAATGGTCCCCTACCACGCGGTGAGAATTACATGAGGTCTGACGACCTAGCCAGATGTGGAGCAGTAAGTTCTCAATAAATAGATTCTAGGTAGTCGTCATTATTGATCCCAAAGGCAGGCTGAGCTGAGTGGCAACTTAGAATATCTACACAATATGATCTCTGCCTAACTGAAGAACAAGGATATTTATTATTAAAAAAAAAAAACACAGACTTTTTTCAAATGTGGAAAAAGTAGAAGAGAAGAAAATCTCAATCACCCCATCCAAAGACAACAATTTGGTGGATTTCTCTCTGAAACGTTTTCTCTATGTGTTTCTTATACGGTGTAATCATATTGGATGCAATTGACACATGTACCTGTGTTATAATTTTTTAATATTTATTTATTTATTTGGCTGTGTTGGGTCTTAGTTGCAGCGTGTGGGATCTAGTTCCCTGACCAGGGATTGAACCCGGGCCCCCTGCATTGGGAGCGTGGACTCATAACTACTGGACCACCAGGGAAGTCCCAATAATATTACTTTAAAAGCACACCCAATCCCATCATACTGACAGTCCATAATTAACTCCTCCTCCCTCGTTAGACATTTGGGTTGTTTCCAATTCTGTAATATTATAAATATGCAGAACATGTCATTGTGCATGTGAAATTTTTCTTTAAGTAGGATTATTTTCTTAGGATAGGTTTCCACATCTGTGAGACTGCTGGGTCAAAATGAGTGAACATTCTGGCCGTTTTGATACATGTTGACAACCTGCTTTCCGAAAGATGATTCCAATTTTCATTACTGATTAATGAGAACACTTTGACTCTGTCCAAATTTCTTTTTTTTTTTTTTTTTGCCTGAAAAACTTTTTGCCCATGTGGGAGGTGGAACATGGTGTTCCATTCTTGTTTAAGTTTCTACTTCTTTGATTAGTAGTGAGTGTGGGCTTGGCTCCATGTGATTGATAATAGCCCAAGTCTCTGTAGCATTGTGACTTGGTATTTTTCTTGATGATTTTTATAAGCTTTTTGCATGAGGAAATACATTTGTGGCCCTTTATCCATCATTCTTATTGAAATAATCTCTCCCGGTTTGTTAAGAGTTCTTTAAATTTTGCCTAGAGTGTTTTTTAATTTGGGGGACATTTTTAAACATTGGGCTATCCTAGCTGGTTATCTTCTCCTTTGTGATTTTTTTTTCTAGTCTTTCTGAGGCAGGAAATCTCTCTGCCAGAGCCTTGATGAGTCATGGGTATTCTCAGGGAATTTTAGAATGACATTTAACTCTATGTCCACGCGGAAGTGTTTTGGGGTGTGGGGTATCGGGGCCTAGTTGAAGCTCCACCTGTCTGTGGCCCATCTCCCCCTCCTCCCCTGCCTCTGCCTGGCCAGCAGATGTCTGGGAGGTGGAGGAGGTGGTGCACGGACCAGTGAAGGCTGGCATTACTGCTGTCCTGTCCCGAGAGGTCTGAATGCGTGCACTGCAATCCATTGATCTTTGGAACATTACACTCCAGTTAAAAAGAATGTTCTAGATCTATAAATATAGACACAGAAAGATGTCTGTGATTTATCGTTCGATGAGAAAACTGACCTAAAGCATGAAGGACGGTATGATGCCACTTGTTAAAAATGAGGGGGAAGAAAAGGGACTTCCCTGGCGGTCCAGTGGTTAAGACTTTGAGCTTCCACTGTAGGGGGTGAGGGTTCGATCCCTGGTTGGTGAACTAAGATCCCACATCCCACATGCCACGAGATGCGGCCCCCCCCCACAAGGAAGAGGAGGGGAGCCCAACAAAGCCACACAAAGTACATATATCCGTACAGAAGAAAAAGCTCATGGTGTCACAGATCTTACTGCTAAGTACAAGTGTTTGTCAAGTTCAGGAAAAGTAGTAAGTCTTAAATGGTGTAGGATGATGAGACCTAACAAAAATGGGAAAGGGAGCCAGAGGCATGGCTGTGATTTGGGCCCTCCTGGGGGATGGTCAGTCCTTAGTGCTGGGGTGTGATGGACAGGCCCCCGGGAGCCCTGTGCCTCCTGACGGTGCCCCCCCCCAACCCTGGCCCAGACTCTGAGGTGCACCGTCACGAGCCTGACCTTCCGGGACACCAGCTGCCAGGCTGAGGACAGAGATGACCAGTTTGTCTTGAGCAGCGGCTACTCCAGTTGTGGCATGGTAGTGACGGAAACTGTGGTCAGTAATGAGGTAAGAGCTGGGGTGGGAAAGGTATTAGGGCTGGTTTAATTGGTGCCCTCTGGATCTTCCAGGCTGAGGTGCATTTGGGAGAGTGCGTGTGATGCTCAGTAGGAAGACGAGACAAGCTTAGCCATTGGTTGGCTCAGTCTCCCCATCCAAAAAGTGGGTGTGTTGGGGGATACCCTCTGGGCTCCTTTCTGGCTCTGACCAGCTCCTTGGCTCTGTTCCTGCAGGTGGTCGTCAACTTCCTGCCAAGCTCATCACTGCAGCGGGTGAGATGGATGGCTACCATGCTAGCCCATCTGGTCCAGGGTCCTGGGGCCCCTTCCTGTCCTGGGAGGGAGCAGGCCTCAGAAAACTCAGGCCCTGATCCTGGCAAGCCAATGAGTCTCCAGTGTGCCTCAGTCGCCCCTTCTGTGCAGTGGGAGCAGTACTGTTTAGGGTTATGTTCTCAGAGGGGTCAAGCACATATCAGCTGTGTGGCCTTAGGCAAATCACATAAGCTTTCTGGGCCCAAAGGTCCTGTTGATAGTGGCATAAGAAAGGATCCCAGTACGGGATGAGCCATCACTGAGATGACGCGTGGAAAGCACTTCACACAGGTCTTGTGCCGAGCAAGTTCTTGATAAATATCAGTTTTGTTTTTTGTTTTTTTGGAGGAGGGGCTGTTTAAGTTGAGGATGAAGGTCAGGCAACAACTCTGGACCATGACTCCTGCTCCCACCCCCTACCTTCCTGGCTGGGTGCTTCCCCCACTGACCACCCATCTCCTTCCCATCTCCCACAGAAAACAGTGAACTGCATCAACGTGGACAGCCTCTCCATCCAGCTGGGCCTCTACCTCAGCTCATACTTCCTCCAGGCCACCAATACCATAGAGCTGGGGCAGCAGGGCTTTGTGCAGGTACTGGACTTGACCTCTCAGGCCTGCCAACTCCTGGGATTTCTCAGAGCCTTTCTTTCCACCCAGTGGAATTTGACTTCCCAGAGGGATGAGGGAGCCCCGCTGATGCATGGTGGAGGGGAGAGAGCAAAGGCAGAGCCCAGACACGGGTTGGAATGTCCCCTCTTCTTCCTCATCTGCTCCAGGCAGGCCCATGACTGTCCTTCCACTGTCAAGGTTCTGGAGCAGGAACTCTAGAATGAATCTAGCTTATTTCACGAGAACAGGTAGGGTGGAGAGATGAGTGACTGTGCCTCGTCCCCTTACCTACCCTTACAGGTGAGCGTGTCCCCATTGTTCCCTGAGCGCATGATCGAGCTGGACAGATGCCAACTGAATTTGGGGCCTGACAAGGAAATCGTGGAACTAATCCAGAGACAGGAAGCCCAGAGCAGCTGTGTGAGCCTGCTGTCCCCAAGCCCTGGTGGTGACATGCGCTTCAGCTTCCTCCTCCGTGGCTACATGGTGCCCATGCCCACAACTGGCATCCTCAGCTGCACAGTAGCCCTGCGTATCAGGACTTTGTCCCTGGTGAGTGGGGGCTGGGCCAAGCTTCAAAGGTGGTTTCCAGGTCTGGAGTTTCCAGGATGGGATGTGATAGACCCGGAGGATGTGGGACCAGTGGGTGAAAGACAGAGCCACAAGCATGCATGTGGCCTCTGGGTACCAGGGGCACTCTTTCTGCCACCCTACAGCCTTCTGATGGCCGTGCTGTGTCTTGGACATTGGTAGGATATACAGCTGCAAACATGATCTATCCATCCAGCCATCCAGCCATCATCCCACCCAGTCATCTATCCATCTTCCCACTATCCCATCTAGTCATCCATTTATCAGTTGATACTTCTCACCATCCCACCCAGTCATTCATCCACAGTCCTTCCACCAGCCAGTCAGCCAGCCAGCCAGCCAGCCTTCTACAATCCCACCCAGTCATACATCAAACCATCCACCCAGGAATCCATCCACTCACCCATCTATCCATGTACTATGATCACCAATGTAATCTCAACAAACTGGAGACCTCAGGGAAGAAGGTTAGTACAAAGGACACAAAATTCTGATTTTCTGCACTTACTGGTCACAACGCTTCACCATCCAGTGGACATCTGTTCTCAGACTCGCAGCCCTGAGTCATCCCCAGGCCCTTGCACACAGAAGGGTCTCCAGGACTAAAAGCCTCTCTGGGTATGTGAAGCTGGAGAAGCCTCTGGGGCTGCTCCTGGGTTGGCCTCTCCCCCAGCCACAGTGAGCCTGGGCCTCTGGGCTGACCTGGCTGCCCTTACCCAGGTGTTCACAAGGGTGATGGATGCAGTGCCCCCATAATCCCCATGGGAGCTGGAGGCCTCTCAGGAACTCACAGGAAACATTCCTGTAGCAGCCAAGGATTGTCTGGCCGACACCCTCCCACAGCACAGACCTGCCAGCACTTGCCCAAAGGCTCCCAGCCAGAAGGTGGTGGAGATGGGGCTCAAAGTCAAGGCCCTGGGATGGGCTGTGACAGGCCAGGGTCACAGAGGCAGGCAGTAAGCCTGGAAGCTGCCTCTTGAAGACTGTGCCACACACTGTGTACTCCTCCTCCCCCAGGAAGTCCAGAGGACTGTGTTCACGCGCCTGAACATCGTCAGCCCCGGCCTGCCTGGTGAGTTTTCTCTAAGTCTCTCCAGGGTTCTGGGCTGAGGTCAGAGTGGGGCGTGATGGACGGCCCAGAGAGATGGGTCTAAGCACACAGCAGGGAGGATCCCGGAGAGTAGGGTCCACAGCTGCATCTTGCAAATGGAGAGCCTTTGTCTGTGACCACCTCGTGGGACCAGATTCCAGGCCTTTGGCTCTTCTTGATCCCAGGGTTGCTGGCTGACCTTGCTGGGGGTGATGGGGCTTCCTCGGACCAGACTTGGGGCAGCGCTTGCCTCACCTTCCTTAAGGCCTCCTAAGTGTGGGGGGTGCCCCTCAGCCCTGCTCCCTCCAGCCTGTGTTAATTCCCCCTGGGCCCGGGTCCCCACTGGGCACAAGAGTCCTTGATACTGAAGGCAGACGTGGGAGAGGCATGTGCCTCTTTGCCATCCCACCTGGGCCTGGATGGAACCCCTACACCCAGCCCACAACCAAGAGGGCAGGCTAATGTCCCCATTGCAGGGATGGGAACCCAGAGGCCCAAAGGGAGGCTGCCTGGCCCATAGTCACACAGGAATCAGGAGGGTGGAAAGAGCGAAGCTTGGGAAAACCCTAAGAGTGGGGGTGAAGAGGCTTCAGAGGTGCTCTGGCTTATCCCTACCATGGTATAGGGCTCAGAGAGGGGCAGGGACTGATCTAAGGTCACACAGCAGGACTCTGGGCTCTCAGGTTCCACTCACTCTTTGCTCAGATTATACCATCCATCCTCCCTAAAAACGTATCTCCACCAGCTTTGGGAGGCAGAGGCGTGGCCCAAAAGGCCTGGCTGGGCCCTCTGGGTGGACGGTCATAGCAACCACGGCTTAGTGCCAGGCATGGGTGTGATGAGCCCATTTGCTAGGTGAGGAAGCTGGGGTTTGGAGAAGTCAGGGTCAGTAGCTGAGCTGAGACTGGCACCAAAACCTGTTTCCCTGGCCAGCACAACAGGGCAGTGGGGCAGGGAGGAGGAGGCAGTGTGACTGCAGCTATCTTGCCCTTGGTTGCGCAGACAAAGGCCTCGTCCTGCCCGCCGTGCTGGGCATCACCTTTGGCGCCTTCCTCATCGGGGCCCTGCTCACCGCCGCGCTCTGGTACATCTACTCGCACACGCGTGAGTATCCCAGGCCCCCACCATGAGTGCTCAGGACCCTTCCACCACCACCTGGGGGAGCCCAGCAAAGCCTCTGGGGGAGGGGGGAGGCCTGGCCGGGGCCCTGACCTCCGCCCCTGCCCCCAGGTCACCCCGGCAAGCGGGAGCCCGTGGTGGCGGTGGCTGCCCCGGCCTCCTCGGAGAGCAGTAGCACCAACCACAGCATTGGGAGCACCCAGAGCACCCCCTGCTCCACCAGCAGCATGGCGTAGTGCCCAGCCCGGAGCCCAGGGGGCCACCCAGCCAGCCCTCGCCCAGCAGGAGAGACTGAGCAGCCACCAGCTGGGAACTACTGGCCATGAACTTATCCCGGGACCCCAACCCCTCCACTCGACCAAGGATGGATCAGGCCCTCTGCCCCCGCCCCTCCTGCCTCCCTCTCAGAGGCCTGCTGCCAGTGGGGGCACCAGCTTGGAACACCTTGGGGTCCCTCCACCCCACCCCACCGAACCTTCAAACCCAGTGGGCCTGGGGCACGGCTGCCCGGGACCACAGAGAGAGAGTCCACTGTGCTTTATGTCCACATTGTTGTAGAAACCCAAGTCCCTGTGATTTTAACCTGGATCCAACACTCGGTGACCTGGGCTGGGCGGGAGCTGAGAACTCCAAAGCAGACTCAGCCCAGCCCACCCATGCTGACAGCGCCTCCTCTATGGAAATAGCAAGCCCACAGCCACCTGGACCTGTTCCCTGCGGCTTCCGCATCTGGACTGGCACAATGGTGGTGGGGAAAACAGAAGCCTAGTGGTGCCCAGCCTGGGAGTCAGTGGGCGAGCCTAGCTCTCCCCTGCAACTGTCACACAGAGACCCCACCCCCACCCCCACCCCAGGCAGCCAGGCTGCCTGTCCTGGGCCCACCCCTATATACTCACCACCAATAAATCAGACCATGAAACCAGTGCTGGGCTGGGCTGGAAGAAGGGGAAGGGCACCTAAAATGGGGTAGGGAGGTGACAGTGCTGGGTTCAAATCCTGGACATGGCACTTACTGGCTGTGTGACTGTGGGCAGGCCCCATGGCTTCTTTAAGCCAGCCTCCGTTCCCTTATGTGTAAAATGGGTATGAGAATTCACAATCACAAGGTCTCTGTGAGGAGGTCTGCAAAGTGGTGCCTGGCGTGTGGTCAGCAGACATCAATCCATTCCTCTTATTTCACAGAGAGGCCACCTGCGGCTTAGAGGGAGGGCGGGACTTGTCGCAGGCCACACGACCCGGGCTCCTACACCGTCCAGTTCCTGTACCAGCTGTAGCCCTTATCCCCCTATGGTCTGCTGAGGGAGCTAGAGGTCAAGAGTCAATCAAATGTTCAGCCAATGCTTTTTAAAAAAAAAAAATTTAAAGGCTTTAAATCACTGCAGCCACCCTCTGCCCCCAGCGGGCCCCAGGCAGGGACCCCCTCCTTTCCCAGAAGGCCACTGGCAGGAGGAAATCTATCAACCAGCAGCCAGCAGCCCGCAGAACCCAGGCTTGGTCAGTCAGCTTACATAATAAGCTGGGCCTGAGGCAGGAAGCAGGCCGGGTGGGAGGGGAGACGGGCTCTCCTGCTACAACAGTGGGAGAACTAGGAAGGAGAGGCCAAGGGCACCCGAGGCTCAGAGATGGATCTCAGCTTCCTGCCCCCAGCCCTCTATTTCACTGCCCAGAGCCCAAGTCCCTGGGCCCGTCTAGACAGAATCAGGAAGGCACAAAAGGCACGTGATTTAGGAGTTCATGGAGAGAGGCAGCGCAGGTGTGGGCAGACCCCACTTCCAACCCCACTGCCTCGGCTACTGGGACAGGGAGGGCTCCAGCAGCTTCAGGACACCGCCCACCAGGTGCAGGCTGCCTGTGACCAACACGTGGATGGCAGCAGCCTCCTGGAGTACGACGGCCCCGCTGCCTGCCACAGGGTGGGAAAGGAGGCCCCGTGGGGGATTGGGTGGCTGAAAGACGGGGTCCCGGCCTTGGCTGATCCACTGCAAAGCATGGGAGATGCAGCTGAAGATGAGGGAGCTGGTGCTGTGGGTGTGGGGTGGGTGGGGCGCCAGCAGCAGGGATGCGGGCCCACCAGGCTCCGGGCTGGGCGCGCTCCAGACGTCCGGGCTGGCCTGCTCCTCGCGCAGGCGGCTCCAGTGCTGCTGGTGTGCGAGGCAGCGGAGCAGCACCTGGTCCAGTGTCACTGTGAAGTTCTGTTGGTCTGCAGGGCACAGGGACGGGCACATGAGCGAGTCAGCCCAGGGTGGGGGAGGGGGGAGCATGCTGTGAGCACCTGCTCAATGCCAGGCCCTGTACAAGCATCCTCCGTCCTCACAGTGGGTGCGATGAAGAAAACGGAGGCTCAGAAAGCTCAGTGATTGATCACTGTCACAGAGCCGGTGAGAAACAGGGCCAGGCAGTTTGGCTTCAAAGCTGGGGCTTCTGCCCACCGAGCACATCTTTCTGCCCTAGCCTCACTGCCTTCATGTGTAAAACAGAGTCCATCACAAGGTGGGCATAAGTATTTCTACAAATGCAGACTCCTGGACTATTCCCAGACAGTCTGATGTGGGGCCTGGAGATCTGTGTTTTTTAGATTATTTCAAAAAAAACTTTTAACATGACCCACAGTAAAAATTACATTTTACAATGGCAACGTAGTACTCACATACGTGCACATATATTTGGAACAGAACTGTCATCAAACAGTACCTACCCTTAACTTTGTGCAAGACACACTGACACTCTCTATTCTATTTTATTTAAAATTTAAAAAGCTAACTGAGACCCATTCAACTGATTTCAAGAAGCATCACTGGGTTGTAACCTGCATTTTGAAAAATAGTTTCACTAACAATTCTTTTTTCAGTATTGCAGTCACATGCAAAATTCAAAATGTACCACAGGGTATTTATTTATATGAGAAAACACATCTAGTTCCTACCCAAGACCTCAAGCTCTCACTGTCACCAACAGAGCAATCCTCCTCAGGGTCCTATGCCCCCTGCCCACCCCAGGGACCATGCCCGTCACCTCTCACCTGCATTGTCCGCAGATGCCATCTCTGTCAGGTTAGGGCAGAAAATGGCATAGTCAAACTGGCAGGGCTAGAAGGCCAAGGGGAGAAGCTCGATGTCAGAGCCCCGAGAGGATGAGCCCCATCCCAACTTCCACACAGCACCCCCAGATTCCACATACACGTCCGCAGCTCTGGAGATGCCCTCCACCAGCTGAACTGCCATGATGCTGTATAAACCCGGCCCCGACACTGCCACGCTGCACCCCCCACCTCCCCACGGACCTCAATATACCCTGCCTGGCCTGTGGCCTGAGCAGCACGGCCCAACACAGATGGGGAGACAGGGGCTGGAGGTGGTGTGGGGGTGGCACTGGCTTAAGGTGACCCAGCTACTGAGCACAAAGGAGCGAGGTTCTGGACATGAAGAAAAGCCTCTGCATCGTGGTCTGTGAAATGGGAAATGATCCTTAGGCACCATTTCAGTGCTGACAGCCTAGGGCAGCCTCAGTTTCCCTGGGCAGAGAAGGGCCCCTCCCTCTATGCTTTATAGTCCAGCGACTTCTTAAACCAAACTTTAGAAGCAGGTACCCCAGCAGCACCCCTGTTTTATGGAGAGGCAAACTGAGGCTTAGGGAAATGCCATCTCTTATCCAGCATCATATGCTAGTGGCTGAAGGGGCCTGACAAGTGAATCCAGAATCTGCACTTTAACCACTTACCTGGTCCTCCCTGTAATCCTAGGTTTGACCATGGAGAATGAGGGCAATGGCCTGTGGCTTGACTTCCCTGTGCCCAATGCTTTCACATTTAATCCTCAGTACAATTCAGGGGGGCGGGAGGAGAAACCACTCCCATTCTACAGCTGAGGAAACAGGCTCAGGGATGAAGGCACCGCTGCTGGGGGTCAAAGCCCGGAACCAGGGCTGGGCTGCCTGCTGCCCATCCCCCAGCCAGCCCCTCACCTGCAGCAGCTTCAGCAGGGCCGCGGAATCCCGGTCCCCAGTGGAGTTGAAGAGCAAGACACGCACCTCGGACCCGCTGTGAGAGGGGTGAGGACGGGGGAGGGGAGGGTCAGAGCGGCGCCTCCCACCCCTTCTCCGCGGGCCCCTCCTCATCCTTCCTCCAGAAACTTCCCCTCCTTCCTACTGTCCCTGTCCGACCCCGTCCCCGCGTCCCGCCCCATCCTTCCCCGAGGCCCCGCCCCTCCCCACTGGCCCAGTCCTGCCAGGGCCCCCGCTCCATCCTTCCTCAAGGTTCCGCCCCTCTCCCTGGCCAAGTCCCGCCCCCGTCCCCGGGTCCCGCTCCATCCTGACCCGAGGTCCCGCCCCTCCCCTCGGCCCCGCCCCGGCCCCGCCCCTGCCCGCCGCTCACCTGCCAGGCCTCTCGCGGCGGTGCAGCACCTGGCGGAACCAGCGCACGCAGGCCTGCATGCTGCCGGTGGTGTGCGCGCCGTCCAGGTACCAGCTGAGGGGCCCGCGCCGCAGCAACTGCGTCCGGCCCGGCCACTCCGTGTCCCGAAGCCCTGGGGGGAGGGGAGCAAGGCAGTCCTCCAGAGGCGGCCGCGAGGCAGCACTCCTACATCCTCCCACCCCAGTCCTCAACTCCCACCCCAGTCCTACATCCTCCCACCCCCCGCTGCTGGCCGCTCTGATCAGCCCAGGGGCCTCTCACTGGTATCAGCTCTTTGGCTGCCTCATCTGGTGGAACCTAAGAGGCGGCCCTCAGAGGGGGCTGCTCTCCTATATCAGTCCCAAGTCTCAGGCAGAGAGCCCTTAGCTCAGAGAGATCAGGTCACAGAGCAAGTGGCACCTGGCTCCAGGACTGTGTCACGGCCCTGACACGGGGCCTGGCACACAGTGGGCACACTGGAGCCAACGGCTGAAGGGGTTTAACAGCCACGAGGGCCTACTATGTGCTGAAAGCTCTGGGGGAAGCAAGAAGCCTGACAATATCACCATCCTCAAGACCCTCACGGTCTTATGATAAGGCTGACAAGGATGACAGCTTTGGCAGCTATTGGTGGCTGGGCATTTTATCCCGCACCTGCCAGGCTCCGGACTCGGTCCCTTAGTGATGCCACCTCCCAGTGGGTCCTATCATCATCTCACTTGGCAGGTGGGGAAACGGGCTCACAGAGAGTTCATGAACTCAAAGTGAGGGAAGCTTACTGACTTCACAGTCCTTTCTCTTAAGGCACCATCTTGAATGGCCCCCATCTCTCAAACAGGAGACCAAAAGGAACGTCGGATGGGCCTGGCTGGGAAGGAAGGTCCAACTCACCATGCTGCATGTGGGATGTGGGCTGGAACACAGGTGCCAGGGGCAGCTGCGCCAGGAGGCTTGGCCTTGATGCCTTCAGCTCCCCGGTATCTGGGCAGGAGAAGGAGGGCAGAGGGAGGGCTGTTTGGGACTCAGTGTGCTCAGCCCTCACCTAAGGGCCCTCAGAGGCAGGTTCCACGCGTCCCCTGCCCACCCACTTACCTGCCCACTTACCCTGGTAGCCCTTTTGCTGCAGCCAACAGCAAGCCAGCTGCAAGGCCAAGGCGGCATTGGACCGCTGGTGCTCCCCCTCCAGGCCCAGGGTCAGCGGTGGCCCCCCCTCCTCCAGGGCTTCTAGTGGTGGGCACAGGTAGAGGGGACACTGCAGAAGGACGGGCAGCAGCTGGTCAGGGGAGCTACTGCTGCCTCCTTGGCCAGCAGGCTCTCCCTGATGCCGTCAGCCCTTCTTCCATCTTTCCCCACCGACCAGAACCCACCAAGCCCTGTTCCTAGAAAAGAGATGTGCTCCAGCTGGATGACCACAGATCAGCAAACTGAGGCCCCAAAGGATAAAGTGCCTCCCTGGTCAGCAACACCCCCACCCCGCAGTTCCAGTCAGACTTACTGAGATCTTCTGAGCGCAGTCCCTCAGCACCGCCAGGGGCCCATCAGGCTGGAGCACAGTGAAGGCAGGGACGCCACGCTGTGGAGGACACAGAGAGTGAGCCAGGGCTGCCCAGGGTCCTCCACCTCCCATCTCTGGCCGCACATCCCTGGCTTTGGCGGCCCACTCAGCCTCCCGCCATCAAACCTTTGGGACCCCCTCGATGGGGGAGACTAAGGCCATAGAGGGGGCTCAACTTGTTCCAGTCCCACTCAGACCTGGGACGAGAACCCAGACCCCACTGATGCCCAAGACCTCATCCTGAGTCAGGATACAAATGACCCTGCCACCCTCCCACTTCCCTGAATCTTGAGAGTCAGGCCCAGGCCGTCCATGTGCCTCCCCTCCCCAGGGCTGCCTGGTCACCTTAAAAATGCCCCCCTTCTGCCATGCAATCTTCTCCATCGTGTCCCCCAGTAGGGCAGTATGGTCGATGCCAAGAGAGGAGACCCCACACACCACAGGTTTCCTACGGAAGACGAAAGGGCCATGATGCCCCTGCCCCCAGCCACCGGGCTCCTGGCCACCATCCCTCTCCCCAAGCTGCCCCCCTCACCTGATGATGTTGGTGCAGTCATAAGTCCCGCCGATGCCCACTTCCATCACTGCCAGGTCCACCTGCAGAGGACCAGAGGGCATGGCAGGGGGTACAGGGGCTCCCGAATGCTCCACGAGAGCCCCTAGCCTGCTGAGATTCCCTTTCCCAAGGCCTGGAACACAGGGCTCTTGGGGAGTGGGCACACACACCTTCTCTTGGAGGAAGACGTGGAAGGCCATGAGCGTGAGGAAGCGGAAGTAGCCAGGCATGGAGACACAGCTGCTGTCGTCCTGTGGACAGGATCACATCAGAGCTCAGGGTGCCTGCAGACTCTGCCCTGGGGGAGATGGTGTCCTGGGATGTGCAGTGCCTTCTGGATCTACCCACCGACTCCGGGCCCCTTACTCTGCCCACCCACCAGCCCTCTGGCACGGGCACCTTGGTCTCCTCCAGCTGGTGGTAGAGGCGCCAGAAGTACTTGGTGAAGAGCTCGGGGCTTATGGGCTGCCCATTGATTCGGATCCGCTCACGCACCTGCACCAGGTGGGGCGAGCTGCCGAGAGAACTAGGGTCATCAGGACTCCCTTCCCAAGACCCCCAGGCTGTCCCCCTCCCCACAATCAGAACTGTCTTTCAGAAAAACAAATCTGACTATGTCAGTGTCCTGATGAAAACCCTCCTGTGGCTTCCTCCTGCCCTTTAGAGAGCCCCAGCTCTTCATCTTGGCCCCCCAGGCCCCAGTGGGGCTGATGCCACTGGCCTCTGTGCCTTACCTCTCCTACATCCCTTGGTAGTTCTCTGTGCCCCAGTCCCTCTGGACCATTCTTAGTTCCTCCAGCAACACCCCCCCCCCCCACTTTCTATCTCCAGGCCTATACACCTGTCCATTCCAAAGGTCTCACCTAAGACGGCTCCTCCAGAAAAGAGAAAGGACCCTCCCCAGCAGGCTGATCAGGCACACTCTCTGGGCTCCTCCATACTTTCCCCATCCCACACCGATCAGTTACTCTGCCGACATCTGCTCACATATTATTCTGTTTTCCTGCCCTTGAGGGCAAGGCCCCACCTGCTGTGTTCAAGCTGCATCCCTAGACTGGCCCACGAGGCCACATGGGCCCAAGTCGAAGGCTGGGGTTTTATCCAAAAAATTATTTTAGAAGAGAGATTGTTGGCTTATATTTGAATCCTCAAAGGCCCTCTCATGTTATGAGTCCTCTCCATTATTTTAATTTGAATGAAGCACTGTTGAGGGAAAACACATTGGTCTGAAATGACCTGTCAGCGGGTTTCAGATGCTTACAGAAGTCACTCGATGGAACTGGTAAAATAAAAGGAGGCGGGGCTTCCTAGGTGGCGCAGTGGTTAAGAATCCGCCTGCCAATGCAGAGGTCACGGGTTCTATCCCAGTTCCAGGAAGATCCCACATGCCGCGGAGCAACTAAGCCCGTGTGCCAAAAAAAAAATAAATAAATAAAAGGAGGCAAAAATCTTGAATGCCCCAAGTCTAAGGACGGAATCCTGAGCAATTAACCATCACGTTAATCCCACTGCTTTAGCAGTGACAGGTTTAAGAAAGGCATGTACAGCTCCAGGGAAGAGAGACCCGTGTCTAACCTCCCAATCCCCAATTCTCTGGTCTGAGTTTAGATGCCTGTATGCAACCAAGAGGGTGCGCTGCCTGGAGGTCAAAGCAGCAGCTGAGCAGCAGAAGGACTCCCTTCTGCTGCCCATTGGGGAGGACTTGACAGGGACATCATAAACTACACTTACTGTTTAAGCCCTTACTAGCCAGGTTTTCTGCTCCTTATGGCAAAGATGCCCTAATTGATAAAAATTTCTATGTGATTTAAAATCTGTATAAGGAATTTAAGTTAATAAAAAGATATCTGAGGGGACTTCCCTGGCAGTCCGGTGGTTAAGATTCTGCACTTCCACTGCAGGGGGCACGGGTTGGATCCCTGGTTGGGGAATTAAGACTCCACATGCTGCTAGGCATGGCCAAATACACAAATAAATAAATAAAAAGATATCCGACTATCCCAGCTGTGTATTTCGTTTATCCATTCAGGTTGCTGCCCGCCCCTCCCCAATTTCTTTCATTATGAAAACTAAAGATTGCCATAAACTTGCGCTAACTGGTGAATGCTGATGGAGTGTTTGTTGAATGAATAAACACTGGGCAGAGGGACATGCAGGTGAGCTCCTGGGGGTGACCCTGGCCCTGAGTTGCTGGCTGGTTCCAGAGCCCCCCAGGAAGCTAGGTACACCCCTCTGCACCTCAGTACCTAAAGAATCCCGTCTTCAGGCCATAGTTTCGGAGGATACGTTCAGTGAAGGCACACGTGGAGCCCTAGAATGAAAAGACCTTGTCTGAGCAGGTCCCACCCCACCACCCCACCAAGTGGACGCCCTAGGCCTGGTCCTGTGGCTCACCTTCCCCTTGGTCCCAGTGATGTGGATGATGTTCAGTTGGTCCAAGTCCTCCACCTGCGACAGACAGACAAGGTCCCCACTTCAGCCACAGGACTCACAGACAGATAGGAGCGGGGGGTGGTCACAGGCCCTCTCCATCTTACCTGCAGCCCACTCCGTGCCAAGTACAGCTTCATGGCTTCCAGCTGTGTCTGGGGGTCACCCCGCTGGCGCTTCATCTGCTCCAGGTAGCTGGCATTGGTCTGCAGGGTGTTAAGTGTGCGCACAGCATCCTGGCAACAAGTCCCCAGGTAGCAGGTTAAGGCTCATGAGGGGTCCATAGGGGCAGAGGCACCCAGCGTACCAGGGGCCAGGCCGGGGTACCAAGCCTGCCACGCCAGCCCTGTTGCCCCAGCCTAGAGGTTAGGCACCAGTGAGAAAGAAGTGGCATCTTTCCAGCTCTAACAGAAATGGGAGCCTGGAGCAGTTCAGCCCCACCCAGTGAGTGCCAGGCAAAGCAGGTACAATGACTAATGGGACCCTCCTTGCTTCCTGTTCAGCCTCCCCAGGCTTCACTCTCGGGCCTTTGCCCTCATTTCCTCCGTGGTCCACCACTATATTGGGCCCCTCTTAGGGGAGGGCCAGAACTACAGAAGGCTGGGGTCTTAGAACTGAAGAAATCAGAACTAGGAATTCCTGGAGGCTTCCATGCCCAGCACTGGGCATGAGGATTGAGGTTCCACACTCTGACCCAGAGAACAGTTGCTTGAAGCAACCAGAGCGGGAAGAGGAGACTCAGAAGGAGGAAGTGTGTGCCACTGTCATCCAGACAAGAAGGCAAGTAGGCATAGCCTCAGGACTATACTGTACTTCCATGGCGGGGTTGGAAGTGGGGGTGGAAGTAGGGGTGATGTTTATTTCCCCTCAGGGCCTTAATGGCTGGTTGGAGGCTCCACTCTCATCAAACTGGTGCCACCTGCCTGGCCAGCATCAGGTTCTGGTCTCTGGCAACTGGCCCCCGGTGCAGAGCCAGGAGGAGCTTTTCTGTTTTCCAGATTCTTGCCCCACCCCCACTGCTCCTGAGTCCTGCCTGCTCCCCAGTTCCAGGCGTTTGGATCTGCATCTCCTGAATCCCTTTCCCCTCCCCCACCCCAAATGCTGGTTCTGAGTCCAGGGACACTGGAACTCTGGAACTCCATCAGCTCAGCTGAGCCACTGGACTCCCCGGTCCTATCGCCGGGCGTCCATTCTCACTTTCTAACGCAGTGCACTTCAGCCTCAGAATTCCCAAATCCCGTAGCCCGGATCCAACTTCCTGGTGCCTGTCTCCACCTCCGGACTCCAGGACGTCCCTCAGTCCCAGGCTCCTGGCCCCCATCTCAGCTGGCGGAGGCCGGATGCTAAGTGACTCAGGCCCGGCTCGCGTGTCATTGCAGGACCTCCCGCCGGCGGGCGGGATACCTGATACTCCATGCCGGGCTCCTGCGGCGCAGGCCAAGCGCTCAACCCTCTCCTCGCTGCGACTCGTGTTGCTGCACCACGCGGAGAAACCGCTGCCAGGAAGAGAGCCGCGCGCAGGTGGCAGCGTGCCCGAGACATAGTAGAGGTGCAGGCGGCAGCACGCTAGGCCAGACAGAATACGTCCCGCCCCTCGCCTGGCCCCGCCCCCGACCTAGCCCCGCCTCCGACGCGCCTCCGCCCTCCGCCACTCAGCGCTGCCCAGCGCGCCCACCGGCACCAATAAGAATCTTCTGACCGCCATCCTTGTGAGGGGCAGGCCCCCGCGGGCCCGAGAGTTTCATTCATGTTTATGAGGGGCACGCTCCCGGGGGCGTCCACTGCCTGAGAGAAATACGCACTCCTTTCGTCATCATCCTCTCCAGGATCCGGCTGCACAACCCTCCCCCGCCCCCCCCCCACCGCAAATAGCCAATCCCAGTCAGCTGCTCCAGGCTAGAACCAGCTTCGAGCCGGGACAGATGACTGAACTGGCGGGCACCTTAGGAAGGTCGCTGAATCCCGGCCCCAAAACGTCCCGACCCAGCGCAGAGACCGCAGGCTGCAGGAGTGAGGCCTCTGCCCTCACGAATCTGAGAGCTTGATTGCGGGGCAATAGGCCGAAAACCAGGCACCTATGCTACTGGGGCCCCTAACCCCTCCTGGGCAACCTGGGAAGGCTTCCTGGAAGAGGCAACATCCTGGCCTCATGAGGCCTGGAGATGGAGAGCAATCAGAGAGCCCCCGGAGGTGACAGGACGCCAGATCCAGCAGGACCTTGTAGCCTTATAAGAAACTGGATTACATTTAGATGACAATAAAATGGTTCTAAGGAAGGATGACAAGATCCAATTTGCACTTTGGGAGATTTGCTGTTTGGAAAATGGATGGGAGAGCCACCCACGGAGGGGGCAGTAATCTATCCTGCCTGTGGGGGGAGGACCCGCATTTGTCCTGGAGTTTTCAGAACTTTTTCTGTCTATGACCTTCTTGGCCCCAACTGCTAGCATGGAAAAAAGTATAGTATGGGGATTCCCTTTCTACAGCTGAGATCTGGAAAGCTGTGTGTTTGGGTCAGGGTGGGGGATTGCTGCAAAAACCCTCTGGAGAAGTTTCCACAGATAAAAGGCAGTCCCTTAACAATTGATGGGATTTCAGTACCAGTAGCCCCTCCCTCTTTCCTGCAGGCATTGGGGATAAATATTTATCAGAGACTGTTTGATTTTGAAATAAACAAATGTGTTGGGGAGATTCTGTCATTGGCTGGACTTCTCTTCATATCACTGCTGGGTGCCCCCACCCCTGCCCCAGAGGGAGATAGAGAAGTCCTTTTCTCTCTTAGCGTTCTTCTTTTTTTAAAATCATTGAAACTTTCTTTATACATTATAATTTAATGACTGCATAAAAATGATTATAAAGAGGCTTTAAATTTTTTTTTCTTTTGTTGCTTTTGCTTAACCCTCCCCTCCACACCTACAACCCTGGTCCTCCTCTGGTAATTCTTACTGACAGCTACGTGTATGTGTATATCTCACAGCTGTCTATGGTCATGAAACCACAGATACACCTGGACATCTATAGGGCCTTGATCTTTCTTTGTTTTGTTTTTTTGTTTTTTGTTTTGGCTTTTGTTGGGGGTGGGGAGGGGCAGGGCACTTCCTGGCTCCTGGGATCTCAGTTCCCAGACCAGGGATTGAACCCCGGGCTATGGCAATGAAAGCACCGAAAATCCTATCCACTAGATCAGGGAACTCCCTATAAGGGCCTCGTTGCTGCAGATGACAATATTTTCTGTATCTTAACTTTCTTACTCAACAATCAGCTTACAGGGCTTCCTAGGTAGCGCAGTGGTTAAGAATCCGCCTGCCAATGCAGAGGACATGGATTCGATCACTGCTCCAGGAAGATCCCACATGCCACGGAGCAACTAAGCCCGTGTGCCCAAAAAAAAAAAAAAAAAAAAGAAAAAAAGAAAAAAAAAAACAATCAGCTTACAGGGATCCCTCTAAGACATTTACTTAGCACACAATTAAGTAGCACCTTTCTGGGCCAGGCACTGTTTTAAATATGTTCTACGTAGTTGCTCATTTAATCATCAAAACCCTAGGAAACAGGTACTAGTACTGTATTCTGTTTCACAAGTGAGGAAACTGAGGCACAAAGGAATAAAGGCACATGTTCAAGTCACAAAATCAAGAGTTGAACTCTGGCCCCAGAGTCCTCATTCCTAGCCTCTGTACCTCCCTCCTGCACGCCTCCCCGCCCCACACATTGCGGGGGTGGGGGTACTCCTAACTCAGCAGCAGTGGCTGTACCATAATGCATCCTCCCGTCGTCTGCAGCGTTCCTCCACGGTGGGTAGCATCTACACCAGGGGCTTATATTTCTGTGGTGAGATCGCACAGATGGGGACAGTTCAGTCCAGGGGCGTTTGCATTCCTTCCCCTCAACACTGTAAACGTTGCAGCCCACCAGCTGTGTAGTGTAAGGAGAGCGCACCTCTTCCAGAATGTCCCCCAGTCAGCCAGGTATAGAGTACCCTGTCATTCTTACTCTGCACTTCCCTGCTGCAGTGAAACTGAGCATCTTTCCAGGCATTGATTTCAGTAAACTGCCTCTCACTCATCCTTGGCCTATGTATATTTCCAACATCTGTTCACCCCCTTGTTGTCAATTAGAAAGCACTTTGGGTATCACAGATATGAGTCCTCAGTTCTGTCCTCTGTATGAGAAGTATTTTTTTCTTGATCTACTAGTGGTGGCCCCAGTTGATTCATTTGTAACAGGGGGTATTGGAGCTCTCGGCCATTCTTCCAAGAATGAGATCCCAGGCAAGATGGGATCCCAGGAGGGAGACTCCATCTTCCTTTGGGTGATTTGGTAGCAGGTCTTCCAACGTGCAACTCTGAGCTTTTCATCCCTCCTTAGAACCATTTTATTCTCTTCTAAATATAATTCATTTTCTTACTGGAAAATTCCATTGCCTACATTCCTGAATCTTAACTGATTTCTTTCCCTTAGCCCTGAGCAAAGCAGTTGTGTCAGTTCTCCCCTCTGGGCTGATACAGGCCTTCTCTAGGGCAGGGTGGACTCACAGTCCTGAAAAATCGTTGAACGACAGACCTCAGCTCCAGTTGGAAACAGAAATACATGTACAGACACAGAAGGCAAGAAACGACACAGGAAACTCCAGGGATCCTATCTGGTATCATCCTGTTGTGCAGGAAATTATAAGTGGTGACTAGAGCGTTTGCAAAGTCACCCAGTAACATTGGGCAGGTCACCTGTCCCCTGGACCTCTGCTTCCTCCACAGTCTCCAAGGACGATTTCCTTTTTTTTTTTTTTCTTTTGGCCTCACCACTCAGGTTGCAGTATCCTGGCAGCGAAAATGCTGAGTCCAACCACTGAACCACCAGGGAATTCCCTCCAAGGACAATTTTCATAGCCAGTGCCACCAGGAAATTTAAGAGGGGAGGGGATAGAATAGATTTATCTTCTTTTCCTTATTCAAACTTTTCTTTACTTTTTTTAAAATAAATTTATTTATTTATTTATTTTATTGACTGTGTTGGGTCTTTTTTGCTGTGCGTGGGCTTTTTTTCAGTTGCAGTAAGTGGGGGCTACTCTTCCTTGTGGTGCACGGGCTCTTCATTGCCATGGCTTCTCTTGTTGCGGAGCACGGGCTCTAGGCGTATGGGCTTCAGTAGTTGCAGCACATGGGCTTAATAGTTGTGGCTCATGGGCTTAGTTGCTCCGCAGCATGTGGGATCTTCCTGGAGCAGGGATTGAACCCGTGTCCCCTGCATTGGCAGGCAGATTCTTAACCACTGCGCCACCTAGGAAGCCCTTTTCCTTACTTTTTAAAAAAAAATTTAATATTTTTTTGGATGGATAATACATCATATCTTCAAATAGTCAGAGGTACAAAAAGGTACCCAGTAAAAAGCTTCCCTCCCACCCCAGGTCTTAGCATCCTAATTCGCCTCCCCCCAAATAAAGTTATGTTTCTTGTGCTCTTTCCAGAGACAGTTTATGCATTCACAAGCAAATACAAACATATATTGATTTCCCTTTTATACTCAAAGATAGCAGCAAACTATGTCTGCATTGTCCTTTTCCCACATACCTTTGTATCCTGGACATTATTCTGGACTGTGTTAGCACATAAGAGCTGCCTTATTGGCTAGTTTGTTTTTTCAAAGGTGCTTAGTACTCCTTGATTTTGGAAGTACTGTCGTGTATTTGGCCAGTCTTCTACTGATGGACATTTAGGTTTTCAGTATTTTGCCATCACAAGCAATGCTACAATGGGTAACATCATTTCTTCCATGTATGAGCACAACTGATGGATAAATTCCAGCAAGTGCAATGGCCGGGTCAAAGGTGACTTGCTTTTGACACTTTCACATAGATTGCCAAGTTGTCCTCCACAGGGACGGGACCACAGTTCCTGCCCCCGTGCCCCTGCCGGGCATAAGCCAGCTGTTTCTCACCAACACACACCGTTAGCCAACTTTGATCTTGCCAATCACATAGGTGGAAAAATGGATTCTCAGGGTACCTATCATTTGCATTTATTGTATTGTGAAGGAGGGTGAGCACTTTTTCTTATGTTTAAAAGTCACTTGTGGGGCTTCCCTGGTGGTGCCGTGGTTAAGAATCCGCCTGCCAATGCAGGAGACGCAGGTTCGATCGCTGGTCCGGGAGCAACTAAGCCTGTGAGCCACAACTACTGAGCCCACGTGCTACAACTACTGAAGTCCGCGTGCCTAGAGCCCGTGCTGTGCAACAAGAAGCCACCACACTGAGAAACCCACGCACCACAATGAAGAGTAGCCCCTGCTCGCTGCAACAAGAGAAAGCCTGTGTGCAGCAACGAAGACCCAACACAGCCAATAAATAAATAAATAAAATTTAAAAAATGATTGTTGACACTTTGCTGATATAAAAAAAATAAAAAAGAGAGAGAATTAATGAAGCATATTATATAAAAAAATAAGTCATTTGTATTTCTTTAGCAGTCCACTCATCTGCTTTGCATCGTTGCTTTTTATTTGAAAAGCCACAGATGTTTTTAGAAGAAAAATAGAGAAACGCATAAAGGAGAAAATCAAATCACCTTCATAGTGCACCTGGAGAACCACTGTTGGCCTTTTTTGTGCCACCACAAAGGTATTCTCATTCTCCAGAAAGAACAATAGAAACAAAGCCATTGCCTGGAGGGCAAAGAAAAGAAAACAAAGTCACAGAGAAACTGGCAAGCTGGCCAGTGTCCACCCACAGGAGGCAGGTCTGCAGGCATGTGTGGAGGGTAAGTGAGGGGCCAGGGATCCTGCTCCAAACCCCCACCCTAAAGGGAAAGGATGTGATCCATCCATCCATTCACTCATTCGTTGATGAGGAACTACCTCTGTGCCAGCCCTGGGCTGGGTGCTGGGGACATTGGGTTCTAGTGACAGATGACAAGGCTCTGCTCTTGGAGTGCCCTGTCCAGGGGGCAAAAGAATAGTAGAGAATGAAACTTGAACGAATATTTGCAACCCTTGATTAGAGCCTGTAGGGGTGGGAGGCTGAAGCCCAGAGAGGGACAGAGTCAGCTTGGGGTCACACAGCAGGTCAGCAAAGGCACCATGCTGGGTTTTCTAAACTCACATCTGCCTGAGTTACTGCCCCCTCTCTGGCTTCATCATGACAGCTGGCAAGGACTTCAGGAATTGGCCTTGGCCTCTTCCATCTCCACGCTTAGGCTCACATTTGCCTCTGCCTGAAACACCCTTCCCCTAAGCTCTTCCTCTTTGCGTTTTGGGGTGGGTTCTTTTAGCTATTATTAAGCACTTATCCCTGTACTTGGCATTGCAATCTCTTTTTATCCTCACAAGAATTGCATGAATTAGAGATTATCCCCACTTTACAGGTGGCGAAATGGAGGCTCACAGAGGGTAAGCAAATCACTCAGGGTGACACAGCCAGCATGTGGCAGAGCTGAGACACAAACCCAGATTTTCTGGTTCTAAAATCTGCCCCTACTCACCACCACTCTTCTGGTTAATCTCTTCTGTCGGTGCGCTGTGTGACCTTGGGCAATTTGCTTCCTCTCTCTGATCCTGACTCTGTTTCCTCCTTAGTAGGACAAGGGCTGAAATGAGTTCTGTCCCAGCTCACAATTTCTAGGGGGGTCTTGATGAGGACAAGGGTCTCCAGTGGCTACCACACTCCAGAAAGCCTGGACTAGAGGAGTCCTGCTGCCCCTTCCCCGCCCCCATCCAGGGTTCTGTGGAGACCACAGGAGATTCAAGCTCATTGGCAGGTTTACGCAGAAGCCTAGCGTCCGTACCCTAGAGGGTACATTTCTGATGGCCACACCAGGGTTCTGACCCTCTGGTATACATAAGGACTCCCCCACCTCTGAATATCTATATCCAGTGACCTACAGGAAAACATTTTTCTGTCACTGGGTGGAAAGAAACGTGCCTTAAACAGAATTCCATATCTTCAGTGGGGCAGCCTCTCCTTATTGTCGCCCTGAACCTGGCTACAAAGGCGTTAATGGATTTAGTTTATTAAGAGGGCAGTGGACCTTAAAAATGGGCCTCCCTCTGACCCTTCAATTCTACTACTTCTAAAAATGACCCTGAAGAAACAAACAATTGGAATTGTGCCCAGAGCCCCACGTGCTCTGTTTATAACCCCCCATCTCCGGTGGCAGGTGACACAGTTGATGACCTGATGACGCCCTCCTTCCTGAAACCCTTTGTTCTCCAGGCTTCCCCGACACCTCCCTCCCCATTCTCCTCCTTCCTTGCTGGGTGTGCCTTCTCCCTTCCAACTTCCTCACCTGGGTGGCCAGGGGCTCACACCTCTCTCTTCCAGGTGGTAGCTGCTGTCCTGGGTCTATGACGATGTCTGACTTTCAAATGCCCCTCTTCACTGAGCTACTGACATGACCATCTGGTGCCCTCCTGATGTCTGCAGGCATCTCTGCCTTAAAACCTGCTGCTGGGCTTCCCTGGTAGCACAGTGGTTAAGAATCTGCCTGCCAACGCAGGGGACATGAGTTTGAGCCCTGGTCCAGGAAGATCCCACATGCCGAGGAGCAACTAAGCCTGAGCGCCACAATTGCTGAAGCCTGCATGCCTAGAGCCCGGCCTCCGCAACGAGAAGGCAATGAGAAGCCCGCGCACCACAACAAAGAGTAGCCCCCGATCGCCGCAACTAGAGAAAGCCCGCGCGTGACAACAAAGACCCAACACAGTCAATAAATAAAAATTAATTAATTAATTAAAAACAAACGAACAAAACCCCCCTGCAGTTCCCCAGGCCTTCCAGCTTGGAGAATAGCTCCGCCAGCCTCCCAAGGCTCAAGTCTAAAGCTAGGCCTCACCCTGGGTTTCCCTCCCCATCACCCCCAAGCCCCACCTACCCTCAGCCTGTCCACTCCACCCACAGGCTCTCCAGCAGCCACTCCCATCCCTCCAGGCTCAGGCTGCCACTGTGGGTCTACCCTATAACCTCCTTGCTGCTGTTCCTCTCGACCCCTACAACCACAACCATCCTCCATCATTTTTAAAGAAAACCCGATCTCGTCTCTCCTGCTTCAGATTTTCCAGTGCGTTCCCACTGCACGTAGGAGCAGGTCCAAACTTTTGGTCTTACCGTCTCTAACCATTGGCCCCCAGCCCTGCTGACCTCCTCTGATTTTCAAACACGCCAAGCTCATGCCGACCTTTGTGAAAGTCCACACCTAGAGAGCACTGAGCGTTAAAGGTATTCATTTAATCCTCACAACAGCTTTAGGAGTCCTGCGATTAGCCTCCTTATACAGAAGGGAAACTGAGGCACAGAGGGGTTACTCAGCCAGCCAAAGGTCACACAGAGCCTCAGGGCCTTTGCACGGGGGTTCCCTCTGCCTGGAATATTCTTCCCCCCAAAGTCCACATGACCAACTCATGATCACTCCAGGTCTCTGCTCAAATGTCACCTTCTCGCCATTCTTTTCACCGTCTACCCTTTTGTACCTTTTGAATTATGAACCACGTGATTGTGAGAGCATTTCAAAATAAATGTTTTCTAAAAGAGTGTCATAAATCTTGATATAAGAAGACTGTTAAGGGAAGACACCTGTTGATGAGGTAGTATGGACAGTGGGATCCCATTTTCGTTAAAATAATTCTAATTTAGAAAATAGCCTGGGCATTATTCCCCGAATGGTGACTATAATTAGCTCTGAGAGGTGAGGCTAGAAGTGACTTTTTTAAAATATGTTTTTTTCTTTTTCTTTTTTTAAATTTTATTTAGAGGTGACTTTTCTCTTCCTTTTGTTTGTATGTATTTTATAACTTTCCTCCTGGGCATATGCGTGTGAAAAAGAATGAATGATTCCCTCCATGCATGGGGTGGCCAGCACCTCAGAGCTCTTCTTTTCTTTTCTTTTTAAATAAATTTATTTATTTATTTATTTATTGGCTGTTTTGGGTCTTCATTGCTGCACGTGGGCTTTCTCTTGTTGCGGCTAGCGGGGCTGCTCAGTTGTGGTGAGCGGGCTCCTCACTGCAGTGGCTTCTTTCGTTGAGGAGCATGGGCTCTAGGTGTGCGGACTTCAGTAGTTGTGGCACATGGGCTCAATAGCTGTGGCTCTCAGGCTCTAGGCGCATGGGTTTAATAGCTCCGCAGCACGTGAGATCTTCCCGGACCAGGGATCAAAGCCGTGTCCCCTGCACTGCTGGCAGATTCTTAACCACTGCACCACCAGGGAAGTCCTCAGAGCTCTTCTTGACCAACCATCTTGGTCAGCAGCTGGGGACAGTGAGGCCCAGCAAGGGGCCTGAACTGACCCAGAAGTGGGTGTGGCGCCCAGATGTTCCTGGGGTCCCCATTCATGGCCAAGAATGCCCTTTGGAGGGCACCAGGTGTGCGGCGTGGGGCCTTAAGGTGGGCCAGGCCACAGAAAGGCTGGCTTCAGTTCTGCCGCCTCTCCGAGGGGCCTGAATGCTCTCTGAGCTGGCCGAGCCCTTCTCTGCTCAAACTTGAGAGCAGCTGTCTTACTGATTTTCAGAGAGGAAAAATGTGTAGAATATTTTTTTCTCTATTTGTTATCACATTCTGCAACCACAATTGTCCTCAGCACCTGCTCTCTGGGGTATGAGCCTCCTCCTTGCCAAGTGCTGTGCTGAGCCCATTTTACAGATGGGGAAATTGAGGACAAGAAGAGAGGAGTCACCCGTGAAGGTCACCAACTAGCAAGTTGGTTCAAGGATTCAGCTCAGTTCCAGCTCATTTTGATTCCAGGTTTAGCCTCTCTGATCAAGCTTGGGAATCCCTGGCTAATTTTTTTTTATGTGTCATGTGTTTTCTTAAATAACAGTTAATGTGAGTTCTTTCTAGACAGAGGCACTGTGCGGAGACTTTACATGCATCTGTCTTGTTTGATCCTTACACCCGCCCCATGACAAAGGTTCTGTTCCGGGACCTGTTTTTCAAGGGTGGCAACAAAGGCCTAACAGGGGAAGTGGCTTAGTCATTCACAGGGGTCTGTGACACTGGGCCCCACACTGCACCCCAGGCACCCCTGGACCCTGCTCCCCTGCCCTGTGTCCTTGGAGGTGCCTGGTCATCTGGTCAACAGGGCTCTGGCCTTGAGCTGGCTCTCAGTTCAGAGGGAGGCCCTGGTGGTGATGAGGAGGCCTCTGAAATGCCAATACTCCCCAGCCCCTGGGGCCGCCCTCCATTCTCTTTCCTGGGGAGGGGACCACAGCATGTGACAAGTCACCTCACTTCTCTAGGGTCCTGGCCTCTAGAGGGAGGGGGCCTAGATGACCTCGAGGGGCCATAGCTCCCAAACCCTGGCTTCTGGGGCCGCCCCTGCTCTGCTGCTGGGCAGAGGGTTCTGTCTATCATGAGGTCTGGGGAGAAGCAGCCCGGCTGGTGTGCAGCCCCCGGAAACGTTGGCTGAGCTGCTGGAGGGCCTCAGACGGCCATCCCGAGAGGGAGGGAGACACCATCTCTTGGTGCCCATTCCACAGAGCAGGAAACCGAGGCTTGGTGAGGCTAAGCAACTTGCACAGTGTCTGTTAACTGAGACTCTTGTAGCCCAGCCTGGGGTTCCCGTCTGCAGCTCTGGCCAGTCTCCGCCAGGGACTGGCTCTGCAGTTTCCCAGCTGGCAGGCCTCGGCCTTGGCCAGTCTCTTCGCTCCCCCCTGAAGCCCTGTTTCCTCATCTGGAAAGCAGGGATCGCAGTCCTGCCCGCCTCAGAGGGCTGGAGTCGGTGAAGGAGGGAGTGTTTGGCCTAGAGCACAAGCGCAATGTCTCCACACATGAGCGAGGTTAGGAATCTTTAGCAGGCCAAGTTCCTAAATGCTCTGAACCGCACCTTCCACATCTATAAACTGCAGACAATAACAGTCTCAGATCCGTGACACGCAGACGACAACGGACACAGGGCCCAGAGGGGAGCGAGCACTTTGATCAACGTTGCAATTATTATTATTATTGTTAAAATGGCGCTAACAGCCCTTCCTCACAGATCAGTCCAGAGGGTTAAATCAGACGAGAACCAGTCTGTAAACAGGACCTGGCACACGCGAGGACCCTCGAGGCCGCCTCTGCCACCTCCCATGCCTGCTGCCCTGTCTCCTCTAGAAACCCCCTTCTAGAGCTTCCCGCCCCCACGCAGGCTGGAGGCTTCTGAGGCACCTCCAGCTGGGCGGAAGGGGACCTGTGAGGCCCTTGCGGGGGGGCAGCCCTTGACCACCCCAGGTCTTCCGGACAAGGCGTATGACGACAAGGTTTTTCCCTTGGGGGCCCCATCATCACTAATGGCCTTGGATCCCTGAGAGCTATTTACACGCTTTGTATGAAAGAAACCAGGGCTTAGAGAGGCAGGCCACCTGTCCAAGTTCACCGTGTTCTCCTACCTGGAAGGAGGCGATTTTAGCCGAGAGAGGACACCCGGATGGGCCCAGCTGCTCCATGGGTGCTTCCCACCAGAGCTTCTCAGCCACTGGCCAGGAGGCAGCCAGGGACCTGGCACCTCTCATCCCTGGCACTTTCCGCTCCCCGACCGGGTGGGGCAAGAAATGACTTAGGTGTGGGTACCTCTGCCAAGCCTGCCCTGGGCTGAGCCAGAGAGGGGAGGGGGAAGTTGGGGGAACTCCCAAGACCTCACCTTCTCTCACCCTGATGCCAGGGGAGTGGGGGCTTGGGGGCGGGGCTGGGGAAGTGTGCTGGGAGGAAGGTCTTACCTGATAGGTCTCTGCTCTCATCCTGGGATCAGCCCAGGGATTTCTCAGCCTCCCTGGTGGATTTCTGAGCACAGGACTAGTCAGAATCTCCCTGTGAGTTAAATAACAACTGGGAGGAGGTTAAAGTTGAGCAGGCAGCGTGGGGTGTGCAGGGAGGGGGCACTTGGGAGACTTCTGGACTTTGGAGCTGGGCTTCCTGCCCAGTGGGGCTGGCTTTCTCTGGCCTCTCTTATCACAGCCCACCTCCCCTTACCGTTAAGGCGGTTTGCCCTGGCCTGCCAGGCTGGGATCCCTGGGGAGGGGGGATAGGACACAGGGGTGCCCTTGACCTAAGGGCACAGCCTGCTAGGGGGAGGGCTGTGTCACCAAATCATTTGATCAAAAAGATGCCAGGGCACAGACCCAGTCCTCGGCCTACAGGGTGACATCCAGGGCCCATCCAAACGAGCTGGTAAAGGCCTTTCCCATTTCCACAGCCTCTCCAGCCATCCACTTGACCACTGGCTGACTCACTCCAGTATTTGGGAGACTCCGTGCCAGGGTGCCTCGGGTGATGCCCCAAGTCCCTGCCCTCTGGGAGCATTTGTTCCCGCTACACACCTCCCTCCACAGATGGAGGGGGTCAGACCCACACCTGTCCAGCTAATCCTGGCCTCCTCTGTGGGATGTTCTATGGGGAGATGGGGGCTGGGGAGAGCTCAGAGCCAGAAGCTCCAGGATTTAAGACCTGTTTTGGTTGTTTTAAAATACAGTTTAATTGCATGAGTGAAAATATTAAGGAAATATGGGAAAACACAGAGAAGCATAAAGGACAGAACCATACCAAACAACTGTGGGTAATGTTTTAGTGTGATTGCTTCCGTCTTTCTTACAAAAGAGCACAAGCAGGAGATATTTTGTAACCTGCTCTTTCCACCTGTTTTTTTTTTTAATTTATTTTTGGCTGCATTGGGTCTTTGTGGCTGCGCGTGGGCTTTCTCTAGTTGCAGCAAGTCGGGGCTACTCTTTATTGTGGTGCTGGGGCTTCTCATTATGGTGGCTTCTCTTGTTGCAGAGCGTGGGCTCTAGGCACTCAGACTTCAGTAGTTGTGGTGCATGGACTTAGTTGCTCTGCAGCATGTGAGATCTTCCCAGACCAGGGCTTAAAACCGTGTCTCCTGCATTGGCAGGCAGATTCTTAACTGCTGCGCCACCAGGGAAGTCCCCTGTTGTCTTTTTTAAATACCTATTTTATTTATTTAGCTGCTCCAGGCTTCAGTGTGGGATCTAGTTCCCCAACTAGGGATTGAACCCAGACCCCCTGCATTGGGAGCATGGAGTCTTAACCACTAGACCACCAGGGAAGTCCAAATCCACCTGTTGTCTTTGGAACACAGTCTTTCTATCACTGTGAATATACTTCTTCATCCTTTCACACTGCAGCCCGGCATCCCATCATAGGGCCATGCTGTACCTGTGCTGCCCAGATCCCAGCCAGCAGTGTAGCATCACCCATCAACTTGTTAGAGGTGCCCCACCCAGACCTGTGAGTCAGGGATCGGATGCGCACTGACCTTGGGGAAGCACTGCTCTAACTTATTGAAGCTGAAGGAGGTTTATGCTTTTCCAGCTTTTCCACAAGCAAGGCTGCCCTGAACATCATGGACATACCAGGCAGAGGTAACAGAGAACAGGATAGGGGCATGGCCTTTGAGGTTATAGCCCTGGTGTGGCCACTGTACAGGACTTAGAATATACAAGACTAGCTCCTTCCCACATCCTCCCTTACAGTGGACTGTTGCTACTTCTTGTCTTATGTTCCCTTCCTCCTGTTCTCCAGCCATCCTACTGCTCCTAGCGGGGTTTCATGCAAAGTAACCCACCCAATGGCTCTTGCCAAGGTCACCACTGAGGTCAGAGTAGCTAAACCTGATGGTCAGTCCTCACCCCCATCTTCTGGGCCCATCCACAGCACTTGTCTAAGTGATCACTCCCATGTCTCAAAAACACCCTCTGTCTCTTAGCTTCTGGAACCCACTCTTCCTATGGTCTCTTCTCTTTTTTTGTTTTTTTGGCTGTGCTATGTGGCCTGCGGGATCTTAGTTCTCCAACCAGAGACTGAATGTGGGGCTTCAGCTGTGAAGGCTCGGAGTCCTACCACTAGACCGCCAGGGAATTCCCTCTGTGGTCTCTTCTTTTTTCATTTTTTAATAAATTTTAAAATTTATTTTTGGCTGCGTTGGGTCTTCATTGCTGTGCACAGGCTTTCTCTAGTTGCAGAGAGCAAGGGCTACTCTTTGTCGCCATGCACAGGCTTCTCGTGGTGGCTTCTCTTCTAGAGCTCAGGCTCTAGGTGCACGGGCTTCAGCAGTAGTGGCACTTGGGCTCAGTATTTGTGGCTCTCGGGCTCGAGCGCAGACTCAGTAGTTGTGGCACACGGGCTTAGTTGCTCTGCTGCATGTGGGATCTCCCCGGACCAGGGCTCGAACCCACGTCCCCTTCATTGGCAGGCAGATTCTTAACCACTGCGCCAGCTAGGAAGTCCCTGGTCTCCTCTTACTTCATCTGTTGTCCTCAACTCCCTGACGACATTGAACACTGGAGTATCCCAGTGGGCCACGTCTCCCTTCTCCCCTCTTCCCGCATGATCTCGTCCTGCGTTGGGACTTTAAAAAGTACTCTGCTGGCAACTCCCAAAGGTGTGTCTAGACTCTGGGGGGAGGCCCCGAACTAGACTCAGATATACACCTGCCCATTCAACCTGGGTGTCCATCTGTCAACCTCCAATTTACCACTGAAAACCCATGCTCGAGGGACTTTCCTGGTGGTCCAGTGGTTAAGACTCCGAGCTTCCACTGCAGGGGGCACAGGTTCGATCCCTGGTAGGGAAACTAAGATCCCACATGCCATGTGGCCCAGCCAAAAAACCCAAAAAAACCATGCTCCAGCCTGACCTGCCGCAGCCTTCTCTGCTCAAGGATAGTGCCCTGTCCTCCCTCCAGCCAAAGCCTAGGACTCTCGACAACTCGTTCATTCAAACTCACATCCAGCCTGCAAGATTTGCCCTCACAATAACCTATAAATCCAAGCACTCTTCACTACACGCTTCATGACCAGCTTGGTCCAAGCCACCACCATCTTCTGCCCAGATTGTTACCATAGCCCTAACCAATCTCCCTGCTTCCATCTTTACCTCCTTAGTTTTTCTCAACATGGCCACTGTGGGGTTTTTTATTTTTATTTATTTTTTAAATTTATTTTTTTATTGAAGTATACTTAAATTACAATGCTGTATTAATTACTGCTATGCAGCAAAATGACTCAGTTATACACATATATTCTTTTTCATATTCTTTTCCATTATGGTTTATTACAGGATGTTGAATATAGTTTCTTGTGCTACACAGTAGGACCTTGTTGTTTATCCATTCCATAGATATAGGTTTGCATCTGCTAATCCGAAACTCCCAGTGCAACCCTCTCCTACCCCCTCCCCCTCCGCAACCACCAGTCTATTCTCTATGTCCCTGATTCTGTTTCACTGATAGGTTCGTGTCATCTTTTAGATTCCACATATAAGTGATATCATATGGTATTTGTCTCTTTCTTACTTCACTTAGCACGATCATCTCTAGTTGCATCTATGTTGCTGCAGATGGCATTATTCCATTCTTTTTTATGGCTGAGTAGTATTCCATTGTATACATGTACCACATCTTCTTTACCCATTCACCTCTTGATGGACACTTAGGTTGTTTCCATGTCTTGGCTATTGTGAATGGTGCTGCTATGAACACAGGAGTGCACATATCTTTTTTAGTTTTCTGAGGAACCTCTGCACTGTTTTCCACTGTGAGTTTTTTTAAATCATCAGATTGTGTCCCCCTCTGTACAGAGCTCTCTGAAGGCTTCCTAGGCCCGGGGCTAGAAGAGATTCTCCCTCAGAACCTCCAGAAGGAAGCAACCAGGCCGTTGACACATGGATTTCAGACTTTTCACCTCCAGAGCTGAGAGCCTAAGTTTGTTATTTTAAGCCACCATGTTTGGCAGCCCCAAGAAACGAACACATCGGTCAAGATTTTTTTTAACTTTCACTTGCCTTTTGTGAAGCTGTGATCTAGGTTAATACCTACAAGCAAAGAACAGTGCTGGTAAAAGGTTTTGCCAACCTTCCTTTCAGGGTCCCTTTTAAGAGGACTCCACCCGACAGAATGCAGAATCTGCCTCAAAAGTGCCTGTCCCTGACTTCACGCTCGCAGGAGATGTATCTCCCAGAACGTGCTGCCCCTCCAAGGGTCCCAGCTCTGAGCCCTCGTGATCCGATCTTCCACTAACTATTCTCTGTCCTTCTGCCCACTTGCCACCCTAATCCAAGCTACTGCCACCTCCCCCAGCCCCTGGAAATCCTTCAGCCTCTCTGGTCACTTCCTCTCTTGCCACCCTCTATTCAGCTGCCTGAGGATTTTTGCAAGTTACAGGTCTGATGGGTGTCTTCCCGCTGACTAGGAGCCCCTGCAGCCTCCCGTGCTCACGAGTCAAGCCTGAACACGAGTCTGTCAGCCGCAGCGGACTGCGCCCCGGGTCACCGCTGCAGATGTGGCTCACTGCAGGCCCTCTCCAGTTCTCTCATCAGCAGACTGAGCCCCTCTCCTCTTCTGTCTCCCCACTTCCTCTGACACTGAGCGGAGAGGAGCAAGGGAGCATCATGGTACCTGCCCCTTGGGGAGTATGACGGCAAACGTTCTGGAAGGTATTCAAGAGAAAAACAAAACAGACAGAAGTCCTCTAAAAGTATGTCAGCAGACATGAACTGGGGCAAAGAATCAAGACTTGACAAATCAAATCTCAATGGTCAGCTACAGGGTTAAGAGCTGGGGGTCTGAACATAGAACAGAGTGCACAGCCATTTACTGAAAAAGAGTCAACTTTAATTGTAACTGACCAAACTGTATCCAGAAATGTCTCTGAACAGTGAACAAAAGAAACACGATAAAACTGTCCTATTGAAGAAACCAAGAGTTCTGCCAGCCCCAGAGCTTCTGAGGGTTAGGCCAAGAGCAGCCCATTCCCGTGGCTGCATCTGTCCCCCACGCAAGTTTCTCATCCCACGAGGAGAGCTGGGGATAGGTGAGAGACCTGTGCCCTCCTCCCAGCATGCTGGGATCTCTTAGAAAGTCACCGGTGGGGTGCGCCTTTCCTCCCACCCCATTCCTGTCCTAAGGTAAATGGAGACCCTCTGGGCATCATCCCAAAAGCCAGGGAACAAGGTGAGGCAGCCCAAGTGCCTTCCTGGACTCTCAGCCCAAGCTTTATTCCAGTCCGCTCGGTTCGTTCCCGATGCCCAGGGTGGGGATTAAATAAAATACGCACTAGAGAGAAAACTCAGATGCCCCCAAATCTCCACAACGCAAGTCACAGAGCAGAAAAAAAACAACGGCCCTAATGAGAAGCAACAGCAGCCGGCCCTCAGAAGACACGTTCGAACTCCGTCTGGTTGGTAGTGGCGGGGTTGCGGCTCTGGTTGGTGGACTGCTGGGTGATCTGGCTGCCCTTCCGGCGTGGCGGAGCCAGGTACTCGAACATGGACGTCAGGTGGGTGGACAGCATGCCCTTGAGGTCCGAGGGCATGGGGTCGGACCAGAAGAAGTCGTGGTTCAGGGCGTCATCGCTGTCGATGCGCTGGGCGGGATCCAGGACCAGCAACTTGTCGATGAGGTCCAGCGCGTAGGGATCGCGCACATAGGCCTTCAGCCTGTCCTTCACCTTCCGCTTCTGGCCCTTGACCAGCTCCAATTTCTCAAACAGCTCGTACTTGTCCACGTTTGGCCACACCTGGGGTGGGAGGCATGGAAAGAAGACAGTTAGTTCAAGGGTACGTGGCTGGTCTACTCAAAGGCACTAAACATTCTCCACTCAGATGCTCCCAGACCACCCGTGGAGGACAAACTTGATTCCTCCGGGGCGAAAGCAGCAGGAAGCATGTATTTGGCACACACCAAATACCAGGCCCTTTGACACAAACCGCCTGGAATATGTGTTCCAAGCCTGACAGAACCACTGCTATCTCCCCGCAGAGAAGCTTGCCTCTGAGGTGAGAGGCTCACATGCCCTGCCTGAAGCCACAGAATTAAATGGGATGCAGCTGAGACCTGAACAGTCTGTGTGGCTCTAAACAGCAGACCCCGGCTCTCCATCAGCCACCTCTCTAGAATGGAGCTTTCCTTCTACTCAGCAACCCACCCCTCCCCTACTGGGCAGACTTCTGGATCTCTGCTGCCTGTGGGGCCCAGGGGCCCAGGCAGCCTGACGACATACCTCAGGCGTGATGGAGCCGCAGAGCTGGCTGATGAGGGCAAGCTGGTGCTGCTCCGTGTTGCCCTGCATGATGGGACTGCGGGTCCACATCTCTGCCATGATGCACCCAGCACCCCAGAGGTCAATGGGGGGGCCGTAGTCCCGCTCCCCTGGGAAGAAGAGCACAGCAGGAGGGCCCCTTGAGCCCTATGGCCTCCTGAGAGGCAATGCCCCCGAGCCGGGGGCTCAAGAAGCCCTGGCAGTGGGGAGCTGAGGCCGGGTAAGTGCCCAGCCCCTGCTTCCCTCTGCCAGCTCGGGAGAGTCCTCACCGAGCAACAGCTCCGGGGGCCGGTACCAGAGCGTCACCACACGGTTGGTGTAGCGGTTGGGCTGGCTGTTCTTGGCCAGGCTGAAGGCCCGGGCCAGCCCAAAGTCTGCCAGCTTCAGGACGCCGTCGCGGGTGATGAGCACGTTAGCTGCCTTCATGTCCCTGTGCAGGATCTGCAGGAAGCACAGGGCGAGGGCTCCCAAGGGTCCTTCAGCCACACCCACCCCACGGTGAGAGCGAAGGCCAGCCTCAGCCTTAGTCTCTCCTCCCCAACTCTGGCCCCCACCTTGTTCCTGTGGATGTAGTAGAGACCATTGAGCAACATCTGCATGACCCTCTTGATCTCAGATAGCGTGAACTTGACCAAGACGTTGCTCAGCAGCCCGGCAAGGTCATGCTCGCAGAAATCAAACACCAAGTATATGCTGCCTTTGCAGCGGTTATAGGGGGAAGCTGAAGCAGGAAAAATGAGGGGGAGAGATGGGGGGGGGGGGATAAATTAAAAATCTCATATGTAACTCATTTTCCCACAAGCAGCTCCTACACCCTCCAACCTATGGACACCCAGATACACGGGCACGAGTTTCTTCACAGGTAAAATATTTTCTGAGTGCCTTCTCTGGGCCAGGCCCTGTGGTAGGCCCTGGGGAAGCACCTACTCTGATGAAAAGACCAGAGAAAGCAGTCACAGTTGGTATGTCTGGGTTAAGAAGAGGCAATGTAAGTTTGTCCAGTTCCAACTGTGCAAACGAAACCTTAGGCAATAAGCCTCATTTTCTCCCTCTGAAAATGGGGACACGCTCCAAACAGCTTACCTTTGGTTCGACAGATCTCAATCAAGTTGACCACGTTCTCGTGTTTTAGAAGCTGGAGGATCTTGATTTCCCTTAAGGCTGTAATGGGGAACTGGGTGGGAAAAAGAGAGGAGGAGGTCAAAAGTGGGTGAGCGCACTACAGATCAACAAACTGTGGACCATGGGGTCCACACTAAGGGTCAAAGGTTGGGAGACAGAGTACGAGCATAGGCTCTGAAATTAGCTGTCTCAGATGCCATATTTGCAAAATGGGTGTAACAGTGTGTACCCCTCAAGGAGCTGGTTTCAGACAATGAATTGAAATAGCGATACATCACACAATTGTTCTATAACTAGTCATCAAATGCTCCAGTTTCTTTAACCTTATACTTACCTCCATGCCTGTGTTCAACCTGTTAGGTGGTTAACAAATACAAAAATAAAGAAGCAGGTTTCTGGGAAGCTAGACTAGAGCTAAGATGGGAGCATGATGGAAGGGACTGTTGCTTTTCAAGTGAATACCAGCCACCCTTTTAAAACCATTACATATAATTTTTTTTCTTTTCTTTTCTTTCTTTATTTTTTTACATACAACAAAATTAAACCCTGAAAAAAAAGTGTTTAAAGACTTCCTAACTTCACGAACCAAGATGCACTCAGCGCAAGCATGAGCTCCCCCTCCTGGCACCAACCATATCCACCTAAGAATGAAATATCAAACGCTTGAAAACATTTGAATTAAAAGACTTAACTTGGAAGTCAAATTCCCTGGTATATGGAAATTTCCGAACACGTACACTGAATCTCTACTTGAGAGTTCCAGAAGCAGGGTGGAACCCCAACCTCACGCCCAAGGGAGCTGGCAGACCTGCCCACCCCACCCGTACTCACCCCCTCCTTCTCGTTCTCCATCAGTACCTTCTTCAGAGCCACCTTTTGGCCGGTCTTGCGGTGCTTTGCCTTAAACACCTCCCTGCAGGCCGAGAAGGGGACCCAAGAGGACTTTTCAGGCCGTTTCCGCAGGGCCCGCCCCTCCCCCACCAAAGGAGAGCAGGAAAGGGAATCCCGGGCGGGGCTGGGCCGGGTACCCAGGGCACTCGGCTACCCCACCACGCGATATCTTCGGTCTCTCTCCGAGCCTCTATCTCCTTCCCTCTGCCCCTTCTCCTCACCCGGGCGTCTCGTGGAGAGATCCCGCTCCACTCACAGGCTTCTCTCTGCAACCCCTCCCTGCCCCTCATCAAGGGCCTCAGACTCCTCCGAGCCAGCCGGCTCCGTCTGGCCCGGGCTGGCTGCGGCGCGGCCTAGCGAGGCCAGGGGACAAGTCTGTAGCTAAATGGCTTCCCGACCTACTGGGCCCGGGCCTGGGGGTTCCGACGTCGGCCCGGAGGGGTGCAGACTCAGGGCTCCCGGTCCCTGGGGGCCCAGCCTTACCCGAAGGTGCCTTGGCCGATTTTAGCAAGCTTCTCATATTTGGACACCTCATCACAAAACGGACACTCCACCGAGTCGTACTGTTTTGCCATGGCCGCCTCCAGTGCACCGCCGCCACCTCCAGCCGCCGCCACCGCCGCTCCCGCCCCGGGTCCAGCCGCCGTGCTCCAGGCCCCTCCGCGGCCGCGCCACTTCCGCCTCCACGGCCACTTCCGGCCTCGCGGCGCCGACCCCGCCTCTTCCGTCCGCCGCGCGCCGCCAGGCCCCCTGGGACTTGTAGTTCCCGGGAGGCCAGGAGGAGCCGGAGCTGCAGAGGCGCCTCCGCCACCGGCGCTGCCCCCGCCTCCGCCGCCGCCACTGCTGGCGGCGGCCCCGATTGGGGGCGCGGGGAGCCGGGCCGCCGGGGCTGGGGCTCGGGGTGGTGCGTCCCGCTGCATCGGCTCGGGCCGCCGCCGCTGCCGAAGCCGCTGCCGCTCTGGCGCCCGATCCGGGGCCAGCCGCAGTGCCCTGCTCCTCCTCCTCCGACGGCGCCGCCTCCGCCAGGCTGCGCTGGGTGCCGGGCGGGGGGGCGGCCCCCGAGCCGCGGCCTGGGGGCTCCCTGCCCGGGCCCGGGCCCGGGGCGGCCGGGAGAGGGGGCCAGACGGGAAGAGCCGATGAGGAGGCGGCCCGAGAGCGCGGGAGGGGGCGCGTTATAAAGGGGGAGGTGCCCCGGCCTCGCCCTCCCCTCCCCCTCCGCCCGCCCCCTCCCTCCTCCCTCCCACCCCTCGCGGCCGCACCTGCCGCCGCCGCCGCCGCCGCCGCCGCCCGGCCGCCCGCTGTCCGCCCGCCGCCCTCGGCGCGTCACCGCCCGCGGCCCCTCCTCCGCTTTCGGAGGTGGGGCCCCGCGCTCTACACCTGGCTGCGGGGTGACTTATTGCGTGCCTCAGTTTACCCACACATGCCAGCTGCCGCGGGGAGCCCCTTCCTCCCCGGCTCGGGGTGCACCCCTCACAGGCGAAGGCGGGAGGCGCCGAGGGAGCGGCCTCCGGTCCGGGTAGGAGAGAACGGCCCCCACCGCCGCCTCCCCGGGTCCCCGCCACCCGCCGTTGATATGGCAACCGACAGCCGCCAGGGGGCGCGGCGACATTGGAGGCGGCGAGCGAGCAACGCCCGGGCCTTCCAGCCCTGGACCCCCCTGTTCCCTGGGACGCAGGGATAAGACCCACAGGACCCCGGTCTCCACCGAGCTGCGCCCGAGCTGGTCGCGCCCCGGGTCAGTATAGTAGTTAGCATTTACTTGGCACCCCGTGTGCTCGGAAGTGCTGGGCATTCCTGCTGAATCGATAGCCCCGTAGTCAGGATCATTAACCAATTTTACAGAAGAGCACATTGAGGCTCAGAGAGGGGAGGTCATTTGCTCAAGGTCACACAGGGACAAAGCTGGGACTTGAACCTTGTCTGTCTGAATCTGAAGAGGATTCTCTTGACTCAGGCTATTAACAGTGTGTCCAGGAGCACAGCAGTGGTGCTGTTTGAGGCCTGCTGTCCTTATGAGCCAGGCATCAAGCCCACCATTCAGCCATCTCCTTCTCTGGTCCTGTGTCCCCTTGCCCTACCTTGGCCCTTCCCCAGCATCTTTCTGATACCTTTCTGGCTCCAGAAGCCTGTTTCTTCCTCCAGCCCTACTCAACAACCAGCCCCCAACAAGGCTGTCTTTCGACCTCCTCTGCACCCCTTCAGTCTGCCCCTCCTCCCCAGTCCTCTGCCAATGGATCCTGAGTCCTGTCCTCCCCAGTCCGTCCTCTCCATCTGTCCCCCTTGCAGCACCCGCCAGATCATTCTGAAATGGAGTCTGTATGTATTTCCCTCCAGTGTCTTCAGAAAAAACCAAATTGTGACATTTGGGTCTCTTTCCATCTCCTCTCCTAGGCTGTGGCCACACTCTTTCCTACCCCCTGGGCCTCCCTGCTTTCAGGGATGTGCTCTCTGATTGCACCCCAGTACCTTCTCTACCTGCAGGAAGCCCTCCAGGTGGGTTGCTCTCCAGCTCTTAGCTCCCATGGCTTGGCCTTGAAGCTTCCTTGTAGGAGGAGTCAGGAAAGGGTCTGGTGATCCTGGTGTCCCAAGAGACCCTGTTCTGCCCGGGGCGGCGGGGGGTGGGGGGGCTGCCAAGGAAGGTCTTGAGGATCAGGTGAGGAGCAGAGAGCCCTCTCCTGAAGGCAGTGTGGACCAGCGAGGGTTTGAGGCATGTCAGGGAGTGATCTGGGGTCAGCTTCTTGGGTACACTATTAGAAGCAGGGTAGCCATTGGCTAAATTGGGGATGGGAAGGGCAAGGAGGGAGAAAATAATAATTGTAGTAATTATAAGTTTTTGACGGCAAATAAATGGTCCAAGCTGTACACTTAGCACTTTATGGGAATTATCTCAATTCTCACTCAGCAATATTATACTGTTATTACCTCTATTGTACACAGAAGGGTGCTGAAACAGAGGTGACATCATTGGCCAGGGTTGAACAGCTGGCCAGGTGCCACACTGGTATCTGAACCCAGGTCAGCAATTACCCATGTCAGGACCCCACCCGTCTGGGCTGGAGGTGGAGCTAGAGCACAGTCAGGGCACAGCACCACTGGCTGGGTGCCCTGGATGCCAGTGGGAGGTGTGGGAGGAAGAGTAACGTTGGTGGGCGGAGGGGGGAGGTCTGCCGTGGGCTTGGGTGGCTTCCACCATCAGACTCTCAGGCTGGGGCCCCTGCTTGTTTCTCACAAGCTCTCCCTAAGTCACATCCTGTGGGCAGAAGCCTCAGCAGAAGTTCCGCTGGTGTCATCACCTCCACCCCTCCATCCCTAGCCTGAACCCTGACATCACCAGTCACTTCTGCTCAGGGCCTCAGCCCTCAGCCTCCCTGGGGGAGGAAGGCAGGCAGGAGCAGTCAGAAGCCCTTCAGAAAGTGAGAAGAAATTAGGTCCTAGCCAGAAAAGATTTCTCACTGACTTTGACTTCTGATTTGCTGGTTTGAGGGAAGTGTTTCCTGTTTCCCTGGATCAGCTGAGGCAGGACACGTAACCAGTACTCAGGAAATGTTTGCTGACTGACCAGCCAGGCTCTAAGAGAGCCTCTGGTCCTGCTGCCACTTAGCAGTTAGGGAAACTGAGGCACAGAGTAGGAAAGGGAGCCGCTGGCCAGCTGTTTGACTCTGGCCTGGACCCTCTGTTTTCCTCCCCCGAGTAGGAACAGGGGCATATGGAGGGAAGAAGAAAGGCTCCTGGGGTGGGGTGCTCTTGGCTGCTGGTCTGTCTGGGAAGACAAGAGGTCACTGGAGAGGGGGACACAGAACAGAGAGTGTCTGTGTGATGCTCACAGCCCTGCAATCCCGTGGATATCCTGCCCATACCAGCTGGGTACCGACTGTGCCTGGCCCCATGTTGTTATGTGTCAGCCCCCTGGAATTTTACAGCACCCTTCTTAGGAAGTTGCTATTGTGGGGCGCAAGTTACAGAAGAGGAAACTGAGGTTCAGAGTGGTGATGTGATTTGTCCAAGGCCATGTAGCCAGGGAGCTATGGAGTTGGGATCCAAAGTCAGGTCTCTTTGTCCCTCAATACAAGACAACTGAGTCAAGCTGGGGAAAGGTGTCTACTGAGTCCTCCAGTATAGCAGGCGTGAAGCCAGCATGGATGCATGAGGCCAGTTCTCTTGACAGAGCATGAGGTCTGTTTGGAACATGCATATAAAGACACAAGTGAATGTGATACAGATGACACTCCATATAAATATGTTATTTCATCGCCACACGATATTGTGAGGGATGTTGTATTTGTCCAGTTTTATTGATGAGAAAAATGAAGCTTAGAGAGGTGATGTGACTTGCTCAAGGTGGGATCTGAACTCAGGTTTGCCTGGGTCCAACACCTTTGACTATGACATTGAAAGCCTCCGATCCCTGATAGTACCTGGCCAGATTGCAGACAACTGTGTCACAGGCTTGGGGGGAGGGGCATAGAGGGAGGGGACAGAAATCAGAGCAGGGTTCCTGGGGCACTGTGGCTCAATCTAGACCTCAGGGACTCAGTGGAGGCAAAAAATGGAGCCAGGGTGGGACGAGTGGCATTCTGAGTGCGGGTCCAGCCCAAGCAAAGGCCTGGAGGCGGGAAAGTGCTTGTGTGTTCAGGGCTGCGGAGCCGGGCTGGGCTGGCCTCCAGCACTGGCTGAGGAGGGCCCCGGGGACAGCCACCCGCCAGCAGGTCCCCAGCCGCACTCCCAACGGCCACTCGAGGCAGCACAAAGAGGGCTCTGAGCTCAGCGAAGCCGCCACACTGAGCCCCATTCATCCTCTGAGGGACGCGGCAACTACTCTGGCGCCTGGGCCAACGGCAGGGCTAGCCTAGCGCTGACAAGGACCCTCCACTACGGCAACACAGCCTTGCTGTGGCCAGGACTCCAGGGTTTCACACCACACGTCTGCCCTGGAGTTTTCCTGGCCTGTGCCGCTCTGCCCCTGGCCTGACCCACCCCCATCCCTCAGCAACAACCACCAGGGTTTGCTGATGGCATGGTGTACTGGCCCAGGGCATCATTTGCTCCTTTTGTCTTTCCAACAACTCCAGGAAGTTGCGGGGGTGGGGTGGGGTGGGGGGGCTACTGTGACCCCATTTCACAGAGGAGGAAACTGAGACTCAGAGAGGTAAAGTCTCTTATGGAGGATCACACAGCAAGTCAGGAGTGGGCCCAGCCGGGAAGCCAGCACTGGCTGATGCCACAGCCTTAGCAGTTAGTCCAAATCACTGCGACTGCCTCATGGGAGAGAAGCTGGGGGACCCACTCGCCACCTCCCACCAGGAAGACCCCCAAATACCACCAGGTTACAGGCCCCTCTCCCTCTTCTGACAACAACCCAGAGACGGGAAGAGTCACTGGCGTGGGAGTTAGAACACTTGGGTATCTGTCCAGTCTCTGCTCCTCTTTAGCCTCAGTTCCCTCATCTGTGAAATGGGACAGTACCAGGATCGCCTCATAGGTCTGTGACGATCTGTAGGGGCTTCCGGCTCCATGCCTGGCTTATGGTCAGTGCTCAATAGAGGAAGCTGGAGGTGTACCCCCTTTTCCTCCCAAGTCCATGGTCCAGAAACCCCATCCTTTCATTTGAACTTTGAACACCTGTTCCATCCAGGCCTGTTTGCTGTCTCCATCTCGTGGACTGTGTCCCTTTCCCTTCCAGGGCCTGAGGTTCCCCCTCATCCCATCAAGAAGGTTCAGCAGACCTTTCCCCCACCAAAGACTATCATCCAGATGCCAGAGGGTGGTGGGAGCTATGAGTGTGAAAGTTAGGACCTCAGGCTCCAAGGCTGGACAGGCAGGTCACAATTCCAGGTAACCTGACTTTGCAGAGGCCTCAGTTTCCACATCTGTAGAATGAGGACAAGAGAAACAACCAGAAGAACTGAGCCCTGTGGCTGGCACGTACTAAGTGATCAGAAAATGTTAGTTGTTAGTAGTCATTAGTTTTACGGAGGATACAGGATGGGGCCCACCTGACCTTGAACTTCCCCTTTCACAGCCCCGGTAGCCAGCCCTGGGGCCAGAATAATAATGTCCAGTCATGTTGGAGCCTCTGTGGGGTGACTGTGTACCTTGTACTCGTGCCTATTCTAGAGATTAGGTGACTGAGGCTTCAGAGGCGGAAGTAACTCAGCACTTGGAGCCAGGATTTGAAACTCCTGGTCTTTTGGCTGCACCAACCCCCAGCAGCTGCTGAAAGCTTCCGCAGGTGTCAGGGACAACCTGTGTTGGGCAAGTTTCGTTTCCTTATCTCTGTCCTGTCCACGTGAGTACACACACAAATACACACAGACATGGAGGTTGCAGAGTGGAAAAACACCAGGCTGTGGGTTAAGGGCCCTGAAAGGGCAAGTTGTAACCCAGTCTGTGCCACCAAACTGCTGTATGACCTGGGGCAATCCTGCCTGTCTGTGCCTTGGTTTTGGTATCTTTGTACAATGGGGTGATGGACTAAATTATCGCTGTGTCCCTGCTAGCTTGAAAAGGGGTCACCCTGCCTTGGTGGGCATTGATTTTGTGCCAGGCTTTGCACCAAGCTCTGGACCCTGCGAGGTGGGCACCGTAAATACCCCCTACTCAGAGAGAGGAAACTGAGGCTCAGGGAAGTGAGCTCCCTAGTTCAGGATCACATGGTGACAGAGCGGCCAGCCAAGACTTGAATTGGGGTCTGGGTGGTCCCAGAGCCCACAGGCCAAACGATTGCACTCTCCTATCCACCACTGCCAGTGCATCCCCAGGCAACGAGGCTTAGAATAAACACCCCTGCCCGCAAGCCTGACTCCCTGCACCCTCCCAGCCCACTGGCCAGACCCCCTGACAGCTGTTGGCAGGTCCCCAGAGGCCCCCGGCCCAGTGGGCCCTGTTCCCAGAGCCTGTGGTTTACTTCCCAGAGCTTCCAGATCTCACGCGCTTGTGGTCTGCCCCCTGCCTCCCCACTGTGGAGGCCAAGGAGGAGGCCCACAGGGGCTGAGACAGGGGGAGGCCCCTGCCTCCGCCCCCTGCGGAGAGGATGGGGAGGGTGGGGCTGTGGGAGTTTCACTGGTTTAAAAATACACAGAGGAAGCGAGTGAGAGGGCGCGAGAAAGGGGAAGGGGAGGTGAGGGAAGCATCTTAACGCTGATGTCCAGAGCTTCGAGTGGCCACTTGCCTTCCAGCCCGGGGCTTTGAACGACTTGCCAAGATGACGGAGGGGACCAAGAAGGCCGGCAAAAAGTTCAGTGAGTGCAGGGTGTGATTTGCACTGTCCTTTATTCCTCTGTCTGTCCGTCCACCTCAGTCTCTCTGCATCTGCTTCTTCATCACTCTGTCTCATTTCTGTTTCTCTTTCTGCCCATCTCTGTCTCTCTCCAGAGGCCTCTGCTTCTGAGTTTCCATGTCACCATCTCTCAATCACTCTGTCCGGGTATCTCTTTCTCTCCAGCTGGCTAGGCTCTCCATCTCTGTTCTTCTCTTGTCTGTCTCTGCCAATCTCTACTCCTCTGTCTCCCCTCACCCCAATTCTCAGTCTCTCCATTGGTCTGCATGTCCTCTGGCTCCCTTTGACCTCATGGATGGCCCAGGGAAGACCTTCACAGACTCCGCCCCCTGCCTCTGGGCCTGGTTCACATGGGGTCTCAGGTTGGGAGATGCTGGGGCTGAGGCACGGAAAGGGGTGCATGCCATGGGATACTGTCCCATGTCCCCAGCAGCAGTGATGCTGGGACCCAGAGCAACTCAATGAGGGGCCACATCCACCCATCACTCTGCTTCCCCAGGTTGGTGATCCCTTCCTGGGCCCAGCAAACTTCGGCTTCCTGATTCTTTCAATCTGACAGCACACAAGGCGGGTGTACAGGGCAAGGATCACGACTGTATTCCACAGATGAAAAGACTGAGACCCAGAGACTTGCCTGAGGTCATATGGGTTACAGAGCAGGGCTCAATCTCACATTCCTAGACTCTGGGGCTCAGTTTCCCTCTCTGCCCCACTTCTGTTTCCTCCAGACCCCCAGTGCCCAGGGGACAAAACAGGTCGTGCTGAGAAAGGAGGCAGTCGTTGGCACAATTGCTGCCCCATGGCATAGCTTTCTAAGAGCAGAGCCTCTCAGCATCTTCTGACAGCATTTGTTAGGAGGCATAGGCTAAGACCAAGTGGGGTGTGTGTGTGTGTGTGTGTGTGTGTGTGCGCGCGCGCGCGCGCGCGCGCAGGACTAGGAGGAAAGCCCCAGAACACTGACCCCAGCAGTCCAGAGCCCCAGGCCCTTGTCCAGGCTCAGCCTTGCTTTGTGACCCTGGGCAAATTCCTTCCCCTCTCTGGGCCTCAGTTTTCTGTCTGGTCAAATGGGGGCATCCTACCCATATACTCCTTCGTGGTCATGAGGACCTGGGATGCTGAGGAAGTGGAAGATGCCAGGGTTTCTCCTTCGTGCTTATGTGGAGGCTGTAGTGAAGTCAGTCAGATGGTGGTGGCTGAGAGGAGGGGCAGGCCCACAGCTGGGGACAGGGAGGAGGGAACTCACACGCACCCCTGCGGAAACGAAGAGATGGTATCACCCGAGCACTGCCGCCTGAGTCCCCACACTGGGCTCAGCTGACAGGAAGGAGAGAACCGCAGGGAGTGGGACCCTCAGGCTCCCAACAACCCCCTTCTCATCTCATCCTCACTTCAGGGGCACAGAGCCTCGTTCAAAGCCCCCCTCCCCACCCCAACACACATATCTCTCTCTCTCTCTCTCACACACACACACACACACACACATACACACACACACGCTTCACCTGGCTGTGTGACCTCAGGCAGGTCATGTCACAGCTCTGAACCTCAGTCTCCTCATCTGGAAAATGGGGGATTAAACTTATGTCCTGGAGTTGTGCTGTGAATTCAGTGAAGCAATGAATGCATGCAGCATGTCTGACAAATGCAGAAGCATTTATTGTGCTCAGTGTCATCCTTCTCTTCATGGCTTCTTATGGAGGTTATTCTGTGTGCCAGGCACCATGTTAAGCATGTTATTTATTCTCTGTGATATGGAGAATGGGGCTCAGAGAGGTCAAGTGACTTGCCTAAGGTCACAGAACTAGGATGTGGAATTTCAAGGGATTCAAGTCCAGGGCTATGGGATTCCAGAGCTGCCATGCTATACCATAACACTTAGAGGGGGTGTCAGGGATGCTCCCAACCCTCCTTGGACCCGCAATGAGTGGAACTGCAATGATGTTTTATTATTATTACTGCTGGCAATGTCATTAACTTCTTTCCCTCCCCTTCTCCTTCCAGAGTTCTTCAAGTTCAAAGGCTTTGGGAGTCTGTCCAACCTTCCTCGGTCCTTCACTCTGAGACGATCTTTGACCTCCACCAGTATCCGGCCCCATCTGGAGGCTGACACCTTTGACGCCACACAGGATGACATGGTGACAGTTCCCAAGAGCCCCCCGGCCTATGCCCGTTCCAGTGACATGTACAGCCACATGGGCACCATGCCTCGCCCCAGCATCAAGAAGGTTCGGGACCAACAGGCCACCCAGGAGGCCCAGGAGGTTGGTCCTGAGCCCCATGCGGTGCCCCGAGGTCTGCCTGACCCTCCAGGCTTGGAGGCAGCCAAGAAGGTGGTGGTGGGGACCGATGCCCCTGTGGAGGACACCCCAGCAGTGGGACCCAACCCTTCAGCAGGGGAAGTGGGCCCCAAGAGAAAACCTGAGGACCCCAGGGCAGACAAAGAAGAGGAGCAAGACCCCAGGAATGTGCCCTCAGAAAGGTAGGTGCCTGTCAGGGGAGGGTGAGGGCAGGGCCTATGGGGATGGTTTCTCCAGTCTCCTGCCAAAAGAACCTGGAGAGGACCCCCAACACACATATCTGAGTAGAAACAAAACAAAACATACACACACAAACACACCTACACAGTAACCACATGCTTACTCTTGACCAGGCACTGTACTTAGCCCTTCCCTTGTAATTAATTCTCGGGAAGAAACAAAAACAAACAGAAACAAAACAAAGCAAAACAAAAACAACGCGGGGAGAAGATACTGCTATTTCCATATGACAGATGAGGAACCTGAGATTCAGAGAGGGACTGTCATCTGCCCCAGTCAGGTTGCACACCTAGCAAATGACAAAGGTAGGACTTGAACTAACTTGACCCACCTGAGTCCAAAGCCCTAGGCAGCCTCCAGCATGGGCCCTCAGCTACTGGTCAGGCCCAAGCCCAATCACTGGATCCCTGCCTTGGGCCCCCACACCAGCATCACCACCTTTAATTCTGCTGGACAACATTGCTCCCCTTTTCTAGAAAACCATTTGTTACCTAACTTGGTTACAAGGTGTTTTGAGTTGGTACAAAAATACAAATAGTGATGATATGACCATAGCTTTCATTTAGTAAGTACCCATTTTACTGGGTGTCAAAACAAATGTTACTCACTGAAAACTCTGTAAAAGATTATACTATTACCCACCTCCCCCCCTCCATCTTACAGATGGGGAAACTGAGACTCAGCCAAGGTTGCAGAGCTGGGATTTGAGCAGGAATATGCCTGTCTCCAGTGGCTGCACACTCATCCACCACATTGTCCCCAGCATCTTCTAAGCCCTACAGCTATGGACCAATACTTCATGCCCTTGGGAGACCCCTCAGCCCCAACCAAACAGGTCCTTGGTTTTTCAACCCTCAGAACCTTTGTCTAAACCACACTGGTCAGATATACCTACTGAAATAAAGGGAGGGGGGGAAATCTGAGCAAAAGTAACTCTAGGGTTGGTCCTGGAACCTCTCTTGAGTGGCTTTGCCCTGAGACATCCAGCACAGCTTTTGTGTGGTGGGGTAATCGGTCCTTCAATGGGGAGCAAGACCTTGTAAAGCTGCAGAGTGAATCTAGTCCAGACTCTGCCTCTTGCTGATTGCAGGACCTTGGACAAGTCTGTTCCCTCCTCCGAGCCTCACTTCTCTCATCTGATAAATGGGCACAACGATAGCACCTACCTCGCAGGGTTGTGGTGAGAATTCAAGAATAACCTACCTGTAAAATCTTAGCACAGTGGCTGGCACACCACAAACAGCTCAGCAAAGGGGAGTGCTTACGTTTATGATTAATAAAACCAATGCTTTTCCACCATCTCTGGCCGCTCCAGGCTGCCTTCTCTTGCCATCCCCTTAACTTAGGCCTCATTCGGGCGTGAGGCAAGGACTGTATGTAGGGGAGAGGGCCTTATAGGTCCGGGGGCGTTCTGAGGTAACCCAAAGTCTGAGAAGTGCACGGAGTTTGCGGAAGCGGGACGGGGCGGGGTTAGTGGGCGTGTCTACGGGCGTGGCCTTTCCGTGCTGCGCGGAGACTGTTGGGGAAGCTGGCCCTGGAGTGGGGTGGGGCGAGGCGGAGGGGTGTGCTCGGGGGCGTGGCCTTCCCGCTCCGTCGGAGAGGGATGGGGGAAAGGGCGGAGCGAGACAGCAGGCGGAGGGCGTGTCCGAGGCGGGGCATATCCTTCCCAGAGGGAGGAGTAGGCGGTGGAGCGCGCCCAGGGACGGCAGAGGGGCGTGTTGGAGGCGTGGCCTACAGGCCAGGCTCCTCCCCCGGAGTCCTGCTCCGAGCTCGGCAGCTCCGTAGCCCGAGAAAGGCGGGAGCCGTCGAGTAGAGGAGGTTCCCGAGCTGCAGGCAGCGACGACAGGGAACCATGACTGCAGTGGGCCGAAGGTGCCCAGCACTGGGACCCAGAGGGTGAGTGACCGAGGTGGGACCGAGGAGGGCCGCCGCCGGGGAAAAGGAGTCGTCTGAGGGGGAAATCCTTGCCCCTGGGGTAGCTGACAAACCTGGGTGTGAGTTTAGCATCAGGGACTTTTAAACTTCCTTTTGGTGTAACTCTGTCCCCTCCCTGTCCTGGCACAGGTTGGGCCTCTTCTGGTCACAGCATTCCCAGGAGAGAGGCGCTATTACTATCTCCAGTTTACAGATGAGGAAAGAGAGATTTACTTGCCCAGTTTGACAGGACTACTGAAAGTCAGAACTAGGGTTTAACTCCCCCTTCCTGGACCAGGCCATCAACGACTAAGCAACTCATTCCCTTCCAGCAGGTCTTGAGACACTTTAAGAATGCCAAGTCTAGGACCCAGCCTTCCTCCCCTGTGGGCAGAGATGGTCCTGGCAGTGCCTCTGGCATCAGGCCTGGCTTAGAGCTGACAAAGGAAATGGGGAGACTCTCCCTTCCCACCCTAATCATCTGGAATATCCAGGGGTCCTGAGGGGGGTGGGGTTAGCAGATCAGATTGAGCCCCTTCCTGGTTCCCTGAGACCCAGTGTCCCTCCAGGCCAAGTAGGAGGCCAAGAATTGTTGAACATTTCTTCTAGCAGCCTGTGGAACCCAGCCCTGTGCTGGAGTCGGGAGAGCTGCTTTGCCTGTGTGAGCTCAGGCTTACTCTACGCTACTCCGGGCCTCAGTCTCCCCAGCAGCCAAGATGGGCCTGGGCTGGGCTCTGAGGATCCATCCAGCTTGGGGACGAGGCCATTTGAGAACTGCCACTGAGTAAGACTGGGGACCTCATGCCCGAGTGTCCCAAGGGGGTCATCCCAGTGGCTGCTCAGGGAGCAGCCTAAGTTGGGGGAGACGTGTCCCTCCCCTCCCCTCTGGGAAGCAGGGTGCACCTGGAGCAGAAGGAAGGAAGGGGAAGAGGTGAGGCTGCAGGAGTTTCCTGGTGCCCTGTTCCCTGCTGAGATCATGGGGGATGCAGAGGAAGGAGGGAGGAGGGGCCGATAGCACAGGGAATGAAGGGCCTTTAGCTCCCAAAAAGGAGAGTGCCAGCCCAGCCTCCCCCCTTCCCCCCACACCCTCAGGTTTCTGCAGGGAATTAGTGGGTCCAGAGAGCCCTGACACACTACCCTTCAGTCCATGTTATAGAGGAGGAAGTGGAGGCTCAGAGAGGGAGGGGAGGTCCCCCACCACGCCACACACAGGAGTTGTCAGGCCAGGGTCCCACCAGAGGACAACTGGCTGGCCCTGCCTGGAACACTCAAAGTGTGCCAGCTACCACATGGGCCCTATGAGGATGGAGCCTCTATTTGCTGCATTTTACCAGTGAGGAGACTGAAGTTCAGAGACAGAAAGGGACTTTCCTGGGGTCACAGAGAGATTAAGTGTCAGAGCTTAGATTTGATTCCAACCTGACCAACTCACAAACCCAAGCTCTTAACCACTAGGCCACATTTCACTTCCTGCAAGTAAAAATCTCAGAGCTGTCTCTACTGTTACTTCCAATGACTTCCCATAACCCCCTGGAAAGGCGGTAATAAGAGCCCATTTTACAGATGAAGACATCGAGGTTTTGTGAGGTTAACAACTTGCTCGAGGTGGCACATTTGAGTTGGAATTTCATTCATTTGAATAGTTACTTAGATGCAACTATGCCGTAGACACTCTTCCAGGTTCTGGGGAGACAGCAGTGAGCACAGCAGACAAAACCCTGCTCTCATGGAGCCCCCATTCCAGTGTGGGGGAGACAGATGTTGAACAAGATAAGGGCTTACCTCGTCAGCCAGAAGAGAAAAGCACTACAGAGATAGATTTAAATCAAGTAGAGGAACTGGTCTTGGGGGGTAGTGGCTGGTGGTGGCAATTTAAGAAGCTTAGCCAGGAAAAAAGTCTCAGTGAGAACCTCATGTTTGAGCAAAGGAGACGAGGGAACAGATCCTCTTTTTTTTTTTTTTTTCTTTTTAAACTGAAATATAGTTGATATACAATATTATATTAGTTTCAGGTGTACGGGGAACCAACCCTCTTGATATCTAGGGAAGGGTATATTAGGCCGAAGGAACAGCAGGTACGAAGGCCCTGAGGTGGGAGCCTCCTTGGCATGTGTGAGGAGCAGCAGACAGCAAGATGGGGGCTGGGGAGAGGAGTGGTGGTAACGAGGCCAGAGAGGAAATGGATTCAGATAAGTAAGGCCTGGAAGGCCCGGCAAGGACCTGGCTTTGACTCTGAGCGAGGTGGGAGCCGTTGCTGGCCTTGAGCAGAGGAAAGCTCCACTCTGACATGGTTTATGTGGCCCTCTCCTTTGAGGAGGATTTCACTGCAGTCTTACTCGTTCTAAAGTGTCTCACCCAAGCATCCTTTCATCCCTCCCAGAGACCCAGGCCGCTCCACTCCCACTCCCAGGGCTGTTCAGAAGGAAACTGAGACTTGGAGACCAGGAGAGCTGGGGGCTGGGGTCTCCTATGGGGTTGACCATGGTCTCCTATGGGGTTGACCATGGCCCAGCCCTAGTGCCAGGCACTGAGAACAGGCCAAGACCACCCCCCCTCCATTTCCTTTTGGAATGTTGATTCTGGTCCAAGAATTCCCAACACTCCCCAGAGTCCCACGACCCTCTTGGCCCTGCAAAGTGACGTCAGCTGCCAGGCATCTGGTAGTGATTACCCACCGGGGGAGGGGGCTGTGGTGGGCCCAGCCCGTTCAGCCTCCTCAGGCTCTGGGCGGCTGGTCCTTGTCTTCGGAAGGGGCCCAGCTGCTCCCGGCTCTCATTTCCTGTGGAGACTTTCTCACAGCCTTCGAGACCCCCAGACGCCTCAGACTGTGGGAACTGCACTGGCTCAGGAAGGGTGGATGGTCCCCCCAACCCCAGCTGGAGCCACATCCCCTCAAACCCTCAGGGGACCCTGTTGACAGAATGCTGGACGTATGTGGCGTGAGAGCTGAGGAGGACAGGGGTCGGATACATCAGCAGCTCAGAGGCCCACTGACTGTCTTTACAATATTAAGAAGCCCCCCCTTCCCCTCTCTGACCCTCAGTTTCCCCATCTGAAAATTGGGGACAATAATAGCACCTGCTTCACAGGGTCCTTGTGAGGACCAGATGAGGTAGAGCATTTACCCTGCACTCAGCCTGAGGACGTACCGGTACACAGGATGCTCAGGCAATCACCACACCCATTTATAGAAGAGGAAACTGAGGCCCAAAGAGAGGGCCAGGGTCACACAGCCTCCTCCCTCTCAGCTGAGGGCCCTTTCCAGAGCCCTCAAGGGCCTTCCCTCTGTCATCCCCACTCCATTTCCTCTTCCTGATGTTGATTCTGGGCTCCTGGTCTGGTCGGAATGTTTTTGTTCGCTTTCCCCTCCCCAGCGTCTCCCCATCTCTGTCCAGGAGCAGTCCCCGTCTTCTGGGGGAGCCCGCCTCAGGCAAGGAGCAGAGCAGAGCCACCCCGTGTCTCGTCTGAGCAGCTGTGTGCCCTGCCATAAAATGGGCCTTCCACAGGCACTCGGTTGTCTTCCCCGTGGGCTCTTCTCCAGCAGCGTCGATTCTCAGCAGCTCTCGGGACTCAGACGCCTCAGCTCTGCCCTGGCAAGAGCGGCCCCCATCTGCCTTCTCCTCACAGGGCTGGCGCCCTTCCTGAGGTCTGCTGGGAGCTCACCCCTGTCAAGAAGACTGAGGGCGCACAACGGTGGAGAGAAGCAGGGATGTCTCCAGGATGGTGGTGGCTTATTGTACAAGAGAGGGGGCAGGGCAGGGGCTAAAGCCAAGGGCCTTCCTGGCAGGGAATCCCAAAGGCCCCATGGCTGAGTATCCCCAGAGAGATTGGGCTTTCCGCCCCAGCGCTCTCTGCTCAGGCCCTTTAAGGACAAAGGAGCGCAGAGCTGGGATGGCTGGGGCAGAGAGAGGAGCCATAAGGATTAAGGAACCTTGCACCCTTCTTTCTCATAGGATCCTTGCAGCCCCTCTGGGAAGACAGTTAAAATATGCCCATTTCACAGATGAGGAAGTTGAAGTTCAGAGAGGGGAGGGCAGGGGGAAAGCTGAGAAGCAGAAGGCAAAAGTTAGGGAAGTCTCCACTCAAGACCATATGACCAGGCCTGGAGGCCCAAGGGAGCAAACTGGGAGACAGACAGAGGGCAGGGAGGCTGCAGGGTTCTGCAGGGCAAGGCTGCCCATGGCGAGGGAGGGCCAGGGTGGAACAGGACGGCAGCCTCTCCTCCATGGTCTCTGGGGAAGCCTCACCCTTTCTTCCGGGCGGGGATGGAGGCCCTGAAGGTAAAGCTCAGACTGAAATCTGGTTTGGGGAAATAAAGGATAATGGGCTGTAATCACTGGTCATTAATTCAATTAATTAAGCTAATATATGCAATAAGTGGTATCAGTTTTAAGAGCAAATCAGCTAATACAGGCAATTAAAAGGATTGGTTATTTAAATAATTAATGCAGTTGATTAATGGAACTGATTTAGCTCAATTGTCACTATTATTTATTAATTGATGTCACCACTAATATTAGAGGGGAAGTGCCTTTTAAATCCAATAAAATAATCGATTAATTAATGGAGCTGAGTATTTAAAAATGGAAGCTTTGATCATTACAAAGGGAGGGAGAACGTTCTAGAAATTTCCAAGCAAAGTGAGATCTGTAGGCTGAGTAGGAATTACTCTGACTCTAAAGGAGAGAATTCCTCTAGGCAGAGGGAATATCATGTGCAAAGGTCCTGAGGCTGAAGAGAGTAGAGCTCTTTGGAGGAAGCATGAGGCCTAAGTGCACAGAGCACCCTAAGGAGGAGAAGAGGAGGGGCCGGCAGGGGCTGGGCCACAGAGGGCTGGCCCATGAGAACCAGAGCTTGTCCTCAGCATTGCAGGGGATGTGTGACATTCACTCACTCAAAAGCATCTTTATAGGGACTTCCCTGGCGGTCCAGTGGCTAACACATTGCCCTTCCACTGCAGGGGTCATGGGTTTGATCCCTGGTCAGGGAACTAAGATCCCGCGTGCTGTGTGGTGCAGCCAAAAATTAGAACAAAACAAAACATTTATAGGGTGCCTGGTTCTATTCTAGGCAGAACGCAACCCCTGCCCTTGTGGAGCTGGTGTTCTGGTGAGAGGAGATAGAGCGTGGCAAGTCAAATGAAGCGCTATGGAGGACAACAAAACAGGGCGGGGAGGTGGGGAGCATGGAGAGGCCATATTTCACTTCCAGGTGGGTGGCCAAGGAAGGCCTCACTGAGAAGGGGACATTTTGGTAAAAACCAGAAGAAGGAAAGGCAGTGGCTCTGTGGATATCTGGAGGGAAAGTATTCTGGCAGAGGGAGCAGAAAGTGCAAAGGCCCTGAGGTAGGGAAAGAAGGCAGCAAGAGGCCTGGCTTGGCTGGGGCGGCGTGAGTGAGGGGAGTGTGGTTGGGCGGCGGGTGGGAGAGGTGGTGAGGAGCCGGTATGCGAAGGCTGTTATGAGAACTTCAGCTCTTACTCTGAGTGAAACTAGGGGCCACTCCAGTGGTTGGAGCAGAGGAAAGGCGTGATCTGACTTTCATTTTAGCAGGACTGCTCTGGCTGCTGGGGTGAGAACAAGTCACAGGGGCACAGATGCAGACCAGGAGGCGGTGATGAGGTAGTGGCCAGAGTCTAGGCAACTGATGGCAGTGGGTGGGAAGCCCACATGGCCACCTTGTGTCTTAGAGATCCTGGAGTGTTGTAGAGGGTTAGGGAGAGGCGATGGGGGCTGGTTGTGGCTCCAGGCCCTCAGCTTCCTGGGCCTGGGCCTCTGCCTGAGCACCCCTATTGGTTCTGGCCACCTCAGCCCACCTGCTCCTTGGGGCAGGCACCCCCCCTCCAAGGCTCTGCTCCTGCCCAGAGCGTGAGGGGAAGTGGACAGGAAGCAGGAGGAAGCGCTGGGGTGATCCCAGTGTCCTGGCCAATGTGTTCCCAGCAGTTGGAGGATTTCTGGGCCTGAATGGCCGGAAACACTGGGATGGGACACCTCACCCAGGAAGAGCAGGGAGGTGAGCGGGGGGAGGGGTCCATACCCCACCCTATTCCCACCTTGGCTGGACAGAGAGAACCCAAACAGCTTTAGGAGCCTGCTGGGGCCAGGCTGCAGCTTGAGTGACTATGGTTAGAGGTCAGGAAGGACTTTGCAGAAAGGAAGGCTAGCACCAGGGACTCTGGAATGTCAGAACAGGGAGCGATGTCAGACAGCTTCTCAATGAGGAGCCCTTGGCCTCAGGAGCTGGGGCGGGGAGCCCTGAGTGGAATTCTGCCCTGGAAACACATACCTCACCTACAGGTTTTGCTTTGTCTTGTTTTTAGCTCAGCTTTTGTTAATCTAAAATTTATTTTATTAGATTTATCACATTAAAATTTAAAGTTGGGGCTTCTGAATTTGAGGAAGCAGTTCCTCGATGTTTGACTTCTCTCCCTAATTTGCAGATGGGAATACTGAGGCCTGTGCCAGCCAGAGAAGCCGGCCCAGCCTGGCAGAATTAATAATAACAATAGTGATGAATACTGGTTGAGGGTTTACTGTTCATACATGCCTTAAGCAATAAAGAGTTCTTGAGCTCCTACCATATGCCAGGCACTGTGCTTGGGGCTCAACAGTGAATGAGACGAAGTCAGTGCCCTGGTGGAGGCGTCAGGTGATTAAAAGTCAACAAATAAATGTAAAGTGATGGTTTCAGGCAGAGATTGAGGAAAATAAAGCAGGGTTGAGGACAGAGAGTGAAGGACAAGCAACTGTTCTCAGTAGGGTGGTCAGGGAAGGCTTCTCTGAGTTGGGAACATTAAGCAGAGCTCTAAATAAAGTAAGGGGAGGGGCAAGCTGTGCGATGATCTAGGAGAAGAGCATTCCAGGCAAGGGAATAGCAAATGCAAAGGCCCTGTGGCAAGAAGGCAAGGAGGCCAATGTGGCTGGAGCAGAATGAGGGACAGAATGAGGGAGGAAGGCATATTTTGGGGGTAGGAATTGGTGAGATGGGCAGTCGGGTACCACCAGGGTCACACAGGATCTTGTAGGCTGGGGAACATTTGAGCCTGTTTACACTTGTTTTTCTGGCATAAAAATGGCACCCTGTTTACTCTTACAAGGGAAGAAAAGTCTTGGTTTCTTAGATAAAATTATTTGGCCAGCCATTTGCAGGCCACGGAGCAGGATTTAGATTTTGTTCTTTGAGAGATGGGAAGCTTGGGGGTGGTTTGTGCACTGTGATCTGCTTAGATTTCACCTGAGTGCCGCCCGGGCAGTGGAGGGAGCTGATTAAGGGATGTGAGGGCAGAAGGCTGCTGTGTGCTCCACAGAGGACACAGAGGGCATCCCAGATGAGGCAGAGTTGACACACGGAGAGAAGTGGTCAGGATCTATTTTGGAAGGAGAGCTGCAGGATTTCCTGATGGATTGGGTGTGGAGTGTGAGTGAGAGTGGAGGCACAGAGGACTGCAGGGTTTGGGGCCAAACAAAGCAACAAGAAGGATGAAGCTGACATCAACTGAGATGGGAAGTGGATGTGGGGGAAAGGGGCATGGTTGGGGGGGCGGGGAGAGGGGATCAGCAGTCCTGCTTTGGATATGAAAGTCGAGATGAGAGGAGATGGAGGAGATGCGAAGGAGGTGGTTGGGGTTCTGAGTCTGGTGTTGAAAGGGCAGGTCCAGGCTGCACCAGAGAAGGGAGGGCATTTAAGGCCGAGGACCGGGGGACGTGGCTCACGGAGGCCCTCATGAGGAAGGGTGATATTTATTTGGCATCTGGGAAAAACAGCCCCCACCCCACCCCCACCTCCCACCTCTGGCCTCTCCAGGCTCCATCCTGGCCACCTCTGAGGGGAAGGGATCAATTGTGCAGCCAACTGTCAGCAGCAATGGTACCATGATGTGCCCCTGGGTGGGTCACTGTGCACTAGAGAATGAATGTAGGATGGGAGGAAAGGAGGCTGAGGCCCAGCCTAGGGCCACTAATATGTAAGGTCAGGGAGGAGGTGGGGTGCGAACACCAGAAGAGAGCAGCTTCCTGAAGCTGGGTGATGACAGCGATTCAGGAAGCAGCCCGTGTTAAGCATGTAACATTCATCAGCTCCCAGAGTCCTCGAGACAACCCGATGAAGCAGAGGCTGTCATTACCCTGATGTACAGATAGGAAACACAGGCTCAGAGAGGTGAAGGCACTTGCCTATGATCACACAGCTAGAGAGTGGAGGAGTAGCCCAGCCAGCAGATTCCAACAAGTGCTATCAGCTGCGGTGCCCCCTCCTGCCTTCGGGTGCTGCCACCATGCAGGTGGGCAGAGACTGGCAGCTGCGGAGCCAAGCAGGGCTGGGGACGCTCACCTCTCTTCTCTCATTCCAGGGCCACTGGAGAGCCCGAGGCTGGCGGGGACTATGTGAAGGTAAGAGGGGCTGGGCAGGGGACACTGGAGGGCCCTGAGCCTCTTCCAGGAAGGGCAGAGTCCTTTTCTGACCTTGTTAGGAGTCAGACTTCACTGACTGTTCCCAGGAGGAGGGGGTCTAGGGGTCGGGGCAGCCTGCAGGGTCTGCTTTCACTCCCAGCATCTTCTTCCCATGCCTGCCATCATTCTTTCCTGGCCCCAAACTCAGGACTTCCCAATGTTTGTTACCACCAGACTCCATCCAGCTGCCAGCTGGACAGGGCCCCGAGGGTGCCTGCACACGAAGACCGGCTGTAATCCCACTCAGTCTCTGAGCGTTTGCTGGTGGCGAGAGGTGGCAGCAGGAAAGGATGACTCAGTTCCTCATCACACATAATGGGCATAGTCACATCGATCATAAGCTTAATTCGTCCCCGGCACTGAGAATGTTGAAAATGCAGTTTTGAAATAGTAATGATGACAATAATAACACGACAGAACATTCCGAGTGCCTACTGTGTGCGGACCCCTGGGCTGGCGGCTGGCACTAGAAGGGAGACAGTTCTGAGCTCTTTATGTGAATGAGGTCTTTGATTTCTTCCCTCATCGTGGGGCAGTGAGGGCTTTCTTGTGCCCATTTACTTGAGGATGGGAAACTTGAGGCTCGGAGAAGTGCAGTGACTTGCCCACAGGCACACAGCTACTGCAGGGCAGAACTGGGATTGCTGTCCAAGTTTATTTGATGCCAAGACCATGGACAGAAACCTTGGCCTTCCACATCCAGGAGGACCCACCCTGAGCCAGGTCCCCTGCCATGTGTGAGCACACAGCCGAGGGCAAGGAGCACCAGGCCCTGTGTTCCAAGGGCTCCTGGCCCACGTGGGAACCCGAGTAGAACCACACAATGGTTTGGGCTTGTGTTCTGTAATCCAGTGGACCCAGATCTGCCACTTATTTGACTCATGACTTTGAGTGTGTGTGTGACCTCTCTGAAGCCTCACTGTTTACCTGTGTGAAATAGGGTAACAGTGGTGTCTACAACCCAGGGTTGCTATGGGCTCAATGAGTCCATGCCCATGAAGGGGAGTTCTGGGCCTGGAAGAGAGCAGGCCTGGGCTGGTTCCTGACCCAGGGACAGTCCATCACCCAAGATGTTGCCTGTAAAGCTCTGTGTAAGTGACTAGTAATGAGCACTGTGGGAAGTGCTCAGCTTGCTGTCCCCCCCCCCCCGCGCCCCGCCCGCCCTCCGCCCCTATCCCCAGAGGACTCAGATAAGAAGCCAGTGGCGCTTCGGAGGTAGGGGATGACTTTCAGCTCAGGAGCTGGGGACGAGAAGACCAGGAAGGCTTTCTGGGAGGAGGAGGTACTGAAGCTAAGACGTTGCAGTTGCTCTCTCCAAACAGAAAGCTGGAACAGAGATAAAGATAAGCAGAGATGGGTGGTAGAGTGATTCTGGCAGAAGGAAGAGTGTGGGCGAGGTCAGAAAGCAAGCTGAGTGAGCCCAGGAAATGCAGCCCAGGGCTGCAGCAAGTTGAGCAGGAGCTGCTCCTGGGATTTGGGCCCTGGCTCCTTGTGCAGAGCCCTGACACCACAGGGGGAGAGAGGCCTCAGGGAGAACTGGCACGGAAGCCAGTGGTGGACCACACAGGGGCATGTTGCAGCACCCCACAGATCCCAGCTGCCTGGCAAGGTAATGAGATCCCCATCACTGGTGGTAGTGTGGTCCCTGTGAGGATTATTAGCTTTGTATTTTTCCTTTGGTTTACGGGGCTGAAAAAAATGTAATTAAAAAAATGCTATGAAAGAAATAATACCTGCTCACTGGAGTTGATTAAACAATCCCCTAAAGGATGAACTCAAAGGAATGTTAGTTTTAGCTTCAAGCCTCAGATGAGGGTGGAAGCAATAGTCAGTTACCAAAAGTCCATTCCTGACCTTATGTGCTTAGCTTCCAGAGCTTCAGGGTTTCTCAGAACGTGATGTGGGTACTTTGATCCTAAGGCAAGGATTCTAAAGTTCCAAGACCATAAAATTCCAAGTTCCATGCTCAGAGCTTCAGATGCACTTACAGAAAATAATCAAACATCTGAGGCCCAGAGAGGTGAACTCACCTGCCTAAGGTCACACAGCCTGTCAAAAGGATTTGAACTCCAGGCCTGAGGCAGCAATGAATCCCTTTGCACTGAAGAGCCTATGATTCTAGGACCAAAAGTCCAGATTCTAAGACACTAAGCTTGAAAACAATAGCAGGCATTTACTGAGCACTTACTTTATGTTTGACAACTTACATGCATCAGCTCAGCCAATGCTCACAAGAGTTCTCTGAGGTCAGCACAGGTATGTTTTCCAGATGAGTAAATCCAGGCTCCAAGAGAAGGCACTGGTTGGCTGGAGGTGGGGCACCGCTAGTTGAACCCATGTTGATTCCCAAACCAGTGAGCCTTACTGGGTCTCTGTCCCCCCACCCCCACCCCCCAGTCTGTCACTGGAACATCCCGCAATTCCCAGCAGAGTCCCTGATTCCAAATCAGAGATGAGAAATGCTGGGTTCAGGGAGATCTCCTGAGGCCACAAAGGATTTGGTCAAACATATACAGGGATTTTCCCCAGCTTTAGATATGATTTAATTCAAAGTCTCTGCCCGCTCCGGGTTAGCGAGGGGTGAGGCGAGTAGGGGAAGCAGGACCCCCCCTCCACTCCCTTGCCGACCCAGGGGTCCCCACCCCATCCTTCTGCCCCGCTGTGAAGCCCCCCGTGGCAGGTCCTCCACTCCGCCTCCCCGGACTCCAGATTGCCGGGGCGCACGGGGCTGGAGCGCCGGGGGCGAGGGGCGGGGAGCCGGGGGCGGGCGGAGGGAGGAACAATGGCCCCCTCCCCTCCCGGGGCCGGCTGGAGGGTGGGGTCTCCCCGCCCCGCCTCCCCGCTCCTCCCCCGACAAGGAGATGAGGTAATCGCGCCGCCGAGAGGCACGCGCAGCCGGTGCCCAGCCCGGTCGGTCCCGCGCCCCTGCCCCGCCGGCCGCCGCCCCCCGCACCGTCCCGGCCCCGGCCGCCCGGCCCCACCATGACCGAGCGGTGCAGCCTGTGGAGCGCCCTGTCGGCCGCCGCCTGCTGCTTCTACCGCGGCTCCTTCGTGCAGGTGCAGGTGAGGGGGCGGCTCGGCCCCCGCCAGGCGCTCCGGGCTGGGACCCCTGGCCGCTCGCCCCAGGAGCCGGGGAGCCACAGCCCGTGGCGCCGCGCAGGGTCCGGACGGGCAGGGGCTGCGGGCTGCGGGCTGCGGGAGGGGGCGGGGTCGCCCCAGCCTCACCTCTGGGCGCCCAGACGCTCCGCAGGGAGAGGGTCCAGCTGCCACTCCCGAGACTCGGGGCTGCGGAGGCTGCCGTTCGGTCCTGCCTCCTTCGCAGGACGGAGCTGAGCTGGGGCAATGAGTACCGGGAGATGGGGTCCCTGGCGTCCTGCCGGTTCTCCAGCGAGCACTCTGGCCCCTGCGGCTGACCCGGACAGCCTGACTCCCCATTGTACCGGGGGCGCTGGGCTGGGGTCCAAAGGCTGAGCGAGAGGTGGGAAGCTGAGGGGATGCCGCGGGTGCCGGGGCTGGGGCCAGAGCGCCCGCAACCCTCCTGCCGGCTAGGTGGGCTCGGGCGTGCTGCGGGCGCGGGTCTCCTAGCCCAGCTGGCCGGGCAGTGCGGGACGGCGCCGTGGCGGTGAAAGGGTTAAACGGAAGGGGGTGGAGGGGAGGACCCGACCCCGCCTCTCTGCGGAGCATCATCTGGGGATGGCTTTGCTTAGGGTTGCGAGACTGAAGGGAGCTAGAGGCGGCTTGCTGGGCACCGGCTGGAGAGAAGGGGTTAAACCCCTGACCCGGGGTCTCCGCGCTTTTGGCTCCCGTGCCCCCTGGGGGACGCGAGGCGCATCACCTCTGCACTCCCCCAAGCTTACACACATGCTCCGAGCCCGCCTGAATGACTGCCCCGCCGGCGGCTGAGCGCAGCATCCCCTCACCCGCCAATCAGGCGCTCGCAGGCCGGGAGGCGGTGAGATCATCTCTGGCCAATAGCAGTGCACCGGGCGCAGGGATGCTGCATTCGCGCCCCAGCACCCACTCCCCTTGGGAGCTAGGGACCTCCGAGTCGGAGGTGAGGAAGAGGGCACAGGGACCCTAGGGTTTCCTAACCTCAGGTGTGTGGGAGGACCAAGTTTGTCCCCCCAGATTCTCCCAGACCATTGATTATGGCTGGAAAAGTGGGAGCCCAGGCTCCCACCGCCCCCCCCCCCACCGTTTACATATGAAGCTACCGAGGCCCAGAGAGAGAAAGTGACTTGCTCAAGGTCACACAGTGGCAGGCAGAGTCTTGGGGCCAGGTTCTTTCGCACACAGCCTCCTCCCCTTCTTTGCCCTCTGTACCTCTTGCTCCAGCTGTGGAACTGGGACAAATTCTCAACTGTATGCTCTTTTTCAAGGAAAAGGAGTCTCCCCTCTTCCCTCCCCAGGGTGTGGTGGTATAAGAGAGGGGCCAGGGCCCTGAAGAATGGGGAACCCCATGGAGAAGTGTAGGTATCTAAGAAGGCCCAAATCTCAGTTCACCCCAGACCTCCCTGCCTTTCTGGGGTATCGGTTTTTACCCTGGGCAGGGGAGGTACAGAACCCCCATCCCCAGGCCCTGCCTTTCCCTGAGCACTCATCTCCATCACCCACACCCACCATCTGTCCCCAGAGCCCTACAGGCTCCTCAAAGCCCAAATTTTTATGCGGCCATTGCCAAGTTGCTCCTGCCCCAGGCTTACCCATTTTGGAGAGTGTCTCATTGTCCTCCCAGCCTCTCTACCTGGAATCCTCTCTGACCCCTCTGCCCTCTTCCCTAAACCAATCAATGGTTGTCTAAACACCCTTCCCCCAATTCCCATCCCCACGCCCCACCCCACCCTGCCATTGCCTGGAAAACACTAGGCCATCTCCACACAGTGGATCGAACCTTCTCCAATACTTTAAAAACTTTCTGTGGCTCTGCTGTGGCCTCTGGGTAAACCCCAGCTCCCCAAGGCAGCCTCACAACCCTGCCACGCCTGCCCCTGTCACCCCCAGCCCTTTCGAAGTTTCTCCCCCACTCCACTCCCAGGGCCTTGGCTCTGCCCACAGTTTGCCACTCTCTTCCCAGAGCACTTTCCTGCCTGCCTGTCCAACTGTCTGTCCCTACCCTGACGCTTTTGCTTGGCTCATTCAGGCCTCAGTGGAAATGTCACCTCTTCAGGGACTTCCTGACCAGATGAGGAGGGACATGCTTATCTGCTCCCGGAGCTATCTGTGCATCTCTGAACATCCAGAAACCCTGGGATTGCTTGTCAGTGTCTGTGTGGCTCCCCCAGGACAGAGGCTGCCTGTCCTGATGACCTTGGGCTCAGCCCCTGGCACAGGACCTGTCGCAGAGTGGGGGTTCAGTCAATGCTGAAATAATGGAGGCAAAGATTCTAGATATCTTGGAAGCTGGGAACCAGGATGTCTTGGGAGCAGTGTAGATTGAGGTAAACCAAGGAAGGCAGTAGGAGCAGAGGGGTGGAGAATGGAGTGTCAGGGTTAGGCTCTGGGAACTGTGAAAGGTCAGAGGAGGCAGGGAGTGGACTGGAGCACGCTGGACCCTGGTAAGGAGGGGGTCCTGGGGAGAGATCGCCCTTTAGTGTCCCCCTTCATCTGTCCTGCTGCCAGATCTATCTGTCCTGGACCAGCTATCTTCAGGGCCTGGAATTGGGGGAAGGGAGAGGAAGCAATGTCACATGTTCTCACAGTGACAACGACTTCTATGGGCTAGTCTTAGTGCTCTGGAGTATTGTCTCCTTTCATCCTTGCAACCCGGTGAGGCAGGTTCTGCAATTGTACCCATTTTACAGAGGAAGAAACTGAGACCCAGAGAACTCACACAACACAGCCAGGTTTGGGCTGGGCTCCGTGGTGGGGGTGCACCTGGCAGCAGGGGCTCCCTTCCTTCTGTTCTTAGGACTCTAACCCTAGGCCACAGTAACCAGGAAACCAGGAATCTTCCCCCTTGGGCAGGTGGAAGGCAGGATCCTGGACATTATCTTCAGTGAGTGACCTTGGGCTTCCCTGCTGGGCTGCAGTTTTCCCATCTAGCAAGGATTGCTTGAGATAGCAAGGAAGAAAGGGCTTTGGGAACTGCAAAGGACATCACAGATGTCTTTTGGGGCGGGGGCAGCTCTGCTTCCCTGTTTGTAGCTGCCTTTTCCACCCTTGTATAATTCACTGTCCCAGAATGTATCCTTGTCCTTTCAGCCCTGTTTTTGTCCATGCTTTTGCCTAGGTACCTGCTGTCTTATCCACTTGTAGAAATCCTCCCTCCCCCACTTCAAAATCAGTTTGGTGTCCTTGGTGCATAACGAGTGTCTGTAATTGCCGTCTCCTTCAGGAAGCCTTCCTGGACCACTCCATCTAGCCTAGACTTCATCTCCTGCCTTTGAAAATCTACCGGGCTCTTTGCCGCTGTCCAGTAGTGTGGTGCTGACCGCAGTTTGCTCAGATGCTCATGTCGCTTTTGCCTTTCCTTTTAGACTAGGGGCTTCCTTGAGGACAGGTTTATTTATTGCCCTATCTACCCTGGCACACAGTGCAGAGCCTGAACACAGTAGGCACTTTTTGGTGGATTTAATTGAGATTCCTTCACTCCTGCTTGGATAGGGACTCATGGGTGAGGACCTTTCTGGCATCTGTGCCTAAGTTTTCCCAGGGTCCCAAGATGGAATGAGTTCACCTGGGCTGGGGGAGGTTGGGAAGGAAAGAGGAAGGGGGCTTCAAATTGGATGCCAACTTTTGCTGTCTTCTGCTCAGTTCTCCAAGGAGAAGTACATCCTGGACTCATCGCCTGAGAAGTTGCACAAGGAGTTGGAGGAAGAGCTCAAACTCAGCAGCACAGATCTCCGCAGCCATGCCTGGTACCATGGCCGCATCCCCCGTGAGGTGAGCAGGACCTGAGCTGGGACCTCAGCCCTAGACCCTTCCGCCCACTGCCTCAGCCAGCACCAGCCCGGAAAAGCTCTGACTATTGTTTGGTGGGTTCAATCAGAGCAGACTGGGATGAGGTCTAGTTCTACCATTTATTGACTGTGGGACCTTGAACAAGTCACTTCGCCTCTCTGAGTCCCAGTTTCCTCATCTATGAAATGGAGGATAGTAATAGTCCCTACCTTAAAGGTTGGTTGTGAGAATTAAATGAATTAATATGTGTGAGGTGCTTAATACAATGTCTGACATGCAGTGAGCTCAATGAACATTGTCCTTCATGGTGGTTATTAGTATTACTACTATTATTTTCACTGTTATTGTTATAGGTTTATACATCAGCCTCTTGTGTGTTTGGTTAGTGTGTATCAGTCCTTAGGCTACTCAGTTTTGACAATGTTGAATTTCTGGGCTGAGGCACAGACTTGGGCTAATAGTCACCTGTTCCCTTTCTCATTCATGCTATAAGTCTTTGTCAAGTATCAACACTGCCAGGTCCTGTGCTGGGCACCAAGGATGCAGAGATAAAATAGGAGGTGGCTTCCCTGGATGGCTGGTAGCCCAGGGTGGGGGTTGACAGGCAGGTAGACTGTCAGAGCCCAGTGGGAGAAGTGCAAGAAGGGAGTGCCCGGCAGGGAGTGTGGGCTGCCCTGAGGAAGGGGTGCTGAGGAGAGAGGCCATTGTGAGATGGATAGGAGTTCACCAGGTGGGCAGCGTGGGAAGGATGTTCTAGCCAGAGAAAGTAGCTTGAGGTCCTAAGGCCCAGAGACGTGCCAGAGCATGGGTGTTCAGAGGAACGAGGATTGAGGATCTACTCTGCCCAGTGTGAGCCCTGAGGAGTAGGTCTGAGACCTGAGTTTTAGATCACGGTGACCCCCGTTCCAGGGTGTTATGTCCTCCCATGTCTGAACTTGTGCCCCAGATCCAGGGCTTCTGGCTGAGCTGCACCCTCTGAATCTGGGTCAGAGGGTGCAACTCCCAAGCTTCAGATATCTCTGTTCACTGTGTCCCTCAGATCCCGGGTCTGGCCCTCTCCTGCCCCTGCCCTGCTCCAGCCTGACCCTTGCCTCTCGCAGGTCTCGGAGACCCTGGTGCAGCGCAATGGTGACTTCCTCATCCGGGACTCGCTCACCAGCCTGGGGGACTATGTGCTTACCTGCCGCTGGCGCAACCAGGCCTTGCACTTCAAGATCAACAAGGTGGTGGTGAAGGCAGGCGAGAGCTACACCCACATCCAGTACCTTTTTGAGCAGGAGAGCTTCGACCACGTGCCGGCCCTCGTGCGGTACCACGTGGGCAGCCGCAAGGCTGTGTCAGAGCAGAGCGGTGCCATCATCTACTGCCCCGTCAACCGCACCTTCCCACTGCGCTACCTGGAGGCCTGCTACGGCCTGGGCCAGGGTGGTGGCAAGGCTGCCAGCCCTGCCAGCCCCTCGGGCCCCAAGGGCAGCCACATGAAGCGGCGCAGTGTCACCATGACCGACGGGCTCACTGCTGACAAGGTCACCCGCAATGATGGCTGCTCTACCAGGTGAGTGAGAACCCGCACTAGGCCTCAGTCTCTCCATCTGTCAAGTGGGGGTGTCAGTAATGAGAGTGCTGGTGAGAAAGGGGAGGCCTAGTCATGCTGGTCTGGGGTGAAATGACTGCCCTGGAACCTTGGTGTGCGGGGAAGAACGGGGGAAGCTCAGGCTGTGCTAGGTGGAGATCTGGAGCACAGGTTGCTATTCCAGCTCTGCTATGACTAGCTGTGTGCCCTTGGCCCTGACATTCCTCCTCTCTTGCCTCCATGTTCCTACCTATAAAGGGCTCTCACTCAGAAAGCCCCCTCTGGCCTAGGGGGAGCCCTGGGTGCTGTCCTGTCCCAGACAGGCGCCTGGTCCCTGTGGCCAATGCTACCCCACCCCACCCCACCAAACTCGGCCAAGGTGGGCATCAGAACAGAGGGCTTTGCAGGATGCAAACCACCCCACAGGGAATGGAATGTTCTCAGCGACATTTTTGATGACATCCAATTATCTGGGGCTGGGTGACACCAGGCCCTGATCCCTGGAAAAGCCACAGCAGCAAATCATTCCTGAGGCCCTACTGTGTACCTGGCCCTCTCCTGGTGCTCTTGTGCCCAACATCACGGACTCCCACGTCCTCCTGGGAGGTGGCTTCTGTCCATGCCCCCACTTTGTAGATGAAGAAACAGGCTAGGAGAGGGGAAGCCACTTGCTAGAGAGTGGTAGGACCCAGATTCAAACCCAGGTCCTCAATTCCAAAGCTATGTCCCTAATTTCTATGGCCTCCCTGACTGTCTGCAGCAAGACCTGCCATCCTGTGCCACCAGCACTTGGATAGGTCCCATCTCCCTGGGCCTGAGCCGGGTGCTGTCAGCCAAGGAATTGCTGGTTGGATACCCTGTAGGGAGTAGCCACTTGGCCTGTGGTTTGGAACCAGTGATCAAAACGGTGCCAGGATCCACAGGCCATGTGTGCCCAAGGCATCCTGGATATCATGTGGAAGCAGCGAGGAGGGGCCAGCCTGGTGGGCCTGGCTCCCTTGGCCTGCCCACCTTTCCTGCTAGCCTCTCTCCTCAGACTATTCTCCAAGTTGGGGAAAAGGTTCCCAGGGAGAGAACAGTTGTGCAGTTTGTGGACTGCACAAGCCCTTCCTCCTCTGGGCTTCAGTTTTTGTACCTGTCAATTGGGAGGTTGGACTTGATCATCTCCAAGCCTTTTTTGCCTTTGAAGTTCAGCAGATCTAGGATGGAGGCAGAGGTGGGGGTCCTAATGCTAGCTGAGGACCCTGACCTCTGGGCTCTCTGCTCATGAAGATGTCTGTTCCACAGCACATCACTGCCCCACCCCCGGGAATCCATCCGCAACTGTGCACTCAGCATGGACCAGATCCCAGACCTGCACTCGCCCATGTCCCCCATCTCTGAGAACCCCAGCTCCCCTGCCTATAGTACAGGTATGGACTGCGGAGGGGGTAGGGGCAGGTGGGGGGATCTGGTGGGAGTGGCCATGTGTGCGCATGTATGTGCTGTCTTTGATGACTTCTGTTACAGTGTGTGATCATGTGTGTTTCTACCTCTTTTCTGAGAGCAATGCCTTGCAAGAGTTGATACTAAAAACTTGCTAGCGGAACTATCAATGTTGACATGCAAAACATATCCATGGCTTATTCGTTCTGCAACGATTCTTTGAGTCCCTATGGGGTACCAGGAATTGTGCATGTGGTTTCCAGCGCATTCTCCTGACTATTGCTGAATCTGGGCTCCAGTGCTGTGAAGTGCACGCAGTCAGCAACCCTCAGCCCCCATTGCTCGAGTGCCTGCGTGTGTGGGGTGCTCTGTCAGGCCCTGCATTGGCTGGGACTTAATGTATCCCTGATTCCAAGTGGTGGGCTCAGACTGCGCTAGTTATGCTCGCTTTGTTTTATTTTATTTTTTTTAAATAGACCTTTTCAGAGAAGTTCTAGATTCACAGCAAAATGGAGCAAAAAGCGCAGAGCACTGTGCTTTTTTAAAGGCAAAGAAATTTCTACTGTAGAAACATGCCACTAGCTCATTTCTGGAAGGAAAAAAAAATGTTTTACAGGCCATGCTGCCTATTGTCCACATGACAGGCAAAGCGCGCAGACAGAGGGGCAGCCCTGGAGGAAGCTTTGCTGGGAGACACTGTTGCCATGTTGCTGTCTTCTGTATGAGTTGCCACAAATTCTCCTCTAAACACGGGCCTGCCAGCTTGTCGTCACTGCCAACTTAACTTCAAAACAACACCCTTGAGTGTCAATGTTAAAATGCCTGCCACAAATTATTTCTTGGACAATTTCTAAGCAGTGCGGCACAGGGAAGTACCCAGGAGGGAGGACTTAAAACCTGGTTTTAAATCTCAGCTCTACCCCTTGCTGGCTGGGGGACCTCAGGCAGGTCAGTTGGCCTCTCTGAGCCTCAGTTTTCTCATCTGGAGAATGAGGGTCATAAAAGTACTTACTCACAGGACACTGAGAGGGTTAAATGGACTACTGTGCAGAGAAGCATCTCACAGGCAGTAAGAGCTCAATAAACATCATCTCTAATTTGGGATGATGGTTTTACTGTTTTGACCAGTGTATCTCCTGCATGTCACCAGCTCCCAGAACACATGTACTCAATAAATCATTATTACTAATTCACTGAGAAATAATTCCACACAGTGACCTCCACCAAGTGCTTAGCTTCTCTGAATCACCTTCAGGCAGCTCAGTGTTTCCCCAAGGCTGCAGCAGCCTTAGGGTAGGAAAGTGCGACCCTTTGGGTCCAGGTAATTTCAGAGTATCACTGAGGGCTGGTCAGTGTGCCAGTGTCTGCTGGGCCTGGCCTGGGCACAGGGATATCAGCCCTAGAGGGTGGATGGAGCCTGTCCTTTGGGAAGGGAGTGGGGGAACCTTGCTGGGTAGGGAGTCATGGTAACCAATCCTCTCTCTTTATCTCCCTGCAGTGACCCGTGTCCATGCTGCCCCTTCAGTCCCCTCAGCCACAGCACTGCCTGCCTCCCCTGTCACCCGCCGCTCCAGCGAACCCCAGCTGTGTCCCGGAAGTGCCCCAAAGCCCCTTGGGGAGTCGGACAAGGGCCCTTACTCCAGCCCCTCCCACACCCTCTGCAAGGCCTCCCCATCACCATCGCTCAGCAGCTACAGTGACCCGGACTCTGGCCATTACTGCCAGCTCCAGCCTCCTGTCCGTGGCAGCCGAGAGTGGGTGGCAGCTGAGGCTTCCAGCCGGCAGGCCAGGAGCTATGGGGAGAGGCTTAAGGAACTGTCAGAAAATGGGGCCCCCGAAGGGGATGGGGGCAGGACCTTCAAAGTCCCCATTGTGGAAGCCACCTCTTCCTTCAACCCGGCTACCTTCCAGTCACTACTGATCCCCAAGGATAACCGGCCACTGGAGGCAAACCTCCTGCGTAAGGTCAAGGAGCTGCTGGCAGAGGTCGATGCCCGGACGCTGGCCCGGCACGTCACCAAGGTTGACTGCCTGGTAGGTGCTGGGTGCACACTGGGGCAAGGGCAGCACCTCTGTCCTCTGGCTTTGGGACAGGGGTCAAGGTGGTCAAGGTGGTGAGGAGCTGGTCCCTAAGTTCCCAAGTATCGTGAGTGGGCCTGGATTCTCACTTCATGGCTGTCCTTCACTTGCTGTGTGACTCTGACTAAACACTTTACCTCTCTGGGCCCCCATTTTCTTCTTTAAAAAAAGCAAAAACTGAGATATTCTTGCTTCCTCCAGATGTCAGTTTGGCACTGGAACCGAGGAGTCCCGAAAGCCAGTGGCATCTGGCTCCCTGGGACACTTGTCAAGCCTGGTGCGAGTCAGTCTGGCTGGCCCAGGGGATATAAAAGTTCCGACTCCCCGCCCCCACCCCTACTGGACAAAACTCGTTGCCTAGGTCCATAAATTGTTAATGCCTGGGCCTTTGCTTTGAATGAATCTTGACCATCTAAGGACCGTGACTTGCTCTACGCCTCAGTTTCTCCCTCTGGAGTTTGGGGGTGGGGGAAGGACACTGATTACTTGGTTTGCACTGATCTCTGAGCTCAAGAAGCAAGAAAAGAAACAGTGCAGAGATGTAGCTCCGTGAAGAGTGCTAGGCGTGAATGGAGCAGCCCTTGGTTCTAGGCCCCGTGTGTGACCTTGGACAAGCCCTTTCCCTCCCTGGACCTCCGGTTTGCCTGCTGGAATAAGGGTGTCCTGGGCGCCCCTGGCACATGTCAGACACCTCTGGGCATTTTCCCATGTATCCCTCATTTCACAGATGGGGAGAACGAGGCTCATTTGCCCCATGTCAGAGGGTTAGCAGTAGAGCTGGAATTCAAATCCCGTCTCCCAGCCCGGCTGCCCTCCTAGATAAAGCTCTCTGACTCCCAGGTGGCTTGGTCTAGCCACGACAGGAAATTAATCAGCCCTCTGGGCGTCCTTGTAGGTTGCTAGGATACTGGGCGTTACCAAGGAGATGCAGACCCTAATGGGAGTCCGCTGGGGCATGGAGCTGCTCACTCTCCCCCATGGCCGGCAGCTACGATTAGACCTGCTGGAAAGGTAAGGAGAGCACACGCGGGGCTCGCGGGGAACCCCCTGGGCCTGTCTCCCTGCCCTTTGCTGTGGCCGGTTGGCCAATCACAGTCTCTCACCTCGGCTCCCAGGGGTTCTGGCCACGCCCCCTATCCCAGTGACCAATCGCTACTTCTCGACATCCAGCTCCAAGTAATCTTGGTTTTCCAAAGACGGAGTCCTTTATCTCCGAATTCACCTTCTGCATCCTCTTGACCGATCAGAATCCGTGAGACTTGGCCCGCCCACGAGCTCTGGCTTCTCTCCTTTCTTAGAACAGCTCTGCCCAACGGTTTCCAACGATTTCCGCTGATCGGTCACAAGCCCCTCAGCCTGGCGCTCGAGGGCCTATGGCCCCGCCCCCCGACATACTGACCAATCAGAAGCCCTTAGCTTTGCTTTTCCTCGCTCTGGCCGCGCCCCCTAATCTCATTGACCCTTTACAATCTCTCACTTTTGGCTTTGCCCTCCGCCCCTCGGCGCCCAACCACAAGGACCCCCAACCCTAGGTCCCTGGCCCCGCCCCTCTGACCTGGCCGCTCCGACAGGTTCCACACCATGTCCATCATGCTGGCTGTGGACATCCTGGGCTGCACGGGCTCCGCTGAGGAGCGGGCAGCGCTTCTGCACAAGACCATCCAGCTGGCGGCCGAGCTTCGGGGAACCATGGGCAACATGTTCAGCTTCGCCGCAGTCATGGGCGCCCTGGATATGGCCCAGGTACTGAGGGGCCCAGGTAGAGCCGGGCATGAGCTGGTCCCTGTGGGAGGAGCCCTGGGATGAGTTCCTTTGGAACGGGTGTATAATGAATCAGGAAGAAATTTGTGACCTCCTAGGCAGCATTAGTGACAGGGTAACTGGGAGAACTGAGTCCTTTAAGTGCTGACCTGCTCCCAAATGAAGTCTTTCCCTTTCCCTGGTTTCAGTTTCCCCACCTGTAAAATGAACAAGGAGCATTATATGAGTTTAAAGAATAAATATAAAGTGGTGCTCATTTAGCAAGCACCAACTATATGCTAGGTGCTACATCGAGTACTTTAGAAGCACTGGTTCCTCAAAACAATCTCGAAAGGAAATGCCCTTCTCGTTCCCATTTCACTTATGGAGAAACTGAGGCAGAGCAGTACTTGCCTAAGGTCACACAGAAGCTGAAAAAGTTGGGATTCAAATCAGGTCTGTCTAATTTCAGAGCCCGTACCTCATCCACGCTACACTTCCTCTCCTTTGCCTCATGAACAGTAGCAACAGGGTCCCAGAGGCAGTGGCTCAAGTCTCAGCTCTGCCACTTATTTTTGGAATAACCTTGGGCAAGTCATCCCTCTCTCTTACTCTTCATTCCCTTATCTGTAAAATGGGTTATTGTGCGGGCTTCCTAGGAGATGTGTGGAAAGCCATCAGCACTGTCCCTGATACACGAATGGTGACTATACTAATAATTATTATTCCACATCTGGGTGTCCACTCGGTCGAGTGGCCTGTGGCCCCAGGGGGCCCCTTCCCTGGCTGGTCGCTCACAGTGTGGTCTCCCCAGATTGCCCGGCTGGAGCAGACGTGGGTGACCCTGCGGCAGCGACACACGGAGGGTGCCATCCTCTATGAGAAGAAGCTCAAGCCATTTCTCAAGAGCCTCAATGAGGGCAAAGGTACCTTCCCCACCTGGCTGTGTGACCTTGGACAGGTTCCAGCCCTCTCTGGGCCAGCAAAGACTCTCCCAAGTGGGGAGGATGATGAGGGCCTGACTGAGCTCTGTGCAGACTGTTCTCAAGCTCACTTTCTGCAACAGGCAACCGTGTGTGCTGCGTGTGGGTCCAGCCTCAGCCCCTGGGCTGGGCCAAGGCTGCAGTGGGTTCAGCTGGAGGAATCCGAAGGGTTTGTCTCAGGAGTCAGAATCCCTGGGGGCTCTCTCTGGGACCTCAGGCAGGCCCCTTCCCCTAACACATCCTTGGTTTCTGGGACCGCAGTGGACGGCAGGGCCCTCTGAGACCTCTAAGCACCGTGTCTCCCTCCCTGCAGAAGGCCCGCCGCTGAGCAACACCACATTTCCTCACGTGCTGCCGCTCATCACTCTGCTGGAGTGCGACTCGGCCCCAGCTGAGGGCCCCGAGCCCTGGGGCAGCACGGAGCATGGTGTGGAGGTGGTGCTGGCCCACCTGGAGGCCGCCCGCACAGTGGCACACCACGGCGGCCTGTATCACACCAACGCCGAGGTCAAGCTGCAGGGTGAGTCACGGGTGGCATCTGGGGGCACGCCGCCACTGCTCCTGCCAGCCTGGGCCTCCCTCCACGTGACGTGCTCTCCCTGTTCCTCCAAACATCCCTTCGTGCTTCTCCGTCCCTTTCTCCTGCCCCATCTCCCTGACTTCTTTTTCTCACCCCTTTTCTTCACTCATTCAGCAGTATGACAAACAACTGTTAGTGGCAGGTACCAGGTTGGATAGGGGGGACACAGAGATGATTCACAGTGCACCGAAGCTGTGTATCTTAGCTTCTGTGAGCCTCAGCTTTCTCATCTGTGAAGTGGGCATCCTAACAGGCCTACTTTACAAGGTGGTTTGCAAAGCACAGTCCTGGGGCCCTGGGGCTGAGGCAGATCTGCCCTGCCTTCAAGGAGCTCACAGTCTAGTCAAAAAGTAGAACTCGTCCTTGTGGAAGGAGCAGAGAGAGAATGGCTTCAGACAATCCACCTTTTACTTCTTTAGGCAATATTTAAGTCACAAAAGTTCTCTGTAGACGAATTGGAAATAACAGCTGAGCAAAAAACAAGATAGAACAAATCACCAACAATTACTTGGTGGTAAATGCCGTGAGCATTCTGGCGTATGTCTTTCCACTTCAGAAAGAACCAAAACATTTTTTCTTTTTACATTTACTTACAAAATGTATATACGTTTCTTAGGAGAAATTTTGGAACTTGCAGAAAAATACAAAAAGGAAAAGAAAAATCACCCCATATCTTCCCCCAAATTAACATTAGTATTTTATCTTCTAGTCATTTTAAAATTATATGTTGCAAATAGTAGGACAAAGACTGGGTGCTGAACTGTTTGGTCATGCCCATCAGCAAACCTGTGAGATCCCTGGTGGAGGTGGCGGGGGGGGGGGGGAGTCCCTTGGAATGGGGCCCTGAGGGATATGGTGGCGCTGAGTAGGAGTCCCGGCCTCCCCCGCCCGGTGGCAGTCCCCTGACCCCTGTGCCCTACCCTGCAGGGTTCCAGGCCCAGCCAGAGCTCCTCGAGGTGTTCAGCACTGAGTTCCAGATGCGCCTCCTCTGGGGCAGCCAGGGTGCCAGTAGCAGCCAGGCCCGGCGCTACGAGAAGTTCGACAAGGTCCTCACTGCCCTGTCTCACAAACTAGAGCCTGCCGTCCGCTCCAGCGAACTGTGACCCCCACGGACCCTTCCCCTCTGCAGCTGCGGGCAGCAACAGGGACAGAAGGGCACAGACCTTTCCCCAGAGCACCCCAGGGACACTGTGATCAGCCCGAGAATGTTCTGGGTTCAACTCCAGGATCTCCCTTGCACCTCCGGGGTCCTATGTGGACTCTGGGCTCCATCGCACCTGCTACTTACTCACCAAGTTTCCCTTCAGGAAGAACTGGAACCCCTGTTTCTCCCTCCAGCTTCTGCTTCCCCTGTTCCTGCTGAGGTGCCCTGTGTTTGGGCCATGGGAGCCTTCTCACGCCTCCTCACTCTTCTCCAGGCACCTGGCTGCCCCCCACCCCCACCCCCTGCCACTGACACCAAGGCCTCCGTCTGGCTGTAAATACATCTGTCTGTTCTGTAAATAGATGTACAGAAGCCATGTTCTTTCTTTCATATAATAAACTTTTATGACTCTTTCATCTGTCTCTTAGGGGGCTTTGGGGTGGAAGGAAGTGTCTTTTCTCAGGTGAAAGGTGGGAAAATTCACTCAAGAAATACTTATTACCACTTGAAACATTCCAGATTGTGCCAGGAGCCAGAATTACAGCCAATACTACAACCCAGTCCCTGTCCTGGAGGAGCTCACAAACCAGAGGGGAGAGAAACAGCTCATTCCAACCAGTAGGAGAAATACTGACCTGACCCCGCTCCTTCCCCGTTCCCTGCTTCTGGAAGTCACAGCAAAGCTTCTCACAAATGTATAACCCAGGATCCCAGATATTTGGGGTGGAAGGGCTTTATGAAATTTAAGATTCCATCTCCCCTCAGGAAAACTGAACTGGAGGGAGAAGGGACTTTCCCCGAGTCACAGCAGCAGAATGAGGAAAGCGGGAACCTGGGCATCCTGACCTGGAGTTCTTTCCTTTTCTCAACACTGGGAACTACTCATTTCTTTTCAAGTTTCGAAATGTGGCCCCAGAAGTCTTCGTGTGTGTGTGTGTGTGTGTGTGTGTGTGTGTGGTGGGTGGAGCAGGGAATCTTTGAGGGGGGCTATGAAGGCAGTTGTCTTGATTTCACGGGTTGGGGAGGTAGGCAATGTGGATCAACATGATTCCAGGCCAGGCTGGAGGCCTGGGGAGCCTGTGCACTGAATCTGAAACGTCTGGCATCCTTTGCCTTATGAATCCTTTGACCAAGAGAGGCTGGAAAACACAGTACATTAGATCTTTGGAGCAGCCAGACTGGGGTTCAGTTCACTAGCTGGCTGGTCTTGGATAAGGGGCTTAACCTCTTGGGCCCCAGTTTCCTCAATAAAATGGGGACAATAACAGAACCAATCCCTTTGGGTTGTTGTTAAAGCACTTAGCGCGTAGTAGCTGTTAGGTAAGGGACGACCATGTTTCATACATAATGGATTTTCTTTCTTTCTTTTCTTTTTTTTTTGACCACCCTTGTGGTATGTGGGATCCTATTTCCCCAACCAGGGATCGAACTCACACCCGCTGCAGTGGAAGTACGGAGTTTTAACACTGGACCTCCAGGGAAGTCCCATAATGGATTTTCAGTGATCATTTACTACTTTGTGAGCCAGAACACTTCATGTGCCTGTACCTCACTGAAATATCACCATTCCTCTGTATGACAGGTACTGCTGTCATAAGATATATAAGGCACCTAATGTTAGCAGCACATAGTAGGTGTTCGCCAACAGCTATTTGCAAGGTGTAAGGCGCCGCACAAGTTTTTGCTACAATTATTACATCACCCTTTGTGGTCATAATCCTTCATTCATTATTCTTTCGAAGCTACTGTGATGGTCCCCTAGTTACCGTGGCCATGGAAACGCAGCCCGCAGTCCTGGATTGGACGATTCGCGGGCTCCCCCTGGAGGCTACCTTCAGGGCCTGCAGCGGGACGACGGGGCGGGCCTTTGAGAGGGGAGAGAAGGGAGCCGGGAGTTGTAGGCCACAGGCGCTGGCCGCCGCGAAGCGATGCATGTCGGGAGTTGTAGTTCTCGGAAGGGGAGGTTGGTGGCCGTAGACCCAGCTCCGGCCTCACCCGGATGGCGGCTGCGACGCGCGGCTGCCAGCCCTGGGGCTCGCTCCTCGGGCTGCTCGGGTTGGTCTCGGCCGCGGCCGCCGCCTGGGACCTGACTTCGCTGCGTTGCAACTTCGGCACCTTCTGTGAATGTGACTTCCGGCCCGACTTCCAGGGTGAGCAGCCGTGGGATCCCGGACCCGAGGGGCCGGCGCACCGGGGAGCCCTCGGACCCCGGGGTTGCACCGGGGCCGGAGCTGGAGAGTAGAACCGAGAGTGGGACCCCTAGGCTTCAGGATGGCCAGGGCCGGAAGTGGGCCCGGCGATGAAGGACCCTGAGACGTTGGGGCACGGGACTTGGGGCGAGGGTTTGGGGATGCCTGTTTGGGGTCCAGGCAGAGCCCTGCGAGGATTGAGAGAGGCCTTTGACAGCAGGGCCTTGGGGGGAAGTTTAAGATCTCCGTACTGGACTGGCGTCAGGGGAGAAGCCTGCCTTGCGGATGGGCGGGAGGCCTGGGCAGCCCCTCTTGACAGCTCGCACCCACTTAGGGCTGAGCGCAATTCAGAGGACCACCTGGTGGGGGCGCTGCCGAGCTGAGTCAGGCCTGAGAGTGACTCCTGCGGCCGAGACCCCAAGGTTCCGCACTCCCTTTGCTCAGACAACTTGTAAAAACGTCCCAGAACATGGATTCCCAGACCAGGTTCCAGACATGACTTCCCTTTTGAACCTCTTCCGTGGCGGGCGTGTGCTCTCAGTTCTGACGCTGCCCTTCTTGTGGCCCTAGGTCTGGAGTGTGATCTGGCTCAGCACCTGGCAGGCCAGCACTTGGCCAGGGCGCTGGTGGTGAAGGCACTGAAGGCCTTCGTGCAGGATCCAGCCCCCACCAAGCCGCTGGTCCTCTCTCTGCATGGCTGGACTGGCACCGGCAAGTCCTATGTCAGCTCCCTGCTGGCACACTACCTCTTCCGGGGTGGCCTCCGCAGCCCCCACGTGCACCACTTTTCCCCCGTCATCCACTTCCCCCACCCCAGCCACATGGAGCGCTACAAGGTAGGCTGGTTGTGTCCTGGACCACCTTCTGCCTGCACTGCCAGACACTAGGGAGGGATGGAGGGATCCCTGAGCCCAGAGAGGGGAATCACTTGCTTCATGCCACACAGCCAGTTGAAGCCTCAGCCCTCAGGACCCATCCTGAACAAAGCTTGGCGTGGTACCACCTGGCAGGGAGTTCTTGATTTAATTCCTGGGGGCCAGTAATGGTATCTACCTGCCAGGGTTGTTGTGAGGGACATGGGATTATAGGATTGCAGGTGTTTTTTGTTGGGCACTTACCTTTGCCAGACAGTCTGCCTTATCTTCTCTCTATAAAGCCCTTAGCCCCAGTTTGAGGCTCAGAGTAAGCATTCGGGAAATATTAGCTCTTACTGCTATTGTTGTTGTTGATTGCAAGGTATTTTCCAGGTTGATCTGTTTCAGCTGTCAACTCTGTTGGGAAGGTTCAGGGAGCAGGGAAGAGCCTTACCCTTTTCTAGAAAGCAGTAGGTGTCAGGGAAGGAGCCCTCAGAAGGCAGGTGCACAGCCTGGGTGTGAGTCCCTGTTCTCTTGCTGACTTGCTATGTGAGCTTGGACAAGTCTCTGTCCCTCTCTAGGCCACAGTTTCATCATCAGTACTATTAAAGGATTGGTGCTCTCTGGGAGACCATATCTTCCTGGGAAGGAGATTAATTCTTGCTTTGGGAAGAAATCTGGGATTGGGGGAGCATCTCCAGGCCCCCTCATACTCTTGCCTTTCTCCCACAGAAGGATCTTAAGAGTTGGGTCCAGGGGAACCTCACTGTTTGCAGCCGCTCCCTCTTCCTCTTCGATGAGATGGACAAGCTTGCCCCAGGCCTGATAGAGGTCCTGCGACCTTTCCTGGGCTCCTCCTGGGTTGTCTATGGGACCAACTATCGCAAAGCCATCTTCATCTTCATCAGGTAGGGCCGGCTTTGCAGCAGGCATGGCGCAGGGACACTCGTCAGAGATCTCAGCTATCTAGTCTTGGCCTGTGGTCCCATATTAGAATACTGTTCCCCTGGGTGCATTTCATTTGGGCTTTCCCAAAGTCCCCCACACTCTCACTGGTGACACTGTCATTCAAGGTGGTTGACCTCCCTTTGACATTCTCAAAGCCCAGGTCAGTCTCTTAATCCTCATTTCTTTGTGGAACCCCTGCTGGGTTAAGAGTTTTCCCTCTTTTATGGCCAAGAGGACACAGGCCTGGAAAAACAGGACTAGAGTTCCAGTCCCACCTCTGAGAGTCCCAGGTGTGTGTCCTCAGGCAAATCACTTCACCTCTCTGAGCTCCCATCTCCTCTTCTGAACATCAGGGCCAATCTTAATGCCCACTCCCGTTCTCCTAGAAGCTGGGTGAGGGAAAGTTGGTAAGGGACCTAAAAGTGTTCTATAAACAGTCAAGTGCATAGCACAGATGGGCGAACTTCCAGGGGCCATGGTTATGGACACAAGCTCTGGAGAGGGGAAGTGGTTCCTGGGCTGTTTTGAGTGGGTTTGGCTCCTGCCGGCCCTGAGCTGGGCCCCGAGGCTCAGGTCACATTAGGTGGTACATGGGAAGCAAGAGCCACATCCTGCCCTCACTGTCTGCATCCCCGTGGTTTTAGCAACACTGGTGGCGAGCAGATCAACCAGGTGGCACTGGAGGCGTGGCGCAGCCGCCGGGAGCGTGAGGAGATCTGCCTGCAGGAGCTGGAGCCGCTCATCTCCCGGGCTGTGCTGGACAACCCGAACCGTGAGTTCAGCCAAGCACCCCACCCCGGAGTGGTTTCCAGGCTGGGATCTCATGCCCAGAGCTCACCCAGGGATGGGATGGGCTCCCTGGCATGGGCTAGGCCCTCCAGGTCTGATGTTCTGCCCACTGACCCAGTACTTCCCAGCCCAGGCTTTGACGCCCTGGGCTGGCAGACAGTGTCCCTGAGCCCAGCACCCTGAAGGTGGCTGGGAGGATTAAGACCGGCACCGTTGTTCCCGCACTCGCTTCCCTTTGGGGATGGGCGGGCCCAGCTGATCCCCACAAAGCATGCCCTTTTCCCATCGCTTCTTCCTGCAGATGGCTTCTGGCACACGGGCATCATGGAAGAGCATCTCCTGGACGCCCTGGTGCCCTTCCTACCCCTGCAGCGGCACCACGTGCGGCAGTGTGTGCTCAACGAGCTGGCCCAGCTGGGCCTGGAGCCGAGGGATGAGGTCGTTCAGGCTGTGCTGGACAGCACCACTTTCTTCCCGGACGAGGAGCAGCTCTTTTCCTCCAATGGCTGCAAGACTGTGGCTTCCCGGATCGCCTTCTTCCTCTGACTCTCCAGGTGGCATCCTTGTCCTCCTCTACCTGGCCAGGCCGTGCAGGAAAGCCCTGGGGCCTCTGCCAGAGGGTCCCTTTTCCTGCGCCTCCTGGAGAGTGGGACCCAGAGCACAACATGAAGCTGAGGAGGGCTGTTGGCTAGGCCTTGAAACAGAAGGCCAGGGCTGGCCCTGGCCTCCTCACTGGTCTGAGGGCATCTTGGCCTTTGCTGGTCACCCCAGAACTTCAATGAGCCTTGACCTCGCCCTCCAGCCTGAGCCTTCTTAAAATGTGAATTTTAACTCAGGGACGGTGGCCCGCAGCTTCTCCCTCCTCTTCTGTTACTCTCGGCCCTGGCTCTGGTACCACACCCCCAACCCTCCACCCCACACCCTCCGTCCCAGTATCGTAAAGCCAGGCTGAGGCTTCTGTCTCCGTGAACAGAGGGACTCCATGTGCCGCTCGGGCTGGGCTTTTCAAGTTTTTAATTTTGTAAAAGAAGAGAACGAATACAATAAACGTAGCCATGGGACAGAGGCGTGTTGGCTGAGGTTCTGATTGCCCTGGAGGAGGCTGCTTTGCTGGGTGCCAGGTCGGGGGGTAGAAGCGCCCACACCCCAGCAAAAAGTGAAGGGGCTGAGTGGTGCATTCAGAGAGCAGCCTAACTGCTGGGGCCGGGGTTCTGTCTCAGGCCCTGGGTGGTCTGCATGTTGCTGAGACTTGAGCTCAGTCCCCAGGTGACCTCGGTCCTGCTGGAACTTGGGCTTGTACTCTGGCTCCAGCTCTGGGCAGCCTTGGACTGGCCGGGCCTCTGGCTCTGGTCCTGGCCCTCAGTGGCCTCAGTGTTGCAGGGGCTCCAACTTGGGTCATAGAAAGTTTTGATCTTGCTGGGACTTTGGATCAGTCTCCAGCTCTGGTCCTGGGTGGCACAAGCCTTTCTAGGTCTCCAGCTCCAGTGATGGGCACCCTTAGCCTTTCTGAGCCTCTGCCTTGAGCCTTGGGTGGCCTTAGTCTTGCTGAACTTTTGCCTCGGGCTCTGGGTGGCCTCAGTCCTGCTAGGCCTCTGGCTCTGGCCCTGGGCAACCTCAGTCCCGCTGGGCCTCCGGCTCTGGACCTGGGCAGCCTCGGTCCTGCTGGACCTCCGGCTCTGGACCTGGGCAGCCTCAGTCTTGCTGGGCCTCTGGCTCTGGACATGGGTGGCCTCGGTCCTGCTGGGCCTCCGGCTCTGGTCCTGGGTGGCCTCAGTCCTGCTGGGCCCCTGGTTCTGCGTCTGGGCGGCTTCAGTCCTGCTGGGCCTCTGGCTCTGGACGTGGGCGGCCTCAGTCTTACTGGACCTCCAGCTCTGGACCTGGGCGGCCTCGGTCCTGCTGGGCCTCCGGCTCTGGATGTGGGTGGCCTCAGTCTCACTGGGTCTCTGGTTCTGCACCTGGGCGGCCTCAGTCCTGCTGGGCCTCTGGCTCTGCACCTGGGCGGCCTCAGTCTCGCTGGGTCTCCGGCTCTGGACGTGGGCGGCCTCGGTCTCACTGGCCCTCTGGCTGTGGCCTGGGATGGACTTGGTTTTTCTGGGGCTGTGGTTCAGGCTTAGGTCTTCCCTGTTGTCCCCTAGGTCTGAGGAGTGTGTCCTTAGCAGTGAGGAGTCGGAGGATGTCACAGCAGTGGTCGAAGTGCTCCTGTATTCCTGGCAGATGGCGGATGTCTCCGTCTGTGAGGTGGATGTGGTCCTGACTGGGAAGGATGTGTAAAGAGAAGCTGTCAGGCCGCCTTCCCCAGACAGTTCCAGGAAAGGGGGGCTTCTAGGCCTTACCCTTTCCTATGTCCCAGAGGCCTTGCATGGCCAGGGAGAAGGCCTGCCAGATCACGCCAGCCCAGCCCTCCTGGCACCCTGAGCCCTGCAGGTGGGCAGGGCTATAAGATAAAGGGGAGAAATGAGGGCCCCACTCGCCCAGCACTGGCCTCCACTCTGCTGGCCACCTCTTGCCCTCTGCATTCCAGCCACAAACAGCAGCCTGCAGGGCCCTGGCCCCCTGCCTGCTGCAGTTCCCCCTGCTCCACTCCTCCCACACTTGGCAACGCTCTTGCCCTGGGTCCTGGAAGCCCTTCCTAACCGCCCCCCACCCTGCCCCAAAGGGGGCTAAATGCACTCAGAGCCCTCGGGACTCCCATCCACGGTATGGCTACTCTGTCCTGTGTGCCTTCTTCCCTTCAGGACCAAGAGCTCCCTGGGGGAAGGACTGTGCCATGCATGCCTGTCAGCAGTGTCTAGCACGGGCCTGGCCCTGGACGCTCAGTGCATTTGCTGAATGGCAGGCAGGGGGCTGGCCGCCACTACTTCCATCCCTCCCCAGACTGCCCAGAGCTGCCCCTGGGACTCAGAGCAGCATTCCTGGGTTTTTACTTTTGTCCCCTCCCTGCTGGCACCTGGCAGAATTGAGGATAAAAGCCCCCTGGACATGCACAGGCTTTGTGGGCGTATTTCAGGGAGAGGCCAAGGGGGCAGAGAGAAAAGGGACAGGCCTGAGCAGGGAGTGAGGGTGGAGCCGGCAGCAACTGTGAAGTGCCTCGTGGTGAGAGGCGGCCTCCCAGGCTGTGTGCTGGGCATCCCTGAGGGCTTCCCACCCCCCACAAAGCTGGGATGATTCCTCCCGCTGGAAACTCACATAGCTGTAAGCTACAGAGTGCAAATTCACACCCAGGCCTGGGAGTCTCTGACCCCTGACCTTTGCCTGCCCTGCTGCATTGGCTCAGGTCTGGCAGGAGCAGGGGTACTTACAGCTCAAGATGGAGCCTGAAGAGGTCTGGCTGATGTAGCTGTCGGTCAGGGACCTCCCCTTGCTGGGGACCGGCTCCAGCTTCTTCTAGGGCAAGAGACAGGCTGGGAGGTCACAGGCTGCAGGAGGCCCTGGGCCAGTGACTGCAGCTCTGGAAGGCCAGCCACTTAGAGCTCTCCGAGGGTCGCAGGTTAGGGCTGGGGACATGGAGAGGTTGACTGGTCAGGAAGGGGGGTGGCCAGGTTAGACAGGTATGGCAACTGTCATACCTGTCTAAGGCCTCCTCTATCTGCAAAATGCAGATGAGTTCAAGTGTGGGGCAGGCTTCTGTAAACTGTGAAGTGCTGCGCCCTGGGGAATGGCTAGTGAGGAACTGAAGAGCTTCTCCATGCCTTTCATGCCTCATCCCATTTTATCTGGGAGGGAACTCCTGTTATTACCATTTCCCAGACTGGGAAATGCTTAAGCAGCCTGCCCTGGGCATCCAGCTAAGAGGCTGAGAAGCAGAGCTGGAATCCAGGCCACAGGGAGTGGCCGGGAGCGAGATGTGGGAGCGGGCAGGGCTGCAGAGCGCTGAGCGGGGAGCCCACGATGTATTTTTGTATCCTAATGTGAGCTAGGAAAATGTAGAGCTCGCCTTTTCCATTTCTGGCAAGAGATGCTGGCACCCCGCTTACTTCAATGGTTAAAATCTGTCTTGAACACAATTTACTTGCTGTCCATCAGCAGTCGAGTGGATAAATAAATGGTGGGATATTCACAGGATGGAACTGTCTACAGTAATGAGAAGGGGCCGTCAGCTTGGATGCATCTCACAAACTTGGACACGTAATGAAAGAAGCCAGAGGCAAGCGGGCATGAGCCGTGTTTGTCCTCCGTTGAGGACAGGCACACCCATCTGTGGTATTAGGAACCAGGACAGCCTTGTGGGGTGTGCTGGGCTGAGGGAGGGGCCTAGAAGGGGGCACGAGGGGTTTCTGGGGACCTGGGAATGTGCTCTTTCTTGATCTGGAGAATGGTGTCATGGGGTATTCAGTTTGTGAAAATTCATCAAACAGTTCACTTATGATTTGTATACTTTTCTATATGTTCCATTCAATGAAGAGTTTTCAGAAATGAAGAATTAAGAAAACTCTAGCACAGGGACTTCCCTGGTGGCGCAGTGATTAAGAATCAGCCTGCCAATGCAGGGGACACGGGTTTGATCCCTGGTCCAGGAAGATCCCACATGCCACAAAGCAACTATGCCTGTGCTCCATGACGACTGAGCCTGTGCTCTAGGGCCCGCGAGCCATAACTATTAAGCCCACGCCCTAGAGCCCATGCTCTGCAACAAGAGAAGCCACCACAATGAGAAGCCCGTGCACTGCAACGAAGAGTAGCCCCCGCTTGCCACAACTAGAGAAAGACTGCGCGCAGCAATGAAGACTCAACGCAGCCAAAAAAATAATAATAAATAAAAGAAAATTTTTAAAAAAAGCAAAAGAAAACCCTGGCACAAGTGGCCAGTCAACACAGTGGAATTTATGAAGGTGAGTGTGGACAAAGTGTGGGAAGCCTCTCTGAGGGGCCCACATCCTCATCCGCCCTCCTTCAGGTGTACCCCTTACTGGTACCTTCTCTGTCTCACAGCAAGATGTCCCCAGCGCAAGTCACACTGCTGAGTGGTGGCAGAGCCAGGCCCAGAAGCCAGCCTCTAGCCAGCCTGCATCCCTCAGCCCTGGCTTGGGGTACACTCCACCTGAACCTCAAGGACCCCCGGCCCCAGCGTGGGGACCACTCACCTTTTCCTCCTCGGGGGCCTTGGGCTCTTCCTCTGGGCCTTCTGGCTCTGCCTTCAGGGACTGGCGAGTGGCCTCCAGTTCTTGGGAGGTCTCAACCAAAGGCTGCCCCCGCTTCCACGAGAGCTGCAGGGCCCGGGCCCTCTGGCGCTCCAGTTCCCGCTCCTTGAGCTGCCTGCCAAGCCATGACCCCAGAGTGCCGGGTAGGCCTCCCTGACTCACCCCACCATCCCCAGGAATGGACATTGGCCTGAGAAGGCAACTAGGGCCAGAGGTGCCTTGAGCCCCAGCCGTGCCCCCACTCTGGGCCCGCGGGCCCTCCTGGAGAAATTTACCCCATGATATGCTGAGGCGTGCTGGCCTGCAGGCTGTCCTCCACCACCCGCTCCAGCTGCAGCTTGGCCAGGTGGGCCACCTGGCTGTTAAGCACCTCCTCCACTGACATGCCAGGGAAGAGGCTGGTCACCAGCGGGAGCAGCTGCCAGGAAAGAGGGCGACCAGAGGCACGTGTGGGCCCGGACAGGGGGCAGATGGTGTGGTGTGGCCCCGCGCTGGCACAGTCCCTTCTCAGGGCTGAATAAGGAAGTTGTTTTTAAAGGGCCAGACCCTTTGCCCCACAGCTATCGAGAGACCGAGACCGTGAGAAAGGAATCTGTCGGTGAGGGAGTACTGATGGTGAGCCTGACTAGGGATTCTGGAAGCAGCCAGATGAGGGTGTGACCTCCAAGCTCCATAACCTGGGCCAAGGGAACTCACTTCTCTTACCCTCTTCCCTCTGTGGATTGTGGGGCGATGATTGTGTTACCTGCCGTGCAGGTGCTGAAGAGGATTAAATGGAGTGATGTAAGCTGAAGTGGTTAGAACAGTGCCTGGCGTGTACGAAGGTGAGTCAAAAATTATCTGCACTCTGGCTGTAGAAGTTCTACAGGCAGAGGGAGGATAAGTCTTGACTCAACCTCATAGTAAATGCTCTGGCATTAGCAGCTCTTATTACCGCTAGGAAACCAGGTTTCTTTTAGGGACAGGGAGTAGATATCTTTAGGCGGCCAGAGGTATTGACTCTGGAGCCCACCCTCCTGGCCCAGCCGGAACACACCTTTGGTTGCTTGGGGTCAAGGAGCAGGACAGTGGCAACATCCTGGCGGGCCCCAAAAATGTTCTGCATGAGCTGCCGGCTCCTGGCGCGGTGCAGGTAGTACTGGGCCTTCCGGGGGTTGTGCTGGATGGCCACTGAAAAGTGGTTCTCTGCCTTCTGGAACTGCCTGCAAGACACAGTGGGCCCCAGGCTGCTCTGAGCTGGACATCCTGGGGGAAATGGAGGCTTCTGGACCCCACTGGGGCGTTTGGGGAAAACCAGGCTGCCACCATGCCCCTTTTGATGGACCCAACACTTAAATGCTAGTGTGAAACCCCAACATAAGTGGACATTTTTCTGATCCTGGAGTAGGGAAGGCCTTTCTGAACATATCATACACCCAGCAGCTAAAAATGAAAAAAAGGAATTTGACTATGATTAAATCCTGTTACTGAGTAGCAGAAACACCACAAAGGAAAGTAGTAAATAGGCAAGAATATCTTGCCATAGAAGGCAGATGATAAGCTAATTTTCCAGTCTACAAAGAACTCATAACCAAAAAAAAATTTTTTTAAAGAGCAATTTAATAGCAAAATGGATGAAAGATTTGGGCAGGCCGTAATTGCCAACAAACACATGAAGGTGCTGTCCCACACTCGAAATTTAAACATGCAAAGTTTAAACTGTGAGAGAGCCTTATTTTTGCCTACCACATTAGCAAAATTGAAAAATAGTCTTGGGAATTCCCCCGCAGTCCAGTGGTTAGGACTCCGTGCTGTCACTGCCAAGGGCTCCCACAAGCCATGCAGTGAGGCCAAAGGAAAAAAAAACGAAAGATAATCATAGAAAATAGTGCTAGGGAGGTTTGGGGAAACCAAGACTTTCCTTTACTGGGGAAAATTTATACTGGTTCATTGTTTTTGGAGAATGGTTATTATCTTTTAATGTTACATTTTCATACTGTTTAACCCAACAATTTAATTTCCAGCAGTCTAACTACAGAATTACTAGTATGAATGCATGAAAACATTTGTCTTGGGTCTCATTACTGCATTATTTATAATAAAAAACTGAAAACAGCCCAAATATTCATCAGCAGCCTATGTCTAAAGAAATTAACTGGAGTACTTCCACAGAATGGGGTACTTCGCAAACAATACAAGACAACAAGGTCGTCCTACATGTAATGCCATGGGAAGTAAAAAAGCAAGTCAAAAATCAGCTTAGCATGATCTCACTTTTGTAAAAAGGTAATAATTGTTAATACACGCATAGAAATCAATCTGGAAGACTCTTTACCAAACCTACGGGGAAATGGGAAGCGTTGGCAGGTAGATATTAGACGGAATTTTCATGTTTTGAGTTATGTTACTGAATACTTGTTTTTTTTTTATAAAAATCGCAATTACCATAACAATATTCAGAGAAAAAGTCAAGGATTTTTAGCGAAAACTTGGAAAATAAAATAGATATTTAGGAGACAACCGGGAGAGCAGAGGCATCCGCTCAGACCCTCCCGGCCCCGCCCATGGCCCGGTCCGCCCCGCCCATGGCCCGCCCCACCCCGCCCACAGCCCCGCCCCACCCACCGTCCGCGCGCACCTGCTCCTCTGCTCACAGAAGCCCAACTTCTCCTGCAGCAGGCCCATGCGCAAGTGGGCGCCCTCGTCCTTGGGACTCAGCGCCAGCGCCTGCTGGTAGTCCGCCTCGGCAAAGGTCAGGTTGCCCAGTTGGAAGAAGCAATCTGGAGACCGGGAGCAGGGCCTGAGTGGGGCCGCAACCCTCAACCAGGGCCCCGAAGCCCCAGACCAGCTGGCTCCACCCCAGGGGGCGGGGCCGCTAACAAGAGACTGATAACACCCATCCGCAGTCGCGGGCACCTGGAGAGGCTTTCCGTGCCTCGGGGCACCTTTTTCCAGCTGTCTGATCCCGAGCATTTTGAAGGACCGTAGTCAGTTTGGCTAAGGCATCGTTTCCCAAAGCGTGTGCGTGGAACAATGAAACTCCTCTTTCCCTCCTTCCTTCCTCCCTCTCTCCCTCAGAGCCTTCAAGCGCCCTGCCCAGGCCTTGGGGAGGCAAGGGGCCCACGCCGGGCCCCCACTCACCGCCGCGGTTTATATAGAGGCCTTTCTCCTGCTGCTCGTCCTTGAGCGCCTTGTTCAGCAGCAGCACGCTCTCCTGGTAGGCGCCCTGCATGTAGCAGTGCACCGCGAAGTCGTTGTAGGCCAGCAGCAGCTGGCGCTGCGCCTGCTGCACCAGGTCCTCCTGGTGTTCGGTGGTCATGTCCAGCGCCTTCAGGAAGTCCTCCACCGCGGAGTCAAACTCCCGGAGCCGGCGGTACATGGTGCCCCTGTGGGGGAGGGACGTGAGGACCAAAGCACCCCCACCAACTAGGGGGGTCCAGGCCACTGGCTACAGCTCTGAGCCCTCTGACCTGTGGAAGTGTGTGTGTGTGGGAGGGGTCTCCCACCTCATGCACTAGTTGTGGTCTGTGGGGCTCCTGGATTGCTACTTAGATAGCCTGCTAGTCACTGGTAATTTTACTTTTCTTTAAAGATAGCTTCCATCTTTCTTTTTGGGAGCTGTGCGTGTGCCAGCCTCTATGTTAAGACCTTTTTGTACACAGGACAGACATTTTACCTCCACTGTTTATATGAGAAAACCCAGGCTCGAGGAAGTTAAATGGCCCAGAATGAAGTGGGGAGTCCTTGGCGGGGGGGGTGGCAGATTCAAACGCAAGCCTTGTCCACTGAGCTGGGCTGAGCCTCCCAGTGTAAACTGCTCAGCAGGCCGGGGGTCCAGGATTCCCCGGTTAACAGGCTGCTGCCTGCCCCTCCTCCAGTGGCAGTAGCAGAGACTACCTCCTATGATATCTTGACCCCAATGAGGAGTAGGGGAAAGACTAGTAGAGGCTAGATGGGGAAACTGAGGCCCAGGGAGGGTCAAGGGCTCTCCTGAGATCACACAGCACATCTGAGGCAAGGCAGGGCCTGGGACCCAAGACCAGCCTCTCCCCACCAAGTACCGGAAGAGGAAGAGGCTGGGGTCCAGAGGGTTGTTCTCGATGGCACGGGTGATGCACTGCAGAGCGTGCTGCAGCTTGCCCTGCACGGCCAGGATCCCGGCGTCTTGGCGTGCCTGCTGGGCCTGGCCCACCATCACCTTGAGCAGCGCCTTGGCCTGTGGGTGCTTGGGATCCAACAGCAAGGCACTGTGTAGGTCTCGATAGCAGAGGTTGGGCTGCAGGGGGTGGCCAGGAATGGATGGCATCAGGGGCGCAGGCCAAGGTGAACTCTGCCCTGTTCAGTGTGGGGAGGCAGACCTCCAGGCCTGTAGGGGTCTTTCTCTGGGCAGGCCAGCACCATGCCATCCATCTTCAGTGTCCCCCCCACCTCCCACTGCTATTTTGCCTTTTCTGTCTCTTGAAGGAGGGAGGGAGCATTGTGGGAAAATTCCATCCAAGGCCCATCCCTACTGGGCCCTTTCCAGATGTGACGTCAAGTGAGCCAGGTCCGCCTCGGTGGTTTCTGCTGTAGAATGTGGTTACAGATGCCTCCTCCTTGGAGGACTTCTGCGAGGCTCACTTGAGGAGGGGGGAGGATGTGGTCTGACTGCAACTGTCATGTCCTCCCTATCCTCCTCTGTACCCCCTGACCTCTAAGCCCAAGACAACTCTAACCAAGAACAGATTCAGGCCTGGGCACGAGCAGAAAACATCCCTAGGCAAATACCTTCCACTGGGTGAGCAGGTTTGTCAGTCAGTCAACAAACAGTTTTAGCAAGCACCGCATGTCCTGTAGGGTAATTGGTTGGAGGGTGAGTGAGGCAGTGCAGACACCAGGTGTGCGTGGAAGTTGGGAGGGGGAAGATGGCAGAGGCTGGGGCAGGGCTTTGGAATGGGTGGACTTGGGTTTGAGGGGAGCACTACTGAGAACTGGCCTTGTGACCTTGGGCAAGTTACCTAGACCCTCCGGACCTGTTTCCTCATCTGTGTAAAGAGGACAATGGGTTGCGTCTGCCTCAAAGGGCCACTGCCAGTCTTAGAGGTAAACATGAGTAAAGTGCCTAGAACATGCCTACACGTCACAGGGAGGAGCTGAAATCCCAGCAATCAACGATAATTATCAATAATTACTAGTCTCCTACCTTTGGAGGAGACTCTCCCGCTGACTCACCTGTGGGACGCAGAAGCCCAGACCCCAGCATAGGGAGGCTCGCGGGTCCCACACCGCCAGGACGCTCTGCCCAGCCCCGCCCATCCCGTTTACCCCCTCCTGAGCCCACCCCCCACCCCAACCCCGCCCCCTAGCACCCAGGCCAAACTGGGACACCAGGCATTGTTCTGGACGCCTCCCTTTCCCTCATGCTCACCCCCCGAGTCGGTCTCTGGTCCTGCTGCCAAAGGTCTGCAGACCTTGCCCCTTCCGTGCCACCCTCATGGCCATCCTCTGCGAGCCCCACTCCTATCCAGATGGATGGCACCCAGGCTTCCAGCCTCCAGACTTGTCCGTCCCCCCAGCCCCACCCCACTCCCAGCAGCCAGAAGGATCTTTCTAAGGCCCACTGCCCCAGGGAGCACCCTTTGGAGGCTCCTGCTGCCCCCAGGAAGAAGTCAGGGTCCCCTTGGATTCCTAAGACCCTGCTGGTCATTCTCTCCTCCCTGCAGTCCCTGCTCCCTTGTGACCCCAAGTCTCATATCTAAGGGATGCCTGGGTGCCCCTGATGGTGCTCACACAATTGGGAAATCATTCTTTGTGTAATTATCTGCTTGGGGACTTCTCTCCTGGGTTGTGAGTTCGTGGGGGCAGGGATGGCAAAGGCCTCTTACCTTGTGGTTTTCCGGGGGCCGGCGCAGGCCTGGCACAGAGCCAGGGCTGAGTGACGATGGAACAACTACCTGACCAGGCCTGAGTGCTCAGCGCCGGTCAGGGCATCTGGTTGGGAGGACAGGGCCCCCCTCCCCACACTGGGGGATGTGGCTTCAGGGCTGGCTGACAGCCTAGCCACCTCCTGTAATCTCAGCACCCAGACAGGGAGGAGGTCCACTCCCCACCCCATCCTCCCTGCCTACCTTCTGGAAGAAGTTGTAGAGCCTGGCCCGGAGGATGTAGACATCGGCGTTGGTGGTTCCATGCTTCACCTCCTTGGTGACGAATGAGAGGCATTCGTGATGCCGTTTGAGGGCCAGGAGACAGGCCATGCTGAGGATGGAGGGCAAAGGTGTCTTGTCTGCCCGGTGAGAGGGGCAGGAAGGGGACGCCGGGGAGGACAAAGCCGCACAAGGATGGCCAGGGTGCTCACCATCGATAACGGAAGCAGGATTTCTCAGGCTGGAGCTCAGAGGCTTGAGAGAAGACGTTCAGGGCATCCAGAAAAGCACATTGCTCGAAAAGGCATTGGCCCTGGGGACACAGGGGGCAGTCACTTCTGCTTGGGACCCCGGCCCAGCAGCACCCACGAGCTGAGGGATGGCCAACATTGGGTTGAATGACAAGGGACAGGGACAAAGCCCTTTAGATCTGGGAGAGACTTTAAGAGATAGAGACACAGATGGAGAGAGATACTGAGCTGGGGAGACAGCAAGAGACAGAAATATACAGTTGGCAACACAGAGACAGCAATACAGACACAGGGAAATAGAGAAAATCTGGGAGGTGGACCAGAACAGCAGGTCTAACAGTAACAGGCTCCCACCTGGACCAGGGCTCCGGGTGCCAAGGCCTGTAGTAAGGACCCGAACTTAGGGAATTGCCTGGTGGTGCAGTGGTTAGGACCCGGCACTTTCACTGCTGAGCATGTGGGTCAGGGAAGTAAGATCCTGCAAGCTGCCCAGGTGCAGCCAAAAAAACAAAAACAAAAACAACCCCACAAACCTGAACTTATCTCAGTGGGACTAGCCTACATTCCCCTTTTAGAGGAAGGAAGTGAGGCTCAGAGAGGTGAAGTCACCTTTGCAAGATCACACAGAAAGAGCAGGACTGGATTCAGGACCCCAACAGACAGTTTAAACACGTGGTCTGGTTTTAAGAATGTTTCTTTCTCAGAATTGAATAATTATTGACATTAAAAACAAAGACATTAAAGTTATCAAAATGGAAAAAAAAATCAGGACTTTGGATGTTATGGCTTAATATCTTTATTTCACATCGCAAATGGGGGACACTCTTACCTTTTTAGTACTTAGAGCCTATGGACTCTAGGCCTGTGCTGCCCCATACAATAGCCACCTGCTTCCCATGGCTACACAAATTCAAATCAATTCCAATTAAATACAATTTAAAAATTAGTTCCTCAGTCACACTCACCACATTTCAAGGGCTCAACAGTTCCATGTAGCTAGTGGCTACCAGATTGGACCATGAACATTCTCACTACTGCAGAAATTTCTATTGGACAAAGCTGCAAAACTGTACCCAGCCCTGGCAGTAAACCAACTTGGGAGATGGGAGAGGTCATGGGAGGGGCAGCAGATGGGGACATAGACACAGGGATAAGAAGGTCAGGGAGTCAGGGCTGGTCCCAGGAACAAAGAAAGGCCCCACAGGTGGAGGTAGAGCCAGGGAGCCAGGGTGTGGGGTGGGTGCCTTGTGTGGGGCTGGGGTAACCCCAGGCACCTTCAGGTAGAGCACCAAGGTAAGCAGTTCCAGGTAGTTGGTGTTCTCTGGCTGGGAGGAGTAGGCTCTTCGCAGGTTCTGGGCGGCCGAGGAAAAGTCGCAGAGCTGGATGTAGGCCTCGGCTCTTAAGGCATAGAATTCTTCCTGCGGGAGAGGGGACCCAGGCCACCGTGCCCCTCCTCACAATCTGCCCTGAGAGGAGGGGCCAGGCAGGTGTGACGTGAGGGGGAATTGTGGGCCAGCAACTGCCTGTGCTCACCCAGGCCATCCCCCTCACCAGCTGGGAGTCCAGGTGGAGGGCGCGGGAGAAGGACAGCACTGCCACCTCCCAGTCTTCTTGCTCCAAACACTGATGGCCTCGATGGTAGCTGCAGGGGCAGAGGGCATAGGCAGAGGGGCTGGCCCTGACTTGGGACCAGCCCAGGGCATACAGCTGGGGCTTCGGGAGTGGGTTGGGAGGAAGGCCACTTGGGTAGGGAGACAAGACGGGTAGGCAGAGACCCAGGGAGAGGAGGCTGGCATTCTTGGAGTTCATGCAGGCCAGCAGCCTTTTATCTGCTGAAGTGGAAGAGCCCTATTATACAGTTGAGCTCGCTGAAGCTCAGGGAGGGAGAAAAACTGGCCGAAGGCTGCACAGCATGTCAGTGACTGTGCAGGGTAGGAACCTGGGACCACGCGGCAAGGTAATCACTCACTACTCCTTGACTTTGAGGGGCACTGTTAACCCCGCAGCCTTTGGTTTTATATCATCAAAGTTCTGGAACACCTGGCTGGTCCCAAAGATGCGCTGTAGGGTCCCCTTTGGCACTGGAATCACCCACGGCTTTGGGATGTGCTGTGAGAGAGGCTGGTCAAGCCCCAGAACATCCTGGAACCAAGCGACAGCAAGCTGGAGCAGGCCTCAGAGGCAACCCCCACTCCACTTCCACACTCTCCTCAGGTATTTTACAGGGTGGAGGAGGGGTGGAAATGAGGCCTGGTAGGAGGCACAGTCTACGGTCTGCTGGCACTCCCAGCCCTAGTCCCCTTAACCTCTCTCCAGTCCTGCCTCTGTCTCCTATGGTCAAGGTCTCACACTCACACTGCCCTCTGCTCTACTCCTAGTCGCCCTCAGCTCCTACCTCCAGCTACCGACACCCAAAACTCTGCAGCTGCTCCAAGCCACAGGCCCTGGGGGTCCAGCAGCTTCTTGCACATCCTGTGGGCCCCTCACACTCAGCGGGCCAAACTGAGCACCTCACCTGACTTCTGCCCCAGGCTTTCCCACAGCAGTGAGTCCACCTTCTCCGCTAACCACCCAAGCCAGAGATCTATCTACCATCAGTCCTTAAATCCTGTCTATCCCACTTCCTAAAGATCTCTTAAATCCCTCCTCTTCTCTCATCCTCTCGTCTGGGTCAATGTCATCTCTGCCTATTTGCCATCTCCGGCCACCCCTCCGACCTCCCCACCAGCCACAGGTCCTGTTCTCTGCATGGCAGCCAGGGACCTTACTGAATCGCACAACGGATCTTGCCTCTCTCGTACTTAAATCCTTTCCTGGGAACCCAGACGTGGTCTCCTCTCCCCCGACCCTCTGCCTTTGCGTTAGCCTTCTCCCACACCTCTCTGGAGTCTGTCATGAGGCTCCTGCCAGGAGGACCTCGGGGCTGGGGCCGGCTCCCTCGCGGCCCTCACTTGCCTCGCGGCCCCCACCCCTGGCGTTGCTAGGCATCATCTCCAGGACGCCCACAGGCTCCGCCCCTCTAGCCACGCCCCCGGAATCCAGGGACTCCAGTCCCTGGAATCCAATTTCAAACAGAGCCGGAAGGAGGTTAGCAAGTGTTTATTAGCTGGGCAGGCCGAGGTCTACAGCGGGGAAAAGACTTGCCGGGTTTCCCCAGCGAGGCAGGGCCACAGCCGGGGCCAGAACGGGGGTACCTTCTCCCAATCCGGAGGTCAAGCAAGAGCTGCGCCAGCCCCACGACAAACCCCGCAGGACACAGTGACGTGGCACCACAGAACGCGCGGCGGCGCCCAGATAGAGCCACCACCCCACCACTTCCGCCCCTCAGCAACATGGCGCGTGGCCTGCCCCGGATTGGACACTAATGGCCGCCCCCGAATAGGTAGAGGTCGCGATTGGCCGAGGGCTGGCTGACGTCAGGGGGCGGGGCCCGGGCCGTGAATGGGGGCAGAATGGGGCCTCCCGGCCTCTCGCGCGCGGGGCTGTGGCTGAGCCGGGCCATGAGCGGGTGCGTTTTGGAACCCCGGCCGCCGGGGAAGCGGTGGCTGGTGAGTGGAGAGGGGGACGGCAGCCCAGGGTAGTCATTGTCTCTTGGGCAAAGTAACCCCAATCCCTTGTCTTAGTTTTCTTATCAGAAACGAGTCCGATGCTGGGATGGGCTCCAAACTTCAGGAACCCCGCTCCTGCACTGGGGCGCCCTGCCCGCCCACCCCGGGGGCGCGTTTCCACTCGGCCTTCTGGAGTCTCCGGGGTTTCTTGGGCTCCTCTTCATGCCCCTAACCCACTCTGGCCCACTTTTCCGTTTACCTTCCTCTGCATTGGGTCCCGAGGGTCGCTGTGAGATAGAGGATGGGGAGAGTTGTCGGGCCTCAGTTTCCCCAGTGTCGCCCGCAGGTGGCCGGCCTGGGGAACCCTGGACTGCCCGGCACGCGGCACAGCGTGGGGATGGCGGTGCTGGGGCAGCTGGCGCGGAGGCTAGGTGTGGCGGAGAGCTGGGCGCGCGACCGGCGCTGTGCCGCCGACCTCGCCCTGGCCTCGCTTGGGGATGCCCAGCTGGTCCTGCTGCGGCCTCGGCGGCTCATGAACGTCAACGGGCGCAGCGTGGCCCGGGCTGGTGAGTTGAGGGCCCCAGGGGTGGGCCGCCTGGGAGGGCGCAGGGGCCAGAGAGGGTATTCTGGGCTGCAGCAGATCGGTTCACCTGGAGCTCCAGGTGCCTGTTGAGCTCCAATTGCTGCCTGGCCTTGGGTGATTGTGAGAGCCTCAATTTCTTTATATATGAAGTGGGGTTAATTGTGGCCCCTCCTCGTGGGAGCCTTGAGTTGGGACAACCCCCTGGGCAGATCAGCGGTAACCAGGGCCACCGTTTGCCTGTGCCAAGCGGAGCTGTTTGGACTGACTGCTGAGGAGGTCTACCTGGTGCATGATGAGCTCGACAAGCCGCTGGGGAAACTGGCTCTGAAGCTGGGAGGAAGTGCCAGGTGAGGCCCTGAGCTGGTCAGGGTGGGATAGGGAAGCTGGCCTCCCAGCTGGAGTGGGGTAGGTGGGCCGACCCCAGTCACGGCAGGCGATGGGGTGAAGGGTGCTGACCCAAGGAAGCACTGACTGCTCCTCTCATATCCCTTGAAGGGGCCACAATGGAGTCCGCTCCTGTATCAGCTGCCTCAACTCCAATGTGAGTCTGCCCCTCTATCCTGCCCTGAGTCGGGGGTGGGCAGGGGGCGCAGGGCCCCCAACACTCTTCACCAAAGCCCCCTGGGCTCCCCCACAGGCAATGCCACGGCTGCGGGTGGGCATTGGGCGCCCGACACACCCGGACACAGTGCAGGCCTACGTGCTGGGCCGCTTCTCGCCCGCCGAGCAGGAGCTGCTGCCTCCACTGCTAGAGCGCGCCACCGACCTGCTCCTGGACCACATCCGTGAGCGAAGCCAGGGGCCGTCGTCGGGCCCCTGACGCCCTTGGACTCGGCTGACCATCGTACCCAAACACCCAGCCACGTCCACAGAGGTGCCACGCCAACCTGTGGTATCTCTTTTTATATAACTCTTCTCTGGGCTGCCCCAGGCTACCTGTGGACTAAAGTGGGGACTGTGGCTGGAATAATCCACTTCTGGGATAGGAGGTTGGTCTTCTCTCGTATCCTACTTAGAAAGTAGGGAAACTTCAGAAAGACTAAACTTTTTGAACCTTTTTGGAGAACCAGAGGTATGGATCTGTAAGAATAAAGATGCCAGCTTGGAAGCTGAGGCCTCCTCAGGGCGTCCCCACAAGGTCCAGCAAGCTCCCCTCCCAGGGGATGTGTGGGCATGTCTTAGCCCACTGAAGCCTTGCCACACCTTTCTTAAGCCCATTTTACAGATGGGGAAATGGAGGCTTAGAGAGGTCCAGCCACATCCCCAAGGCCACACAGCTGCAGTGTGGCAGAACCATGATCTGTCCCCGGGGCCCCTGGCACCCTCACCTCAGGGCTGCTGTGTGCCCGTAAGTTACCCACACGGGTGGTATGTGAGAGCAGCCTGAGGTCCTCGGGGTTGGGTGGGATGCGGATCCGTCGAGGCACCAGGCCCAGGTCCCCCAGCTGGTAGGGTGGGACGCTGGACAGCTGCTGCAGCAGAGGCCCCGACTTGAGCGGCGGGGTGCTGCCCCGGCTGTGGGGAGGGGCTGGTGTCATCACCTCCATTCATAGATGAGAAAGCTGAGATTCAGAGACGCTCTGGGGAGCCAGGTTTCAGGCCCAGGTTCAGCTGAGGACACTCTTTGGACAAATCCCATAGCTGCTTCCTCTGAGGTCACATGGGGTTACTCACCGCTCCCTGGGTGGGCCACAGGACTGGCTCTCTCGGCGGGGGGACTCAGCTGTCTGGGGTCTCAGGACCATGGCTGAGCTGAGCATGAGCAGCAGGTGCTGTAGCATCTCCTTGAGCTGCAGCTGGAACACTACATCGAAGTCACCGTCCTCCTCATTGGGCTGCATCTGCCGGTAGGGGTGGGGGCGGGCCCATAAGGTCAGGCCCTTCATGGCCCCAGCACCCACCTCTGGGAAACTCCAACTCCAGTGCCTGTTTTCTCTGTTCCCTGGCCTTGGTGGGATACCCATTCTCCATATGGGAAGACTGAGGCCCAAGACCTTCCAGGGCCTCAGAGGACTCCATCCAGGCCCCTTTGAGACCTTGAAGGGATCTTTGAAGCACAGAATCAGAAAAGGACAGGCTTGCCAGGAATCTCACGGGAAAGATGGGGTCCCTGGTCTGGCCTGCCCATCTCCGGTGGCCCAGTTGTCTTTGAGCAGTCTCTGTCCTTAGCTCGATCCCCTGCCCGCCACGTTCACCCACTTCCAGTTCACCTGCACAGTGTCCCGTAGGAAGGAGGTGGCCTTGGCCAGGGCCGTCTCCAGGCTCGCGCGAACCTTCTGCTCTTCGGTCAGCTCCTGCTGTAGCCGCTGCTCCTCGGCCTGCTGCTGCTCCAGCTGCAGCTTCAGCTGGTCTCTCTGGCTTCTGGGCTCAGGACCCAGACGAGTCAGCCTCCTCCCCGTTCTAGGGTGAGGGGTCCTGCCTTTTCTCCCAGCCCACCGGGGCCCCCGGCCAGCCCCAGGCCTCAGCCTGTTTGACAGACGAAGCCTGGAGGCCCCTCTAGAGAGGGGAAGTCGCTGGCCCTGTCACGTGGCCGCGAAGGGCAGGGTTCCCACCTGCTCCCGCCGCTCGCCCTTCCGCGGGCCGCACCTCAGTGCCTGGTGATCCTTCTGCAGCTGCAGGAGGTCCTGCTCCAGCTGGCTCAGCAGGAGGCGCAGCCGCCCGGCCTCGGCCATGCCCTGCTGCTGCTCGCGGCACTTCTCCGTCAGCATGAGGATGATCTGAAGTGTGGGCAGGTGACCATGTCCCAGGCCCGCCACAGGCCCTGAGCCAGCCCGGCTCCCCTAGGGAGGCCAGCCGAGGCCCTGGGAGAGCCCGGCACCCTCTCTGGGTAGCAGCTGGGTCCCCAGGGTTGGGTTCCACTTCAGTTATGGGGCTTTAAACCAGATACAAACCAGAGGTGGGGGCCAGAGCCCACATCAGGAGGGTCCCCTCGCCTCACGGCTGCCTCCCTCGTGATTTGGCCCCGGGTCCACCCCTGCCGGGCCATATTTGTCCCAAGGACAGGGCCCCTAGGGTTCCTTCCTGCTCTCCATGCCAAACACCCTATGATGCGGGTCTGGAGGGCACACCTTCTGGTGGCCTCTGCTGTGCTTGGCCATGACCTTCTGGGAGTTCTCCAGCAGCTCCAGCTGTTTGCACAGGCTGTCCTGGTTGCCCCGGAGCTGCTCGTTCTCCTGCAGCAGCTGCATGCCTTGCTGGGATATCTTGGCCAGCTGCAGGGTCACGGTGTTGTTCTCCATGATGGCCCGCTTGGTCGTGTCCCACATCTGGCTCGTGGCCACCTCGTGGAACTCTGTGGCCACCATGTTCACGCGCTGGATGATCTCTTTCTTCAGTCTAATCAGGAGGGGTGGGAGTGAGGGTGTCAGGCAGGGTGGGCGCAGGCACCTCCTGCCTGCGCGGGGGTCCCCGGAGCACCTAGACCTCTACGTTCTGTCCCCCAGGGGGGCCCAGGGCCACAGGCAGGAGGCTTACTGTGGACCCTTGGTACCATTTTGAACCGTATCAGTGTGTTATTAACTATTAAATAAATACAATTTAAGTCACAGAAAGTGGCAAAAGGAAGTCCAGGGATTCTTCAATGCCGGCGTGAGAACTGGGAACCTGGTTCCCCCTCCCACCCCCACCATCAATCAGCCAGGATTATGAGGAGCAGCCGGGAGGGGCATCAAGGAGCTAGTACAGCCCCCCGTTAGAAGCCGAGGCTGTCGGAGGCCTGTGGACCGGGCTGTTCTTGGCCCCAGGAGGGGGCCCTGGGGCCTGGCGCCAGCCTGCGCACCTGTCCTTGTCCAGCACAGACTTCTTCTCCAGGTTGTGCACATGGTCCCGGTGTTCGTTCTCCTGCTTCTGCAGCTGGTCCTCTAGCAACATGATCTTCTCCATGAGCTCCTCTTTCTGCAGCCGGAACTCCTCCAGGGCTGCCAGCTTCCCCCCTGCCCCACCGCAGGGCACAGTCCTGGTGAGGGGCCGCCTCGGGAGGGCAGGGTCCCAGGGGTGGGGCCTTGAGCAGCAGGGGCCTTGAGTGATGCCCCCAACACCTCCCGATCCAGTAGGGCCAGTCCCCTGTCCCCACACATGCCATGCGCGGTCCTGCCCACCTTTATGGCTTAGTCTGGAATGCCCTTCCTCTCCTTCACTAGTCTTACAAAGCCTGGTTCAGCCTCCACCTCCTCCAAGAAGCCTCCCTTGACTCTCCTCTACTCCCCGCTCATGAAGGTGACAGTGACCACAGCCACTGAATTTGAACACCTTCTCTGGGTCAGGCACTCAGGCTGTCATTGAAACTCACAACCACCCTTGCCAGCTGGGTGACCTTGGGCAAGACCCTCCACCTTCCTGAAGTGCTTCCTCACCTACAAAGCGGCGGGTGGTGATGGTATTTCCTGCCTCAGGACTGCTGGGACAATTACCAAGATAGATACATGTGGAAAGCAGCACGTAGCTGTTGTTACTCAAGGGAGATGTATCCCCATTTCCCAGGTGAGAAAACAGGGTCAGAGAGAAGTGCTAGCCCAAGGTCACAAAGATAGTTAGTGGGAAAGCTCAAAGAAACAGAGCCTTGGATTCCCCACCCCCATGGCATGTGCCCCAGGCTTGCCGGCCTGTGCCCCTCACCAAGGATGATATTCTCGGTGGTGAGCTGGTCCTTGGTCTCCTGGAACTCGTGGCGCACCTGGGCTAGCTGTGCCTCAAAGGCATCCTTCTCCATCTCCTTGGCCAGCTGCAGGCTTTGGAGCTGCTCGTTGAGGTCAGTGATCTCATCCACCCGCTGGTTGAGCGTGCGCTTGAGGAAGGCCACGATCTCCTTCTTGTTGTTGGCCAGCTGCTCAAACTCCTGGCGAAACAGCTTCTCCTGCACAGCCAGCTCATCCCACTTCCGCTGGTACCTGAGGCGGGTGCGGGGCAGAGGTCCAGAGGGCTGGACAAGCCAGGCCTCCATGCAGCTAGGCTGTTCCCTGGACCCTCCCATTAGCGGGGCATTTGAAGTTCCAGCCTCGTCTCCCCCTGTGCCCCCTGATCAATCCTTGTGACCACAGCCAATGCCTGTGCTCAGCGCTTTGCGTTCATTACATCAGTAGAATGTAAGCTCTGTGAGGGCGGAGCCTCTGTTACATTCACAGCTGTGTCCCCAACACCTAGGACAGTGTCTAGTCCATAGTAGGTACTCAGTGTGTATTTGTTGAATCCACAGCAACCTGTAATGAAGTAGGTGTCATGATGATTATACCCATTTTACAGGTGAAGAAACTGAGGCGCAGGATGCTGCATCTCTGAGTTAGCAAATGGCAAAACCAGAACTTGAACCCAAGTTAGTCTAACCCCAAAGTCGAGGCTCTCAACCATAATGCTTGCTGCCGGCTCTGCACCCTCCTTAATGCTTCCGCACTTCGTAATCCCAAGCCTTTGCACCTGTGGTCTTCCTTACCCTTCTCCATTGAGTGAACTCCTGTGTTGCCACCTCAGTGGAAACTTCTTGGCCCTGAGCAGCATTTGTGGCCCTCTCTTTGGTGCCCTCTTGTAGGTTGACCCTTGTCCCACTGGGAAGTCAAGGCCTGACCTCCTCCATCTCTGTAGTTTAGGGGCCTGGCAGAGGAGCTTGGCAAATAATAAGTACCCAATAACTGTCTCCCAAATGCATTTTTCCCAAATACATTCCATCTGGTGTCTCAGCTTGAGGGAAGCTTGTGAATTTTTAAGCCGCATGGTGCGCCTTAGTTCCCTAACCAGTGATTGAACTTGTGCCCTCAGCAGTGAAATTGCAGAGTCCTAACCATTAAACCGCCAGGGAATTCCCACAACCATCTTTTGAAGGCTACTGCATACAGGGCAGTGCAGGGTACAAAGCTGAATGACCTGATCTGTGGAGTAAAGAAGTGGCCTGGCTTAGGGATGTCAGGAGCCAGGGCTCGCATCCTGGATCCTCTTCCCTGGGGTGCCTTCCTCTCCCTGAGCCTCAGTCTCCCCACCTCTGTAATGGGGATAACATGAGGGCCTCTCTCGTGGGACTGTTTTAAAGACGCAGTGAGCACCAGCACAGGAGGGTCTCAACATTAGCTGTGAGTATCTGCAACACCACCTAGGGAAGACCCTTTACTTGTCACCAAAGGGTGTGTCTTTAAGGGTCACCCTGAGACTGGGCTAGTGCATCATAACAGAGAGGAAACGTGTACAAATAACAAAAGTGGGCAAGTGAACATGTCTCGGAAGAATTAGAGAATCCCCCCTCCTCACACCACCACCCACATCATGCAGCCCTCCTCATTTACATTTGGGGAAACTGAGACCCAGCGTGGACAAGTGGGCTCAGCAGCTGGGGAAGCTGGTGGGGCCCACAGATCAGGGAATCATAGCACAGTCGCTGTGGGGGGTGGAGGGGGCGGATGGAAGGAGGGACACGTGAGCACCTGCCTTCCAGGGGGCTGCTGTTTCCAATTCATCCCTCTGATTGAACTCTGCTCTCTTATAAAATGCGTGGTCCCACGGGTCAGCTGTGAGGCAGGGGAGAGCGGTGCTTGCTTGGGGTGGGCTCGCTAGTTAGCACTGGGACCTTGGAACTCTGGGGGCTGAGATGGGGTGGGGAAATCCATTGTGCCTCAAAATGTTACCTTGGAGGAACCTGAGGCTGGGGTGGGTGGGGTCTGAACATCCCATGGGAGGCCAGAACACAGGTCTAGGACCCCCTGGCTGAGCTGGCACAGCGGCCAGCTCTGCTGACCCAGCAGGACCACCCTGCCCAGCCACCCACCGTGCCAGCCTGTCTTCCAGGTCGCGGATCTGGATGTGGTAGAACTCCCGGATCTCCTCACTTATAGGCATTTCCATGGGCTTGTTGGCCAGGCTGGGATCCTTCTTGCCACCTTTCTTCTTCTTGACCTCTGGATCCTTGGCCTCCTTGCCTGCCTTCTTTTTTGGAGCCATGGCTGGTGGCAGCCACTACTCCAGGGCCCCTTTAAGAGGCGAGATGGTTGCTAAGGAAGTTGGTCCCATACATAGCAACAAGCTGAGGATGTGAGTCAGGGCTTAAAGGGACCTTCCCTCTTCCTGGCAAGGTTGGGCTTCAGAGACCCGCCTCTGGCTCCAAGGCCAAAGTGCCACAGGGACCATAGGCCTGGGTATCCCAGGCAATGGCGTCTCAGAGAGCAGGACGCCAGGCTTATGGGGCGTTCTTTTGGGCTCTGAGGAGACCCCTCCTTCCCTCCAGTGGAAATAAGTTACATGGAATATTAGTGAGTCAGGGCCCTAGAAATCACCACCCTGACGCTTTGTGCCCATTGGGAATGGGGGGGACTTCTACAGAGCTCCCCCCGTCCCAGGTCAAGAAGCCCCTCCCTCTGAGCCCAGCTCGTTCGTTCTTTGGTGGTGCAGCTACACAGCAAGATCATCTCTCAGTTCACGCAAAGCGGGGTCGAGAAGCAGTGCGGTAAGAATGGATGTTTTCTATCAGAGGCTCCCATGCTGGGGTCCCAAGATGTCCCAGTCCAGAGGCTGGTTCAGTTTTCCACAAAGCTCAGGGAAAGAGCTCCATCTGCCCCATGCTGACCCCGGCAAACCGAAGCTTATTCTGTAGCTTTGGTCTGGGGTGGTATCATCCTGGGTCAGGAGGGCAGGCAGTGATGGGCTGGCAGAGGCCCTAGCTGGCAGCCGTGCACAGGCTCTGGCCCCCTCGTGCTCCTTCTCCTGGCCCTCATCTCCCGCCAGCCGTGCCCATATGCCTGCTGTGTCCACCCAGCGCTTGTGAGCCCGCACACTCCCTGGGGCCGTGGCTGGGTCCTCTTCATCCCTGTTGTCCCAGGGCTTGGCAACGTCTCGGCATTTAGCTGCTGTGCCTCCCTAAAAGTCTGATGGCTGGACAAGGGGCAGCTCGGTGTTACATCAGCAACTGGGGTTGGTTTGAGCGGCCAGATCTTGTAAACAGTGGGATCCTTGGGGTGGGTGCAGGGAGATGCGGAGGTGGGTGTTTGGCAACGAGGCAGGTTGCAGCAGCGGTTGGTTACAGCGGACTCAAGTTCGGGCACTGTTTCTTACATCCAGTGTAAGAGACATCTTACATCTTGGGCCAGTGGCCTGACCTCACTGAGCTGTAAAATAGGGAGACCATGCTGTCGATGGAACGTGACCTTGCATGTGAAGTACATGGTGCAAAGACTTGGTCCAGGGATGCAGTAGGCACTTAATAAGTGGCCGCTAATGGTGCCATCAGCAGAGCAGGTAGATGAGGCTCCAGCCTGCTCTGTGTGTTGGACGGCCTCTGGGATTTCCAGCATCCCAGTATTCCCAGCCTGTGGGGGTCTATCTTTCCCAGAATGTCGGTTCCCTGCAGGCTGGGGCAGCCCTGGGACAGCCCCCACATTTCTGCACGGGCTTCAGCCTTTGCACAGACTCCCAACAGTGCAGTGAGTCTGCCTGCCTGGGATTGCAGACAGCGGGACACTGAAGCCTCCGAGACAGCATGACCTGGCTCAGTGCCCAAGACTTGGGGCTAGCAGGGGGGCTGCCCCTGTAGCCCAAAGCAATGCTGCCCACTCCAGCGGGACACTGCCCCTCCCCCACCCGAGCAGGGAGGTGGGGGGCCCCACGGGAGCCCAGTGCAGGCAAAGCTTCTCCATGGTGCCGCCCCACTGCCCTTCCTCCCGGGTTTCTACCTTCTTTTACCTGCAGCACATCTCAGGAGGTAGCTCTGAATCCCCAGCCCCGTGGGGCAGTATGGCCAGCAGCCGCCTCAGGCTGCCTGGAGCCCACAGGAAGGCATCAGGTTTAGGACCTGTACTTCCTCCTTTGTTAGCACCAGAGTCGCCCCTGGGGGCTGTGGGGGCCAGGCTTATAAATGCGCTGCACTCACATGCAAGACTGACCAGCTGGGCCTCCAGGCCAGCCTTTCACGGGGTGGGGGTGGGGAAGGGGACTCCTGCAGGTTGGAGGATATCCCTTTCTGGGGCTTGTTTGGAGATTCTTCCCAAAGCTCCCTATTCCAGGGCCACAGACTATCATCTTCCCCTGGGACACTCTCTCATGATTTTTTTTAAAAATAAATTTATTTATTTAATTTATTTTATTTTTGGCTGTGTTGGGTCTTCATTGCTGCGCGTGGGCTTTCTCTAGTTGTGGCGAGCGGGGGCTACTCTTTGTTGCGATCGCTTCTCATTGGGGTGGCTTCTCCTGTTGCGGAGCACAGGCTCTAGGCGCGAGGGCTTCAGTAGTTGTGGCTCGCCGGCATAGTTGCTCCGAGGCATGTGGGATCTTCCCAGACCAGGGCTTGAACCCATGTACCCTGCATTGGCAGGCGAGTCTTAACCACTGCACCGCCAGGGAAGCCTACTTTCTCATGATTGCTTCTCAAACTGCCTGCTGTGTCCTGCTTTGGGGACTGGTGTTGGCGGCCCGGAGCTGCCGGACCTGCCAGACCGCAAAGTGCAGCAGCCGCTTCAGCAGCTGGTCTTCTGATAGGAGTGGGGGCAGCAGACTTAGCTTCAGGCCAGGGTAGCGGACTGGGGGCACCGCCACCTCTGGGAGGCTCTGGAGGGAGGAAGCCCAGCCCCAAGGGAAACACGGAAGCCAGGCATCATTAAACATGCCTGAAGCCTTGCCCACCTCTATGGAGCACACAACATGAGAGATTCCTTCATTCAGGGGGTGTGTGTGTGTGTGTGTGTGTGTGTGTGATGTAATACCACCCACCACTAGTGTAAACTCAAGAGGACCCAGACTTTCTCATTCGTGGCTGCATCGCAGAGCCTAGGATGAAGGTTGGCATGTAGTAGGTTCTCAGTAAATATCTATTAACCAAATAAGACCTGGGTGGGAGTTTGGATGGCACAGTAAAGGAACTTGATGGACCCTTCCCTCTGCAAAACAATAATTTAATTTGTGAAGATTTTTTTTTAAGAAAGAAACAACACAAAGTATTTGGAAATTGTTTTAGGGCACAGCAAATGCAGAAACATTTAAGAAAATCTACAAAATCTCTGCAAGAATAAGTCTAGTATTCGAGCAATGAGGTACTTCCTTATCAGCTGTGATATATATTATTACATATACTAATATGATAATATGTAATAAAATATACACACATATTTGCTTTTTGCCCTGGATTTCTGGCATAGGGCTCCTAAAACCCTTGAAATTTCCTGAGTGAGAGGAGTGTCTTGCTATTCGTCACAAGCCCCTTTCCATATAGCTGAGTTTATGCTAACGAGGTGATGGGTTGGGGGGCCAAAAGCTTCAGGGTGGGGGCTGCTCACCAGAAAGACCGGGCACAGGATTAGAGGGTTAGAACTTTCAGCAGTTACCAACCCCCAGCCCTGGCCTGTGCGAAGGAAAGAGGGGCTGGAGGCTGAGTTCAGTCACCAGCGGCCAATGATGTAATAGACCCTGCCTTTGCAATGACACCTCTATAAAAACTTCTAAACAACAGCGTTTGGGGGAGCTTCTGGGTTAGTGAACACATGGAGGTGCTGGGAGGGTGGTGTGCCTAGAAGGGGCACGGAAGTTCTGGGCTACCCTGCCCGCCCATACCTTGCCCTATACGTCCCTTCCATTTGGCTGTTCTTTTTTTTAAATTAATTAATTAATTTGTATTTATTTATTTATTGGCTGTGTTGGGTCTTCGGTGCCCTGTGTGCAGGCTTCCTCTAACTGCGGCGAGCTGGGGCTACTCTTCATTGCTGTGCGCGGGCTTCTCAGTGCAGCGGCTTCTCTTGTTGCGGAGCACGGGATCTAGGCTCGAGGGTTGCCGTTGTGGCGTGTGGGCTCAGTAGTTGTGGCTCATGGGCTTAGTTGCTCTGCAGCATGTGGGATCTTCCTGGACCAGGGCTCGAACCGTGTCCCTTCATTGGCAGGCGGATTCTTAAGCACTGCACCACCAGGGAAGTCCCATTTGGCTGTTCTTGAGTTGTATCCTTTGTAAGAAACCAGTAACAGCAACTAAAGTTTTTTTCTTAATTCTGTAAGCTGTTCTAATGATTATCAGACCTGAGGAGGATGTTGTGAGAACCCTCGACTGTAGCCAGCTGGGCAGCAGTGTGGGTAGTGTGGGCACCCCTTTGGTCCTTTGGTGGCTGATGTCTGAAGTGGGGGCAGTTTTGTGGGTTGAGCCCTTGACCTGTGGGAGCTGCACTAACTGAATAATTAGTGTCAGAATTGACGTTAACTGTTGGACACCTAGTTGGTGTCGGAGACTTGGAGAAATGGTATGAAAAGTGACGTGTGTTTGGTGTCCGAAAAAAATATGCTTACTGCCCCTCCCCAGTTCTGTGTAACGTAAGTTTTACCTGGGTGTACTCCTCTGGGCCCACGTGGCCAAGAAGACGGCGGCTCCGTCTCCTCTCAGTTCCTAGTCTGGGGCTCCAGTGTCTCCCGGGAGAGGCACATGGCTGCCCTGTCTCATCCACCCTCTCCCTTGTTGCAGAATCTCCATTTCCAGCAGGTACAGCAGAGGACTTCCCACACAGGCCCACTCAGAGGGCAGAAGTGCCACTCCAGGTGTGGCAGGTTAAAAATACCTGCATCCTGACCACCTCAGCTAGCTCCTAGGGTGGAGGTTCCACATGAGGAGGGGCAAGCTGGGAAGCACTGGGGCTGCCACCCCCTAGAGCTCACTTGTGGAGCAGGTGTCACCCCAGGAAAAGTAGGTCCGCCTCCAGCCTGGGTGCAGGGGTGCGTGGGTTCTGCTCTGGGGAAGGGCAGGCTGTGAGGACAGACCGCTCCACAGTTCTGCCTGAGGGAGCTGACTTTATTCGGATCAGAGCTTTGAAAACTCCTTGTCTAAGGGCATTGTCAAAATGAATAGAGATCTATGGTGGAGAGCGGTTAAGAGGAGGCTGGTAGTTCCATGATACAGCACCTGGTTTTACAAGTCTCTTGGCAACATCTGGTGCAACTTTTTACTCCAACGAGTGTAACTCTGCTGCCTGTAGTTTGGCTTTCTTCCTCGCCTTTAGGGATGGACTTAATTGGTTTCATTCTAGAATGTATTCTTTTGGGATTGGGATTGGAGAAATTTGCTAGGCTTATAGACGAAGTCACCATACTTCATTTGAAACTGATTGAAGTGTTTCAATGTGTTCATCTCCTCTTGGACAGTGTTCCTACCTAACAGGTAAAAAACACGGGGGACCAGGGAGGTGTAGGTTTCTGACCTGGAAAATTCAACTTTTATTGTTCTATGTTTTATTTCCATTCTTTTTATTTGGTTGCTTGTAGAAAATAATCATTCTTGAAGAGTCACTAGGTCTAGCCCATACAGATTCACATTCTAAATTCACGCCAGAATCCTGTTGTCTATTTATATTGATAACGCTTTCCTGAGAGTGGAGAACATGGGCTCTGGAGTCAGACAATCCTGTTTAAATCTAGGCTCTGCCATGTGCCAACAGGGGGACCTTGGCCAAGTTACTCTGTCTTTGTGCCTTTGTTTCCCCACATGTTAGTAGGTTTATAATGACATCTAACTCCTGGAGTTGTTGAGAAAATTCAGCAAGATACGTATAAAACACTCATGCCTGGCACATAATAAGTGCTCAATATACATTAACTACAATTAGAATTATTATCTACATTATTTTGATCCCATGAAGCACTTTTAAGCCACTGATTCATCGTGTGATTGGGGCTATAAAACAACACAATAGTAACCACCCTCTCCTCATGGGTAGCCACCACCCTGGCTTTGGTATATGTACCATTCTCACGCACGTTTTTACATAGTTTCAGCACATGTACCTGTAAGCAGTATATAGTCCTTTTTATGAGATTTAAAAACCTTACACAGGGACTTCCCTGGTGGGGCAGCGGATAAGGCGCCGAGCTCCCAATGCAGGGGACCCAGGTTCGATCCCTGGTCAGGGAACTAGATCCCACATGCTGCAACTAAGAGTTCATGTGCCACAACTAAGAGTTCATGTGTCGCAATTAAGGAGCCCTCCTGCCGCAACTACAACCTGGCACAACCAAAGAAATGAATAAAGAAATAAAAATACTAAAGAAATAAAAATACTAAAAAACCGCCCCCTACACAGTGCATCATTCTGTATGTGTTCTGTAACTTGTTCTTTTTACTCACCATTAAGTTTCTGAGGTTTATTCCTGTTGATATATGTAGGTCATGCATTTTTAACTGCCTTAAGAGGAGTTCATTGGTTGAATATACAATTTATCCACCCTCTAGTTGATGGACACTTGGTGTTTTTTTTTTTTCCCAATGTGTGAGTGTGTTTACTTTTTTTCCCCAGACTTGGCTGAGAATCAGAATCACCATCATCACGACTGACTGGGTGCTTACTGTACTCCCCGGGGGCCAGCTGAGCATCACTCCTCCACAGGCACCTCTCACAGGAGGGGACCAAGTCCCTCATCAAAGGCTTGTGGAACGAGGCCCAGGTGGATGTGACCCAGGCGGTCCTGATGCCAAGGTGTGTGCTTCTAGTCACTCTGCCATTCTGCCTCCCAGGAACAAATGCCTGGTGTCACCACGTGGGTGTACAGGCCCCTCAGCAGGGTCTAGCTGAGACTCCCAGCCTGGACCCGCAATTCCAGAAAGGCAGAGGGACTGGCTGCAGCTCACAGACTCTTCTGGTTTAGGGTTGCCCAGTTACAGATTCAACGCTCTATACCTTGGTTAGTTTCAGAACACCAGGGCCCTGCAAGAACATTTAACATTATTGGAGACTTTTTGGAGGAATGGCCTGCAGGCTCCATCTGTGCTGTGTTACAGGAGAACCAGGCCTTCTGACAGGAGCATAAAAAGGGCCAAGCTTGTTTGCCATTGGGTGGCGGTGGCGGGGGGGGAGTGAAATGGAAAGAGCTGTCAGAGACCCCAGGTCAAAGAATGTCAGGAACAGTCAGAGAGAGAGAGACTAACAAGCCACCACCGTGGGCCTGGAGGGGACACACAGCCCTGGGAAGAAGGAGCAGATAGTACTGACTTTGCTTTAACGTAAACTCAGTTTAGAACAGTTTAGAATTTAAGAATTCTGACCTTGGATCTCACTCCAAGGCGTTCTGGCTACTAGTGAGGCAACTACTGATTTAAGACAGTGAGAGTCTGATGCGCCCCCGCTGGAGTCAGCTTCGTGAGTTACTGCATCTCTCTGAGCCTCAGCTTCTTCATCTGTAAAATGGGGAGAGAACCCACCCCAAAGACAAGATACACGAGGGGCCTGACGAGAAGCAGGGACTCAATAAATGTCATCATGACCTCCCTTAAGGCAAGTCTCACCAGAGAATGGCCCGGTTGCGGGGATGCACCCTCCAAGTGGCCTTGACTTGTTGGATTTCTTAACGCTATGAGCGAGATCAGGATTTGAATGAGAGAGTGACTGGGGACAAAAGGGTAGAAATGGAAGTTCTTACGAAGGACCCCACACCCCTGCGCCCAGTATTCTAGCAGGTTTCCAGTGTGACCCCAAGCCTAATGTAAGGGTGCCCTCCCCATGCTGGGCCAGACTCATCACAAGCTCCCCAGGTCACCAGCAGGCTTCGTGACCAGCAGGATACGCTCTCCAGATCTGGAGGAAGTTCACCGGAAGGCTAGACGGTGTGGCGGCAGGAACAGAGGAGGAGAGCAGTCACATGGATAAAGTGACTTCATCACATGCCAGAGATGCACTGTCACCACATGCTCAAGTAGGGCACCACCTGCCAAGACAGAGTCCTGCCGTCTCTGAGATGAGAGACATTCCATACACAGAGACACAGGATGATGGGAGAACTGCCTGCTCTCAGGCAGCGTCCTACACACTTCGTGGCTTGTCTCGATGCCAGGCAGCTCTAGACCCCAACTCAAGTTGATGGTGACCTGGATCTAGAAGTTTCTGAGCCACGGCCACGGGTGTCTGGGCTCTTCCCCAGTGGACCATCGATGAAGCCTTTCTCCTTCCGCTCCCCAAGGTAAAACCAGACCGCGAGTTACCCCGGACGCTGTGAACGGGCGCTGATTCCTTTATTTATTAGACTTGAGTGCCTTCGTACAGAACGGTACAGAGATGATACATGTTTGTGCTTCAATACTTTCAAACACTGAGATTCTGATAATTTCAAAGTAAACAAGTTTCAAGACAGACTAGCTTTTTTTTTTTTAAATATCCTTTTGATAAATTATTTTTATATAAATAACAGAAAAAGGAAAACCAACATGTTGGACAAACGAGGTCCTGAAGCATGAGCATTGTTTGGTCAAGGGCAGGGGACAAAACAAGCAGTAACAGGAAGAAACAAACCAAGGCAGGTCCCTAAGTCTATCCTAAGGAAATAAGATCTCATAAGGGAAGGGAGACAGACCTGAAAACTAATCTGAGTGCAAAGGGGGGATTTCAAAGCCTTGAGAAGAGAACTCCATGATGCATCTAACGGGGCGGGTGAGAAGTATATTCTGAAAGGGAGGCAGGGGCGGCGGCGAACTAGCACACACCACATTTGCAAGGACGATGCCACGAGACAGTAATATACACACACGGTCTGCAGGGGCTAAAGGGGCTGGGGGGGGAGGGAGTGGGACATTTTTGTGACTTCCACTGTCATTATATTTCACAACAGCAGCAGAAAAAATAGTGCGCTCCCTTCGGGAGAACGAGCTGCTGAGTCCTGAGGACGACGAGACATCCTTCCTGCATTTGCTTCTTTAATTTCTGCATCAGAGCTAAGGTTTATACAGCTATGTTTTCATACAGAGAATAAAGCAATCGTTTTCTCTTACAAGCACGACGACATATGACCCCACACTACACAAAATAAAGTACTATGAAGTATCTTAAACGGAGGATAATTTGAGGGGTCTCGGGGTCTGGATAAATCCAGCAGGCTGCTCTTAGGTGGTTTGAAGTCTTAGGGCACAGACCATGCTCTACAGGAAGGGACCTCTGACCAGGAGCCTGCGGAACCCATTCTGTTCTGGTTCTTTCTGACCCTGGGGCTCTCCCCAGGCTGACCCCGCTGAGAAAGAGGAGCTCTGTTGGGGTGATACCTGGGGAAGGATGGGGTCTGGTCTGAAGGACCAGGTCTAACGGCTTATCCAAGAGACCCAGGTCCCCGGTGGGAGCTTGCTCCTCACTCTTCTGGGGGCAGTGACAGACCGTGGTCAGGGAGGGAGCCGAGGCAGGCACCCAGCCTGACTTCCCGTGGACGCCCCCAGCCCCAGCCCTGGGAGATGAGGGGAACGAGCCCCTGGGGAGAGCAGAGGTCGACTCCAGCTCAAACCTCTCGAGATGTCACCTGAGCTTCACTTCCAAGTTAACCTGGATGAGAGCCGGTGCCGAGGGGTATGAACTGGCATGAAGATGACAGACTCATCCTCAGTTTGAAATACTCCAAGAACGGACATCTCAGTGATTCCCAACAAGAACAGGAACAACCCCAAACGGGTTTTAAAATAAAACACCCAAATGTCGACCTTCCCATACGCAAGCAATGTGCACATGTCACGCTGGATTATGTACAAGGTCATAAAATCATGACTGACGGGGAGGAGGTGTCCATTCGTCCCAAACAGTTCCAGGAACCCTCCAGCAGCGTGTCCCTCACACCCAACGTCTCCTCCAGGATACATCTAGAAGGTACTCTTTTTAAAAAACACAATGCATAATTTTGTTTCAAACGAGAAGAGGGCATCACCAAACACGAGAACGCAGCGGCGACAGTGCCGGCGGGCGTGCAGAGCTGGGGCAGGCGATGGAGGGAGAGGGGGGCAGCAAAGGAAACGAGGCGGTCGGCGGTCAGGGCTGCGAGCACTTCGGGGAGAGGGTTCTTTTTGTGGAGGGGCGGCTTATTTTTTAACTGCTTATTTCTTCATCTGTTTTATTCAGTTTCTTCAGCGTGTCCAGCAGTTTCTGTGGGGTGAGAATGTGCGTGGATCCTGGGGGGGCAGAAAAGACCGTGAGCGCGCTCGCTCTGGTTTCCAACACGTTTCCCCTTCCTGCCCTCTCCATTCCCAGAGCTGCCACCGTGCCCCCTCCCCCACCCCGGCCTCGGTCTAGTGGACGCAGGGAGGGGGTTGGGCATGGGGGTTTGGGGTCATGTCACAACAGGCCTGGGAGACATTTGGGGGCTGTGGATACACAGAACACCTCCTGTGGCTCAGGCAGGGTCCTGGGCTGTAGCGAGGAAGAAGCCTGCCTCTCCATCAGGGCTCAGCGCCGCCTGCCAGAGGACAGGGCAGCTGCACTTCTCATTCTCTCCTGACCTCAAGGTGAAGCCAGGGAGAGAAGTTCCAAACCGCAAGGCAGGGAAGAGGCTGGGAATGGGGCAGGGGTGAGCAGGGGGACTGTGTGGAAAGAGTGGAGCAGGTAGGGAGGAAGAGGACAGGTGGAGCACCCGGGAAGCCACTGCCCCCAGGGGAGCCAGCTGGCTGGGGCTGCGTGTTGGGAGGGACCTCAGGTGTGAAGGGGGAAGGGCCGGGGAACCTGAGGCCTTACCTTGCAGAGACCGCGCATTGTAAGAGGTTAGAAATGCTTGCAAAATTTTAAGCTAATGGAATTAGATATATTTCTACTGCAAAAAGAAAAAGGAAAAAAGAAAAAAAAAATGAAGTCCTTTTTCATAAGGAGAGAGAGCTCTCATAAGTGCAGTGAAAAAAGATGCATGGACCGTGTGGTTTGGACATGGACTTGCTCAAACAGAACGGAAGTGACGGGTGTGTAAGCATGAGGCCTGCACGCATGCAGCAGCAGGCGCCAAAGAAAGAGACCCCGGTGGGAGAGGAGAACTGAACAAAAGAGACCCGCACTTGAAAATGTGCCTCCCTGGAGATGCGGCCGAGGGAGTGGGCCTTCGTGGGAGGAGGGGACCAGAAGCCACGGGACACCAGACTTCCACCCTGAGAGCGGGCAAAGGAAGGTTTGGCTGGCTTGTCAGGCCGGCCGTGATTCCAAACACCAAGGGTCCCTATGCCTTTGACAGCTACGTGCTCAGCTGACCTGTGACTGCCGGCACTGCAGGCCTGGAGCCTGCCCGGTCAGTGCAGACCCGGGGAACGCTGGTGAAGCCCTCTCTGGCGTGAGAGGCTTCTCAACATCCCGTTCTCTGCAGCTCAAGCTCCAGCCACCCAGGCGCTGCTCTGTGCGAGGAACCAGACCCCGGCTACTTCCCCGAGGTGCCCAGTGTGACGCACGGAGCTGCGCCTGCGCCCAGAGCTGACTCGTTCTGCAGACCCGAGGCTCCTTCGGCAAATGCGACACCGGTTTCAGCAGGGTGTCCCCTTCTCCCCCCGAACACACTCATCTCTGTGACCTCATCAATCTTCCTACTAGTCCTAAAGGTCAAAGGCCGCTCCACAAATGAGGGAACAGGGATAAACGTTACCAAATTCTGACCTGAACCCTCGGCAGAATGAAAGCCTTCCAAATCTCAATTCGATGCAGCTTGGGTGTCTACACCAGAAAGACAGCTGTCCGTGTGGGGACTGCTTGGGGGCTTCCTAGGTGAAGGTAATGCACATGCCAGAGAAACCGGCCCTAACGTTCTCCCTGCAGCCATCCGCTGGGCTCCAGGAAACCAGCAGGCAGACTCAGTATGGAGGGAAACCAGCAGGCCTCTGAGCAGATGCCCACCCCAAGGTGCTCCCTAACCTTGCTTATGTGCAGAGGCAGGACTCGGGGGGAGGCCAGAAAGACGTGAAGGAACCCACGCTTTAGAATTCCAGGTATTATCTCATCGCTGACCATCTGGTGTTCCTAATCTCTGAACAAAAGCAGCAAACTTCCAGGACCAAGCGTATCGGGCAACCAGCAAGGCCTCCGGCAACAGGCACGTTCCTGGGCCCTAACTACCTGGCCCCTTTAAAGGATGCAGACTGGCTGGTGTTAATCCAAATCACCTGAGACCCAGTTCTTGCCACGCAATCAGCTGTATGGCTTTAATCCCTGGTCAAGCTGTTCACCATCATAAACACTGCAAACATTCTCACTTGAACCCACAGGTGGCTGACCATGCAGACCTTCTAGAACAGCAAGTGGGTTCTACTGCTCAGAGGGTCCCTCTTATTCTACATAACTGCAAGACTGAAATGTGAACAGTGGTCTCCAAAACGAAGTCATCCAGAGACTGTCAAAGCTGGGGGCCGGACACAGGGCGCTCTGCCAGGACAGAGTCCTTCTCTCCTCACTGACGGCACCTGACAACCAGAAGAGTTCTGAGCCATCAGCTGATCCAGTTGTTCCTGGATTTGGCTGAAACAGTCCTGCTGGCAGACTATTGAGGGCGGCACCAGGGAATGGCAGGTTTACGCTGTCTATTTAAGAGCAGCCCAGGTGAGTCTGATGCTCTACCAGATGTGGAAGACAACAGCCTTGCCCGCCTGCATCCTACAGACGAGAGAAAGGTGCCCAGGGTGGTGGGGCATGTTGGTAGCCCAGCCAGGCCTAGGTTGGAGTGCCAAGGCACTGATCTCAATTCTGGGGGCCTCGTGGCCTCCTGCCCGGGGTGGGGTGTGTGTGTGTGTAAGGGAATGCTGAAATAGCAGCCGGGCATTGGGTCGGCCCCGCATTCAGATTAAAATCTGAGTCCCACTGAAAGATGAAAACTTATCTGACTCCAAATCTACAATAAGGCAAAGTATTCAACATAATACCCCCCCCCTCCCGTGTAAGTGCTGTGTAACAGGTCTAAGGGAGTCTCTCAGCCCCCTTGCATTAGCTCCTCATGCTTCCTGGACATGCCCTAATGGTCAGTGCTTCTAACATACACCACCCAGAGCACTAAGGGAAAGATCTAATCAACAGATTTCATTTCTTAGACAGTTGAGAAGAATGATGGATGGATTAGTGGGGACTGAGCCGAGGCTTGGTGACAACTGTGCACTTCAGTTATCCACGCCTGTGCCCTTCAGCGCAGACCTGGGGAGCCGGCCTCAGCTCCAGGACAGAGAGGGGCCAGGAGGAGAGAGAGGGGCCAGGTGGAGAGTGAGGGACCAGGAGGAGAGAGAGGGACCAGGAGGAGAGAGAGGGACCAGGTGGAGAGTGAGGGACCAGGAGGAGAGAGAGGGACCAGGTGGAGAGAGAGGGGAGCCAGGAGGAGAGAGAGGGGCCAGGAGGAGAGAGAGGGGCCAGGAGGAGAGAGAGGGACCAGGTGGAGAGAGAGGGACCAGGAGGAGAGAGAGGGGAACCAGGAGGAGAGAGAGGGGCCAGGAGGAGAGAGAGGGACCAGGAGGAGAGAGAGGGACCAGGTGGAGAGTGAGGGACCAGGTGGAGAGAGAGGGGAGCCAGGAGGAGAGAGAGGGGCCAGGAGGAGAGAGAGGGACCAGGTGAAGAGAGAGGGACCAGGTGGAGAGAGAGGGACCAGGTGAAGAGAGAGGGACCAGGTGGAGAGAGAGGGGAGCCAGGAGGAGAGAGGGGAGCCAGGAGGAGGAGAGAGGGGTGCCAAGAGGACGGAGTGCAGCGCTGGCACCCACACACAGCGCCCACCGTGGATGCTCGTTCACTGCTGAGCAGGGAAAGCCCAGCTCTGAAAGCTAAGTTCCTGTAAAGACGGATGTGTGGGAGGACACCACCCTGCCTCTCTAATGCCCTGCACTGGCCTAGGCTTTGGTCCCCTGGACAATCACCACAGAGGTGGGCAAGTCGGAAGAGTCACCTGCTCTCCCACATCCCTGGTGTGAGGGCTCCGAGCCTCATTGTTTCTCAACTGAACTCTCTCAAATCCAACAAAGCACGTCGGAAGCCAAGAACAAAAAACTAGAGTCTGTTCATACTCTCTCCGCTCTGAGGGCAGCCGAGACCTCTCTGCTGACTGAACGTCAAACAGAGGAAAGCAGTGTGCAAAGGAGAGGCACCTTCCAAAGCCGGGAATCCCAGAATGGGTCCTAGCAGGAGCCCCCTGGGGTCTGGGTTTGCGATTCTTTCGGACTCTGCAAGTGGTCTGTCACTTTGTCCTTTGAGAAGCCTCGAAATACATCTTACAGCAAATGCCGTCCACCCACCTGCCATCTGCACAAGAACCAGGTGTCTCTGATTACCTACCTACCGACGTGCTGCTAAACAGTGACTTTCTCTAACAGTTGCTTTTATTCACCACCCACTGGCCTCGCTTTCTAGGCAGAGGCAGCCCGGGCAGGACGGCAGGTAGCCCAGGCCACAGCCAGCCCCACCGTCCTGGCCGCTTCTCACCTCCCTACTGCCCTGGGGCAGCTCTCTCTGGCCACGTGCAGCCCCCAGTGCCGCCTTTAGAGCAAGCCCTTCGAGGATGAAGCGTATTCTCTTAAATAAACAAGCATGCCTCTGACGTTACCCAGCCACGGTTCTGATGTCCATTCCCCTGAGGGCTGCCAGAGAGTGTGCGAGAGTGGGCAGGGCTGCCTGGCTTGAGCCTCCAACTGAATGACGGCATGACCGACGGTCAGAGCCCGAGGCGCCTGGGCACCCTGCGGTCCCGCCTCCCTGTGTTCTGCGTAGTGTGACCCAGTGGGAGCGGCCTCCCCCAGCCACACAGGTGCCTGTGGCCGAGCTGGGGCTACAGTCCAGGTCGGTCCGCTGCTCGCTCACAGGTGACTCACACTCTGTGACTCACCAGGCCATGTCTCAGCCTGGGGGTGGGGGGCGGGGTGAGGAAGGGGACATTTCCAGGTACCATCGTCCACGGAGTAGAGGAAGTCAGGTACACAAGACGTGGCCACGTCACAGAGTGTGTAACGAAGCTAAAGCATGACTAATGGTGCGGGGAGGTCTTCAGGGTCAGTCTGCCATCTGAACAGGTCAGGGGAGGTTCCCAGCATGAAGGAAGGGTGGGAAGAGAGAGGAAGGAACGAGGACAAGAATAAAACCTGGGTAATTTGCCAAAGCGACAAGGGTTCTGGGTAACTGAGATAAAGGCATGAGCACGGGGAGGAGATAAGATGCTCTTTAAAACAGCACATAGTCGTGAGAAGAGATTTCTACCCAAAGGCTCTCGATCTGACCAGGAGACTCCAACGGGAGAGAGGGGTATGATTCTCAACTCTTGAAAGGGCCCACAGGAGAAATAAAAGCAATTACTGAAAGAGCAAATGACTGTTAAGGGCCGTTTTCCCCAGAGGAAAAGGAGACATGAGCTCTTTCCACCGGCGGCTGGAGTTTACCACGTACGAGGTGGTTTACGACCCCATCACCCCTTAGAAATTGTTCCTTGGGATAAATGCCTGTCCTGGGAAAAGGTATTGACATGTCTAACTATCACGGACTGGGAGTCTATTCTGACGCCCTCTGCCAAGCCTTCCTCACAATCAGGTGGCCACGGGCATCTCCACTGGAGTTCTGCCTTCTTGGACAGGACTGTCCACTGAAAACCTACACCTGGTGGTCTCACTGTCAAGTTCCCATAGCACATCGCAACCAGGAGGCTGCCTGGTGCCCACCAGTTCACCCCGGGGCCAGCAGGGTGCCGGCGGCATGCCACCACATCCAGCCCCCTCCTCTGGAGGACTGTCCACAGCAGCTGTGATCATTTCTGGTCTACAGCCCAGGGGGCTGCGGCTGTCTGACTGAGCGGCAGGTAACCCAAGGCATGAGCGAGCTGGCAAGCCGGAGCCCGGCGGCGCTCGGGGCAGGGTTGGTGAGGGCAGCATCGGACACATTTTCAATTGGTGTTAAGAACTGCAAGCATTTTCCCGTTAAAAGAAAATCAAATAAAGAATAAGCTGAAAAAGGAAAAAGAAAGAAAAAGAGTGACGGAATAAATCAAAGAAAACCCTTCGGAGCGGAAGAGTTTCTTTTCTGTAATAAGCTGCTTTTACTTTGTTTCTTTGGCTCTCACTCCATTGTTGGAGCCTGATCCTCAAAAGATACCCTAGAGGACTCCCGGAAGTCGGGGTGTCTCAGGTCCATGAGAAATTTGGTGGGAGTGAGAATATGAGTAGAACCTGCGGGAGAACAGAGGCCAGCTGACTGCTTGAACAAAGGTACGTTACAGGAACATGCCAACTTAGGCCTACGGTTTATGCAGCCAATGAGGTGCGAGAGAGCTAGCCGCACGTGCACACGTGGTGTACACGTGGAGTACACGTGGCGCACGCGTGCACGGGCTGGGAGGAGGGCGGGCATGCACGGAGCGGACAAGGCCACACAGCGGGCGTCAGCGGTCTGCACCAGGCCTCTGCACCCATCCCCATGGGCGACCCTGTCTCCCCGGGGCTCCACCTCCCAACAGGGAACCTCAGGTCGGGCCAACGTGGAAGAAGGGGTTACAGCGAAGCCTGGCTGTGACGGCTTCCGCCCAGGAAAGCTGTGTTTGAGCAGAGAATTAGCCAACACACTCATGCAACACATACGCAAGCGGGGAACACAGAGACCTCTGTCACGGGGGCCCACGTAACCAAAAAAGGAAACAACACAGGGAGAAACAGTGACCAGACGGGAGGCTGCAGGGGGTGCGGAGGGGCGGCGGGGATATGCGAGCTCCCCACTGAATGGTGGTATCTGGAAGGTGGGTTGTGAGGACCGTACCAGGTCCATCTTGATACACCCAGGAACGGCCCCACGGACTGGTCTGCAGAAACTGCTCACTCCGAGAGCTTGGGGGACACTGTGCCTTGGTCCCCCCAAAGGAGAGGTATAAAACTGACACATCTTATTGAGATAAGGGCAAGGGCAGGGCCCGGGCAGGGCAGTAGGTGTTGATCGCCTCTTGCCACTCAATGTCAAGAGGCACCCTGGGCAGGTGCCGCTCCATTTTGTTAAGGGCAAGATGGGACAAAAGGAAGGCATCTGGAGAAACAAGATTCTTCTCAGCTCACCCTTCCTCTTCCAGCCCGAGGAGTTGGGGAAGCTCCAGTAGGCGTGAAAAAGGAGAAAAATCTTCTCCTGCTGCCTTAAGTCAGCTCTTATGAGTTGCTTCCTTTCTTCTGGAAAACCAGCATGAAATACCAGAAGGGGTATGATAGACCCTGAAGTGGTAGGAACTGGCTGGGAGCACCCTCAGCGGAGCCCAGAAGCCAGGCCAATATGTTTCCGGCAGTATCTGCCCTCACGCCCTCTCTGTGCATCTCCAACTGACAGGTAAAGGAGCTGGTAATCATTTACCTTCCGTTCACTGAGCATCTTCTGGACGTGGGGCCCGAGGCCAGGCAACTGACAAGCCCCGCCCCAGGCCTAGTTCAGGCTGTAAGTGGGTGCTCTTAACCCACTTTGGTGGGTAAGGAAATCACAGCGTGGAGAGGGGAGGCACTTTCGCGGTGACCCGCGGGGCAGTGGTAGAGCAGGAACGGGAGCCTGGGTCCGTTGGAGCCTGTGACCAGGCGCGTCCCACCACATGGAGCTGCTGCTCGTCACGAGACACAGCGCAGACAGGAGGAAGGAACCCTTTACCCCTCAGCATCTGCCGCCCACAAACGTGTACACACGCTAAGTGTCACAGGGGCAACAGAGAACCGAAGACAGAATGAAACATCAAAGCATGGAATGGAGTCAAAGTGCAGTGAAGCAGCCCCTTCCCTGCAGAAAACACGCCCCACTCACCTATGAGCACTTCCCACTTTCCGTTGGCTTGGGTCACCTCGTAAGCACAGCGCATCTCATTCAGGCTCACGCCCCCCAGGATGAAGATGATGAGGCGGGGACCACTGCGGTACTCCCCGGGGGCCTTATTCTTATGCCAGTGCCCGTAGCGGGCGCTGGGGCAGGAGAGAGGGGGAGAGAGAGACATAAATCATGTTCATCTGCACTCACAGCATGTATACCTCATACCTCCATGACGTGTTACACACGCGTTCTGTACACCAGGGACTGAAACAGAGTAGATGCTTAGCAAGTGCTGGCTGAACTGAACTGCAGGGCAAACTATCAAGCGCTTTGGCTGCGGGGAGAAGGATCGCTATGAGCGCCCGTGCTGTGACCCTGTCACTCAGGCAACAGACGGGTCCAGGTCGGCTTTAAAGCTGGCTGTTCAGCGGCTTCACCCACGTGATGTTGGTCCCGGTGTCTCCCCTCCGCCGACTGTACAGTTCCGGGCTTGTCTGGGACACTGCTGGAGGGAGCGGCGACCACAGAGTCCAGGGCTTGTCTGCCGCTCGCACACTGATTCACTGGAAAGACGTGCACTGGGCACCTCATTGGGCCAGGGCTGCCCCAGCACCGAGGAGCCAACCCGAGTGAGCTACGGCTCTTGCCCACCAGGAGCTCATGGTTTGATGGGGGCAGGTGGGGCAAGGAGGGTTGGGGAAGGATGGAGGTCTGCATCGCGCTTGCTGGAGAGAAGCTCAGCACTGTGGGGACAAATACAGGGGAGGGCCATCTACTGCCGAATGGGTGTCACTGGGGAAGGCTTCCCGGAGGAGGTGAAAGCGAGCTGCCTCCTGAACGACAGGCATCTCAGTGGTGGGACAGTTCCCCAGGTGCCCCCTGCCCCTGGCTTCCCTCAATGGGCTTTCACCTTGTCCTCAGAAACAATGAGAAATGGGTTGCTTCCAGGTTAAGAAAATGGGGAAAACAAAAATCAAAACAAAACGAGGAGAGCAAGGCTCCTCTGGACAGTAGAATCTTTACCCATCTTCCTGACTTACGATAGCATTAAAGTCACTTTCCAAATCTTGAAGGCACAGAGGGCCCATCTGGGCCGGCCCAGAGGATCACAGTCACTTTTTCTGCCTGTGCAATCATTTGTTTGTCTGCCATCGTCAGCCAGCCTAGCTGTGGCACTATGTGGGATTTTGTATTTCACTCCAATGTTGGCAACAAACATTGGGCCTCCACTGGCATCAGGGGGGAGGCACCACTCAGGCCTGAGAGTGACGACAGAAGGGGGGGTGGAGAGAGAAGACAGGCAGGCAAAATTCAAGCAGAGGGACAAAGGCACATGTCCTGAACAGTGTGACCCTGGGAAACTGGGCCACACAGATGAGGGAGGCAGAGAAGAGAGTCTGGAGGCAAATGTGTCCATAGTGTTAGAGCCCCAGGGACTGGCCTGTGGAGATGTGGCCACAGAGCACAGCAGGGAAGGCTTCTGGACAAGTATAGCAGGGTGGTGATCAACAGGAAGAGCTTTCAAAAATGTAAACACAGGGCATCGTGGGTGCCCAAGAAAACACAGAGGGCTGGAGAACCCAGAGATGGAAGCATGGATTACTGTCTGCTCACATCTGCAAGCTGAGAAACGTCTGAGCATCACCAGGTATGTGGCAGAAACCCAATGAACCCAAAGCATCCACATTTCCATCATCTACGTTTCCATCAAGGATGAATCTGAGAAATGTGGCTCTATGCAGGTGATGTATTCATCCCTTTCTTAATTAATTACTAAAATTAACAAATGAGTGAAAAGTGAAGACAGAATACACCAAGTGCCCACTACCTGCCAGGCTCTGTTCTAGGCACGGAGGATAAAACAGACACAAACCCCTGCCCTCATGAGGCTGATGTTCTACTTGGGGGGAGACTGGCAGTAAGGGTAAATACTAACAGCACACTAAGCGGGGTGTAATCTATGGAGAAAAACAGAGCAGGGAAGGGAGACAGGAAATGGGGAGGGGTGGCTGTAATTTTTTTACTGTTTTCTGTAACACCTTTACTGAGAAATAATTCCTATATCATACAATTCACTCATTTAAACTATAATTCAATGGTGTTCAGTATAGTCACAGAATTGTAAGCCGTTACCACAATCAATTTTAGACCATTTTCATCGCCCCCCCAAAAGAAATTCTGTACCTATTAGCAGTTACTCCCCATTTCCCAGCCCTCACCCCCATTCCCAGTTCCCGGCAACCACTAATCTACTTTCTGTCTTGAGACTTGCCTGTTCTAGACATTTCATATAAACAGAATCATAGTATATGTGGGCTTTAGTGACTGGCTTCTTCCATTTAGCATAATGTTTTCAAGGATTGTCCATGCTGCAGTGAGGATCAGTATTTCATCCTCCCTATCTTTGGCTGAATGGTATCCCATTGTATGAATGTACCATATTTTGTTTATCCAGTCATCAGCTGATGGACACTTGGGTCATCTCCACTTTTGAGCGATTGTGAACAGTGCTGCTAGGGACACTGGTGTACTGTAATTTTAAGCAGGGTGGTTTGGGAAGATGGAAGAAGGTAACAATTGATTAAAGACCTGGAGGAGGTAAGAGGTGAGCCATGCAGATGTATCTGGGGACAGATCATTTCAGGCAGAGGGAAAGCAAGTGCAAAGGTCCTGAGGCAGAAGTAAGCCTGGCATGTATGGGGAAGAGCAAGCAGGCTGGTGTGGCTGAAGTGGAGGAAGAGTAAGGAGTGAGTAAGGAGTGAGTAAGTGTGCAACGGGAAGCCAGGGGGCTGCACGGCCTCACGGGCCGCTGCAGGGACTTGGCTTGCACCCTGGCTGTGATGAGAAGGTTCTCGAGGGTCATGCAGCGTCCCGGTCACAGCAGGACTACCATGTAGCCACCACCGAACCAGACACGGTCCCGCTCGCTCCCACTTGCTTGCCCAGGGATTCTCACTCACCTGACGGCAGTGGTGCTAAAAGAGGCAGAGGAGCGGGTAGAGATATAAGGGTAGTGCTTGGTATCAAGTTTGTCTTCAATAGTGTCCTGGAAAGAAGAGAGACAGCTATTGGACCTGCCATTTGCTTGAAAAGGGCTGACGGAATCAAGGGAAGACAATTCAAAGAACAAGTCACTTAGCCAAAACCATGGCCAGCTTTGCAACAACAAAAGCTCCCCTGCCCACTGCCCACTGCCACGTGCCTCATGCCGTTCTTGGCGCAGACCAGATGCTCCGTAACTGGCGGATACAATGAGTTTGTAGGTCTGCTCTTGCAGAGGAGTTTTTTTTTTTAAAGCTGCATTAATTTTTCTTGCTTCTTTCCCAATTTACTCTTTCCCTTTTATATTCTCTTTTTTTCCCCTTTTATATTCCATGTGAGGTTATAAATGTCGCATCCTGTCCAATAAACTCCTGACCCTTGCCGTCCGTCTTGTAGACACTGGGCACGGGCAGGCTCTCAGGCAAGAGAAGGCCTGATGGCCGTGGCCTTCCAAGGGCCTAATCACCCGGTGGGTGGATCCTGCTACCCACCCCCTGCTGCCATGAAGTCTACGCTCCTAACAGCTACTGTGTGAAGCCCACACAGGTCTCTCTGGGGGACGGGGGCGGGAAGGGGAGGTAAAGGGAGTAGAGAACAAAGGAGGGAATGAGACAGAGGGGTTGCTCTACTCTGCCAAGCAAAGAAATGTCATTGGTTTCTAGATGTCTCATGTTCACCCATCCTTTTGGTTTGTGGGTTTTAAAAATAGGAAGCTGACTCACTATATATATTTAAAATATATTTATTTTAATGTACAATTCAGTGGGAACCCCTGGACTGCTGTGAATTAACAAAGGGATCGTGGGCAAGTCCCTTCATTCTCTGCACCCCAGTCCTGTCCAACTATCAAGGGCAGGAGCTGGACAGACATCTCCAAGTGGGACAGGATTCTACACAGGGCTTCCTCAACCTTGAGCTGCAAGGAGCGGAGGAAGGGACACCACGGGGCTACCTTACATTCATAGATACAAAACACCTACCATGCGCAAGGCATGGTGCCAGAGGACACATCAGGTGAGGGCATAGGACCAAGGCCTAAAACGATGACCCAGCACAGCGAGCAGCGCACACACAAGTAAAGAGCATCCCTGACACCCGCTGTGGGGCTACACCATGTGGATCTGGGCATCTGCACCCGACAGCCTCCCGGGGCTGCTCCGCACAGACCCCCAGAGGCTGGATGCAAATCCCCGGGGGTCACTGACACCTGAGGGCGGGCGAGGCTGAAGCCTCCGGGCCTCGGGTGCAGAGCCCCAGGCCTGGCTGCCCTCACGCCCACGTCCCAGCCCGCGTCCCGGCCCGCGCTGACCTCCATGATGTCTTTGATGATCGGGGTCCATCGTGAGAGCTGGTAGGTCTGCTCGCTGATGCGCTCCTTCCGCTCCGGTTTGCTCCTGCGACGCAGCGTGGACTGAAGGCAAACACACGGGAGGAGGCTCTGAGTCAGCGCCTGGGCCCACGCGGCCTCGCTGGCCCCTGGGCTTCCTTCCGGGAGTCAGCCCTGGCAAACACTAAGAAGTGGGGAGGTTTTCCTGGAAAAGCCCAGAAAACCTGGAGCTTGGTTCTCTAAATCCATGAAAAATGGCAAACGTGGGTCAAACAGATAAGTGCCATCCAGGTAGTTGAAAAAATAGTCTGCTGTTGGTTATAGGAGGAAATAGTGCTTTGGTGACTCATCCTTTGATTTTGCCTCAACAGCACAGGATGCACTGAAGGAATCATTTCCATTCTCGTTTGGTCCCTTTGTGAACAAGGGTCTGAAAAGGCCAAACAACCCCCTGTCACAGGTCTCTGGTCTGGTGGCTTCGGAAAAAAACGTTTGACTCTAAGATTTCAGAAGACATGCACCTACAACCCTGCTTTACCAGCACTGAGGCGTGAGCTGACTCCCTGTGGCAAGTAGGCTTCTTACAACCGAGGTTCCTGGCGGGGGGCTCTGAAGAGTCCTGGAGCCCCTGCCTCGGCCTCTTCCAGAGCTCACTGCTGGTCTGGCCCCCACACCTGCCCCCACCGGGTCCTGAGTCACTGCCAGAGCAGCAGACTCAAAGGTGGCAAGACGGCCTGACGCTACGCATCGTGTTCTCAACCTCACACACGATGCTGAGTCTACGTGTCCCACGGCAGAGCCAGGCTGACCCAAGACACACAGGACGGAGCTGGCGTGACCCCTGTTTTGGGCTGGTGCACAGACACAGCTCAGCTTTGTGACTTTGTGCCTCCTTGATGTGCCCGCCTGGGTTCTTGGCATCACACCTCGCTTTTGTTGCTACCGCTACACCTGCACTCCTCTGATTTTATGCTTTCTCTTTCTCGATGTTGAGTGTGTGCCCTGTGAGCCGCCTTAAGTAAGTCAGGGGAGGGGAGATGAGAGCTGCTGCCTCCCCCTGCCTCCGCCCAGGCGAGGCTGGTACTCACATCCGTGACGATGGGCACCCCGAGGTGGGCCATGTTGGTGATGATGTCGCTGTCCTCCGGCGGGATCTGGGCGTGCTGGATCAGCTTGTTCAGGTTCTCCTCGGTGATGCCTGTGGGACAAAACCCCCATCACCACACCGGCCACTGCACATCACACACTCGGAGGCAGAGCCAAGTGCCCGGGGAGACAGGGCCCCTTCTCCTCCTCAGGATTAACGGGAACGAATCTGCTCATGGCATCAATTTTACTGTAAGACCAGACAAGATCAGGATTCCAATTCCATCCTAGACACTCTGTCCCGGGCTATGACTGTCAGCAACTGCCCCTCCTGGTCCGTACTGCCACCCGTCTCCTGCTCCTCAGCACCCCCGCCGGCCCCAGCCCGCACCACAGTCCACTTGGACATGAGAGTCTCTGTGCCCATCTTTGCACAATGGACACTTATGGGCAACTACATGTGGGCAAAAATCAGTTACTTAGAGGCACAGATTACGAATGTGGGGCAGGTTAAAAGCATCTGGCAGGAATGCTCTACTAAACGGGCCATAAAGCCAACAGACTCTCCCTGCTGTCCTCACCCTGTCCCTTTCTACTTATGCCGTCCCTTTGACGACCTCTAGAATCACGGAGGGATACTCAGCCTCTAGTTGCAACCGACCTGACTACCTCTCCCCAGACGTGAAGAGCCCCTCAGATCTTCTTATTAAACACCCCCTTCCTTCCCTTTTCCTTGTCTTTTAAACTGCTTTCCACTTTGTTCTCTCTCTCCCAGCTGCCTCACTTCCCCCCCAAGAAAGGGTCTATCCCCTCCTCTACACCCCACCACTCCTACCATTCTTCAAAAAGATGTAGAGAAGGATGATGCGGATTTTGTCGTAGGTGCTGACGTTCGCGTCCAGTAGGATGGGGACGATGGCTCGCATGGGGTCCTTGATCTTCTCCCCTTCAGCATCGGTGCCCATGGCCAGGTCCTGCGGAAAGCACACCACGCTGGCCCCATTTCTGGCAACAGCCCGGACAGACGGTAACTATTAGAAAACCGCTTGTCCATACATGTCTGGGATGTGTCGCTTGGTTGGGGAGGGTCTTCAGCAGGCGCTTCTGCTCTCATGCGTGCTGTAATTAATCAGAACTGGGGTGATCGGCACTGGTGCCTAAGGCATCAACAAGAACTGAGGAAGGCCCCAGGTTTCACTTTCCAAAACCAAAACCACACGGATCTGCCATCTTGTTTAAAGGCAGGCTGTTCCCTCCAGGTGAGTGCCAGGTATCTGTGCCAATTCCTCAGGGAAGGCCTTAGGTCCTCGAGAGGAACAAAGCCCTGCAGAGGGGTGGGGGCTTCAGGGGATGCACCTCCCACATGTGAGAAGCTTCAGTATTATAAGGTGCCTCTGCCTGGCTGGACTCTTTCTGCTCCTCGGTGCTTGCTGAGTTTTAACTACTCTAGGCTTTTAACCTCTGTTTTTCATCTTCCAACCACTTTTTAGGGAGAGGAGAAAAAACTACGGGCTCCCTGCAAAGCCCACTGAGGGAGATGAAGGAAGGGGGGGGGTGCTGACAGCAGAACTGAAGATGAAGAGCACATCTATGCCCCCCCCCCCCCCCCCCCCCACGACTCAGGCAAGAGGTGGATCTGCTCTCAACAGGCCTAAGAAAGCAGCACATCGGTCTCGGCAAATCAAGAACCATTTCATCTTGTTCTGAGACTAGCGGCTGCAACTTTCTCTGTAGCTCTTACAGAGGTTGCTGGAAGGTTGCCTTTTTTCTCTCAAGATCCCAGGGGTCCGTAACAAGCATGCTCTCAAGTTTGGGTCTCTGCCCAGCCTGGGTCAGAGGAAGGCGAGGTCCCTCTCCGAGGCCCTTTCGCAGCTCAGTGCAGCCTCGGCAGACATCTGTTCGGCAGGGCCCACCTCTAATACTCCCTCAGAGTCAACTTTAACGTGACTAGTTCAATGAATACCACTGGGCACTTCTGAAAAAATGTAAACTTCCAAGGATGAATCCCAACTGCATTTGTACTGGTCTAGGGATAACTGATTTTCTGGAGAGTCAAGTTCTTTTGGAGAGGATGCCTTGCTTTTGCAAATGCCACCCGTGAAACTGATGAGTTTCAGCAGGGCTACTTCCCCATAGGAAAGAGTCTATGAATCAGGGCTGGTCTTACAAACCTAAGCCAAGCCTGTCACATCAGACCAGGAGATTTAAATCTTAGCCTCACACTGAGAACTCAAGTTGTTTTTTTCTGTGAGAGGGACCTTTGGCTGAGGCTTCAGCGTCGTGGGATGACCTCCCCTCCCTTGGAAGCTGACCCTGGCTGAGAAATGTTGTCACGTGTGAGGAATGGAGAGGCAGGATTAGTGACTCCACACGACACCTTGGAAATGTGGCAGCTTTGTCATGTCCCTTCACAGACGAGGCAAAGAAAGCAGAGAGAAAGAAGCACATCAAACAAACCAGGGACAGGGACAGAACTCCGATCCCAACTGTGATCAGGGAGGCTGTGGGTGGATTTCTGACCTTCGGCTGCGCTCCCCGCTTGCAGCCTCTAGGTCTCCACGCTGGTGTGGCCACAGCAGGAGGGAAAGACATTCAGGATATAACATCCAGACAGCCCTGTCAACGCAGGTCTCAGTGCTCCACACATCTCTCTTCTGCCATTCCAGGGAGCCTCTGGAAGGTCAGACACGCGAAAGCCAAACGGCACCACATTCCAGACCAACCTAGTCTCCACCATTGGCAGCGGAACTGCACTGGCTCCAGGGAATCGAGACAACGCGGTCTAGCAGGCTTTCCCGTTTCTATTTCCTAGGATTCTGCGGGGTGTTCAAGGTCAGATGTTAAAATTCAGTTAGGCAAATAAGTGGGCCTGGCAGAAAGAGGAGGAGAAGGCCCTACCTGTTCCACCCGGCACAGTTTATCCACGGTGCCTTGGTAGTGCTTCATGCAGTCCTCGGCAAGGTGCAGGTGGGTCGAATACTAGGACAAAGCAGAGAGCGTGTGGTCAAGGAATCACTCGCTGACTCACGCAGCATCTATTGAGCACCTTCTACGTATAAACATGGTGCTGGGCACCAAGACGTCTCCAGCCTCCTAAAGGAGATGAAATGTGCATTCAAGCAGGTTCACAGACACCGCTGGGTAGAGAACTGTGTGTGTCGGGGAGAGGGGCAGACCACCTTCTACGAAAGTCAAGAGGAAGGAGAAATCCTTTAAGGGGGTGGGGTGGATACTCCTCCCTCCAGCAGGTGGTGCTCAATCCCCCTCTCCTTCCTGTGGATTTAGTGATTTGCTTCTAAGGAGGAAGCGATGTGTGACTCCCAGGTACACTGTGATTTCCTCCTAGCTCAATCTCTCAGGCCCATGGGGTGAGGAATTGGAAGCCTACAGAGAGAAAATGATGAAGAGGAGAAAAGAAAATCATGGGAAATAAGCTATCTATCCCAACCTTTCATTTTTCCTAATAAAAATTGAAGATGACTGAAAATCTATGGATTTCTATGAATCAGTGAGTGTAGTGGGGCTTTGAGGAGTCTTTCTGCAGCTGTTTATACTCACGATGCAAACAGGTCATTCTGGACCGTCATACCTTGCTGAGCTCTTTCTGGTACTGGGGCATCTTCTTCAGCATCTGGGACAGGTCCCGCATGGTGGTCTAGGGGGAGAGGAAAGCATGTGGTCTCACTCCAGTGGTCCTGAGCTAAGAGGGTGTGCAAGGGGGGTGGGCCCAGGACAGGACGACAGCCAGCACAGGACTCCCACGTGCACGCTCTGTAACCCCCACAAGTGCATCTGTTAAACACAAGATCACGTGTTTAGATTTCCATGTCCCCGGCTCAAATAATTATTGATCCAAATGCCATCACTGTCTTATAGGCGGGGAACTGACCTCTGAAGTCTAGCAATTATGTTTTATTTACTGGACTACAAAGTTACTGAGACCACAGTTCTTGCCAGGAAAGAACAATTTTTCCTCTACATATTGCTCTTCTGCTTACTCGGCTCAAGCAGTCATGGCATCAACTCACATTTCATCTCCGCAGAAAGGCTGTAGTTGTGTAGACAGGTAGGAAGTAGGGAGAAGGTGAGAGAAGGCTGGAATCTGCATCCTGACGGGTGGAAGGGGTCTGCGGACCCACCTAATTGGGGGACCCACCTAATTGGGTGACCCACCTAAGACCACTCAACAGAAATTTACTGCGTGACTACTACATACTAGGCACTTTTAGGTGCTGGAGATACAAGGACAAAAACAACAAAAAGAATTTCTGCTTTCATGGAGCTAACAACAAGCAGAGAAGCCATTCTGAGTGGATTAGTGCTCTTGGAGGGAATCACGAATGTGCACGCACAGAGCAGAGGATGCACAGAGCAGTCCCTAGTCTTGGCTCAGAGAAAATGATGCCTGAGCCAAAGGACAGGGACCTCAAAAGGCGAGGCCAAGTTAAGGAACTCAGGCATGGCTTGAGCAAGGCGGTGGGGGGCAAGAGGGAGGGAGGCAGAGATGAGAGCCTCTGGGGGCCTGATGCTCTGGGAGCTGCAAGGCGTGTCCACGTGGGGCTTGATTCTACGGAGATCAGGAATCACTCAATGACCCTAAGCCAGGGAGCGGCACAACCCGAGTGGGATTTCTCCTGACTAAGGGGAGCAAACACCTCTGATAAACAGTTAGGAGAAGGAGAGGCCCAGGTGAATTAGGACATGAATTCTAATGCTACTACAAGCTCAGAAGGTTTTGGCAAGTTCTTCTGGCTTAAAGTGAATCATGACCCAAAACAGTAAACATCAATCCTCAGAGTAACAAGAAGAAGGTTTCTATAAATATCAAAAGGCAGGGGGTGGGACGTCCCTGGTGGTCCAGAGGTTATGACTCCATGCTCCCAATGCAGGGGGCTCCAGATCTCAATTTTGAATACAAAAATAAGACAAAATGGTACAGATGAAAAGAGGCCCATCACCCCTCCCAGCCCCCAAAACTCACTAGTCCTGTGCTGAGGAGGCGTCATCCCTGCCCCTGGAGAGAAAGCAGGGATTAAGCTAAAGAGCGCTGGGGTGTGAGAACGGGTTTACCTTCTCTCCAGTATTCATTCTCTTGCTGGAAGAAAAATCCTTCAGAGAACGGGTGACTTCCCTGGAAGACAGGAGGAGGCAGCTAAGCTTCAACGCGGCACCAAGTGCCTCTACATGATGCTATAGGAGTCATGCAAGATTCTTCCTTTAGGAATACGTGGTGACTTTTCTTGCATGTAAGGTATACATTTAAAGTGATTTTCTAAGAAGAGAGAGAGATACATTATTTTCCTAATACTCTAAACCAGGGGTCTCCAGAGTGGGGTGTACGAGACAATTTGAGAACAGAAAAGAGAATGCTAGGACATCTATTTACATAATTTTACTTCATCCTTCTCAAATTTATGTTTTTGTGTATGCTGTAAAATACACAAATTAGTACAATAAAGCATGTATTTAATGCATAAATAAATTAAATACTGGAAATGTAAATGAAGATTTTTCAAAAGTTGAGTGATCCAAAAAGTTTGCAGACTACTCTTCTAAACAACAGAACTATCCCAGGTTGTGATAGTTTCTCACTCTCCCTGGTGAATTTCCTGCAGCTATCACCAACTCAGTGTAGCAGAATGTGTCTTTCTGCAAAAGCAGATTTGTTATCTATAGTTTAAAGTTCTTATTAAAACCTCTACAGTGTTAGAAACATTTTGAAATGCCTTCAGAGCAAGGTACTGGTTCAGTACACATATGTCAACTCCTGTTCAGAAATTTTAGGTGTGACAACAGGGACGAAAGGGACACACCAGCTACATAAATGAAAACTGAACTGTATGTAATGGAGCCTGGATCTTTCAACAAAGTGGCTTTAAGTGTTTAGTGTTTATAAAGCATCTTGCTGAGCAAGCTACAAATGCTTTCTAAAAATCCTAAAAACAACCCCAACACAGGATGGATTTTCCAACTTCATGAAGTTGGTGTAGCCTGAGTTCAGATATCAGAAGGGATCCATCATCACTGGTTAGCATGTTGGCGATTTAGCAGAAGCAACAAATTCATGCACTGGTGAGCTCTGGTCAAGTTGCCCAGAGAACGCACACTGGCAGCTGGCGACTGGGATCACCCGTGTCAATGGGGTGAGCCCTGCAACCCGGGGCAGGGCTGGCCGAGGCCTGGGGGTGGGTGCAGGGCGGGCTCTTACTGGGACACCTCCGCGATGTGCTTGTGGCGCAGCGCTATCCAGAGGTCATCATCCTCATCCAGGAGCACTTCCTTCACCCTTGCTTCTCCAATGCCGCTCGTCTCGTACCTGGAGAGGAGACGTCCCACAAAATTCATCCAGTTGTGGGGCTTCCCTGGTGGCACAATGGTTAAGACTCCACGCTCCCAATGCAGGGGGCCTGGGTTCAATCCCTGGTCAGGGAACTAGATCCCACATGCATGCCGCAACTAAGGGTTCGCATGCTGCAACTAAGGAGCCCATGTGCCACAACTAAAGACCCAGCACAACCAAATAAACAAATATTTTAAAAAATTCATCCAGTCCTCCTGGTTTATAACAGACAGACGTTCACACAAGTGATTTCTCAGCAAGCGCCCTGTCCATCTGATGTGTCACTGTGTCAGGTCCGCTGCATCGAATAAGGCTAACGTTTTTGGGGGGCAGGGAGAGACCCAAAGGTCTCATTAAAGGCAAATGGATTGAGGGTCTGGTTTAAAATCCCCAGGGTCAGTTGATATGAGCTCCACCAGAGCCACCTGGCTCAGGTGTGAAGTCAGATTATAGGTGGGTTCAGAGGTACTTGTAAGGGACAGGTGAGGATCACACTTGTTCTTCGTTGGGAAAAGCCTGGGACACCATCCTCAAATGTGTGGGACCTAAACAGCATTCCCCAGCTGCCTACAACAGGCCCTCAGCAAACTGTCACACGTGAAATCATGAAAATCTAAAGGAAGGCAAGAATTATAGGTACCAAAGGGGAAAAGCTGAGATTCAGTCATATTTTTAGAACCTTCATTTTGAAACCACTATCTTTATGGTTAATGTTATAAAATAAATGATGTAAGAACAATATAGTCTGTTCCCATAAAAAGAAAGATAAGTTTTTAGAGAGTTTCTGATGATTGCTACCAAGAAAAATGTTGTTTATAATGAAGCAAATTACAAATAAAATTCAGTAAGAAACTCCCCTTGATATATTTTATTATCATCGTATTTCATGATCTGTAGTTACGAAGTTTCAACTGTGAATGATACGCTAAAAAAATAAAATTTTAAAAATAAATAAGATACACTTTTACATACAGAAGTCAACATATTAACACATCCAAGCCGGCTTCGAAGTGAGGTGATGTGAGCTCTGAACTAAAGATCTGAAATTCTTGTTCTCCCCCAAAGGGGCAGGAGTTTCTGGCTGGTGGTGCAGCTGGACTTTGGGAACTCACAGAAAAGCTTGCAGGCTTATTAGCAAGACTGTACGAATGCACCTGCTTTTCCTAGGATTACCGACCTCCTTTTTCTTAAATTAGAGGTGTGTCTGGTTCATTTGCAAAGCTACAGTCACACCGGGTCTAAGTACTTACTTGTATACATCATTTTCAATAGGCAGCAGGTCGTAACTCATAGCCTGAAAAGTCAGTTCATGAAGGACAGGGGAACTGGGGTCAAAACCGCGGTCCAGGATCAGGAGCTGGGAGCGTGCCTTGTCTGGGCCCTGAAGGAAGGACACAGGGGATGGTTTCACGAGCCGCCCCACGCAACTCCCGCTTCTCCAACTAGCATAGGTGCCCCTCCTGGAAAATGCAGCAGAAGGACGTGAACCCTGAGTCACACAGCACTAAGTCCATTTACTGCTGGACAAGGACGCCAGTACACACCATGTGAGAATCCAAGGTGTCTATTTCATAATTCCTCGGACGCAGATCCAGAACTGTGGCTGGGGTCCAAAGTGAGCTTACGAAAGGCAGCACCACATAGATTCAGCTATAAACAGGGTGACCCATCACCCATCTGGCCTGGGACTGAGGGGGTTCCCAGAACCTGGGGCTGTCAGCTTTTAAATCAAGGTAGTGATGGGATAGTTCTGTGTCTTGATTGCAGTGGTGGTTACATGCAACTACACATGACAAAATTGCACAGAACTGCGCACGTGTGCGCACACACAAGCACGTGTACAAACTAGTGAAATCTGAATAGGTTTGGAGGCTGTAGCAACGTCAATTTCTGGTTTGGATACTGTTCCACTGAGGGGGCTCCCAGGGTGCAGGGCTTTCAGTACCAACACTGGCAAAGTTCCAGTGCACAGAAACAAGCTGGTCTCGCCTGCCCAAGGGCTTGAGCGCTTCGCTGGGGCTCCCTGCGCAGACACAGGGGCGCTCACGCACACTCCGTGAGCAAAGGAACAGCTGTGTCCTGGCTGCCACATGGACACTGTGGTCGCCTGGGGAGAGAACCGTGGGGGCCAGGTGGGACTCACCTCCCCCATGGTCGGGTCATCGGCTTTGTAGGCGTCGAGCTTGTCCTGGATTAGCTGAGCCAGCAAAGCGTTGTCCTTGTATTCCCTGACGGAGGGGGAGGAGGGACGGGGGTGAACAGCCGGGCCCCATCCACGCCACTGTCTGCCCTCAGGGAGGCAGGCACGACGGTGCGGGAGGGTCAACGGAGACACGCGCTTCCTCCGTACTGTTCTTTTACAATGAGAATATACTCATACTACAAGTATAATTAGAAAGGACGAATAAATACTTAGCTCAGTGCCTGGATGCAAATGATTTTCTAGTTCCTCTAAAAACAAACAAACAAACAGTCTAAATGGAAACAGACGTAGTCCTTCTAAGCAGCTCCAGATAAACAACCACACCTGAGGGACTTCCCTGGCGGTCCAGTGGTTAGGACTGCACACTTCCACTGCAGGGGGCATGGGTTCGAGGGTTTGATCCCTGACTGGAGAACTAAGATCCCACATGTCTTGTGGTGCAGCCAAAAAACAAACAAATGAAAAAACAAAACCAACCACACTTCCGCATCCATCCTTCCCCGTGATCAGGGTCCTGAGCCTGAGCCACCTGATTCTCACTTCCCTCAGTTCTAATTCCCTCGGACTCTGTTTTGTTTTGTTGGAAGTGACATTTCTGCCAGCAGCACCAGGAAGAGACAAGTGAGACCCTCTGGACCTCCCCCCATGGCTGAGCCTGACAGCACTTCTCGGGCTCCTCCCGGCAGTGTTTACGGCGCGGCTGCAGCCTGCCACCTGGCCACGCTCAGCTTCGCTCCCAGCCCCACAACGAGTGAACCCCAAGCCCCCATTTCTTGTCTCCCACCAGGCTTCTGTCAGTGAGGACCCTAATGGAGGAGGGAGGCGTTGTCCTACAGGTGCACGTCCCCGCGATGAGGACCCCTGGCACTTCCCGCTCAGGCCCTCCGCTCCTCCTGCAGTGCCCCCCCTCCCTGCCCCCAACTTCTGGCTTCTCCTTGCATGGCTGTGACTCACACTCACACACCCAGCTTCACACTCTCACATGACTGTGTTCACTCCCCTGTGCAAATCCCCCAGAGGCTGCCCAGTGATAACCACTGAAGGGCGTGATCCCAAACCTAGCATCCGAGGCCTCCAGAAATGGCTTCGCCTTGTCCCACTGCCTGCATGCACATCAGTCTGCAAGTACCATCAGCCCTCCCCAAACTTGCCCTCTGTAGTCCAATACTGCACTTCTGCTCATCCCAACTGTCCACATAAAATGCCCTTTGCTCCTCACTGGTCTACTGAAATCCGAACCTGACCTCCGGGATCGAGCTCAGATGCCACCCCTGCTCTGAAGCCATGCTTGCTCCTCTCAGCTTCAGGGCCCCTCTCCCTGCTCTGGGTGCCCAAGCCCGTGGCCTGCAGTGTCCTAAGGCACAGGTCTCGCAGGCCTACACTGTAGTGTGCGCAGCTCGTGCACACCTACGCTGGTACACATTCTACCTGCCCTCCCAGATCAGGGGCTTCTAAGGGCAGGGGCTGTGTCTTCAGGTTAAGTCCCCGCCACCTAGCTCTGAGCACACAGCAGGTAAATGATAAGTGAATGACTTCATCAAATCTGAGGAATGTGTCCTTTGGAGAATTACTCTCCTTGTATTTTATCTTACTCTGAAACAGCTTTTGCAAAGAGGGTATTTGTTTTTTAAGATTAGAAAGAGACGAAAAACTGTAGGAAACCTGGGTTGCAGTTACAGGGGGGTTCACATTTAGTCATTCGCTAACTGAATATATGTATTTCATGCCTTTTTCTGTATGTATTGGTATATTTCACAATAAAATTTAGCAAATAACAAAAACAATGGAAGATAATTATAAATGTGAGACGCTCAAATCTTGACCCTCTAGAGACAACTGCCAGAGGAATGGTAAGGCCAGAGCAGATTCCTCGCTCGGGGACACGCGGGGCCCCCGAAGGCAGCCTGGGGGGCAGCCTTACCCCCGATACCGCACGGCCGGGTACTCCTTCAGGGTGGCGCACAGAGTTGCGATCTGCTCCGCCAGGCGCTCCAGGATTGGATTCTTCATCTGAGCCTTGTGGGGACTGTAGAAGCTTTGGAAAGAGTCAGCAGAGTCCAAGGAATACACCTGAGAAGGGGGAAAAAAAAAAAATATATATATATATATTTCCATAACAGTGAATGGTCATATTCATCCAGAATGGTGAACCGTCAGTTTCCTCCAAGCCTGGTAGTGAGGTCGGGTGTCTCAGGTTTTCATTTCTTCTACAAACATGGCCGGGTGCTGGGTGCTAGGCACTGTGCTAAACACTTGGTAACTGTTAGTGACCAGACCGTTACTGTCCTCCTGGAGTGTGCAATCTTGCAGAAGGCAGGCAATAAACAATGAAAAACAAATGTTATGCAATGTGAGAAACGGGCAAGTGTATGACAACATAAGAAGCAGGGAAAGAATGCCTGCAGGCCGGACAGGGAGTTCACAGGGCCTCCTTGAAGAGCGGATGTTTGAGGGAGGGCCAAAGGAGATGCAGGGTTTCTCCGCAGCAGGGGGCTCCCTGAGGAGAGACCCGGTCGTGCAAAGGCCCTGAGGCAGGCGTGTGCCTGTGTCTGATGAACAATGAGGGGCCCAGGAGGAGAGCAGGGGAAGAGTCCTTGTCAGACCACATGGGCAATTCACTATAAGTTTAAATAAATAAGGGATAGGCTAGAAATTGTACTATGTGGCAAATTAAAGGAGCTTTGTATAGATTTAATAATTTCCCATCCTCCATAATATGTTATAAGTATTTTTCTTTTTTTTTTTTCCTTCTTTTTTTTTGGACGGTTCTAGAAGTTTAAAATTTCCTCTTAAACTACCAGGCTACCAGCCATCAGTATTCTCCCAGAATCTCTCTGATGTAAACTACCCTGATCTGGAAAACCTGAGGTTTAAAAAATAAAAGTTTGTTTTCAAAAATATGTGAAAAAAAAAAAAGAAATATAATATGGTTGAATACGTTAAGCTGATTTTGTTGAATCCAGGTGGTGACAGGGCTCACACAGAGGAAAAATATTCCTGCCCTCCAGCTGAGGATAGGCTTTAGGCCAAGTGAGAAAGGAAAGAGAGTGTCTTTTTAAAATACACACGCTCTATTTTTTCCATCTCTTCTTACCCAAGAATCGATCACTCTCTTGGATCTAGAAGCTAATCTACACAGACCCCAAAATGCCACGGTCATCTCTTACCTCTACAAAATGCACAGAAGTTGTGTTATTTTTTGTTTCTTTGCTAGGAGGAGGCATTTTAACACATCTTAGGATACTAAGGTATACATTTTATATATTCTCTCATGATCAGCTGCACCTTCACTGGTTTAACGACTCTGTTTTTTTCCAGGAGGAGAGGTTTTGGCACGTGAAGCGTTAACAGCTCGTGATGAAGGCTACCATCTGTCCCTTGCGCACGTGACAGGCTGAGGTTCTCTCTACAGGAAAGCAGTCTCCTCTGCAGCAGATGGGTGTTGTCTGACCCTTCCCCGCCCCTCCTCCCAAGCTTTTTCTGGATTGGCTGCTTTTTGCTTATTCAAGGAGTCAGCCAATAGGCGTGAACACTGAGCGAGGATGAGATGAACACCAAGAGGGGCAGGATGGCTGCAGAGAGTCAGAAATAACTAGAGAATAAGATGGGGCATCTTGGGCAGACCCCCGAAGGACTGCCGTTTCCATTACATAAGCATCCACTTGAGATGTGTCACTCAGCAATCCCCTCGCCCACCCTCTTTATTGCACCCCTGCCCCACCCTCTCAGACTCGGCCAGAGGCCCTAAGAGAGTAACCAGGATGCAGATTTTCTATGCCCGCCCCCAGGCAGCCTCACCTGGGATTCATATGGGAGAAACGCAATGTTGATTTCCGTCAGGGTTTTGATGACTTTGGCTGCTCGAGATTTCACCAGCTCGTTAAACAGGGCGTCTGGACAAGCTGCCAGGATGACAAAGACAGTAGTTTTCCTGTCCATTTGCTGGTTCATTCCAACATCCGCACATGTCCAGTGAAGTCTTTATTTATTAGGATTTTAAAAAGGTAAACAGAAAGTTCATCCCACCCTACAACCTACTACCTCTAGGGTATAAAAGGAATAAAAGGAATACAAAACCACCTCCAAGGCCCTCAACATATAACAAAGAAGCAAATGCCAATGAAGATTGAGATACTGAGAGCTAATAACTATTTTCTGACATTAAGGAGAGGAAGAAAAAGAACCAGGAGAGATCAAGAAGGGATCAGGAAAAGGCCTATAATATAAACAAACACCAAGCACCCAAGATACTTATGAAAAATAAATAAAGAAAAATAAAATTGGTGGGAAATGTGAGGCAGACATTTCCCCAGGCCCTCTAAGGAACTCAGCTGCACAGGACACCCACTTGATGGGGAAACTACGATTCCTCATCACTCTTCTGGGCCAGACAGCTTCAGGTCCCCAGAACTGTGTTATTGGTTTATTACTACTAATGCTGTCTACCTGCTTTCTTTGCTACCCATCTTCAAAGAGTATAACATTATTCTCTGCAAGAACCTTTCCCCATTTTGGTGAGTTTTGTGAGGTCTCCCCTAGAGAGAACACAGGTGAACTGTTACTACTGTGCACTTGTTAGCTTTCCAGACCCACTCATCTCTCTTTGCTGTTAACGAAGACTGGCCAAGATGCTTCTGCACCAGGTTGCATGCACAAAACCTCCACAAAGCAGGAGAACAGATTCTAGGACAATGATACAGTTCTACCTGATACAAATACCACCAGATCAGAGTGTCTTTGTCATTGAAAAGTAGATGGAAATGCACTGCAGTCTATAGTGATATCTGGAAGTCTATACAGTGAAACACCAAGGCTGGCATTGGAAAATTCTTCTCAGCATTAAACACCCTAGTCCTTAAAGGAGGAGCTATTTTTTTTTTTTCATCAGGAAGGACTGCATGACCCAGTAGGTTTGTATTTGTGGGCATTTATTTTCATCTCTTATGCAATTTGTCTTCTGAAGAGAAAGTAAAAGATCAGGACAAACGTGGGAACCACCCTTCTCTTCCCTGTTGGCCCGGCTTGGTTGGGGGTCAGTCTGGCTGCACAGGGATGCTGAGCCGGAAGGCGGGGCGGCAGTGCCAGCCGTACTCACAGTCCGTGAAGAAGACGTGCGCAGCCCGGTACTTGGCGGTCGGCGGGTCCTTAAAGTCACTGATGAGAGAGTGGACAGACTGGAGAGGGAAAAGAAAGGGAACTGAATCTGATTCTAGAAGCAAATGGGACCTATATCTGAATGGAGTCAAATCCATGATGGCTTCAAGCTACATGCACAAAATAGCAAGGGATTTCTGATGTATAATTCTAATTTATGTTCGGCCATGACTGAGTTCTGAGGATTTAAGATTAGGATTATTTCAGAGATTAGATGAACAAAAACCTCCCTGGCTCATTCCAGAACGACAGGGTCTGTTCTTTGGAGCCACCATAACTTGGGTTTCTAAGAAGAGACCCGCAAAAAAGGAAACCGGTCAGAAACCTACCAAGGAAATTCATTGCGATGAAGTTCTCACAATGTAGTTGCATCTGCGGAAACTCACACATAAGCCAGTTTTCAAAAATGAAAAGAAAATATGAAAACTGGGGGGGGGAATGTATACGGATTAAGACCCTTAAGACAACCAGCAACAGAAAGCAAGGAGGTGGGCCTCACTTGGATGCTGATTTGCAACAACCCCCCAAAATGATAAGACAGGTAAATGTGAACCCTAACTGGATAGTGGTGAAATAAATCTGGGACTTCCCTGGTGGTCCAGTGGTTAGGACTCTGAGCTTCCACTGCAGGGGGTCCGGGTTTGATCCCTGGTCAGGGAACTAAGACATTGCAAGTCTCGCAGTATGGCGAAAAAAAAAAAAAAAGAAAGAAATCTGAAAGCAGAAAATACCCAAGTTCTGGAGGTGGATCACGAGATAAACTGATCTCCTACCTAGAAAGGGAGTGCAAGGGGGAAATGCTATTGGCCCAGCCTGGTTTTTGGCAGAAAGCTTAACGAATGCGCTCTCCTCTCCTCACCACACCCCTCCTTCCCCGTTTGTGGACTGCACACGTCAACAGAGCAGTGTGTTCAATGCGTGCTCAACCCAGAAACGTCAGACACGGTGCCACAGAGACACCAAGCCGGCATGGGTAACCTCAGCCAAAGCTCTTCCGGGCAGGGTTTACCTTCTCGGAGGGAGTGATGAGATACACAGCCTCCAGGCTGGGGAGCGGCTCCCGGCGCTTGTTGATGTCTTCCACAACTAGACAACACAAGAGCAGCCCTCCGTGAATAAGAAAACAGAACTGGTGATCATGAAACTAGAAGCCATAGAGAGAGGCCACCTTCAGACTGGCGCAGCAAAAATGTACAGTCGGGGGAGGAAAGACTCAACGCCCCTTCCCCAGAGTTCCAAGGTTCCTCTGTCTCACGCTGCTCAAGGTGGTAGAAAACCTGAAACCTTATCACACTAAACACCTCCCACTTCCCACTGCAGTTCAGGTAAATTCCTTGATCTGCTCTGACTGAAAACGGAAACTCATTCTGTCAAGAACAGTCTTCTGCCTCTTCCTTCAGTTTTTTTCTCATCTGTCCTAGATGATCGTAATTCCTTTAGAATTTCCACGTTGGGTTGGTTTTTCAACAATTGGATCGTCTTATCGTTTTCCTCTGTATACCAAATGAAGACTTTCCAAACATACCTTCTGTTCCTCTCAATAGCTCAAAGACTAAACATCACATTTTGCTAAAGCAAACCACGGATGTTCGGTTTGCTGTCTTCTTTTATGGTATGTCAGCTACTTTATCTTCTGGGGAAAGAAGGCCTAAGTCATCCTCTCACTAGTCACCTGGTAAAGCTTGGGATGCATCCCCTATGCTACAGTGTCCTCCGGTACAGAGCGAGCAGGAAATCATACTGTGCCATTCTTCCTATGCAGGTGATGTATGCAAATAAAAGCATCCCTTTAGATGCATGCCTTGTAACATTTATACTTTCACCCTGAACAATATTCAGATTAATACCCAAATCTCTCAACCATCTACTTTATCAGGGGTTGTAGATTCTTTGAATTTCATAGGCCAATAATACTTCCCCTCCAAATATTTGGGGGAGGGGTGTCAACATAGGTTTGCTGACTTTTAAATTTTGCCAAGTAAGGACATTTAAAAAAAAGCTGTTGGGATAGGGAAGAGTTTGTGTGCAGGAGGGGAGAGCTGAACCCTCGCCTACCACAGGAAGTCAACAGATAATGTCTAACATGATGAATTAAGAGAGAATCGTATAAGCACGTATTTAGAAATATCAAAAAGATCACCAGAAGAAAGAGCAGAGTGGCTGCCTCTGAGGTGATGGACCCCATGGGATGGGGGAGGAAGAGGGAGGGCAGGGCAGTGCTGCTTCTTTGTTATAAGCTCATCAGCTACGTTTGACTTTTTTCCTATATTTGCATTTTTTGCTTTGATAGAGAGAAAAAAGTTTTAAAAATTCAGTGATGAAAAATTTTTAAGCTTAAAACAGGGGTAAGTGTGGTCTTGGATCACTGAATGATGAAAAGTCACAGCAAAAATTATGTACTCCTCTTTACGGGACTATGCTTTTGGTGATAAACTAGATTTGGAAATATGTTTTTCTTTTATTTTGTTTCTCTTTCTTTTTTGTTTTCTTCTTTATCTTTCTTTCTTAAAAAACTTTTTTGTGGAAATGCGTTTTTAAAAATGACGAAATCACATACAAGCTGTGATTGTACCCCCCCAAGTTATTTTTCACATATATATTTTTTCACATAGAATTTAATTAATAAGAAAATCCACGTTATATTATCACCATAATTTCACAATTTAAAAAATTTTAACACCAACTAATAGAAAAGATATAATCTTAGAATAAAGGACCAACCTTTAAATTACACTCATTTAGCTTAATGAAACCTCAACCCTCCTTCTTTTCTTCCCATAATTGTGGTGTGGTAGTAATTTTGACAAAGACCAGCAGTAGTCTATGGGCCACATACCATATAAAGTTGTCTCCGGGGAAAAAACTGGGAGCTGCATTGCAACAGGTATGTTCCACCCAAAGTTTTTTAGGAAGAGAAACAAAGGTTCACTTCCTTGTTTGAAATAATACCTCAAAATAGACTGCTTTTCCATTAACGCTGTTTCACAGATTAAAACACATGATCTCTCTTGAAAGGAGCTCCTAAGTAAGACTTGAGCTGCACACAAAAGTGAAAAAGAGCTCAGGACAGAAGCCAGGAGGTCTGCATCCTAGTCTCAGGTGTGACACTGGCCAGTGACCTTGAGCAGGTGATCTAACTTATTTCAAAAACCTGTTATTGTGAAAGTCTCACATACATTCCAAAGAGTGAATTAAACATAAATATACAAATAATAATAAAGCAAATGCTGCATAAGCACCACCCCAGTCAGGAAGCAGAACCCATCAGCACCGCCAAGTGTTTCTCAAAGTAGCTGTACCAACTGACACTCGTCATATGGGAATTCCCATTTTTCTATGTCCTGTCCCTTGGCGTTATCATGGTTTAAATACTCCAATCTGAGTACAGAGCAGTATCTCACTCTGGTTTTAACTGCATTCCCCTGACCACTACCGAGGGGGGCAATTTTTCATGTGTTTATCAGCCATTTGGATTTCTTCCTTCGTTAAGTGCCTGTTTAAGTCTTTTGTCCATTTTTTCCTATTGGGTGGCCTGCCCTTTTCTTTTTTTTTTTTCTTGATTGAGCCTCCCTTTGGCATCCTTTCACAGACACTCAACGGGCATCTAACACTGGACTGGATGCGGGGGATTCGATGATGAACAAGAAAGCCTCGGGTCTCTCTCAGGAACTTACAGTTCTACCACCCAGGTTGTTCAAGATGTAAAGTCAAGCAAGATAATAACAGATGGGGAGGAGAAAGAACACCCCAAGAGAAGGCTGAGTGTCGCCAGAGGGCAGGGGGAGGGCTGCTCACTTGTTATCCCCTCGGTCATGATGTCGGTCATCTTACAGCAGGACGACAGCATTCGCATGCTCAGCTGATCCACCACCAGCACCTGGAAGCAAAGGGCACCTGCTGTGACCATCTCCTCTGCTGACTGTGTCACACTTCAGCAAGAGCCCAGAAACGCAGAATCTGAGTTACCCGTGCTTCCCTCGGGCCAGAAGTTTGCCGAGACACATGCTAGCTTTTATTTCCCCACCAAACCTAAGCTTCTAGGAGAGTTTGCTCTCCCTGACGTGACTTCATTTTTTGAACTTAAAAAAATTAGTTTTTTTCCGTGACAAAGAAAATAATTACTCTTAAAAATGTGAAGAAAAAAAAAAAAGAAAGAAAGAAAGGAAGGAAGAAAAGTAAAAGAAAAAATTCATCTACAGCATCCATGCTTGGAGAAATCTGTATTAGAGGGTATTTTTTTCAGGGCCTAAACTTTTTCTTAATGGGAGAATGAACACTAGTGCCACATTTATGGGATGGAAGGAGAGGACTTCGTAGCAGGCGTCATCAGGGTGAACCAGCACGTGTCGTCCGGGGAGTAAACGCCACCTCAGTTCAGACAGGAAGGACAAGAACGTGTCATCCTGGTCTAAAAGCTTCGTACCTGCAATTCTTCAGCGAGCCTTTCCTATCTCCGTTCAGCTCACAGTGGAGAGAAGGAAGCTAAAACAAGGATATTTCTCTTATCCTTCTTCAAAGATATAAACCCAGGCAACAGGTGTTAGAAAAACGTGGGCCTGAAGGCATCTAGCTGAGCACAAGGGCCAATCAGTTTTCATTTTTATGAACCTTCCTCAAGGTTAGTTTAAGATTCACATGTCCACAAGTCCATTACTGATGGGAAGGGTAAGAGAGAAAGGCAGGCATAAAGAGTTCCCACCAGCTGGCCTCCTGCTCTGGGTATGAGGATGGATGCTCTGGCTAAACCATAATCTCATGAGGCCAGGGTGAGATGAGACCTCAGAAGCCTCCTGGTACCTATCAGCTCTGCTGTCCTCAGGCCCAATGAACTTGAGGCTCTTGACTGCAGGAAAACTTGGGGGCAAGAATGGTTGGCATGAGCCTTTCAACAACACATGGGTAAGTTCAAGTAAAATGGTGTACTCTCCTGGTCACTGTAATGCCTGGCCCCAGACAACCAGATGGGCCTTCAAACTTGGACTTCCTGGATGGAGGACAGCACATTTCCGACTTGCATCACCCACTCCCGGAATCGAGACCATAATCCATGAGATGGGCTTAAATACCGGTTTCAGGTATATGACAGTTTCCAGCACAGCTCTCAATGTTAAATGAATAGACAAGTTTACTTGTTTTGTCTTATGTAGCTACAGACAGACAGGGATAGGCCAGATGAGGGCTTTTTGGACTGTTGCATGGGCTCCATGGAGATGCTTTAGGGCCCACCAGAGGGGCAGGAAGGGTCCCCTCTTTTCTCCGATATCAAGCAGAACAATTTCACTTGCTGCTTTATTCAATGGGTTCCAGGTAAGATCTTAATTGAATAAAAGAGTTCCATTGCTAGAATGCCCTACCAGGTCTTAAACATAAGTTTTATGACCAAGAGATTTCCTAACCAGGATTGTATAAAATGGGAGGCACAGCAGATTACCTTTCTCTAGTCCAGAAGCTTTTTGTATTCTCTGCACACAGCAAAGGTCCTCATTTCCCACCTACACGCCCCTCCCCCACTCTACTCCATTCATTCGTGTTTTTCCCCATGAACTCACCTTTAAGGTCATTAATTGTGCTTTTCTACTTACCTTCCACTCTCCCTTCTTCTTTACCTTCTTTATCACATCATGCATGATCTCTAAAAAAGGAGAGAGGAAGGAAGGAAGGGAGGAAGGAAAGAAGGAGGGAGGGAGGAGGAAGGTAAGGGGGAAGGGAGGAAAGGAGGGAGCGAGGGAAGGAGGGAGGGTGGAGGTGGAAGAAAAAATTTAATGTCATTTCGAGGACTTCCAACCCTGCCTATTAGACGAGGTCATTTTCCCTCCACAGGTTTTGTTCTCCTGAGTCATGCAATTCAACCAATCTGTCTACTGAGCCATAATCAATCCACTGTAAACATAGTTCTCTTCCTGTTTCCTTAATTCGGCAGTTCTCAAACCTTGTAGTCTCAGGACTCCTTTGTACTCTTAAATATTGAGGACCCCAAAGAGTGTTTGTGTATGTCGGCAAATATCTACTGTCATTTATTGTATTAGAAGTTAAACTGAGAAATTTTTAAAATATGCATTAATTGAATTACAATAATAATAAACCCATTCTCCGGTAACATAGTTGTATTTCATTAAAATGCTATTTATATTTTCTCTTTTTGGCCGCCCCACGTGGTTTTGGGGATCTTAGCTCCCCAACCAGGGATTGAATCTGGGCCATGGCAGTGAAAGCCCCGAGGCCTAACCACTGGACCACCAGGGAATTCCTAAAATGCTATTTACATTTTCCATAATAAAACAATTTTAGTGAGAATACTGCCATTGTTTTACATCTTTGCAACTCTCCTTAATGTCTGGTTTTGCAGAAAACAGCTGGGTTCTCTAGCTGCTTCCGCAATAATATGCTGTGAATCATATAGCATCTGGAAAACTCCACTGTGCATTTGTGAGAGAATAAGAGTGAGAAAGCAGATAACATCTTAGTCTGATTATGAAGGTAGTTTTGACCTCAAATTCCCAAAAGGGTCTGGGGTTTGAGAACCACTAATTGAAGATAAGTGGGTAAAATGCTATGACAATACCCCAGGCCACATGAGCCCCCGTCAAACTCCAAAAACAGATGTGAAGAGCAGTGGTGATATCTTTCCAAGCCTGAGCACATCTGTGGGATGCTCTCACCCCAAAACAACATTTTTGTAAGCTGCAGTTTCTACTATGCCACACCACACGCAAGTCTACCCGGCCATGGAGGAGTCACAGGAAATAGTCCCCTGCTACTCTTTCTAAACCCAGATCGTCCGCAGGCCTGGAAGGACTCAAGGCTAAGAGCTGTCATTAGCAGGTGTGCTTCAAACATTTAGGTCATTCTCTGGAGCACAATGGTTCCTCACTCTGCTTTTGACTGTCTACAATAACCTGACGTATCATCGAAGTGTTCTAAAATTTCTAAGAACTTTTTACCTGATTATAAAAAAAATACACACTCGTTGCAGTAAACATGGAAAATGAAGAAAAAGTATAAAAAAGAAAATACCATGTATTACTTGTACACTTGAAAAAAAGAAAAAAGAAAAATCATTCGTAATCCTGCCAACCCGAAATGCATAATTAGCATTTTAGTTTATTTCCTACTTGCTCTTCCCACGAACTTTTACATAGCGAAGATCATGCTGTATATAGAAGTTTGTATTATGCTTTTTTTCATTAAGAAAACTCATTTCTCCATGTTATAAAAATGCTTCCTAAGATCTTAAATTGCTGCATAATAGTCCCTAGTTTAGTCAACAATTTTCCTAATAGCCATTTGGATTATTTCCCATGTTTCAGTGTGGTGAAAAACTGGCAACAAAAATATCCAATAATAAGGCAGTGGTTAAGTCAATTAGGTTATATTTGTGCAATAAATATTATGTACCCATCAGAGGGGCTTCCCTGGTGGTGCAGTGGTTAAGACTCACACTCCCAATGCAGGGGCCCAGGTTCGATCCCTGGTCAGGGAAGTAGATCCCACATGCATACTGCAACCAAGAGTTTGCATGCCACAATTAAGGAGCCCTCGAGCCGCAACTAAGGAGCACACCTGCCACAACTAAGACCTGGCACAACCAAAAATGAAAAAAGTACCCATTAGAAATAATGATATGAGCTATTAAAGCTTTAAAACTGTTAAAGCTTTGAAAGAAAGAAAGAAAAAGAAAGAGAGAGAGAGAGAGAGAGAGAAAGAAAGAAAGAAAGAAAGAAAGAAAGAAAGAAAGAAAGAAAGAAAGAAAGAAAGAAAGAAAAGATGTGGAAGATACCCACTCATTCACTTAATACCACTATTTGCCTGTCACTAGACCCAGCACCAGGGATGAACAACAGCAGACACGGAGCTTACACTCTAGTGGCGGAAGCAAACAAAACAAAAGGGCAATCACAGCTTCTCACAAGTGCTTTGAGGTAAATAAATAAGGACAGTGGTAGAAAAGAAAAAACCTGGTGTGGAGAGCTACCTTTAAAAGGGGGTCAGAAAAAGAAGAAGAGAGAACAAAAAGGGACTTCCCTGGCAGTCCAGTGGTTAGGACTCCACACTTTCACTGCATGGGTGCAGGTTCAATCCCTGGTCAGGGAACTAAGATCCCGCATGCAGCAGGCCAAAAAAAAAAAAAAAAAAAAAAGAGAGGATCAGGCTCAGCCTCTCTGAGGAGGATTCAGCCATTCAAAGGCTGGGAAAGGAGTGAGCACGGGGGTGGGGGCCACAAAAGCTCAAGGTAGAAAAAGGAAAAAGAGCTTGACAGCTTCTCGGAACTGAAGCTGGTAGAAGCTGAGGCCGGAGGCCAGATCACACGGGTCCTTGACGGGAGTGCGATTTTATCTGAAGGGCACTGGAAAGCCACCGAGGGTAGGGACATCATCTGATGTTCTGCAGAGACGAGATTGGAGGGGAACAAGCACTGAGGCAGGAGTACAGGAAGGACACCTCAAGGGCCCGTCCATGGCTGGTGGCAGTGGACATAGCATGAAGAGGGTGAATTTGATATCTATTTGGACATAAGGCCAACAGGGCTAGCTGCTGAATTGGGTGTGGAGGACAAGTAAAGAAAGGAACAGATAACTCCTAGCTTTCTGGCTTAAACAAAGAAATTAATGTAGAGACACAAAAGACTTAGAGGGAGGAGAGAATTGATCTGTAGGAGAATACCGAGAATTCTTTTTTGATTAAAGATTGAGATGGCTAAGAGATGTCTGAGGGGAGATACAGAGTGGGTAGCTGGAGTTTGAAAGACTGACCTTTAGCTACAGTTTAAAACCTAGGCATTATTACCACACAGAGGTAAGGGTGGAGAAAACCCCGAATACTTATAGGACCAGTAAGATGGGAGGAAAACATGGTCTTTAATGACAAGCATTCCTGTGAAACAATAAGGATAAAGCCAGTTTAAAACGGGTGATGAGGAAGAGAAGAGAGACTATCTAGACAACTTTTTCAAGAGGTTTTTCTATAAAAGGTAGCTGAGAAAAAGTATGAAAGCTAGACAAGGTAGACAGAGAACAAGAAAACAAGGAAGGGTTTTGTTGTTTTTATAAGATACGAGGAAATCAGAGCATTTTTAATGGTGGTGGCAATAAACCAAGAGAGAGGGGGAGATTGATGATGCAGGAGAGAGGACGGCTCATTCAAAGACTGAGGTCCCTGAGGAGGAGGAAGGGGCTGGGGTCTGAGACACAGGAAGAGGGCCTGATCTGGGATAGGAGGCAGGGCACCAGGTCCATCCGGTGGGGAGGAGGCAGGGGACCACTGGTAGGCTGGAATAGTGGTGGCAGAGGGGAGGGGCTTACTCACTGGAGATGAGGTCACTGGCTCAGCGTAGGGACAGTGGTGCTGTATATCGAAGGTTTGAACAAAGACGGTATCACATATCTTCCCAAAGACTGGGAAAGTGGATTTCCTACAGAGATGTTTTAGCATTTCTCAACAGTTCTATGGGCTAACTTGAGGTCCACAACCATAAATTTGAAGTAAAACTAGGCAGCTCAATTGTGTGATTTTCCTTCTTTTTTTCCCCCCAATAGTGTTTGATTGTCCAGAAAGAAAAGAAGAGTTGATTTCAACTAGGGTTAGAGTTTCCCCAGGTTAGCACAACAGAGGGAGAAAAAGTTCAAAATATGCCTCTGGGAAAAAGGCATGCTACAACTATCTATCTATCTATTTATTTATTTAATTGGCTGTGCTGGGTCTTTTTTTTTGCTGTGCGTGGGCTTTCTTTTAGTTGCGGTGAGTGGGGGCTACTCTTTGCTATGGTGCGTGGGCTCCTCATTGCAGTGGCTCCTCTTGTTGCGGAGCATGGGCTCTGGGCATGTGGGCTTCAGTAGTTGCAGTACATGGGTTTAACAGTTGTGGCTCACGGGCTCTGAAGTGCAGGCTCAATAGTTGTGGTGCGTGGGCTTAGTTGCTCCGCAGCATGTGGGATCTTCCTGGAGCAGGGCTCGAACCCGTGTCCCCTGCATTGGCAGGCGGATTCTTAACCACTGCGCCACCTAGGAAGCCCTACAACTATTTTTTAAAGGACATATGCATAGAAAAAATTAGAAAATTTTATATCAAAATGCTGTTTTTGTGTGGTAAGATTATGATTAATCTTTTAAGTGCCAATTTGTGCCAATATGTTCTCCCAAGCTTTCTACATCGAGCATGTATTAGTTACTGTAATAGGAAAAATGCTCTGAAAGTAATGTGTCAGTGAACATCTTTGTTCCCAGGGCTTTTCTTTGCACAAATTATTCTGCTAGGAGAGCTTTCTGGGTATGGAATGAATAGGTAAAGAGTATAAATATGCTGGACTCTTGATAAATTCTGCCGAATTATTTTCCAAAAGCACAATTTACACCCCCACCAGTACTCTGAGTGGTGCTCCAAAATAACATACTAACTGATAAAATAATACCCTGAGGTTTGTTTGCTAACATGACAATGGAAAATGGTATATTTCACTGTCTTTTTTGTATTACTGAGGATGAATGTATTCCTTTTTTTTTTTTTTTTGCCGCTACACAAATTTAATTTAAATTCACTGACTTTAGATTCAAGTCACCTTCTGACAGAAGAAGGCAGGGATATAATCAGAAAATCAAAACAAGGACCACAAGTCCTAAAGACTGGGAATACTGCTGCGGGTTCAAGCCTTCCTGCCTAGTGACTCCTGTTTCAAAATTCTCAGGGCCTGCATTTGTTGTGGGTGTTGTCAGCCAATTCTAATCCTGCCCTACATTTTTCTAATCCAATACCAAAAAGGAAACAAGGCTTAGAGCCCATTTTAGCATTAAGAATCAAGTAGGCTGGGCTACCTCCTCACACATAATCCCTGACAATCACAATTCAGCTCCCTTATAAGTCCTCTTTGTGTAGAGAGAAACAATGAAGACTTCCGAGGCTGGTCCAGCCAGAGGGTCTTATTTCTGCGTATTCCAAACCATGCGTATCCACAGCCAAAATGTCCGCTCCACCACCACCTAGCCTGTGTATATGGGGCAGAAGATGCCTGGGCAGTTTCAACGTCTCCATAATCATGAGGACCACGACCCTGGTGGACTCTGCTTCCCTCGTGACCAAGGTGCAAGAGAGAAGATTCCTTCTCAACCACATCCCCTATGTCCTGGGTGACTCACAAACTCAACAAAGCCCTCCCAAGGGCTGGAAAACACAGCAGGTGGTCTAGATTATCTGGGACATCTTCAGATGCACCCAGTATACCAACCAGCACCCCAAAGCACAGGCTCTAGAGATAGCTGCAAACCCCTCCCCCAACAAGAAGCCCTGCCCTTCCCACCCTGGCACCCATGACTGCCCTACACGTCAGGGCACCTAAGCCCATGGGACACCAAAACATCAGGAACAGCATGACTAATACTAGATGGGCTGGAAGAAGCTTGGGAGAAGTGAAGGCATCACCAAAGTCCTCAAAACCACAGGGGATTCAAATATTCTATGCTCTGTGTCCCAGAGCTCCACATTGGCCCAAACACGTGCACCAGGAGTCTGGTGCCCCCAAACTGGAAGGAGAAATGCTCCCCCCTCTGCAGAGGGATTTAAGGAGGTGTAAACTCGGGCCACAACTGCCCTCCTCTTTGACCCACAGGAAAGGGAATTTCCAGTTATTCCAGTTCAATAGTGGCAGTTCTTCTGAAAGGCACCCTCTTGAACAAACCCCAGTGGTGTGAGGGCATAAGGCTAGTTACTCAGGCAAAGGTCACTCCCACCCTCATGATTAAGAAAAAATGCCAAGGGAAGCGCTAAAGTTAGACAGGCCAGGGAAAATCCAGGTTCGGGCATTTGTTAGCTGTGGACCTTGAGCAAGTGTAAAAACGTTACAGGCTTCAGTTTTCTCATCTGCAAAATTAAAACGGTAATACTCTAATGACCTGTTGTGAAGATTGAAGAGACAATATGCCTGGTAAGGTGTATGGCACATACGAGGCACTAAACAAAAGGCACCCATTGTGATGTCACTATAAAAATACGTTATTCACACAGGGAGATCAACTCGATGACAGGTGATGACTTAGAGGGGTGGGATAGGGAGGGTAGGAAGGAGTCGCAGGAAGGAGGGGATATGAGGATATATGTATAAATACAGCTGATTCACTTTGTTGTACAGCAGAAACTGGCACAACAGTGTAAAGCAATTATACTGCAATAAAGAGCTTAAAAAATATATATGTTATTCATACAGACCAGAAAATAAGAAAATTGCAACACATCATTTCCACCAATCAAGATTTTTAATATAATGTAAAATCTTATTAAAAAGAAACGCATATTTAAAATACAGTTTTAAAATAATCACAAAAATATTTAGATACCAAGCTCTTATGGGTATTTCACCAAAAACTTCTAAACTTCTCTGACCCACAATAAAAGTGAATATGCTTTGGAATAATGGACCAGTGCGCCAATGTATATAAATCTTAACTGTAAACATAAAATTGAACAGAAGAACCCTTATACCCCTTCTGAGGAGACAGAGAGGGACCTCTGTTTATCCAGGAAGAGATGCATTAATGCTGAAGCACAAGTCGGAGGCCTCAGAAAATAAGATATTTCATGTCACAACTAGACACAGGACTGTATTTTTAAGTTGCTATTACTTAACATTGTTCTGAGAATTCACTTAGACAAGAAAAGAAAACGAGGTATAATATTGGTAAGAAGGATGCAGAGTGGGTCTTCCCTGGTGGCGCAGCGGTTAAGAATCTGCCTGCCAATGCAGGGGACATGGGTTTGATCCCTGGTCCGGGAAGACCCCACATGCTTTGGAGCAACTAAACCTGTGCACCACAACTACTGAGCCTGTGCTCTAGAGCCCGCAAGCCACAACTACTGAGCCCACATGCCACAACTACTGAAGCCCACACACCTGGAGCCCGTGCTCCGCAAAAAGAGAAGCCACCGCAATGAGAAGCCCATACACTGCAACGAAGAGTAGCCCCCGCTCGCCACAACTAGGGAAAGCCCGTGTGCAGCATCGAAGACACAACGCAGCCAATAAATTAATTAATTAATTTTAAAAAAAGAAGAAGGATGCAGAGTTATCTGCTGGCAGAAATCATGGGAATCAACGGAAAACTATTAGAAACATTAAAACCTTTGGTAAGGTGGCAGATATAAAACAAACACATACAAACGAAGAAGACTTTCACATGGCAACAATAACCAGATTCTAGGAAGGCAGCTCCACTGTTTCCCAGTGTACACGGGGCTGGGACTCCCCACCCTGTAGATTCTATTTATTCTACTCTACCCACTGCTGGTAACAGCATAAGAGCAAAAAATTAAAGAGGTTTGTAGCTAGTTGCCAATAGTTTCTGTTTACATGGGTCTTTCTAAGGGAAGGCTCTTGAGAGTACTGGGAAGGCTTGTTTTTTAAGTATTTGAACCATTTCCTCCTTACCCCCATTCTTGAGAGAACTGACCATTCATGGTTTAGGGAATGCCCTTCCAGATCCTCTTCCACACACACACAGGCAAGCGTGGACTGTAAGCAGATAAACCCCTGGTCCCTTGGCAGAGGCCTGGGGAAGTAAACACACTTTCAATGATTCTACTTCTTTGGTGTTTAAGAACACATATCGGAAAGAACTTTAGAGACCATCCAAGGCCAGAGTCTAGGTCCCTCATTTTGGGATTGAGATGCTCCTTTAAACATAGCCATCAGGGCTTCCCTGGTGGTGCAGTGGTTAAGAATCCGCCTGCCAATGCAGGGGCCACATCGGGTTCGATCCCTGGTCCTGGAAGATCCACATGCCCACGGAGCAACTAAGCCTGTGTGCCACAACTACTGAGCCTGTGCTCTAGAGACCTCGAGCCACAACTACTGAAGCCTGTGCACCTAGAGCCTGTGCTCCGCAACAAGAGAAGCCACTGCACTGAGAAGCCCGTGCACCGCAAAGAAGAGTAGCCCCACTCACCGAAACTAGAGAAAGCCTGCATGCAGCAACGAAGACCCAACACAGTCAATTAATTAATTAATTAATTAAAAAACAAAACAAAAAACCCACAGCCATCTGGAGTGGGCAAGGCCACCAACTAGCCACACTGAATGAGCAGAAACAGGTCTCTGGATCCCTATCCAAACGCTCTTCCCACTACACACACTGTCTCTCGGGCACCAGCCCAGACTGGACTCTGCGCTTGAACCCGGGTGTGCTTTTCTTTGTTATATTGCAATGATCACCTTGACAAAGTAAAGCAAAATGACTCAGATGAGTTTTGGAGCCAGAGGGCTAAGGTTCAAGATCCCTGCTCTTCCACTTCCTAGCTGTGACTTTGGGCAAGTTATTACATCTGCGTCACAGTTTCCCCATCTATAAAATGGGGATGACCACACAGGCCTCAGAGAGTTACTGTGAGGATTAAAGGATTTAATGGGTGTAAAGCACTTAGTTCAGTCTTAGAATGGTACTTAGCACTGCCAGCTATCAGCAGCACCATCAGCATCTATTTTAAAGGTATCTGTCCTTCCTAATAAGGGAGAATCCAGTGATTTCTCATTGGTTTCTTATTGCTCCCCCACGGAGTCTGTGATAATGTCTTGGTTCTCCAGTTTGTTTCTCTCCACTCAACAGTAATGACTTATTGAACACCTGCTACGTGCCAGACATCCTTCCAGGCATTGGAAAGACCACGATGGACAAGCTAAAGAAGATTCCTGCCCTTAAGATGCCTACACCTGATGCGGAGGGGAGAGACAGCCAATACACACAGGAGATAAACAAGATCGTTCTGGGGGGTGCTGAGTGCTCAGAGGAAATTTTAAAGGTTAACGAACTAGAGTGTGACAGGGGTTTGGGAGAAAGTCCTCCGAGGAGGTGACAAGGAGGAACCAACCCAGTGAAGATCTGGGGGGAGAGTTCTCCAGGCATAGGAACAGCAGGTGTGAGGTCCCCAAGTCAGGGTCAAGGATGGGACAGTCTAGGAGCAGGGAGACTGAGCAAGCTCAGCAGCGGAGGGAACGGCCCAGGCTGGTCTTTAAGGCAGCAATGACTCCCGAAGACTCCACACGTCACTCGCTGTACTCAGCTCCTTGAACACTAAGCCTCATTCATTCACCTTCAAACATGACAACTCCCTCCCCTCCCTGCACCCTCCCTCCCTCTGGCATCGGGCATAAAATAATGATTTAGCAAATGCCTGCAGGATGAATGAACCCCCTGAGAGGCACAGCTGAGCAGTGCTTGCTGGGAGTGAAACGCAGCTCTATTCAAGGCTGAGTAAGGTGAGCCCACCCCGGAGCTCTCTGCAACCACCCACACCGGCCGGCCTCCTGGGGCCACTCCTCTCCTGACATCCCCCCCCCACCACCAAGATTCAGAAGCCCCAGTTCAAAAGTCTCAGAGCCTCTTTCACAGGGATTGCTAGGGAGAGAGCTCTCTCTATTCTTAAGGAACGTGACAAGTAAACTATGGCTATTCTGGCCAGCGCAAGTTTGCAAGCCAGAAGGATCTAGAAATGCTTTTTCCCTAAACTCTGCTTATTCAGATTCAATGAGGAGTGTGGTATTATGTGGAGGTCCACATACAAATGCTCATATCCAAAGTTTCTGCTATCCTAGCATTTCTCTATATACTAACTTTTAACCAGCGTCTGGGATATCACAGCCTTAACCAAAATACTTTTAAAAGCTCTTATTAAAGAAAAAACTCAATCAATAATTCAGTCTCAATGAGGAAAAAGTACCCACATTTATTCAAGACTTGCTATATGGAATACATTGTCCTAAACATTGTCCATGCATCATCTCATTTAAAGCTCACAGTGACCCTCACAGATTAATAGTATAATCATTCCCATTTTACAAAGGAAGAAACTGAGGCCCAGAGAAGTTGAAGTGTCTAGCAATTGCACAATAAAATGCCCATAACCACATGAAGTCTGTGGAGGATATTTTTAAAAGTATAAATCAATTTCTTGACCTCCAGGAACTTACAGTCCTGTTTGGGAAAGAAGACATTACACCTGAAGCATAAAAGTCATCAGACCCCTCACGCAGTGCTGGTGCGAAGGTAAAATGGTGCAGGCCGCTTTGGGAAACGATCTGCCAGTTCCTCTAACTGCTAAATGCAGAGCTACCATATGATTCAGCAATTCCACTGCTAGTTATACACCCAAGAGAAATGACAACATAGGTCTACACGAAAACGTATACATGAGTGTTCACAGCAGCATTATTTATAATGGCCAAAAAGCAGAAACAACCCAATGTCCATCAACCTGATGAATGGATAAATAAATGTGGACTACTCAGACAATGGAAGGTTTATTCAGCTATAAAAAGGAATGAAGTACTGAGACATGTGACAACACGGATGAATCTTTAAAACGCTGTCAAAGATGCCTGCCACCAAGGACCACATATTGTGTGATTCCAATTACATGAAATGTCCAGAATATGCAAATCCATAGAGGTAGAAAGCAGATGAGCAGTTGCCTACGGTTGGGGGGATGGGGGAGTTGGGAGTGATGTCTGAGGAGTACGGAGTTTCTTTTTGCGGTAATGAAAGTGTTCGAAAATGGACTGTGATAACAGATGCACAATTCTGTGAATATACTAAAAGCCATTGAATTGCACACTTTAAGTGGGTGAATGATATGTATGTGAATTATATCTCAAGAAAGCTGTTTTTAAAAAATCATCAGAGAATTTTTGATGAAAACTTCAAACAAATAAATACAGTTTTGCTTAATATGGAACTGTTCATAGTGTCTTCGTGTGAAGACAGGTACCCTGGCTTACCCCTGTAAAATATGTTATCTAAAATTGTAGAGTACTATAATTCTGTATCTAAATTGTACTTTGCAGAAGTGAGAGACCAAACTAGAGACCCCAAATTGTCAGGCACAGGGCAAGAACAGGGTACCACTCCCTACTAACTGCTGAATGACAACTGCTTAGTCTGAGAATGTTTCTAATGAAGTTTGCTTTTTGGGCGGTGGGAAGGGGAGAGAAGGGAGGAGGTCACCAGCGTTAGAATGCATGGAGATGGGTGAACGATGGCTTGGTTGCGTTGCCCTGGTGAGCACACCCAGACGTTGCAGAAGACGCAAATGTCCAAAACTTGGACTGCTGCCAATATCTGACGGGAGCATGTGATGATGAATGCCTGCTATCCGAGAAACCAAATCCTGACCCCACACCCATAAAGATGCTGGACAGAGTTACAGGAATGACAATTCACTTTTTCTTTCACAGGAAATCCTCATTTTCGATTTTCCTTTCTCCCCTATCTTTCATAAGGTTTAGAGTGAAATGGTTAAGGAGCCAGAAGCTCTAAAAGAAAGCCTCACTGATCTTAGAACTTTGATTAGTAGAAAGAAAATCTCAACCTGGGGACAAAAAGAAGTTAGAGATAGGAGTTTCCGGCCATACTTTAGAGGCAGCAGTCACTTCCCCTCAGCTCCAAAAGGTTGCCTACAGCATGGATAAAACGAGCTGTGAAGTTACCAAATATACACAAATAGAAAAATCAATGAAAAAAATGGGCTCCAAAACAATTCTTCTCTTCTTCAAATCAATAGCTTATAACAGTAAATACTATTTGGCTATATCAATATTTTGAAACAAAAAGACCAAACAGAGACCCCAAAAAATGATGAAGCGGCAATTAATCTCCCAGGACAGAAAGCACTACTGTTTCTCACAAGTATTGTTGAATAAGACTTTTTTAAACGAAAAGACTCAAGGACGAGGACCATTTTTGCATAAGATAAGCACGCAGTTATTTGGGAAGCAGTTTACATTTGAGAAACAGAGAGAGAGAGAGAACACTGCCCTCATACATTACCAACAGCAGCAGACCTCATCTGTGAATATTCCATTTTGTCTGCCAGTCGGTATCTGTTTCTCTGCAAAAACCCTGTCGTCTTCCTATGTGGACTCTATGATGACTGCAGTAAATCTTCCCTGAACTGCAGGGATGGAGCATAATAGGTATCTACCTTGATCCTGGCAGGAACCCAAGATGTGGCCAGTATCTTAAATTGGTACATGTAGCACTGAATGGCTCCAAATCACATTTCTTGACTTAAGTGGGAGTTTACCTAAGGACTAAAGGGTTAGGGAAAATACACTTTGGAGAAAGGGGAAAAGAGTGTTTCATATAATCCCAGAAACCCAGAGCAGACAAAAGGTAGTCTAGTCTAGTGGTTCTCAAAGGTGAGTGACTTTTGCCCTCCAGGGGACATTCAGCAACGTCTGGAGGCGTTTTGATCGTCATGATTGGAAGGTGCTACCGGCATCTAGTCTAGAGGGGATGCTTCATATACAACCTACAACGCGCAGGCTCACCCAGCCCAACGTGTCAATAGTGCCGAGGTTGAGAAACCCTGATCTAGTCCATCTTATAAAGAAACTGAACCTGAGAGAGATCCAGGGACTTGTCTACGACAGCAGTGGTAGAAATCACCTAACTTCCAATGTCCAAGATTCTGACCAGCCCAATCTGTTCTGCTCTAGGATTTAACTCGCTACAGGTCTTCAGGTCTCAGATGTTTACAAATGTGTAATCTCACACAGCATGACAAGGCCACAGGCTCAAGCCCCCTCTGGAACCTTCAATACAGCCATTCGGTAGGTGTTCAACTGACAGAAGACAAAAGCCTCCTGGAAGCTTTCAGAAGGCAGGAAGTGCTCCCCCCACCCACACGGCCTAACACACACAGAAGTCTAATTTCAGGAGGACTGTTACCTTTTCCCAAATCCAGGGCACTGGTTACAATAAGATGCCAGGAAAAGAAAACATCCTGTTGGGGTCTGGGCTCAGGATCAAGCACAGGAAGAGGGTGGAGCCCCAAAGAGAAGAAATACTGAAAATCCAGAAGAAATGGCTGAGTTTGTGCACATTTTCACCAAATATGCAGACGGGGTGATCTTCTCCAGTCAGCCTTCCATACTCTACAGAACAGATTCTGCGTCTTATGTTTTCAAATTGGTTTATTAGTCCTGCAATCCCATTATGTTTTGTTTTCCATTTCCCTGGCTGGGCTGGCCCGCTTTCCACTCCGTTCTGTTGCTTCACATTACCTCCTGTTTGAATTCTTGGTTCATCATTTTTATGTTTGAGCATGATTTAAATTGTTTGCCCTGTATCTGTCTTCTTCCAGAATAAATCCTTTACCTGAGGCTTTATGCCACGCTTCTGTCATTTTTCCACATTAAACATTTACAAAGTTCCTGTGCAGAGTTGTTTTGTTTTTTGGGATTTTTGTCTTTCTTTTCTGCTTAAATCACCTAGTCTGGTCGCCTATTTGCATCAAAATGCATAGGTGGGCTATCTTTGCCCCCTCATCATTTACTTAGGTATTATTTGAACACTGGCCTCAGAACATGAGTTGGTTCTGTGTTGGGACAGTGGCCTTTGCCCAGCCTTCCACTAGGGGATGGGTAGGGGAGAGATGACTGGTTAAATCTGTCTCTCCAAACTGTATAACTGAGGGTATATACTGGCATCTAGGAGGGGGTATCCAGTATCAGAAACAACGACCTTGGCCTTCACTTGATTTCCTGCTTCAGAGTGAACTACTGAGCTAACTCAGCATGAAAGTCCTGGATTTGGGATGTCCCAAATATTTTTTCCCATCTCTGTCTAATCGGGCTTTTGTTTGCTGCCTAGACAGCGAGCCCTAGGGCTCCAGCAGACTGTTTCCCTTCTTCTTTCAGCAAGCAAGCAAGAAAAAAGTGGCCCAAAGAGCCTGTTGTTTCTCTCTAAGAAACTAGGCAAACTAGGGTGTGGTGGTCCCCAGCCTCTGGCTGGTGGCCACTCCCCCGCTGTCTTCCTGGAATGCAGTTCCTGCAAAAGATAAAGTCCTAGTTTTAAATGCTAAGTCTTATTTTCTACAATAGATGTGTGGTAACTGACTCAGCAGGCCTAGGAGAGCTGAATCTATCTGCAGTGGAATCCCAAGTCATCAGCAGGGAACACTGAAAGCCCACCAAGTGCACGTGGAAGAATCCTCAACAGCTTCAGGAACTGGCAGTGCCAGGTACCTCTGGAACTTAAAGGAGTGGGAGAAGGTATAAGGCATTTGGTAGGAATTTAAGAAGGTACATCTAGATCCCTTCTACCCCTTCCCATCACTGGGTGACAGTCCTTCTCCCAACACGGAAGAACACTAAAAGTTTCCTCCTCAGAGAGTGTAGCGTGTACGGGACCCCTGGACTGGGCACAGGAGTCCAGTCTGGGAGTGTGTATCTCACCCTGAAAACGGAAGGACGAAATGACTATATGTAAGGATTGTTGAGAACTACCCTCCATCCCTTGGCCCTTTTCTTCCACTCAGACCCTGGAATTCTAGCAGCCAGGCTTTTACTTCCCAGGAGAAAGAGATTTCTCTGGGGAATGGAGCCCAAGAAGAAAACCCCGAGATACTGATGTTGGGGATCCCCCAACAAACAGCCCACCCAGATCAGGCCCATCTGCAAAGTCGGAGCTCCCAACCAGTGTCTGTGTCTCTCGTTCTCAGTCACAAGCAGCCAGCCAGGGTTTGCTACAGATCTGCGGAAAGTTCCTACGTGGAAAACAGAGACCAAAGCAAACAAAACAACAACAACAACAAAGCATGGAGGGGGACTTCCCTAATGGCACAGTGTTAAGAATCCGCCTGCCAGTGCGGGGGACATGGGTTCAATCCCTGGTCCGGGAAGATCCCACATGTCACAGAGCAACTAAGGCTGTGTGCCACAACTACTAAGCCCATGCTCCGCAACTACTGAAGCCCGTGTGCCTGGAGCCCGTGCTCTCCAACAGGAGAAGCCACCGCACTGAGAAGCCCACACACCACAACAAAGAGTAGCCCCTGCTCGCCACAACTAAAGAAAGCCTGTGTGCAGCAATGAAGACCCAACACAGCCAAATAAATAAATATTAAAAAAAAAAAAAGCATGGAGGAAACAGACTATGCAGAGTTGTGTCTTGTTTTTTTAAAGATAGAGACATAAAAGAAGATACCACATCCATGAAAAAACAATAGTTATAAAAAGGAAAACTCAAAAGAACTATTAGAAAATGTTACAGAACATGACAGCAGAAATTTAAGTAGAAGGGTAAGGCAAGAAATAAGAAGTGTTGGAAAGGACATGGAGGAAAGGAAATCCTCATACATTCTTGGTGGGAGTGTAAATCCATGCAGCCACTATGGAAAGCAGTATGGAGAATCCTGAAAATACTTTTAATATTTAATGTCAATTTAATAATTAACTTTTAAATTAATATTTACTATTAAGAACAGAACTACCATATGATCCAGCTATCCCACTTCTGGGTATTTATCCAAAGAATACAAAAACACTAATTCAAAAAGATATATGCACTCCCAAGTTTCACAGCAGCATTATTTATGATAGCCAAGATATGGATACAACCTAAGTGTCCAGTCCATCAACAGGTGAATGGGGACTTCCCTGGCGGTCCAGTGGTTAAAACTCCTGCTTCCACTACAGGTGGCACGGGTTCAAACCCTGGTTGGGGAACTAAGATTCCGCGTGTTGTGTGGCAGGGCATAAAAAACACAGAACAAAAAACAGATGAATGGATAAAGAAGATGTGGTTAATCAACTGTACTCCAATAAAAACTAATTTAAAAATAAAATAAAATAAAATTCAAAAACCAAAAACAAAAAAATAAAAATAAAAAAGAAGATGTGGTGTACATACACACACACACACACACACACACACACACACACACACACACACACACAATGGTATACTATTCAGCCATAACAAAAGAGGGCATGCTGTGGGGGTACACAGAAGTAGAAACATAGTATTGTACACATGAAACATATAATGCTATAAACCAATGTTACCTCAAAAGAGAATAAATTAAAAAAAATTCAAGGGTGAAAAAGAGGGAGGCAACAGGACAGACTTCTGGGTTGATAAGTCATTTGTTCACCAAGGGAGCAGGAGAAAGACTGATCATTTTTTGGACATATTGCTTGAAAAAAATAATAAATAAACAAAAGTTACCAAATTAAATTAAAAGAAGGGTTGGAACATCAGTTGAGGAAATCTCCTGGAAAACACAGCAAAGAGCCTAAGAGGGAAAAAACTGAAAAGAAAAGAAATTTAGAGGACCAGTCCAAGAAGTTCAAGACCTGAACAGCAGGAATTCCACCAAGAGAAAACTGAGAATAAATCATTGTGAAATTATTTAAGAAATCTTCCCAGAAGTAAACACCATTAAGTTGCCAGAATGAAGGAGCCCAGTGAATGTCCAGCAAACTGTGGCCCAGGGGCCAAATTCAGCCTGCAGCCTGTTTCTGTATAGACCTTAAACCAAGAAGGGGCTTACATTTTTAAAGGGGTGGGGAAAAAAAAGAAGTGGCAGAGATCATACATGAACCACAAAAACTGAAGTATTTAAACACATGGCCCTTTATAGAAAAAGTTTCTGGACCCTGGTCTTGCACAATGGGTAAGAACAGACAAATACCAAGGCAAATTGCTATGAAAGTCCAGAACACTGGGGACACAGTGAAAGTTTCAGAGGGGACGATATGGGACATATACAAAAGATCAGGAATCCAGTGGCTTCAAAAACTTCTCAAAGGCAACACTGGAAATTAAGATGACAGTGGAGCCAAGTCTTCAAAATTCTAAAGGCAAACAATTTCCAGTGTAGAATTCTATACTCCTCCAAACCATCAACGAAGTATGAGTGTAAAATAGATGTTTTCAGACATGCAAGGTCTCAATAAAATTACCTCCCTTTTCTCAGAAGCTCCTGGGAGATGGGCTCCATCAAAATAGGAGAGAGTAAACCAAGAAAGGAAGACATGAAATACAGGAGACAGGATAATTCAAAACAAGAGAGGTGAGAAAAATTCCAGGAGGATGGTGAATGGAAGTGCAGGGTACCAAGGGTGCACTAGGGGAAGGTAACCAGTCTCTGCAGGAACATGGCTTTATTTTTACCACATGGTCACCATGTCCAGTGCTCTTCACTCTGTTGTGTAGAACCAGATTTCCCTGTGGTATCATTCCGTGTAGTGCATATCTGCTGGTGACAAATTCTTTCAACTTTTTTTAAAGTGTTTATCTTGCTTTGCTGCTGAGGGGTATATTCTCTGGGTATAAAATTCTAGGTTAATATTTTGTATCTTTCAGTCCTTTAAAGACATTGCTCTGCTGCCTTCTAGCTTACCTTGATTCTGACAAGAAATCTGCTGCCGTCATAATCTCTGTTCTGTACATAATGTGTCTTTGCTCTCCGGCTAATTAAACACTTTTTATCATTGCTTTTAAGCAATTTGGGGTATGGTGTGCCTTCGTGTAGATTTCTTCACGTTGCTTATGCCTGGCACTCACTGAACTTCTTGGATCTGAAAGTTCAGAGTTATCATCAAATTTGGAAAACGTTTAGCTAATATTTCTCTAAATATTGCTTCCGACCCCCTCATTCTTTTCATATATATATATATATATATATATATAGACACACACACACACATATATATATTAGGCTCCTTGAAGTTGTCTCACATCTTGCTGATACTCTCTTGTTTTAATTCCCCCCAAATTTTTTCTGTTTCACTTTGAATAGTTTCTATTCCTTTGACTTTGAGTTCACTAATTTTTTCTTCTGCAAGGTCTAACCTGTAACCCTAATCTACAATAGAAAGCATTTGCGTAGAGAGGTAAAAACAAAGATGGCAAGAGGTTTACAATTTTTCTTTCAACTTTCTAGTATGTTGGAAATTTTTCTTAATAAGGGATGGGGGGAGCAGAGGAAGAACGAGTATTACCTCTGAGAAACTGACAAGATCTTTCAGTCTCAGTGAAAGCTTGAAAAAGCTTATTACTCTACCTAGAGTTTCAAAGTTCCTTAAAGGGTAAGTAGGAGAAAGAGAGACACCCCACGACACAATCAAAACAGTAAAGTTCAAGGTGACCCCCCCCCCCACGATTATGTGAGGGAAAGCAAACCAGAAAACTCTCAGTGGCCACATGATTGCCTCATCTTAAAATCCTGAAGCACTTTTGGATTTGATGAGGTCTGCCATGATGAGGTCTGTCAACTGAGTAATTTTAAGGGCTTCGCCTCACAGTAGTCTATTGCCGAAAGCCTACAGTGTGAAATTCACATGAAGCAGAGGAAGACTCTTGATCAGAGCCAAAGCTTTATTTTCCTCAAATCCCTAGCAACTAGTACCAACAATATTGATGTGTCCAGAGACCAGGGAAAGGCCTCTCTCCTTCAACTCCTGGCTACACCAATGCTCAAGAAGATAGATGAAAAAAAAAAAAAAAAACTATGAGAGAAGAGCGTCAGCAAGTCCTCTTCATCCCGTCACTCCCGGAGTAAGGGCTCTGAAGACCATCTAAGCCTAAAGATTCTTCCTTTCCCCCTCAGCTGCCAAACAGAAGCAGCTTTGTTCCTACTACCATTAAAGGAAGGGCATGAGGATAATCTGAGACTGGATTAGAATCAGCTGGAGAGTCCTGCGCTCCCTCTAAATGCAGTATAAGCAGCCTTCCTGCCCTCACTATTGTAGCACCCTAGTAGCTTATCCTTGTCGTTGTGAATCTATGCTGGCACAGAACGTGAAAATAATACTGTTTGTCCCAACAGCCACGGAGAAGGAAGAAGGTGTGCCAGTGCCATTCATCCAGCAGACTGGTACAATCTGACTTCCTGCTCTGGATGAATCTGGACTAGATGCTCCTATGATTCTTCCCAGAGCCAAGATTCTGTGATCTGACGGCATCTTGACACAGCGTGTAGAACACCCAAATCCTCAGAGCCTTGCATCAAGACTGACTACAATCACTTCCTCACTTTCTTCTCAAAACAATCCTGAAAAATGAGGTTCAGACAGGCAAGGACTGACTTTAAGACACTGGGGAAACACCACAGCGAGAATAAGTCCTAAAAAGTTTCTAGCTGCCAAGCCCCCCAGCCTGGAGAGTAGAGACTCATTCCTGAATGAAGGCTCATACTTGCTTTGGGATGATTTGAGGGTGGGCCCTGGGAGCCTCAAAATCATAGTCACTGCTCTGCTTGCCTCCCTTCCTGCCTGACTCTCAAGCCTTCTGGCTTCTCTTCCTGTGCCCGGATGTAAATGTCGGTGTCCCTTGGGGGTGAACCCAGGCCCTCTTCTTACCCTGAACCTCTCCTCTGCGATCTGACCCACTCCTACAGCTACCAACACCTGAAGATGTCCCGACTCCAATCTCCAGCCCGGACCTCCTGCACGTCTGCCCTTAGTCCATAGGCACCAGAAACAAAATGCCTACCAAAGGAAACCTTCCCCAGCAAACCTGCTTCTTCTTCATTCATACCTCAGTGAACGGCGCAGCCTTCCAGTAGGCTGCCGAAGCTGGAAAACTGGGAATCTTCCCCAATTCCTTCTCCTCATCCTCTGCATCCAATCAATCACCATAATCTGACACTTCTACCTCCAAAGACTCCTTCAAGTCACTTTTCTCTCCATCTGCTGCTACTTCTCCATCCTTGGCACAGATCACCATTCCTGCCGCCACCACCTCCAGCCTGGACCACCACCATAGCTCCTAACTGAACCCTCCATCCAGTGTCCACACAGCAACGAGAGGTCTTTCTAAGCCAGACCCTAACCATGTCTCTTCCCAACTTAAAACCTTCAGTGCTGTCCCAGTGCTCCTGGAACAGGGATAAAGGTCCTTCACAAGGAAAAGAAAGCCTCGAGCTCCTCTCCAACTTCCCTCTGCATACTCCTTCGGCCCCCAGCTCCAGCCAGGCTGAACCTTCCTCATTTTCTTGCCAAGCCTGGACATTTCTCTATGTGACTTACTCTCCCACAGGCCCCATCACCACCATCCTCCTCCTGGCCAGCTCCACCACATCCTCCGCGTCTCCCTCGGCCTCCCTCACTCCCCAGGCCTTGTTGGGGGCTCTGCCACGTGCTCCATCATCACACCATAGTGCCCCTCTCAGGGCACTTACCCCGATGCATTACCACTGCCTGTCTGAATCCCACTAGGACCAGGTCTGCCTATACACCATTACATCTGCAGCTCCTGCCCAGCTTCTGATGCATAGGAGAGACTGCATAAATGTTGGTTAAGTGAATAAAAACACTTGGTCCCAGAACCAACCAAAGCATGCCGAAATGGAAACGAGCCATGATGTATGGTCCTGGGTTTCTCTGACATCTCGAAAGTCCTCCAAACAAGTCTGCTGGTGACTCTGATTCAAACCTATCTCTTAACAGCTAGGCTCCAATGGTTTTTTTTAAAAATGTGTATGTTTTTCTCTACTTTTCTCCATATCTCTCTACATTCTTTTGTTCCCAAGAATAACATAGGCTTTCCTAGTGCAATAATTACTTAATATCTCATTTACTTCCTACAAGGTCAGCTCTTAGGCCAAATCATTAGTAGACATTTAAAGTGAAATATCAATGGCATGTAAGAAACAGAAAGAAAGGAATATCGGAAATCTGCCCTGTGAGAGCTTGCGATTTGAGCATTAGTAGTTATTCTTACTTTGGAGCCCCAGAGATATATATTAAGATCAGATCAGTGTATATCAAGCAAACTGCTTTGTGTTAACCAACACAAACTTTCCCAAAGAGCACTGAGCGGACAACAGCTGGCTGTTATCTGGTGATTACTAGATCCCGTGTCTATCGAAACTAGGAGTCCATTTGTTTCCTTGACTCTCTTAAGGACTTACTCATAACCATGAGCAGACAAACATCTCAGTAATTACATCTGTAAAATAATAATAACCCCTTATAATGACTCATTGTTTTCTGTGCAGTTTTTTGAATTATTATTTAATGCAAGCCTTCAAAGCATTCTGTGATGCTGGGATTAGAATTTCCAATTTAAAAAGAGGTTAAATAACACATCCAGGTCACCCAGCCACTAGGGGATGGAACAGGGGCTGTCGGCTGGATATGCTGACTTCCAGTCCAGAACTCTTTCCATTCCACAACACTGCTTCTTGCTGACTTTTTTTTTTTAATTTAATTTTATTTATTTATTTTTTTTGGGGGGGTACACCAAGTTCAATCATCTGTTTTTACACACATATCCCCGTATTCACTCCCTCCCTCGACTCCCCCCACCACCCTCCCTCGAGTCCCCCCCACCCTCCCCATCCCAGTCCTCTAAGGTATCTTCCATCCTCGAGTTGAAATCCCTTTGTTATACAGCAACTTCCCACTGACTATCTATTTTACAGTTGGTAGTATATATATATCTGTGCTACTCTCTCGCTTCGTCTCAGCTTCCCCTTCACCCCCCGCCCCCTCCCAAACCTCGAGTTCTCCAGTCCATTTTCTGCATCTGCGTCCTTGTTCTCGTCACTGAGTTCATCAGTACCATTTTTAGATTCCGCACATGTGAGTTAGCATACAATATTTGTCTTTCTCTTTCTGACTTACTTCACTTTGTATGACAGACTCTAGGTCTATCCACCTCATGACATATAGCTCCCTCTCATCCCTTTTTATAGCTGAGTAATATTCCATTGCATATATATGCCACATCTTCTTTATCCATTCATTTGTTGATGAGCATTTAGGTTGCTTCCATGTCCTGGCTATTGTAAATAGTGCTGCAATGAACATTATGGTACATGTTTCTTTGAGGATTATGGTTTTCTTTGGGTATATGCCCAGTAGTGGGATGACTGGATCATATGGTAGTTCTATTTGTAGTTTTTGAAGGAACCTCCAAATTGTTTTCCATAGTGGCTGTACCAACTTACATTCCCACCAACAGTGCAGGAGACTTCCCTTTTCTCCACACCCTCTCCAACATTTGTTGTTTCCAGATTTTGTGATGATGGCCATTCTGACCGGTGTGAGGTGATACCTCATTGTGGCTTTGACTTGCATTTCTCTGATGATTAGTGATGTTGAGCATCTTTTCATGTGTTTGTTGGCCATCTGTATGTCTTCTTTGGAGAAATGTCTATTTAGGTCCTCCGCCCATTTGTGGATTGGATTATTTGCTTTTTTGGTATTAAGCTGTATGAGCTGCTTGTATATTTTGGAGGTTAATCCTTTGTCTATTGTTTCATAGGCAACCATTTTTTCCCATTCTGAGGGTTGCCTTCTTGTCTTGTTTATGGTTTCTTTCGCTGTGCAAAAGCTTTTAAGTTTCATGAGGTCCCATTTGTTTATTCTTGATTTGATTTCCATGATTCTAGGAGGTGGGTCAAAAAGGATCTTGCTTTGATGGATGTCATAGAGTGTTCTGCCTATGTTTTCCTCTAGGAGTTTTATAGTGTCTGGCCTTATATGTAGGTCTTTAATCCATTCTGAGTTTATTTTTGTGTATGGTGTTAGGAAGTGTTCTAGTTTCATTCTTCTACATGTTGCTGTCCAATGTTCCCTGCACCACTTATTGAAGAGGCTGTCTTTTTTCCATTGTATACTCGTGCCTCCTTTGTCAAAGATAAGGTGCCCATATGTGTTTGGGCTTACTTCTGAGTTCTCTATTCTATTCCATTGATCTTCCTTTCTATTTTTGTGCCAGTACCATACTGTCTTGATCACTATGGCCTTGTAGTATGGTTTGAAGTCAGACTTTAAAAAAAAAAAAAAAAAAAAGCATGGGGACAAAAAGCAAGTAAAACTCATACTTGCTGAAATTCAAATGAAGTCTTGGCTCTCTCCCCCTAACTTTAGTGCTAGCAACAGCCCTTCACAGCAGCAACTGATTGGAGCAATCAGATCAGAGGATCACCCAGGGAATTCTCCAAGCACTTCTCACAGAGCAGAGCCACTGGACTGGGGTTCACGATTTGTGGCTGCTGAGTTGCCAGTGATAACTACAGAATTTGGCCTGACTATTCCACTAAAGAAAAGATTCTTCATTAGCGGCCAAACACCTGTTTGTCTAAGAGGTATTATGTGCCAAAAATGCCAGAGGGAAAATCTTTTAGTGCACACTGAAAAAGCCCTTTCTGATCCCGTGGCAGGCATGCTCTCCTACATCTGACAGTAACATGTGGATGACCCCTGAGTCCCAGACTGTTTCTTCTGGAAAGTTTACCCCACATTAAACTACTTATCATAAGAGTGACATCTAGTCCAAAACAAAGAAGACCGTATTTAGAAATAAATGGCAAGAATACTGCATATTAAAAAACTACGAGGGGGCGGGGGACTTCCCTGGTGGCACAGTGGTTAAGAACCTGCCTGCCTATGCAGGGGACAAGAGCTTCATCCCTGGTCTGGGAAGATCCCACATGCTGTGGAGCAACTAAGCTGATGCACCACAACTACTGAGCCTGCGCTCTAGAGCCCACAAGCTACAACTATTGAGTCCAAGTGCCACAACTACTGAAGCCTGTGTGCCTAGAGCCTGTGCTCTGCAACAAGAGAAGCCACCACAATGAGAAGCCCATGCACTGCAATGAAGAGCAGCCCATGCACTGCAATGAAGAGCAGCCCCCGCTCATCGCAACTAGAGAAAGCCTGCATGCAGCAACGAAGACCCAACATAACCAATAAATAAATAAATAAATATTTTTTAAAAAGAAATTTCACAGTTAAGAAAAAAAGAGTAAAAATAATATGTAGACTAAAATGTAAATTGAATGATCTAATTTAAAAATGGGCAAAGAGTTTGCGTAGACATCTCTCCAAAGAAGATATACAAATGGTCAATAAGCACATAAAAAATGCTCAACATCACTAGCCATTAAGGAAATGCAAATCAAAACCATAATGGGATACCAGTTCACACACACTAGGATGGCTATAATCAAAAAGACGGGTAATAACAAGCGCTGGTAAGGATATATGATACAGGAACCCTTGTACACTGCTGGTGGCAATGTACAATGGTGCAGTCACTTTGGAAAACAGTTTGGCAGTTCCTCAAAATGTTAGTTACCATATGTCCCAGCAATTCTATTCGTAGGTATCCATCCAAGAGAACTGAAAACTCGTGTTTTAAAAATAATAAACATAACAAATTCTTCTAATCCATGAACATAGTATATCTCTTCATTTATTTAAACTTTGCTATCTTTCATCAGTATTTTGTAGCTTTCAGCATGCATATCTAGTACACATTCATTTAGATTTACACCCAAGTATTTCATGTTTTCTGTGCTACTATATATTTTAGATTTCAATTTCTAGTTGTTCATTGCTAATATATAGAAATACAATATATTTTTGTAAATTGACTTCGAATCCTGCAACCTTGCTAAACTATCTGCAATGTTGCTTATCATACAGTTGCTCCCTTATTTGTGAAGCTAAGAATTTTTATTTTCACATTGCAATACAGCAAAGAAACTAAAATCTTAAAAGCAAATTTGTTAAAATGCCATTTCTCCCCCAGCTGATCTATAGATTCAAGACAATTCCAAACAGAATCCCAGAAAAATTTTTTAAATAGAAATCGACAAGCTCATTCTAAAATTTATACGGAGGGACTTCCCTGGTGGCACAGTGCTTAAGAATCCGCCTGCCAATGCAGGGGACACAGGTTTGAGCCCTGGTCTGGGAAGATCCCACATGCTGCGGAGCAACTAAGCCTGAAAGCCACAACTATTGAGCCTGAGTGTCACAACTACTGAGCTCACATGCCACAACTACTGAAGCCCATGCACCTAAGGGCCCATGCTCTGCAACAAGACAAGCCACCACAATGAGAAAACTGAGCACTGCAACAAAGAGTAGCCCCTGCTCACAGCAACTAGAAAAAGCTGGGCGCGCAGCAATGATGACCTAACACAGCTAATAAATAAATAAATAAATAAACTTTTAAATATAAATAAATAAATGTTTGGAAAAAAAAACAAAAAAAAACCCCAAACACTCTTAAAAATAAATAAAATAAAATAAAACTTATATGGAAAAGCAAATGAACCAAAAGAACCAAAACAATTTTGAAAAAGAAAAACAAAGCTGGAGGACTCACAATATCTTGTTTCCAGTCTTACTTTAAAGCTATGGTAATTGAGTCAGAGTGAGTGTTAGTGAAAACATACATATAGGTCAACCAAATAGAACAGGGAGTCCAAAATAGACCAACCCAAAGATGGTCAATTGATTCTCAACAAAGAACAAAGACAATTCAATGGGGTGGAATGACAGTCCTTTCAACAAATGGTGTTGGAACAACTGGACACTCAGAAACAAAAAAATTTACATACACACAAAAATGAACTTTGGTCATAACTCACAATGTATAAAATTAACTCCAAATGGATCAAAGATAAAATATAAAGCCTAAAACTATAAAACATCTAGAGGAAAACATAGGGAAAAAACAAACATAGATAATCTTTGTGAATTGGGTTAGGCAAAGATTTCTTATTTAGGATATGAAAACTACAATCTATAAAAGAAAAAATTGATAAACAGGACTGCATAAAATTTAGAATGTCTGCTCTTTCAAAAAATACTGTTAATAGAATGAAAAGACAAGTCACAAACTGAGAAAAAAATTGTAATTCATGTGTCTGATGAAGCAAATGTACCCAGAATACATAAAGACCTCTCAAAACTCAATAATAAGAAAACAGACAACCCAATAAAAAATATACAAAAGATTTGGCCATTTCACCGAAGAAGATATACAGATGGCAAATAAATACCTAACAAAATGCTTAACACCATTAGTCATTAGGAAAATGCAAATTAAAATCATGAGATACACTACCTCCGAGAACGGCTGAAATTTTTTAAACTGACAATACCAAGAACTAACAAGGATGCTGGTAAAAAATGCAAAATGGTATAGCCAGTCTGGAAAACAATTTGACAGTTTCGTATAAAGTTAAACACACACTTTTCACACAACCCATTAATTCCACTCCTAGGTATTCACATATCCAAGTGATATGTTCACACAAAACCTGTGAATGCTTCTAGAAGCATTATAGAAGCATTTGCAATTGCCCAGCGCACGAATAACTGCAATGTCCTTTGGAGAAACAAACTGTAGAGCATTCATACCACAGAAGAGTAGTCAGCAATGAGACGGGACAAAGTACAGATACATGCAACACGAATGATTCTCAAATGCATTACGCTAAGTTAAAGAAGGCACATTCAAAATGCTACATACTGCATGATTCCATTGATACAACATTCTGGAAAAGGCAAAGGTATAGGGACAGAAAACAGTTCAGTGGTTTCCACAGGCTGGGGCGGTGGGAGGGCAGGATGACTATAAATAGATAGCACCAGGGAACTGGGGGGGGGGTGATGACCTGTTCTGTATTTTGATTACGGTAGTGGTTATACGACTGTATGTAATGGCTGAAATTTGAAGAACTCTTCACTAGAAAGGATAAATTTTACATATGCAAATTATACCTGAATTTAGAAATTTTAAAAGTGCAACATGTATTTAATATATTTCAAAATATAATACTTAAATTATCTGTATGCTAACCAAAGTTTCTTTTTAAAAAAAGTGTAAGAACGAAGGAAAACTGCTTCAATCTAGGTGTCCAACTTCTGATACATCCTATGACTCTGCCCCATCTGAAAAAGGTATCTATTATATTTAATGCACAAATTGAAATTACAGTATTTTCCAAAAGAATGTGATTCTTATAAACTAACACGAGAAATTGGTAACAGCTAGGAAACAAGAAAAACAGTCCATTTTGTAATTCTTGTATCTTTGAAACACACCGACAAAACTTCAGGGAAGAAGAGTACATTCTGAACTACAACATGGATTTACATAATTGAAACATCATCTATTAACATAAACTACATATAAAATGCCTCAAAAAAATGAAATTCTCCTTTCTCTTACAATCTCTTTGCAAAGTAGAGAGCAGAAAAAAGAAAACAAAAACCCTACATTTTATAGACAGAAAATAAAGAAAAAAAAGTAAAGAAATGAGTAGAACTGGAAACAGAAGTTAGGTCAAGTTACAAATTATCCATGTATTCTTCAGATCTGTTCCTCCATTTTTCCAGCTCCTTTGCACCTCGTTCAAGAAGTCTACTCAAGACTCCACTTTCTCCCCCAAACCCTGGTCCCACAGGATAGAGGTAATCTATCTCTTCTTGAAATCCTCTAACACTTGTACTGACCCTCTTTGTGGATCTTTTCATAACAATGATATTGACAATTTACTGTGTCAAGAACTGTATTAGACTCTAACCTGCATTACCTCATTTAATACTCACAGAACCACACAAGGTAGGTGCTATTATTATCCATTTTATAGATGAATAAATTTGAAGCACAAAAGGATTCCATTATTTGCCAAAGTCATATAACTAATAGTGATAGATCAGAATTTTATCCCAGGTAGTTCAAATCCAGAACCCATTCTCTGAATCGCTATACGTGAAGATTAAGTCATTCATCCAACATTTATGAGGATTAAACACTAACTCTCACACTAAAGACAGACTTAAGAATAAGACCAGGTCCTACTCTCCCCTGAAAGAGGTTCTGGTCTAGTTGGGCGAGACCAACACAAAGAAGTACAATACACCGATTATACCCTGAGTGTGTTAGGGGAGTGACAGGGAGGGTGTCTCAGGATTGTCTGTCTGTCGCAACAGTGTGAGAGTGTTCTATATTTTAGTGTCCCTATATTCCCCAGAATTCCTACCAAGGTCTGAACAGATCTTTGTTGAATGAACAACTAACACTGACCTATCTCTTCTACTTTTGTTGTGTCTGTATCTACTGCCATTCTAAAACTCAACTTAGAAAGATGTGACAAAAGCCAAAAACTACATTTATCTTGCTCTCTATCATATCCTTAATAACACTGATTCATTCCATGAATATTTATTGACTGCCAACTATGACCAGCCACCGTTTTTGGTATAGGATACGGGAGTGAACATATCAGATAAAGACCATGCTCTTCCAGAAGCAACATTCAAGTGGATGAAAAAATCAAACAAAAGAAAAACAACAACAACAAAAACCAAAAAACTAAACAATATCACTTCAGATAATTTTAAGTGCTACAAAGAAAATAAAATTAGGGAATATGATAAACAGTGACCATGAGGTGTTAATTTAGATTGGGAAGACCAGGCTGTGAAGGTGACATTTAAACTGGGGCGTATTGGTTAAAAAACATCGTTATGGGGGTTCCCTGGTGGTCCAGTGGTTGGGACTCGGTCCTTTTACCGCAGGGGCCTGGGTTCGATCCCTGGTGGGGAAACTAGGATCCCATAGGACTCAAGGTGCATCCCCCCACCTCTCAAAATCTTTGTTTTACTTCTATTTTTAGAGGAAAAAGCAAAGCTAGAAACTCCATCCAAGATTAGGAGTCAGAATTAACAGAATTCTTTGTGTCACTGACAAAGAATTGCAAAAATATTTTTTCCAAAATTTATACCTAACTCAATTCTTATAGAAATAGAATGCTGTTCACACATTCACCAATTTTATGTAAAATTGGCTTGGTTTTATTTTCGTAACCAGTGCATTGCTTTATTTCAGAAAATAAATTTTGACCATATTGCATATTGATTTTTTTTATACTTGCCTCTAAATAAAAGGTGGGGGGAGGTGGCTACCTGCATGAACAAGGGTCAAGGCAAAAGGATGCCAAAACGTGATTTCTGTAACACCTGTTTTCAAGATTTTGTTTTAAAAGCAACTTATTCAAATATAACATTTTAAAAAATGTAACAAAACAAGCCACATTTCAACCCTTTAGAAACTGTACTGGAAGGAAATGTCATATCTAGAACAATAAAGAAAGTTATTTCTTACTAATGTTGCAAGGAAATGGACACCAGGTTTTTAAAAAATTAATTAACGCTGATTTTGGCAAGTCATTTAACTGCTCTGAGCCTCCATTTCTTTCCCACGGGTAAAATGAGGGTGTTGACATTAGAGGATCCCTACGGGTCCTTCCAGCCCTAAATGCTTTGATTGGCCTTTAAAAATAGAAGGTACGTGATTCAGAACCTTCCCCGCATGGGGAAGGCAGGTGTCATCGTGGACACTTTTTAAAAAACTTGCTCATTTTCGGATTCGGTTTTTATAACAATTTTCTTCTGGTGTAACAGGTCAGATAAGGTTGTACAATTGGGAATATTTTCTATATATCAAGGAAAAGAATAAGGAAGAAGAGACAATTATGATGCCTCAAAACGACCATTACAGTCAAAAACATCTGACGACCAGAGAGAGAGAGAGGGAGAGAGGGAGGAATTGCTCTAATATGAGCGAATCATTGGAAAGGAAACTGTAATTTCCACCATTTTTATTCTATTTCCTTTCTTATCCTCTCCCACAGAGAAAAGTCCACTTTTAATTCTCTTTCAATTTCAAAAGGGGTAGCAAAAGTCACAGCAATCCTCTCCTATTTTCTGTTTAAGAAACACCCAACATACTGAAGAGGCACTATTTGTCTACACGGATCTCCAAGCTTATTTAGCACTGAGGACTCCGGTTTCCAAATATTACCACCGTCAGCCCTCCCTCCGCTGCAGCCCACACTCTCCACCATCCATTTTTAAAAATCCATTTACGTTGAGCCTTTTATCCAAACCCACGAACAACCATTTCCTCCCTGCAACAGTGGTTGGAAGTGCCCGAAACCAAGCACCGGTTGAGTCCTGCAAACAGGGAGACTGCAGACTGCGGTGCTGGGCAGGGCCACTCCTCCCGCGCACACTAAGGCTTTCCTTGCCTCCCGGCTGATTTAAGACGGTTCAGGACCCTGATGAGACCCTGCCCTTGAAGCCAAGACCCCGGATCTGAAGGAGGCGTGAGGCGGCCTCGGCCCAGCACAGCCAAGCCTTTGGAAAACAGGCTTCTCTCTAGCCGCCAGGAGTGGCCCAGGCTGGGCGAGCGGCGCGTCTGATCCCGGGCGCGAGGAACCGCTCCCAGGTGGGTCTCTGCAGCCGGGGACCGCGGCTCCCGCTCCCAGGAGGGAGGAGGAAGGGGGAGGAGGGCGCAGGCCGGGATCTCGCTCGTCACGACTCACGAAGGAGGGTGGGAAAGAGGGAGGGACTGGAGACGGAAAAAGGAGAGGAATCAGGGAGCTTAGGGAATAAAGAAGGCGAGGGAAAGGAGACGGGAAATGGGGGGAAGGTACTGGGAGTGAAGAGGGGGTGCAGGGGAGGGTAGTGGGCTGCAGGGGGTCAAGGCTAGGTGAAGGGGGAGGGATGGAGCGATGGGGGTGGGGGGAGATGGAGGTAAAGAAGGAAGAGAGGGCCGGGCTGAAGGGGAGGGATGGGGCGAAGAGGGGAGGGATGTGACGAAGAGTAAGGGACGAGGCGAAGACGGGAGAGGTGGGATGAAGGGTAAGGGATGGAGCGAAGCGGGGGCAGGAATGCGGGAAGGGAAGAGCGGGGGAAGAAGGGAAGAGGGCGCGGGCCGCAGGAGGCCGGGAGGGACTTCCCTCCGAGGAGGGCGGCGCCGGAATAACGGGACCCTCCCAGCCAGGAGTCCCGGACCCGGCGGAGCGAGAGGCCGGCGCGGAGGCCTGGGCGCTGCGGGCAGGTACGGCGCCCGGCTTCTCCCGGGCAGCCGGAGCCGCCGCCTGCGGGGTGGACCCCGACTCCACTTACTCTCTCCGACCACCGCTTTGAGGCCAATGGGGGCCATCGCGCCGGGCGAGTTTCTGGGCTCCGAGCCTCGTCACGCGAAGCCCACGGACACCGCCGCCTCCCCGGGTGGGCGCGTTCCGCTGGAGGCAGCCAGCCGCCCCGCAGCAGCTCTCGGGATCGACTGACGCGCGGACTCGGCGCGGGGGCGCGGCGCGAGCCAGAGAGAGGCTGCCGACCCGCAGGCGCGCGCGCGCGGGGGGGCGGGACCGGCAGGGGCGGGGCCTCGCGCCATCCGTCCCCGTCCCCCGCGCGCCTCCGCCAATCGCACCGCGGCCCGGAGGCTCGGCCCCGCCCGCCGGGATGAGGCCGGACGCGAGGCGGTCCCTGGCTGGCGAGAGAGCCGCGCCCTCCCCATCACCTCACGCGCCGCGCGCGGCCGAGCCAGCGGCGCGCACCCGGGGCGCTGGATCCTGAGGTCCTCTCTGCAGCCTCCGCGTCCGAATCCCTGGCCTCAGGCTGCTGGCGCGTTGCATCCCACTGAAACCCCGCTACGGGTCTCTCTTACCTCTTTCTGGAGCCTTCCATCCCCCCCTCACTCCCCGCGCCCACAAGCGGAATTCAGAAGCTAGATCTCTTAGTAGTAGTACCCATTTCCCCAAACAACATGCCGTGAGGTTTATCGACACCATCTCTATCTCTTTGGGTACCCATATCCATAAATACACCATTCACTGAGCCCTTATGTGTCAGGCTCCATGCCTTCCATGCATCATCTCATTAAATCCTCAAAATATTGTAATTGGACATTGTTTTTAATCTCCATTTCAGATGAAAACAAATAGGCTCAGGAACTGAGCGCTAGACTTGCTCTCAGGTTGTGTATCATTCATCAGCAAATATTTATTGTTCTCCCCCTCCTCTATGTGAGCCGCTGTTCTAGGCGTTGCAGCTCCAGCCATGTACAAGGCGGACACGGATCCTAGTCTTTGGGCAGCCAAAGTCGAGAGATACCTAGGTCCCAATTCTAACAGGAATGTGCTGTAGGATGACTCTGGTCAGTATCTCCTTCCTGGAGTCCACATTTACCAAAGTGGTTCCAGGACAGTTTTTGCTAGATTTAGTTGATGGGGGAGATTGCTTTTGAAATATGGGACAGGCTTTAAAGAAAATGGCTTTAAAGAAAAATGAGTTGAGCTTATTAAAAGTCAAAAAGGACAGGAGAGCTGGTAGTCATAAAATCAATGAATACTCATGAAATTTTTGGAACAGCTCTGTGAGCCAGGTCCTTAATATTATTAGGAAATATGTTTTACAGATGAGGAAATTGAGATCCAGAGAAGATAAGTGCTTTGCTAGTAAGTGTCAAAAGAAAGATCTAATTCTAGAATCTGAGTTCTGAACCATTATTGTATACTACACAACAACTGAAAAAGTTGAGGCCTAAAGGAGAACTTACCCAAGATCGCACAGTGAACACTGGCCAAGCCAGGACAAAGGGCCATGTGTCCTAGTTCAGCCACCATCCCCAGGACGTGAAGATTTGACCATCTTCTCATCCTCACCTGTCTACCCTAACAGAACCTTCACATGGCTTGCCAGAGAGGGAAAGTGTTCATCTGTCATCTCTTCATGTCTAAGCTCTGCCTTTTACCCAAGGAAGGTACTGATAGCCCTGGGTTGCATTTGGAAAAGGAGGAGATAGTTTGTAAATGTGAGGGGAACTAGGATGCACTTGTGATGCCACATGCTCCCTTCTTGACCCTCTGGTTATGTGTCAACAGAGACTGCCCTCAAGGAGCCCATATACCAGCTAAGGAGACGGACAGAAATTGGGGACTTACTGTTCTAATAAGTGCTGAAGCAGAAGGACAGGGGGTTGTGAGAGCAAATGACAGAGCACCTCACCCAGTGGACCAGGTGGGGTGCAGTCAGGGCAGGCTTCCTGAGATGAGTGAAAGGTAACAAGAGGGGACTGGGAGAGTGTCCTAGGCAGAAGGTGTCAGAAAGGAGTTTGACTTTTCCAGAAACAAAGAGGGGCCAGTGTGACTGTGAGGGAGGAGAGTCTGAGGGACATAGTGGGAAGGAAAGCTCCTAGGGACAGGCCTTGCTGCAAACCTCCAGGACTTTTGGGTGACCTGGAATCTGCCTGGAGACCTCCTCAAAGGCCACAGAAAATAAAACATAGCAGCTCCTTATTTTCTGCAGAAGGAAGGACAAAAAAAGAAATTATTTCCTGCAGTTGTGTACCTGAGATGTTTACTAGGGATGGCAAAATCAGAACGGATGTTGTTTTAAATAGGATGGTTGGGAAAGCAAGTAGGGTGACAGACTGTGAACTCACTCAGGAGCCCCTGACTCACGAGTGTCAGATTGCAATCTCTCTGGATGTGGAATGCAAGATCTGATTCAAGACCTCTTAACACCTCTGAGCCTTGATGTCTCCATCTGTGAAACAGGGACAATAAAACTTCCAGGCTTCTCTAGTAGGGTGCCTCTGAGGACCCAGGTTGATGATCTACACAATAGGATAAAATCCTCCCTCAGTCATCACACAGTACTAGCCTTTGCTCTCTATTCTTTATTTGCACATAGGTTTGATACCCGCCAGGCACCACGCAAAGGGCTCTCATGAATTTTCATCGAATTTTCACTACAGCCCCACGAGGTCAGTGCTATTATTATTACATTTTCCTGGGGCACAGAGAGGTCAGGTCACTTGCCCAAGTTCACACGGCTCTAAGCGCAGACCTGGGACTTGGCGCTCCGACTCCCTGATGCCCAGGGGCGCACGCCCAGCGCCCAGGTGAAGCCCCAGTACCTTGACCTAAGGACAGGTTTGGATGTGTGGACCGCTTGTTGGGAGCGTATCAACAATGGGAACCCGAACGTCTTGGGAGTCGGAACCCTTGCGGGTCTACCACCCCGCGCCCCCGCCCAGCCTGGGGGCGGGGCAGGGCTGCGGCCCCCGGATGCGCTGGGCTGGTCAGCAGCCCCGCCCGCCGAGTGGGCAGGTGCGCTTGCAGCTGCGCATGCGCGGCATGCAGCCTCTGCAGAGCTGGGGTGCCCGCCAGCAGCTGTGGGTGGGAAGAGTCCTGTGATTTACGCTCGGGTCACGTGACGGCGGGGAGCCTGCTTGCGGCTTCGCCACTGCACCAGGAGCCAGGCAGGTGGGGAGACGGATGCTGAACGGAAAGGGAAGCTAGGGAGGCAGCGAGCAGAGACAGGGACGGAGAACTGGGGGAGAGAGGGAGGGACTACCCAGAGTAGGCAGTGAGGCGGACCAGGGAGAGACGGAAGCAACTCTGTGCAGTTGCGTCCACTAGACCTATTGATACCGCTGACCAACTGACTTGGGCCCCCCACACACCAGAGGCCGTTGGAGAGCCCTGTGTCCAGAATCTGGGCCTCTTCTCTGACAGTCTCAGACTTACACCTGCCTCCCTTCTGCTTTTAAGCTTCACCATCGGCTGCTTTTTTCCGTGTTTACCCCCACCCCCTCCTCCTGGTCTCTGGGCCTTTAAATTCTGCTGCATTCTTTTAGAAGCAGTTTCTAAAGAATTCAGCAAGATAATGTGTATAAGGTTCTTTATCTAGTACTGGGAAGCTATTACAGACCCAATAAATGTTAGCTATTAATACCATTAAAAATGACATAAGTCTGAATAAATCAGTGCTGAATACAGTTATGGAGCAATCAGTCGGTGTCCTGCCTTTTTTGCTGCTGTAGTTCGCTGACAGAGAATGAATAAGTAATTGCCTCCGGCGCAGTCACCCCCCACACCTACAAAGAGCACCAGGGCCTGGAGTGCTTGAGTTTGGTACATCCTTGCCAGAAAGAGTGAGTTAACAGGTTTTTTGTGTGTTTGAGGTTGGAATACAGTATCAAAAATGCTTTGTTTTCAAGAGTCTAGGCTAGGGTCTCAAACTCAAAGGATGGTAGGGGCCAGGCAGATGTGAGTAATGCCACAGATGTAGCCAACGGCAAAGCACATGCCTTGCCCAGGGTGGGCAGTCCTTTCTCAGCTCCAACCACTGGTTTACATGCAGTGACCATGGATCTTGATTGTAAAAATTTTGGCATCTTCCAATAAGTTGAGGTGTTGCAATGGATTTAAAAAAATTTTAATAACACCACATTGGCTAAACAAAACACATCTGAGGGCCACATCCAGCCCCCAGGTTACCTGCATGCAGACTCTGGGGGATTAATACCTCCTCTGGAAGAGGGAGGTTGGATTCCCTCAAGGAGCAGGTTCTGAGGGGCACTGATTTCTCTCCCAGGCACATAAAGTCCCGGGGTGGTAAGGGCTTTGGACGGGGTGGTGGTGGTCTGAATGTCTGGGCATCAAGCAACAGAACCTTCCCCGCTGAGAATCAGGAACGAGTCCCTCTGCTCAGCTTGGTTCTGGTGCAGCAGATTAGGGCCAACCACTTTTGAATGGACTGGTGAGCACTGTGGTGGCAGTCTCTGAGGACAGCTGTTGTGGACAGCTCAGTCTTGCCTGGACTCTGAAAGTCCCATAGTCCTGATCCAGCCCAGGGACAAGGAGAGAGCCGCACAAAAACACCATTCAAATGAAGTCTCAGCAGCCTCAGAGGGGGCTTCAAGTGAGTTTTATTCAATTTAGAGAAATAAAGAAATATGACACTGTTTACACCTTGGGTATCAGAGAACAATTCATGCCTTTTGCATGTTAAATTTCTGTGGGATCCCAGAGGAAGAAATTTTCATTTCAACTGGAGATATCCAAGGATGAGTCAAAAATTATCCACCCTCTAGTTATATTAAAACTTCTGTTGGCCGCACTGTCTTATCAGCGCTTTCCATTCAGGGCTGCTGTCTCCCCAGTCACTGTTACGTCAGTTCATTTTTAACTGTGGTACAAGCAAAAATGGATGCCCCACTTGTGATTTGCATCAAAGAAGAGCAGCGGGCAGTGATTTGTTTTTTGGGGGTCTGAGGGTGTGCACACTTCTGCCCACGCTATCAACACTCTGCAGAAACTTCGTTTTGAGACCTGAAAGCATCCTCCCTATAGTCCTGATCTTGCTCCATTGGACTTTCAGCTGTTTGGTCCCCTGAAAGCAGCCTTACAAAGACGAAGATTCGCTTCTGATGAAGACGTGAAGATAGCGGTGCATTCATGGCTCGCAGCTCAGCCTAAAACATTTTTTAATGTGGGACTATAAAAGCTTGTTGACAGATGGAAAAAGTGTATTGAAAAGCAAGGAGATTAGGTGGAAAAACGATGTATTTGTCTTTTTTAAAAAGTTAATTAAATTGTACAGTCAGAGTGTGGATTTTTGACTCACCCTTGTAATCTGGTTTAGATGTGGTTTGTTTTTGGCCAGTGGGGCCAGAAAGCTTCATGGAAGAGGCAACATTTGAGCTGAGCCTGGTGGCTGAGAAAAGAGAGAAGATCAGATCCAACCAAAGAAAAGAGCATAGGCTCATGGTTCCCAAACTGTGTGCGAGGCACCCTAGGGTGCCACAGCAAATGGGAGCACACTGGAATATTTCAAGCATTGGAGAGAAATGCAATGATGTTTATCATCTGTTGGACACTGTGGAAACTACTAGCTGGAAGTAGTTCACAGTTTCAACAATGGACTCTGCTACTTTCCTTCCTATAACAGTATACATTTGTGAAACTGAACGTTCAGCAATTGATGTGATAAGAAGCAAATAACTCAAAAAATCAATGTGGAACAAGAGATGGAGAGTGTTGATGTCTGATGTGATGGATTTCAAGGTCTGCGAAGGTGCACGTATCTTATTAGTAAGGAGTGGTGGTTATATAAGAATTATATTAAAGTTTTTTTTTTCAATTTATGGGTACTATTTTTTTCAAATGGCTACTAAGCTGTTAGTATCTAACAGGAATTGTTTGGTCCTGACTACTTCATAAACAGAGCTATTAGGTTTTTCTTTTGGTCTGGGATGCTATGAAAAAATACTGAGACGTAAAGACTGCCACCTTTGGGAACCTCTGGCATAGGGAAAGTGTGGTGGCATTCATTAATTCAGCAATATTTATTGAGCACCTGCTATGTGCCAGGCACTGTCCTAGGCATTGCAGATACAGCAATGAGCAAAAGAGAAAATTCCCTGTGGTTATGAAACCAACATTCTAGAGGGGGAAACACTGTAAATAGTTAAGTAGTAAATTATATAGTATGTTAAAAGGTGATAAATGTTATGATAAAAATAGAGTAGGGTGATCAGGATTAGGCTTGGTTGGGGGTTGGAGGGAGATAGTTTGCATTTTAAAGGGGATAGGCAGGCTAGACTTCACTGAGAAAACGTTGGATGTGATTTCAAAGTCAGGAGTCAGATCTGAGCATCACTGTCAGCCCATACAACATTGATGACTCCAGGAAAAGTGACTCAGATGACCCAGGGGGCTAGGGACTAGTCTTGTAAAGGACATTGGGAAGCACTCCAGTTTAAGGCTGAGCGAAGGGAGCAGAGGCCAGAAGGAAGCAGAAAGGAAATGGTCAGAGAGGTACAGGGTGAGCCAGGAGTGCAGAAAGACGGCATAGCGAACAGCACCTCATGGCCCGGGACTGTGATTAAAAATAAAAAAGGGAATTCTCTGGCAGTCCAGTGGTTAGGACTCCATGCTTCCACTGCCAAGGACACGGGACACGGTTTAGATCCCTGAATGGGGAACTAATATCCCTGAAGCCACTCCATAGGGCCAAAATAAATAAATAAATAAAATTAAAATGGTGGGTTTGGTCATTGAGAGGTCACTGGTGATCTGGGCAAAAGTCAGAGTGCAGACAAGTAAGGACTGACTGAGAAGAGAGGGGGGCTGTCCTCCTAGCTTCTCCAAAAATTATGGACTTATCTTTCTGCAAGAAAGACAATAAAGAGGAAAAGAAAGGCTGGATGAACCACAGGGAATCAGAATCAAGGGAACTTTTTTGAATAGGGAGGAATCTCATTCCCATTTTTAAATGAAACTTTTAAAAAACACAGAAAAGTAATAAAGCAAATTCCCATGTGCTCCTTCCCCAAGAATAAAGAATAGTTAATGTTTTGCTTCAGAATTTTGTTTTAGAAAAATAGATCTGGTTATGTCAGGTGGATTCCTTTTCCTCCCAAAACCCCACTAAAATATTAGCAGGGGAATTCTAAAAAAGTTTAAATCCACGAGGACACAAAGAACAGCAAGAGAGGCAATAGGAGACAAGAGAGAGTGACAAAACTTTGGAAGATGAACAGCATGTGGTTGAGGGTTGATGACTGGGTAAAGAAAAGGAGGTGGAAATATGAACCTCCAGAAGGAGACCAGCCACTCAACCACAGAACCTTGGAAAAGTTCAAGAATCGTTGGTACCAGGTATTAGTACTTCCAAATGTGGGAGTGAAAGATAGGGCTGAAAACAAAAGACTGGTAAAGAAAAGGAGGAATCAGACCACTAGATCCCTTCCACCACCCTGCATCACCAGGTGACTACCCCTCCCCCAGCAAAATAGTAAACAATGATGATGGTGAGTGTATGGGGCATGCTGTGTGCCAAGTACTGTTCCAAGCTCTTCATATATATCAGCTCATTTAACCCTAACGGCCACCTGTGAGGTATTTACTATTATTATCTCCATTTTACAGATGAGAAAACTGAGCCATTTGTCCAAGGTCATGAGTGATAGGGCCAGGATTCAAACCCTGACATGTGGGAGGTAACGATGGACAGTAGAAACCAGTAAGTACTCTTGTGGTTTGGACTTCATTTGTCTCTCCGTGAGAAGCCATGAGAGAGCTGATGCCATAGTTTAGGTCAGAGATAGTGGAGTCCTAGCCAGGGGATGGGGGTGGGAGAGGATGAACATAATCGAGATGACTAAAAGTAGCACCATCTCCTGGGCACCCTGATGTGCCAGATGCTTCCTGCACAATATCTCATTTAATCCCCTCCCCAAATCCTGTGCAGTAAGTATGATGACTGACAGCCATCTTACAGATGAGGAAACTGAGACATAACACTTCCTAGGGCACATAGTCAATTTGTGGGCAAACCAGGATTTGAACCTGGTATGTCTGAGCCCAAGCCTCAACTCTTAACCACAGAGCTCTGTTGCATCTCTCGATTTCAAAGCCTTTTTGAGCCAGGCATGAAAGTATACACTATGAGTCCATGCGTATGAGGTTTCAGAAACAATCTAATCTATGACAATAGAAATCAGGATAATAGCTGTGTCTTGGAGGTGGAGAGCAAGGAGCATTGACTGGGAAGAGAGATGTGGGGACCCCTGGGGCTCTGGAAATGTTCTGTGTCTTGATCTGGGTGGTAGTAACATGGGTGTATATTTATGTAAAACTCACCGAGCTGCTCACTTAATTATGTATTTAATTGGATGTATGTTACACTTCATGTTTTTAAAAAAGGGCTTTGGATGATTATTATAATCATAAATAGAATGTTTAGCATGTATCAGGCCACTTATTGAGTGCTTATATGTTAGACACTGTGCTAAGTGCTATACAAATTTTATTTACTCTTTACAGTGGTCCTGAGGAGATAAATATCCTGCCCATTTTACAGATGAGAAAAGTGAATTTTCAAGAATGCAGTGACTTGTCTGGATCACACAGGAAGTGGCTTAGCCAGCCCAGGTTTGTCTTGTCGACAAAAATTCAATTAACAATCAAAAAGGAAAAAGAGAATTTTATTCAAGCCAAACTGAGGGTTTTAACCCAAAAGACAGACTCTCAGAAGCTCTGAGACGCATTCCACCTGTTAGAAGTCAAAGGCACAGTCATATACGTTTTTAAGACAAAGGATCGTACATGAAAAAGACATACTGACATTTTACATGAAGTTCACCAAAGCGTGTAGTCCGGGTAAGCACAAAACGAGCAGTGAGTCACCGTGACCCCTTCCAGAGTTGGGAAAGAATGCTAGTCTTCTAAGAAGTTACATTGCTGGCATCAGAAGAAAAGAAAAAAAAAAGATCTCTACAGTCAAATAGGCACTCCCAGCTTTGAGGAAGTCTGGTTAATACGCAATGCAGATGCACACTGAACACTAAAGGGAGGGAAGAGACCCAAACGGACACAGGGAGAGAATTTTATGTTTAAATTTTCTTGTCCTGCCTTGCAATGTGAAATTTTAAAAAATTTACTTATTTACTTTATTTTATTTTGGGCTGCATTGGGTCTTTGCTGCACGGTGGCTTTCTCTAGTTGTGGCGAGTGGAGGCTACTCTTCGTCATAGTGAGCAGGCTTCTCATTGTGGAGGCTTCTCTTCTAGAGCATGGGCTCTAGGCACGTGGGCTCAGTAGTGGTGGCGCACGGGCTTAGTTGCTCTGTGGTGTGTGGGATCTTCCCGGACCAGGGCTCGAACCCGTGTCCCCTGCATTGACAGGCGGATTCTCAACCATTTTGCCACCAGGGAAGCCCTTAAAGTGTAAATTTTATTTCATCAGTCTGACCCCTAAGTCCAAGCTCTTGGGACCACCTGCTCCCATCTCTCTGGCTCCATGGAGGTGGCAGGACTCGGGTTACAGAGGATGAAGGAGGAGAAACCAGAGATGGCTCTGAGCAGAGGTGGAGGGTACATGGCCCCTGGCAAAGCTCTGTAACTAATTTTGTTTTATTTTTTAATTTATTTATTTAGTTTTTGACCGTGCTGCACAGCATGTGGGATCCTAGTTCCACGACCAGGGATCGAACCCGCACCTCCTGCAGTGGAAGCACAGTCTTAACCACTGGACCACCAGGGAAGTCCCTGTTTTATTATTCTTAAAGAGAGCCACCCCTACATGGTTGAGGCTTCAGGCCCTGGCTCAGAGGGTGTCTGGGAGGATTGCAGAGTGTCACTTAGGAATACCTTAACCCCCATCCCAGCTCATAACAAGGTGCCCTGAGGTCCTCCTCATCAGACACACTCTTCCAGCACCAGTGTCTTGGAAAGCAGACCCTTAAAAGCTCTCAGTAGCCTGAGAAAAGCAGGGGTGCCCGCCCCTCCTAATTCAAGTTGAACACAGGCTGTCTTTCTGGCCCCTCCAGCTTCTCGCCTCGTCCCTCCCTCTCCTTTTGTCTACTGTCTCCCCACCTTGCTTTTCCTCACTCACCCTTCTCCCTAACAGCAGCTGCCTTCCCACCTTACTCCACGGAGAGTCAGGGCCAAGAGCCTCCCCACCCTGATACAGACCAATCAGGACTCTGAGCCTTGGGGGAACCAGGAGTCCAGGGCTCAGGGTCCTGCCTTGTTGGGTCCCCAGCCTGTCACTTCCCTTTGGGCATCAGTTCCCCACTTCCTGTTTATGTATAACCTGGGCCCCAGTTTCTCTGCCCTGAATCTCACCAGCTGTCTCTCCCTCTCTCTAAGTCAGGAAGCAGGTAGACAAGGAGGTCCACCCTGGGGACCTGACTCCCTCCTCACTACCTGCCCACCGTGGAGGTCTCTCAGGGGCCCGTCTGTGGGTCAGCAGGAGAGGCAGGCCTTGGTCCTGGGTCTGATTGTCCGCAAGCTCAGGGCTCACTGCCCAGACCTTTAAGGCATCCCCATGTAGGGTCCCTAGTGGGGTCCTCTTAACCCCCAAGTCTTTCCCTCCCTCCCTCCCTCCCAGGCTGCGCCCCTCCCCCAGCTGTTGATAAGCCCCTCCCTAAATGCTTCACAGCCATGCCCTGTTTTGAGCAGGTGTTTAACACACAAAGATAGCAGTTATTTTCTTGAATGGGTCCCCAACAATCTGAAGCCATCTGTTTGGGACATCCCACCCTGGGGCCTAAAAATGCCTGCCGCCTTCCTTGGCAAAAAGCACAACAGCCCAAGAGCAGTCTGAGCATATTTATAAGCCGTTCTCTACCCTGTTTCTCTGAAAGGCTGCAAACACCCCTAACGCCCCCAATTCTCCTGCTGATGGGGCCTCACGGAGGAGGAGAGGAGGTAGAGCTTTGCATTCTGCATCCTGGGTTACAGCTTGCTTTTTTCTCCTTGGCATTTTCTTCGATGCTTAAAAAAAAAGAAAAGCACCACCAAAAAACCTCTTTTACTCTGAAGATAAAATCTCTTGCCATTGGCACTCTTTCTCTAAAATCCATTTCTTACCACCCTTACTGCTGACCCAACTTTTGAACTTCATCCTGCTAGAAGAGTAACTGTCTCCTTCCTTGAGAAGTAAGTTCAAATTCTCGGCCGTTGCTGTGCCTTTCATTATTCCTAATTCCCGTGTTTCCCTCTGACTGCTGCAGGGAAATCCTGGAATGATGTGATTTGCCTCTAGTGAGGTTGGGCTTTGTGTACTTTTTTCTTCACTTTTCATCACCCAGGTAACACAGTGCACTTTTATTGTTAAATGTAGCTCAATAAGGAAATGAATTCTTCATACTAAGCCACCTGGGACACGGTTCAAGCTGCGCTCAGATGGAAATACTTTTATTATTAATAAAAGCCCCAAAACAACTGAGTCAAGTATTCAACCTAAGAAATTAGAAAAATAGCAATAAAATAAAAGAGGGAAGAGGGGAGAAAGAGATGAAAGCTGACAGAAATGAAATAGGAAAAAATACGAAAAAGAAATAAAATTTGTTGCAAAGACAAATAAAATGAGAAAAATCTTAACTAAGGCAAGTCAAAGCAAAGAGAGAAAGCAAAAACTTGGAGCTTTAGGAATGAGAAAGGCAGTATAAACACAAATATGGATGTTATTAAAGTAACGATTTAAAATATTGTGCTAAGTTGAAATTACCAAAGGAAATATGATCTTTTTTCAGCAAAATATAAACTATCAAAATTGACCTAAGAAGTAAAAAATTTTAGCAGACTAAAAACCAAGGAAGAGGTTAGAAACATAAGTAAGGTGATCACATTCTTATAGACCCCCACCTTTTTTTTTTGGCCGCGCGGGGTCTTTGTTGCAGTGTGCGGGCTCTTCATTGCAGGCTTCTCTCTAGCTGTGGGCATGGGCTTCTCTAGTTGTGGTGCTCGGGCTCTAGAGCGTGCGGGTTTAGTTGCCCCGTGGCACGTGAGATCTTACTTCCTCAACCAGGGATGGAACCTGCCTCCCCTGCATTGGAAGGCAGATTTTTAACCGCTGGACCACCAGGGAAGTCCTGATGATTGCATTCTGATGGGGAAATTTTTCACATATTGAGGTATGGGGACATTATTTTGGCTTATACACGGTTGACCTCGAACTTTGTGTGAACTAAAACAGCTTGACTTAAGGCCTGTCAAACACACACAGCACATCTACTTTAATCATTAAAGTAAGGAATGTCCGTTTGACAAGAAAAGAATATGGCATTCATGCCAACACTCCCCTGGAGATGAGGTTCCCTTCTCAGACACAGGGTCCTGCTATCTTGCTGTGTACACACTAAATCTGTCTCTACTGAAAACTTGAAGGAGTGTAGTCCTGTCAATCTGATGTATGTTCTTTGTTCTGTAAGGTAGAAAACGGTGCTGGAGGGACTTCCCTGGTGGTGCAGTGGTTAAGAACCTGCCTGCCAATGCAGGGGACACAGGTTTCATCCCTGGTCCGGGAAGATCCCACATGCTGCGGAGCAACTAAGGCTGTGTGCCACAACTACTAAGCCCGAGAGCCACAGCTATTGAGCCTGCATGCCACAACTACTGAAGCCCGCATGCCCAGGAATGCGTGTTCTACAACAAGAGAAGCCACCGCAATGAGAAGACTGCACACCACAATGAAGAGTAGCCCCCAATCACAGCCCCCACTCGCCGCAACTAGAGAAAGCCCAAGCGCAGCAACGCAGCCAAAAAGTAAATAAATAAATAAATTTATTTTTTTAAAAAAAGAAAAAACTGCTGGAAACCATGCTTCAGTGGAGCAGTCCTCAGAGCTACTGAGAGGCTCCTCCTGGGTTTTTATCCTCAGCTTGACTCGAATCAAAGTCTTTCCTTTATTACAGATTGATTCTTTATTATAGATAGATTATCGATTATTTCTGTCGACGTTGCTTGGTGTAGGCTGGAGGATATCAGAGAAACCCACCTGCGGTCACATGGAGTCTACTTTGGACCAGCGCTTGGTACCAAGCAGAAGCCCCTTGAGCTCTGGGCTTCACAGCACCCTTCAAGTGTTTGGGTGAGTTCTTCTTGGTATCTGGACCTCATTCTGGACAGTCCTGAGTTGTTTTTCTTAATTGAAGTATAACTGATTTACAGCACTGTGTTAGTTTCAGGTGCACAGCAAAGTGACTCGGTTATACATATATATATTTTTTAATTCTTTTCCTTTATACTTTATTATAAGATGTTGAATATAGATCCCTGTGCTACACAGTAGATCCTTGTTGTTTATCTACTTTATATATGGTAGTGTGCATCTGTTAATCCCATCAGATGGTCCTGAGTTTTATCTTAGCTGTTAAAATTTCAAGACTTGGATTTTTAAGAGGTTATTGGTAGACTTTCTGAATGACAGGGATCTAGGAGGAATTTCTTAGGCAGGGACCTAGGGGAAATTTCCTACACAGGGAAATCCTAGAAGGAACTCTGGAGTGAACTGGGTTGGCTGGCCTTATCTAATTTGGCTTAAATTGGAAAGATTGTGTATATACGGTCTGAACAAACTGACAGCAAAATGAGAGACAACATATTTGGCTCTGAAGAAAAGGGATATTTGCTCCTTCTGGCCACAAGGTGTCCTCAGGCAACTGAGAACCTAGTGGAAGTGTCTGAGGATTAATCCTGGTGATGAGGAGAGGTCCCACAGAGAACCCATCATAACACTTTGTTTACAGCTCGCCCAGGGAGACACACACACGAACTGGTCATTCAGTGCTCCTACCCACCCCACCCCACCCACGTACCCCCAAGCCGCCGTGGATTTAGACTGCCAGCCGAAGAAACAGAGACACAAAAGAGCAGTACCAACTCAAGGGTGACACCTTGAGGAGCTAAGCTCACAGCTGCACACCTCTGACCTTAGAAATTGTTCAGACTTTATAAAAAGAGGAAACTCAAAAGAAAAAAAAAAGGGAAATCGTGTTTCTAAAGCTGAGCAGCTTCCAGACAGGCAGCCACCCACTGGAACTCCAACTGGCTTCATGTACAAAACCTATGGAGCCCATACATGCAAGTACTTGGTAAAATGGGAAGATCTAACGAAAGGTAACTCAACTCTTAAGTGGCCAAAATGGGGAACATTCGACTTACCAAAATTAGTTTACTTGCATGTACAATGGAAAAAAGCTGGCTATAAAATTACCCAGACAGGATCGGAAGCGTATTTCCATTGGTGCTTAGAAGCTTCTAAGCGTGGTAATGATACGATGATACAGTGACATCTTTACAGGAAACTAACCAAAAGTTATCAGAAACTGTTGTTAAATGGTAGAAAAGTTCGGAAGCTACCTTCTCCTCCTCTTTCCCCTCCTTAGGCACCTTTATATCCTCTCCTTTCTGAACTTCCATACCCTGACTTGTCTGCCTTACCTCCTCCTGCACCTCCAAAGGAGAAGCCTACTGGAAGAGGTGAGCCCACACTTCTGTATACTCCTTGGACTAGAACGGAACTTAAAAATTTAACTAAGGATGTCCCAGACCCTTTACAAGATCCTTTAGGGTTTGCTCGAAAATTCCATCTGACTGTTAGGACGCATGAACCAGGATATGCAGATTTATATCAGCTTGTGCATTTGCTGGCATCCGAGAGTAAAGCCAAAGAATGGCTACAAGAGGCAGAATGGCAGGTGCCTATGGAAGATTTTCACAAGCGTGAGCCGGTAGATCTTCACAGGTGTAGAGAACTTGCTCGTAGCTTGTACTGAGCCATCCCCAATTTTTTCCTTAAGAAAATAGATTGGACAAAGATCCACCAAGGTAAACAAAAGCCTGGAGAAACTATTTTTGATTATTTTGAGAAGTTTGACAAAACCTTCAAACAGTACTCTGGAATGACCCCTGAAATTTTTCAAAATCATCAAAATGATCCAGTTCTAAATTCAATCTTTTTAGAAGGATTAGATGAAGAATTAGCAAAGCTAGCTAAAAGACATGAACTGGGGCTTCCTAGGTGGCGCAATGGGTAAGAATCCACCTGCTAATGCAGGGGACACGGGTTCGATCCCTGCCCCAGGAAGATTCCACATGCCGCGGAGCAACTAAGCCCGCGCACCACAACTATTGACCCTGTGCTCTAGAACCCATGAGCCACAACTATTGAGCCCATGTGCCTCAACTACTGAAGCCCACGCACCTAGAGCTCGTGCTCTGCAACAAGAGAGGCCACTGCAATGAGAAGCCCGCGCACCACAACGAAGAGTAGCCCCCACTCGCCGCAACTAGAGAAAGCCGTGTGCAGCAATGAAGACCCAACAGAGCCAATAAAATAAATAAATAAATTAATTAATTAATTAATTTAAAAAAAACCGTGAACTGGACTAGACCACAATACATACTAACGCACTTGTCACTATTGCAGACAATCTCTCTAAAACCTTCCAAAAGAAAGAAAGAGAAAGAGTCACTAAAGTCAAGAATGTACAACTACAACAGCTTAGTGGCCCTATGAAAACATCTTTTTTAAAACTCTGGCCAAAATGAAATGACTGCACTTGTTTTAATTGTAATTGATCTCGTCATTTCAAATGAGATTGCCATATATTGAAATGGGATTTGAAACACAGCAAAACTAAAAGGGAATGGGGTGCTCGAGGATCTTGCAAGGGGTATTTTCCTGCTTCCTCCTCCATTCATTAGGGAAAATTGAAATAACAATTGGAGGGGAAATTTCAAAAGCCCTTGTAGATGCTGGGGCTGCATTATCTGTACCCTAATTCATTGCCCTCTCCCTCAGAGTAAACAATCAACTCAAATGGTAGAGATTTCTTTTTTTTTCATGGTCACTGCAGTGTTGATATTTTATTTTCATTTAGAATCATTTTAATTTGTTTTCTTCTGAAACCATATATTAAGGTTTTCTTTGCATCTGTTGATAAATTTTTTCTTTTAAAAAGTTTTATTGAGATATAATTGACATACAATAAACTGCATATATTTAAAGTGTACAATTTGATTTTTTCTTATTAATCATCTATTTTATACATATTAGTGTATGTATGTCGATCCCAATCTCCCAATTTATTCCACCACCCCCTGCCCCGCTCTTCCCCCGGGTGTCTATATGTTTGTTCTCTACATCTGTGTCTCTATTTCTGCCTTGCAAACACATTAAACTGTACCATTTTTCTGGATTCCACATACATGTGTTAATATACGATATTTCTTTTTCTCTCTCTGACTTATTTCACTCTGTATGACAGTTTCTAAGTCCATCTACGTCTCTACAAATGATCCAATTTTGTTCCTTTTTAAGGCTGAGTAATAGTCCATTGTATATATGTACCACATCTTATACCCAGAGAACACCATAATTCAAAAAGACACATGCACCCCAATGATCATTGCAGCAGTATTTACAGTAGCCAGGTCATGAAAGCAACCTAAATGTCCATCCACAGAGGAGTGGATAAAGAGGATCAAATGGTAGAGGTTTCTAATTTATCTGTGCAAGTTTTAAAATCAGAGCCCATAACCTTTCAGTTAGGAACTATCACAGGGAAATGTATTTCTTCTAGTAAAATGTGCCACAATGCATTTGCTAGGATGAGACCTTTTAGAAGCCGACAGTGCTCCTATAGTCTTTTCACAAGAAGGTGAAATGCTTCTAGATTTTGAAAATTTGGATGCTGATCCAAATCTGTTACTGAAATGTTGATGATTATACAATCAGTGGCTCAAACAGACCAAGAAAAAAAATGGATGCCCTGTTGTCACGAGTGCCTAAAGAATCATAGTCCTCTTCTTCCTCAGATATTAGAAAAATTAAATCGGCTACTCCTGTTAAAGTGACTGTTAATAACTCTAAGCCTCTACCTAATATTCAATGATATCAGAAGCATTAAATGGATTTATTCAGGAATTTCTTAAGAAGGGACTTGTAATTCCTTGTAATAGTCATTGTAACGCACCTATCTTACCAGTGAGAGAGCCAAATGGGAAAGGCTGGAGATTTGTTCAAGATCTGAGAGCTATAAGAAATATTGTGATTCCCTCATATCCTGTGGTCCAGACTCACACACACTGCTCTCAACCACTCCAGCTGATAGCTATTTTTTAGTAATTGATTTATGTAGCACCTCCTTTAGTATCCCTGTGGGAAAAGATAGTCAATATCCTTTTGCCTTCATCTGGGAAGATCATCACTATGCCTGGACAGTTATGCCACAGGGCTATACCCAAAGTCCTACTTACTTTTCTCAAATACTCAAGGCTGATTTAGCTAATGTAGATTTTCCTACTGACTCCACCTTAATTCAATATATGGATGACTTGCTTTTGTTTTCCAAAACTAAATTAGATTCCCAAAAGGACACCATACATTTCAACAACTAGCATCTAAGGAAAATAGGGTGTCCAAAGATAAACTCCAATTTTGTTTATCCATCATAAAATATTTGGGCCACTTAATGTTTAAGGATGAACTATTGATTGATTCTCAAAGAATTAAAGGAATTCTGGCCTTTCCTTCCCTCCCCCCCCAAAAAAAAGGAAAAAAAAGATGGAGAGGATTTCTGGGAGTAACTGGATACTGCAGGGATTGGGTACCTAACTTTTCATTTATTGCTCAACCTTTATATGCATTACTTAAGTCTGACCAGCCTGATCTGATTGAATGGATGCCAAAAGGAAAAGCTGTCATAAGCACCTTAAAGTCCACCTTAACTCAGGCACTGGCTTTGGGTCCCCCTAGTTATAATTAGCCACTTTCCCTCTCTGTACATGAAGGTAAAGGAAGTGCTTTAGGTTTATTAACTAAAAAAAATTCTGATCAACATTGACCCGTTGGATATTACTGTCAGCAGTTAGACTCAGTAGCAAAAGCACTTCTACCTTATATAAGGGCTATTTCAGCAGTGTGTCTCTTATGTAAGGCTATTGAAGAAATAGTAATGGGGTCTCCTTTAACTATTTATGTCCTACACTCTGTTGAGTCTCTTCTAAACTCTTACCACACTCAGCACTATTCTGTAAGCTGACTAGCTCCTTATGAAGTATCGTTGCTTTGTGCACCTAATATTACCTCAGTTGGATGTAATAACCTTAATCCTGCAACTTCGCTTCCAAACCACAGGAAGAAAACAACCATGACTGCATTTTATTAACAGGTTATCTTCTTGCTCCTAGGAATGACTTACAAGAAACTCTTATTGATAATGCTGATTTAATTTGGTTTACAGATTGATGAAATAAGATTCATATTTCAAGGCAAGATAAGAAAAATCTAAACATGAGATTTTCTCTCTGCTTGTTTGGGCCGCCTCCCTTCCCTTCAGTGTGCAATGCGCATCTGCATTACATTAGCCAGACCTCCCCAATGGCAGAAATACCTGCTTAACCATAAAGATCTTTTTTTTCTCCTTCTTCTTCTGCCACCAGCTATGTTAACTCCCTAGAAGATAACATTCCTTGCCTAGACCTGTAAGAAGTCCCAACAACCCATCTCTCGCCTAGTACATGCAGGTCTGGACTATGTATCTTTGGTGAACTTTATGTAAAATGCCAATATGTCATTCTGTTGTATGATTCTTTATCTCAAAAATGTGTGTGACTGTTTTCTCAGCTTCTTGTGGGCAGAACAGTTCTCAGAGCTCTCTGAGAGACTGTCTCCTGGGTTATGATCCTCAGGTTGGCTTTAATAAAATTCCCTATTTCTTTCTTAGATTGACCATTGATTAATTTTTCATCAACAAGATGAATCCTACTTAAAGGAAGAGCAAGGACATTACTGAGCTGGATATACAGTAATGGTCACAGTAGACATAACTGAAAGCTTTTATTTATCAGAAACAAAGTCAGCACAACAAACCAAATTAGTTACCTTAACCCAAGCTTGTCAGCTAGCTGAAGACCAGAGAGCAAACATTTATACTGATAGTCATTACACCTTTGGAGTGGCACATAAATTTGAAATGTTATGGAAACAATGAGGGCTTTTAACCTTTTCAGGACAACCTATAAAAAATGGAAAACAGGTTGCAGACTCATTAAATGCTATAGAAGTACTAATACAGTTTGCAATTGTTAAAACACCAGGGCATTCAAAATCTGACACTATGGAAGTTAAAGGGAATCAGCTTTTTGGTGCTGCAGCCAAGCAGACAGCTTTGAAACCTCATCCTGTTCAGCCTTGAGAATGTCCACTGCTCTCTGTTAACCCTGCCAACCCAGTGAAAGATTTCCTTCTACAGGCTCAAGAAATTGCCACTAAAGAAGAGAAACAGGGACATAAGAATCCTCCTGCCAATGCAGGGGACACAGGTTCGAGCCCTGGTCCAGGAAGATCCCACATGCCAAAGAGCAACTAAGCCCATGTGCCACAACTACTGAAGCCTGTGCTCTGCAGCAAGAGAAGCCACTCTAATGAGAAGTCTGCACAGCACCACGAAGAGCAGCCCCCACTCTCCACAACTTGGGAAAGCCCACTTGCAGCAACGAAGACCCAGGGCAGCAAATGAATAAATAAATAAATGAATGAATAAACAAACAAACAAACAAACAAACTCAATTGGCAAAATTTTCAGAAGCATTTAATCTCTCATGGCCAAAAACTTTTCTGCTAGTGCTTCTCAACCTTAGATCTTCACCTCTTGGTAAACATCAGCTGTCTCCTTTTGAAATAATAGCAGGATGGCTTATGTGGCTGGATGAGGGAAAATATGAACCAACCTTACTCGAGGGAGATATATCACATTGTTGTCAGGGTCTTATAAAGGCACTTAAAGGAAGTGAAAAGTTGGTAGGTAATCTCTTTCACAGTGTGTTCTCAGGAGACAAAGACCTTAAAGATCATGGATTGTAACCTGGAGATTTTGTCTACTGGAAAAGACATCGAATAAAAGATTCTTTGCAGCCATGTTGGAAAGGACCTTATCTGGTATTGTTAACTAATCCATGCGCTGCCAAACTAAATGGCATAGACTTGTGGATTCACATCTCTCATTTAAAAAAGCCCCCTCCACCTGAATGGACTTCCATCCTTGTTTCTGACACCCAGCTTCAACTGACAAGCATCGCTAAGCAAAGACGAGAAGAAAATGACAGCAGTAGCAGACAGCTAACCCGAGTCTGGACCAGACCTGTAACCCCCAACCTCAACAACACTTTTGGACTGTTTTTTTTTAAAACATTTTGTTTGTGGGTAGATTACCTATACTCTTGACCCCATTACAGTCACAGTCAACAAGCCCTTTCTGCTTTCCCCCATGTTTTCTTTAACCTTAAATCTTATCCTAATGTCTTTGTTGCCTTGCACCTGTATAGTTCACTCTAGTCCTTGGAAAGGCAATGTTATTGTACAAGTGTCACAGTCTCTTGCCTCCTCTGGAAAATTTTCCAAATGCTGGATAGGGCACCATTCCCCTACTGGGTCCTTTGTAAAATTTAATGACCCCACAGTTGTGCCTATAACCAATTTTACCAGTATGCTTACCTTTACTGTGACTCATAGAAAAAGACTCTCAGGTCACTTACCATGTTGATATCTTCACCCAGTCTCCTATCCCTTGCTTCTTCCTGACCGGATGGAAACAATCCCAAGGAACACTGGGTGCCCAGAAATAACCAATCTGATGTCTATGGTCATGATATTAGTCAAAAGGTCCTCACAAAACATTACAATTTGCAAGGTCAATGTGATTTATTTGTCTTCTCCATCCTCTACACTATACTTACTGACAACCTGTTATAATAAGGCTGATAGCAAATATAATTCTCCTTTATACAATGGGATTAGAACTTGATGTACTTGGGTTAACAGGAGACCTACTCCTCTTTCTACTTGTAAGCTCAATTTGACTGATTGGAAACTCCCATATACTAACCCATGGTTAGAAAATGTGGTTGCATACCTTCCAAAAAAGATTCAACACCTGGAGTACTATGTGCCTCTAAAGGATTTACGTTTGTTTGTGGGTACAATAACTGGCCCTGGGCACATGAATGTTTAGACAGTTAGAAAATGGAGGGAACCTGCCTGTGTGACACTTGACTACTCCATTTACTATTTTGAAATTGCTCACTAGCTCAAACTCTAGCCTTGATCCTCATAGCCAAAAAACAAAACAAAACAAATTAAAACAAAAAACTCTTGCAATAGTTGAAGACTGGGACTTCCCTGGTGGTACAGTGGTTAAGAATCCACCTGCCAATGCAGGGGATACAGGTTTGATTCCTGGTCCAGGAAGACCCCACATGCCATGGAGCAACTAAGCCCGTGTGCCACAACTACTGAGCCTGTGCTCTAGAGCCCATGAGCCACAACTAATGAGCCCATGCTCTACAACTACTGAAGCCCATGTGCCTAGAGCCCAAGCTCCACAACAAGAGAAGCCACTACAATGAGAAGCCTGCATGCCATAACGAAGAGTAGCCCATGCACAGCAGCAAAGACCCAATACAGCCAATAAATAAAAATTAATTAATTAATTAATTTAAAAAAAAGAGACCTAGCACCGAGGGACATGATGGATCCAGAGCAGGCAGCAAACCACCTGGAATTGAGGGACCAATATTTTAATTGTTAACACTTTCTATCAAAAGATTTGTGATCAAAAAGAGGACATGATGGGGGAATTTTTCACATATTGAGGTATAAGGAAGTCATTTTGGCTTATACATGGTTCACCCTGAACTTTGTGTGAACTAAAACAGCTTGGCTCATGGCCAGTCAAATGCAAATAGCACATCTGCTTCAATGATTAGGCAAAGAATGTCCCTTTTGAAGATAAGGATAAATAACTCCCTGCCTGTGGCATCCATGTCAACATTCCCTTGAAGATAAGGTTCCCTTCCCAGATACCAGGGTCCTACTGTCTCACTGTGTACACACTAAATCTGTCTTTTGAAACCTTGAAGGAATGTAGTCCTGTCAATTTGATATATGTTCTTTTTCCTGGTAAAGTAGGAGACTGCTGAAAACCATACTTCAATGGAGCAGTCCTCAGAGCTACTGAGAGGCAACTCCTGGGTTATTTGTCCTCAGCATGGCTCGACTCAAATTCTTTTCTATTCTTTATTATAGATTGATTATTGATTATTTCCATTGACAATTCCAAAAGACTCCAGGTCAGTAGAGGACAAACTAACATTAGTGCCTCCTAAGATGATGCAATGGGAAATATACAATATCAACTATGTAGTATTGCAGCCCAAAATGTTCAACCTAAATCCAGTCATGAAGAAACAACAGACAAATAAAGATGGTGGGACATTCTGCAATAAAACTGACCTGGACTCAAAAAAAAAAATCAAAGTCATGAAAGGGAAAAATAAAAGGCAAGATTGCCTAGGTTCAAAAAGATTTAAGAGATTCTCTTTAAAGAGATATGACAACCAAATGCACTGGAGGGTCTTTGATTAGATCCTGGAGTTAAAAAGCCAGTTAAAAGAACATTATTTGTTTATGTAAGGAAACATCATAAATCTTAGGAGATACTTTTATTTAAAAATGTGGTTAGGAATGAAGTGTTTGATGTTTGCATTTCACCTTTCAAATAGTTGAGCAAAAAAGTTTTTACCTGTCTGTGTGTATGTGTGTGTGTGTGTGTGTGTGTGTGTGTGTGTGTGTGTGTTTGATCCAGAGAATCAAGGCCACTATGAATGATATAATAGGAACTACATTTCATGCAATTGTGAGTGCTGGTGGAACAGACTGTGCATGGCCTCTATACCTGCCAGCAGTTGGAAAGGAGAAATGCACATGAAGTGGGGGAGAACAAGAACAAACTGGAGCTACATCTGTCTCCCACCCACTCCAACCTCAGTGACACAGGTAACCTGCAAGAGAAATGGTGTCCTTACCACAGAGCTGTACACATACCTGGCCCAAGTAAAAGGATCCCCCCCTAGAGTAATGGAAATAAAAACAAAAATAAATAATTGGGACCTAATGAAACTTCAAAGCTTCTGCACAGCAAAGGAAACTATAAGCAAGATGAAAAGACAACCCTCAGAATGGGAGAAAATATTTGCAAATGAATCAACAGATAAAGGATTAATCTCCAAAATATATAAACAGTTCATCCAGCTCAATATCAAAAAAACGAACAACCCAATCAAAAAATGAGCAGAGGGGCAGAGTCAAGATGGCGGTGTGGGAAGACATGGAGATGGCGTCTCCCCACAAATAGAAGAGTTACTGGAGGCCAGCGGGGGACATGAGGCCCAAACAGACCGCAGGAACCCCACAGCAACTGGCTTGTGGGCTCTTGATACACAAGCCCAGTGTCAGGCCTGCACTCCTGAGGTGGGAGCTCTGAGTCCAAAATATTGGACTAACAGGGAAAACCAGTTCCCAGGGAATATCCTTTACCATGAGGCCTCCCAGAGGTTCTCAACTTAACACCAAGACCCAGCAGGAACACAATCCTGCCCATCCAAAGTGGGGGGGAAATGAGATGACAAAAGAATATGTCACAGATGAAGGAACAAGGTAAAAATACACAAGACCAAATAAATGAAGAGGAAATAGGAAAATTGCCTGAAAAAGAATTCAGAGCTATGATAGTAAAGATGATCCAAAATCTTGATAACAAAATAGAGAAAATACAAGAAACAGTTAATAAGGAATCAGAAGAACTAAAGAGCAAACAAACAGTAATAGATAACAAAATAACCGAAATGAAAAATACTCTAGATGGTATAAACAGCAGAATAACTGAAGCGGAAGAACGAATAAGTGAGTTGGAAGATAGAATGGAGGAAATAACTGCCACAGAGAAGGAAAAAGAAAAAAGAATAAAAAGAATGGAAGACAGTCTCAGAGACCTTGGTGACAACATTAAGCACACCAATAGTCGAATCATAGGCATCCCAGAAGAAGAAGAAAAAAAAGAAAGGGTCTGAGAAAATATTTGAAGAGGTTATAGTGGAAAATTTCCCCAACATGGGAAAGGAAATAATTAAGTCCAAGAAGCACAGAGAGTCTCATACAGAATAAACCCAAGGAGAAATACACCAAGGCACATATTAATCAAACTAATGAAAATTAAACACAAAGAAAAAATATTAAAAGCAGGAAGAGAAAAGCAACAAATAACATATAAGGGAAAACCCATAAGGATAACAGCTAATCTTTCTGCAGAAACTCTGCAGGACAGAAGGGAGTGGCAGGATATACTGAAAGTCCTGAGAGAGAAAAACCTACAGCCAAGAATACTCTACCCAGCAAGAATCTCATTCAGTATTGATGGAGAAATCAAAAGCTTTAACAGACAAGCAAAAGTTAAAAGAATTCAGCACCACCAAACCAGTCTTACAACAATTGCTGAAGGAACTTTTCTAGGCAGGAAACAAAAGAGAATGAAAAGACCTACAAAAACAAACCCAAAACAATTAAGAAAATGGTGATAGGAACATACATGTCAATAATCACCTTAAATGTAAATGGATTAAATGCTCCAACCAAAAGACACAGACTGGTTGAATGGATACAAAAACAAGACCCTTCTATATGCTGTCTACAAGAAACCCACTTTAGAGCAAGGGACACATATAGACTGAAAGTAAGGGGATGGAAAAAGATACTCCATGCAAATGGAAGCGAAAAGAAAGCTGGAGTAGCAATACTCATATCAGACAAATTAGACTTTAAAGTAAAGACTATTACAAGAGACAAGGAAGGAGACTACATAATGATCAAGGGATCCATCCAAGAAGAACATATCACAGTGGTAAATGTCTATGCCCCCAACATAGGAGCACCTCAATACATAAGGCAAATACTAACAGCCATAAAAGGGGACATCGACAGTAACACAATAATAGTAGGAGACTTGAACACCCCACATACATCAATGGACAGATCATCCAAACAGAAAATAAATAAGGACACACAAGCTTTAAATGACACATTAGACCATCTCGACTTCATTGATATTTATAGGACGTTCCATCCAAAAACTACAGAATACACTTTCTTCTCAAGTGCACATGGAACATTCTCCAAGATAGATCACATCTTGGGTCACAAATCAAGCCTTGGTAAATTCAAAAAAACTGAAATCATATCAAGCATTTTCTCTGACCACAACGCCATGAGACCAGATATCAATTATAGGAAACAAACTTCAAAAAATACAACCACATGGAAACTAAACAATACGCTATTAAACAACCAAGAAATCACTAAAGAAATCAAAGAGGAAATAAAAAAAATACCTAGAAACAAATGACAATGAAAACACAATGACCCAAAACTTATGGGATGCACCAAAAGCAGTCCTAAGAGGGAAGTTTATAGCAATACAGTCCTACCTCAAGAAACAAGAAAAATCAAATAAACAACCTAACCTTACACCTAAAACAACTAGAGAAAGAAGAACAAAAAAACCCCAAAGTGAGCAGAAGGAAAGAAATCATAAAGATCAGAGCAGAAATAAATGAAAAAGAAATGAAGCAAACAATAGCAAAGATCAATAAAACTAAAAGCTGGCTCTTGGAGAAGATAAACAAAATTGATAAACCATTAGCCAAACTTATCAGGAAAAAAAGGGAGAAGATGAAAATCAACAGAATTACAAAATGAAAAAGGAGAAGTAACAACGGACACCGAAGAAATACAAAAGATCATGAGAGACTACTACAAGCCACTATATGCCAATAAATGGGATAACCTGGAAGAAATGGATACATTCTTAGAAAAGTACAATCTTCCAAAACTGAACCAGGAAGAAATAGAACACATGAACAGACCAATCACAAGTACGGAAATTGAGACTGTTATTAAAAATCTCCCAACAAACAAAAGCCCAGGGCCAGATGGCTTCACAGGCGAATTCTATCAAACATTTAGACAAGAGCTAACACCCATCCTTCTCAAAGTCTTCCAAATTATAGCAGAAGGAGGAACACTTCCAAACTCATGCTGCGAGGCCACCATCACCCTGATACCAAAACCAGGCAAAGATGTCACGAAAAAAGAAAATTACAGGCCAACATCACTGATGAATATAGACACAAAAATCCTCAACAAAATACTAGCTAACAGAATCCAACAGCACATTAAAGAGATCATACACCATGATCAAGTGGGGTTTATCCCTGGAATGCAAGGATTCTTCAATATACGCAAATCAATCAATGTGATACACCATATTAACAAAATGAAGGATAAGAACCATATGATAATCTCAATAGATGCAGAAAAAGCTTTTGACAAAATTCAACATCCATTTATGATAAAAGCTCTCCAGAAAATGGGCATAGAAGGAAATTACCTCAACATAATAAAAGCCATATGTGACAAGCCAAGAGCCAACATCGTTCTAAATGGTGATAAACTGAAAGCATTCCCTCTATGGACAGGAACAAGACAGGAATGTCCACTCTCACCATTATTATTCAACATAGTTTTGGAAGTGTTAGCCACAGCAATCAGGGAAGAAAATGAAATAAAAGGAATCCAAATTGGAAAAGAAGTAAAATTGTCACTCTTTGCAGATGACATGATATTAGACATAGAAAACCCTAAAGACTCTACCAGAAAACTGCTAGCACTAATCGATGAGTTTAGTAAAGTAGCAGGATACAAAATTAATGCACAGAAATCTCTTGCATTCCTATACACTAACAATGAAAGAACAGAAAGAGAAATTAAGGAAACTCTCCCATTTACCATTGCAACAAAAAGAATAAAATACCTAGGAATAAATCTGACTAAGGAGGCAAAAGACCTGGATGCAGAAAACTATAAGACACTGATGAAAGAAATCAAAGATGATACAAACAGATGGAGGGACATACCATGTTCTTGGATTGGAAGAATCAATATTGTGAAAATGGCTATCTTACCCAAAGCAATTTACAGATTCAACGCAATCCCTATCAAATTACCAACAGCATTTTTCACAGAACTAGAACAAGAAATCTTACGATTTGTATGGAAATATAAAAGAACCCGAATAGCCAAAGCAATCTTGAGAAGGAAAGACGGAGTTGGTGGAATTAGGCTTCCTGACTTCAAACTATACTATAAGGCCACAGAGATCAAGACAGTATGGCAGTGGCACAAAAATAGAAAGGTAGGTCAATGGAACAGAATAGAGAACTCAGAGATAAACCCAAGCACATATGGGCAGCTTATCTTTGACAAAGGAGGTAAGAAAATACAATGGAAAAAAGACAACCTCTTCAATAAGTGGTGCTGGGAACATTGGACAGCAACATGTAAAAGAATGAAATTAGAACACTTCCTAACACCATACACAAAAAGAAACTCCAAATGGATTAAAGACCTAAATGTAAGGCCAGACACTATAAAACTTCTAGAGGAAAACATAGGCAGAACACTCTATGACATCCATCAAAGCAAGATCCTTTTTGACCCACCTCCTAGAATCATGGAAATCAAATCAAGAATAAACAAATGAGACCTAATGAGACTTAAAAGCTTTTGCACAGCGAAAGAAACCATAAACAAGACAAGAAGGCAACCCTCAGAATGGGAGAAAATACTTGCCAACAAAGCAATGGACAAAGGATTAATCTCCAAAATATATACGCAGCTCATGCAGCTTAATACCAAAAAACAAATTACCGAATCCACAAATGGGCAGAAGACCTAAATAGACATTTCTCCAAAGCAGACATGCAGATGGCCAACAAACACATGAAAAGATGCTCAACATCACTAATTATTAGAGAAATGCAAGTCAAAGCCACAATGAGGGATCACCTCACACCGATCAGAATGGCCATCATCACAAAATCTAGAAACAATAAATGTTGGAGAGAGTGTGGAAAAAAGGGAACTCTCCTGCACTGTTGGTGGGAATGTAAGCTGGTAGAGCCACTATGGAAAACAATTTGGAGGTTCCTTAAAAAACTAAAAATGGAACTACCATATGATCCAGTAATCCCACTACTGGGCATATACCCAGAGAAAATCATAATCTAAAAAGAAACATGTACCATAATGTTCATTGCAGCACTATTTACAATAGCCAGGACATGGAAGCAACCTAAATGTCCATCAACAGATGAATGGATAAAAAAGATGTGGTACATATATACAATGGAATATTACTCAGCTGTAAAAAGGAATGAAACTGGGACATTTGTAGAGACATGGATGGACCTAGAGACAGTCATACAGAGTGAAGTGAGTCAGAAAGAGAAAAACAAACATTGTATATTAACACATATATGTGGAATATAGAAAAACAGTACACATCAACCGGTTTGCAAGGCAGAAATAGAGACACAGATGTAGAGAACAAACATATGGACACCAAGTGAGGAAAGTGGGGAGGGTTGGGGGGGAATGAATTGGGAGATTGGGATTGCCATATATACATTACTAATAAGAAAAAAAATACCAAATTGTACACTCTAAATATATGCAGTTTATTGTATGTTAACTGTATCTTGATAAAAGTTCTTAAAAAAAAAAGAAAGAAAGAAAGAAAAAAAAAAAGAAAAGTAAAAGGAGACAACCTAGCAGGAACCAGGGAGTCTATGGGCCCACGTGCTGCCCCCAAACCAACAAGGCAAGTTAGCAGCTCAGTGACAACCACATGCCAGCTACAGCAGAACCTGAGGCCTTTCATCAAAGCGCAAAGCATAAAAAAATGCCCACTCCCTCCAAATCTTGAGCAAATTAATTTCATTGCCAACCTAACTTGGAACCACACAGGGGAGAGAATTCTAGGAAACTTGGTTTCAGCTAAGTTGAGACATTACCAAGTAGTGAGAGAGAGAGAGAGAGTGTGTGTGTGTGTGAGAGAGAGAGAGAAAGAGCACACATGTGATAAAATATTAACACTTGGTGAATCTAGGTAAAGAGTGGCTCAAGTTTTTTTGTAGATTTGAAATTTTAAGTAAAAAATTGGATGTGGGAAAAGGCACCAGGCCCACATGGTTTCACACTGAGTTTTATATAGCCTTTAAAGATATTCCTATGTTACACATACTATTTTAGACCTTAGGAAAATATAGAAAATTCCCAATCCATTTTACTGACATATCCTTAGTACCAAAACATTAAAAAAAAAAAAAAAAGAAAGAAAAGAAAAGAAAAAAGAAAACTAAAAAAAAAAAGGAAAACTATAGACCATTTTCACTTTGGGGTCCCCTCCCTCACCCCCAGGAATAACAGATTTTGTTAATAGGAATACAGTCAAGTTAATTCATTATATAAACACATTAAAGGAGAAAAAACATGGATAATTTTTTAACCAGAAAAAGTATTCTTTAAGCATTGAGTGAGTGCCTATACCATTCTATACAAATTATGAAAGCTATAATGGTGTGTACAACAGAACTTCTGCCCTTCAGAAACTCACAGGTGGGACTTCTCGGGTGGTCCTGTGGGTAAGACTCCTCACTGCCAATTCAGGGGGCCCAGGTTCAGTCCCTGGTTGGGGAACTAGATCCCGCATATGCGCCGCAACTAAGAGTTCACATGCTGTGACCAAGTCCGCATGCTGCAACTGAGTCCACATGCAGCAACTAAGACCTGGCACAGCCTAAATAAATAAATAAATATTTTAAAAAGAGAAAGAAACTCACAGGTTTCTTGTAATTGAGTGTGAAATTAATCAGAGGATGTAGAGACTGAATCTGGGTGCTAAAGGGAAAACAATTACATTCCAAATGGTGTGGCGTGAAGAATGAGGGCAAATGAGAACTCAGAGCTGAGACCTTTGAGTTTAGAAATGAAGTCTGAACTCCTAGCCCTTTACAGACAGCAAAACTGAGGCCCAGAGAGCAGAAGGGATTTATTCGAGATCACAGATTGCCCATCCACCCAGGTGAGCATCTACTTTAATTCCACAGATCTGAAAAGCAATGGACTGGCAGAGACTATTTTCCAAAACCAGGCTGACCTCACCACCTGCAGGCAGACAGGAGGAATAGTGGTACCCTGAGGGCCAGAACAAGGGTGATGGGGTCCGTATTTTTTCCTCTTGCTATGGGCTCCAACATGGCTTAGCTCAGCATTGTTATGAATCCTGGTTTTGTTTAAAATTCTGATATTTTGTTCATTATGGAATTTTTGGCCCTGACTTAGATTTTTAAAATATATTGCATTGAACTATTATTTGTCTTGGTTACTGAGGTTTTGGCACCCACTGCTTATATGGTGCACCTTAAACTAGTACTTCACTAGCCTCTCATTCGCCTCACCTTATACTCCTAAAACCAGGAATGTTCAACCTCATCCTCATCTCCAACCGCCTAACCCAGCACTGGCATCTCACCAGAGGACCTCACCTCTTCTGTAAGACCATAGGCGAGATCTGCCCCCCTTCTTCCCTTCCTTCCTTCCTTCCTTCCTTCCTTCCTTCCTTCCTTCCTTCCTTCCCTCTTAGCTCCTTTATGCCAGGTGCTGTTTAAGTAGACAGGGGGTGTCTCTGCTCCTAGGCAGTTGTCAAGTAAGGAGGCATCCAGAAAATACAACGAAGTGTTACAAGAGCTTTAAATGGCCAAGAGAAGGATTGCACTGGAGCTCATGGGAGGAAAAGAGTCTGGATGGTTCTGTGCCAGTTCCCATCCATACCTGTGGCCTCATCTATGTGCGAACCACAAATAACAAGTTGTCAAGTGCTACGTGCCCAGCAATATTCTACAAGCATTGGTTCCTTGGATCAGGAGACACCCCTGTGATAGAGGCTCCACGTTTACCTTCATGTACAAATGAGGAAACTGAGGCTCAGAGACGTAAAATCATTTACTTAAAGTCCCACAGCTAGTAAGTGGCAGGGCAGTGATTCTCTCTGAAGTCTGCCTGATTCATTGCCCATTCTTGTAATCATTGGGCCACATTTGTTTATTCAACAAATATTTTTGCCTTCTGACTATGTGACAGGACCTGTTTTAGGTGCCAAAAATATGGCAGTGAAGAAAATGATTAACAATCCCTTCCCCCATGCAGCATTCACTCTGGGAAGAGCACAAGCAGTAAACATATAATTAAAACAAAATAATTTCAGATACTAAGAAGTGTTACAAAGAAACTAGAGCCGGGTAGTGGGAGAGAGAATCTGGTTGGTCAGGAAGCCTCTCCAAAGAGAGGGCATTTGAGATGCGACCTGAATGCTAGGAAGTCTAACAAGTGGATATTGGGAGAAGAGTGTTCCAGACAGAAGTAACAGGGAGTGCAAAGGCCCTGGGGTAGAACTAAGCTGGGTACATTTATGGAACAGACAGATTGATGTGGCTGGAACACAGTGAACAAGGAAGAGGGAGGGAAGCGATGGTCACATAGTGCTTAGTAGGCCATGCAAAGGAGCCTGGATTTTATTTGGAGAGCAATGGAAAGCTATTGGAGGGGTTTAAGCAGGGAGGTGATGGGATGTACTTCATGTTTTTGAAAGATCAATCTAATCTATGGTTTCTCAACCCTGGCACTACTGACACTTGGGGCCCAATAATCCCTTTGCTGTAGGGGGCTGTCCTGTGCATTGAAGGATATTCATCAGCATCTCTGGTCTCTGTTACTAGAAGCCAGTAGCACACTCCCAGCTGTGACAACCCAAAGAGCCTTCAGAAGATGTCAAATGTCCCCTGAAGTGCAAAAATCGCTCCTAATTGAGAATGACTGCTCCAGTCATAAGAGCAAAGAAGGGCTAGGATATGTTCCAGATCAAAAGGGTCTGCAGAGATGTGACAGCTACATGCAGTACCTGGTCTCGGACCAGATCCTGTGCTGGAGAGGGTCCAGTGCTCTGCAAGGTGCTATTGGGTCAATTAATAAAACAAAAGTGTGAATGGTAGGTTAAAGAAAAGTATCGAATCAATATTAATTCTATGTAAGTTGAAAACTGAACTGTAGTTATGTAAGGGACTATCCCTCTGCTTAGGAAATACGCACTGAAATGTTTAGAGGTAAAGAACCATGATGTATAAAATCTATACTCAAATGATTCGGAAGAAATTATATACACACACACATATACATGTGTAAATGTTTTACATATATACACATACATGTATATGTGCACGTGTGTGTATAAAATCCCATACTATGTGTATATATCTATATATTTTTATTTATTATGTATGTTCATGTGTATATAGATAGATTCCTATAATATGAAATATAGTTTAATATGAGTAAAGGATATACAGGTGTACTCTTCATGTTATTTAAAAAAATTTTTTTAAAGTTACTGCAATTTTTAAAATATTTTTATTTTTATTAATTTTATTTATTTGCTATGTTGGGTCTTCATTGCTGTGTGGGCTTTCTCTAGTTGTGGCGAGTGGGGGCTACTCTTCATTGTGGTGCGTGGCCTTCTCATTGTGGTGGCTTCTCTTGTTACAGAGCACGGGCTCTAGGCATGCAGGCTTCAGTAGTTGTGGCACATGGGCTCAATAGTTGTGGCTTGCAGGCTCTAGAGTGCAGGCTCAGTAGTTGTGGCGCACGGGTTTAGTTTGCTCCGCGGCATGTGGAATCTTCCCGGCCCAGGGATCGAACCCATGTCCCCTGCATCGGCAGGCAGATTCTTAACCACTGAGCCACCTGAGAAGTCCATTTTCATGTTATTTTTATTCTTGCAAACTTTCTGTAAGTTTGAAATTATTTCCAAATAAAAAGTTTTTAAAATTGTTCATCAACACGGTGGAATACTGCCCAACCATAGAAAGGAAACATGTAAGTACACACAACACCTCGAGGTGTGTGCTGAGTGTGATAGGTGAGACGCAAGTGTGCACCTTATATGACAACTCCATTTCTTCACAGTTTAACAACAGGCCACAAGGATCTTTGGTGACAGAGATTAGAATAATGCTTACCTTTGAGGGGAGGGGGACCTAGGTGGGTTTCTGGGGCTGAAAATGTTCTGTATCTTGATCTGGGTAGGTGTTACATATATAAAAAAGATATCAAGCTATACATTTAAGATTGTGCAATTTACTGTATGTAACTTTTACCTAAATAATAATAATAAAAGATCACTCTAGTTTCTTGTAGAGACTACTATAGTGGTCCAGACAGCAGAGAAACCATTTGGGAGGCTGTGGCAAAAATGGGGGTGAGGGGGAGGGAGAATCAGCCTGGGGGAGCTGCAGGTGGATTGAAATGAGAGATAGAGGGGTCTTGAGGGGGAGCCCTGGTGGACCAACTGGAAGGCACCAGTTACAGAGATGGGAAGTCTGGGAGAGGAGCAGAACCGCTGGACCGCTGTCCAGTCCGCATTTCCTGGGGTCCTGCAGAAGTTGATTTCCCTTCATGGCTGCATCTGGGTCACCACCAGGGGGCAATGGGCCCCTTCGTGACCGACAAGGCAGCCTGAATCCTGGAGCAGGACCGTCTGCCCCTGGAAGCAGCTGTGGACCAGGGTGCCTGGGTGGCTTCCAAGCCTCCAGGACACTGTGATCGTTGCAAAAGAATCTCGTAGGATGGGAAGGGAAGGAAATTAAATCCTAAAACACTGGAATCTGAGAGTTGTGACTCCAGCTCTTCCGCAGTTCTCATTTATGCTCCCAGGGGAGACAGGCTCCCTAAGACGGTCACAAGGTCTTGCTGCCGGCCTTGCCCCTCCATTTTGCCCGCCTCCACTCAACCTCAGCCCCATCTCAGGAAAGAGACAGGCTTCCTGCAGTGCTCCCTCTCCCACACATGCTGTTTCTGCACCCTCTCTCTTCTGGGCATCCTACACATCCCTCAGGGATCACTTCCTCCAGGACCCTTTCCTGACCCAAAATCTGGGTCTGGCTTGCCCCCTCTAATTCTCCCATCATACCTTTTGTCCCTAAATTACATTAATCAATCTAGCTGTCTGATTCCTCAGCTCATCTGTGGCTCTGAAAGGCAGGGCAGGGCCTGGAATACTCATCAAGAATATATGTCGAATGAATGAAAGAACAAATGAATGAATGAGTGAATCTAAGGTGATAAGAGGTTAGCATCTCAGTTAATCCATCTGGCATTTTGAATGTGGGTTGAAGTATGGGCATGGCCAGTTATAAGCTGTGTGACCTTGATAACCATCTTAACCTCTCTGGACCCTAATCTCTTCACCCAGTTATGACAGTTATTGAACAGATTCAGCGATAGGATGTATGTCAGTCCCTAAGCTTAAAATCTGTACATAGTAGGGACTTCCCTGGTGGTGCAGTGGCTAAGACTCTGAGCTCCCAATGCAGGGGACCCTGGTCAGGGAATTAGATCCCACGTGGATGCCACAACTAAGAGTTCGCATGCCACAACTGAGGAGCTGGCAAGCCACAACTAAGAAGCCCACCAGCAGCAACTAAGACCTGGTGCAACCAAATCAATCAATCAATCAATCAAATAAATATTTTAAAAAATCTGCACATAGTGTACGCTCAATAAAAATAAGACAACTTTTGTGTGTGTGGTTAAAAAATGTGAGCACACGTGCATGTGTGTATGCAGTTCTATCTGTTGTGTAGGCTATATAATAAATTGTTAGCTAATGCCAGGGGATAAAAATGGGAGAACGAGGTAAAATTGTTTCATTTTGTACCTTATATACGTCTGTGGTTGAATGTCTTACATTAAGCATGTTTTACTTTTGTAATAAGACAAAATTTAAATGAAAAATAAAGTCCAATAAGCATAGGAAAGAATACTCAATATCATTACTTATTAGTCATAAGGGAGATGCAACAAAACCACCATGAGATAACCCTGCCTACCACCAGAAAGGCCAAATTAAAGGGCCTGAGCTTACCAAATGTTGGCGAGAATGTGCAGCAACTGGAACTCTCATGCATTGCTGGTAGGGGTGTAAATGGTACAACCATTTTGAAAAAATGTCTGACACTTTCTAATAATAGGCATACTTACCCTACGAACCAGAAATTCCACTCCTAGCTATGACCCAGTCAGCAGGAGAAAAAAATATGTCCACAAAAAGACTTGTAATGCAAATATTCATAGCATCTGTATTTACAGTAACCGAAACCTGGAAGCCACCCAAATGTCCATCAACAGGAGGTTGGGTAAACACTTTGTGGTGTATCCATACAGGGGAATGCCACACAGCTACAAAAGGAATAAACTACAGATAGAATTAACGACATGGATTAATTTCAGAAGTATAATATTGAACAAAAGGGGCCAGACACAAAAAAGCATGTGTTGTTGTTCTTTAATTCCATGTATGTGAAGTTCTAGGATAAACAAACTGATTCATGGTGATAAAAGTAAAAATAGTGGTTACCTTTAGAGGAATGTGGACCGGCACAAGAGAACATTCTGGGGTACTGGAAATATTTCATGTCTTGATCTGGGTAATGATTATACCCATGTATACATAGATAAAAATTCATCAAGCTATGCGCAGGTGTTCACAGCAGCTTTAAGTGGAAGCAATTCAAATGGCCTTCAATAGGTTAATGGTTGAAGAAACTATGGTACCTCCACACAGCGTAATATACACCAGCAATAAAAAGGAATGAACTCTTAATACACACAACACCATGGATGAATCTCAAAATAACGATGCTGAGTTTTTTAAAAAGTCAGACAAAAAAGAGTAAACTCTATGATTCCATTTATGTAAAATTCTAGAAGATGCAAACATCTACAGTGATGGAAGTCAGATCAATGGTTGCTGGGATATCGGGCAGGTGGGAGGGGGAGGGAGAGGTTACAAAGGGCCAGAAGGAAACTTTGGAGAGTGATGGGTGTGCTTCTTATCTTTATTGTGGTGATGGTTCTATGGATGGATGCATACACCAAAATTGTCAAATTGTGTGCTTTAAATAAGTACAGTTTATTATACTTCAATAAAGCTGTAAAAACATTAAAAAAAAACCCCAACTCATTGAGAACTGTGCATCTGATGTATGTAAATTAGGCCTCTAGAAATAAAAGGAGAAGAAAAGAAACTGTACTTCTGACCCTGTTTCCCAGATTGGCATTTCCAGCCTCATCCAGTCCCATACAATCTTTCTTTTTCACCTGGAGAACCTCCCCACCACCCCCTCCATCCCCGGGGAATTTCTACAAATCAGCATTCGGCAGCTCAGCTGGTGCACCTGGGACACACGGCTCTTTACAGCAAATCTGTTCCATCCCTCACAGCCCAGCTCAAACACTACCTCTTCCACCAGGAAGCCCTCCTGCCTTGTGCCACACCCTCCTAGCTCAGGGTTCCCAGGGCCCTTGGTTCAAAGCTCCATCACGGCACTTGCTACTGTCCACCTCGTATCATTGGAATTAGAATCCAGGGTAGACCACCTGTTTTCCACACTAGATGCTGACAAACATCTCAAGAGCAGCTACCGTTTGCCGGCTGTGCCGGGCCCTGGGCCAAGCCCTGTATGTACAAGGGTGATCTCATTGCCTCCCTACCACAACCCCTGCAGCAACAGGGATTATTAGCTCCATTTCACAAAAACTGAGGCCCAGGATGGTGAGAGCCAGTTGGAGCCAGTCCTCACCGCCATAGGAAGGTTGAAGAATACCCAGACTTCATTCCTGCCTCAAGGGCAGGCACGGGCCTTACGGGTGGGCAGAGAGGAAGGATTTGGCATCTTTGAAGTTCTTCCAAGTGACAGGAAGACCCCTTAGAGGGAGCAAGTCTCCTTGTACTTCATTTTTATGTATTTACTTTTCTAAAGGAAGACTTTATTGAAGACTATTGCAATAGGAGTTATGACTATTACAATAGGGGAGAGATTGGGCTCAATTCCCGCAGGTTACTTTATTTAAAAAAATTTTTTTTCTTCATTTTAAATTTTATTTATGTATGTATTTATTTATTTCCCTACAGGTTACTGTAGTAAAAGGAATTACCTTAAAGTTTTCTAGAGCAGGAAATCCTTGGAAAAAATAGGCAGCATGGATAGAGGGCAGGCACAGGAAGGCCTTTCCTGGGGGCTTTTTATTCTTATTAAACTGCCCCACATTTACAGACATGGGACTTTGGCAGAGGATGGAGTGGGAAGGCTCCTGATTAAGGGGCTCAGACACCTTGGTTCTGCCTGGCTTTGCCAGTGGCTAGTTGGAGAGCAATGAAAATGTCTGTGTGTCAGTTTCCCCATCTGTCAGATAGACCCAGTTTTGTCGTACTGGCCAGGAGCAGGGCTTTGGAGTGAAGGAGACCCGGATTGGAAAGCTGGCTTCCCAACTTCCCACCCTTGGGAATGACCTCACCTCTCTGAACCTGCAGTTCCTCATCTGCAAAATGGGGATAATATTAGAGCAGCCCTCGTGGGACTGTCACAAAGATAGCACACCCACAGGCCTGGCATGTAGGGGCCCGTTGGTGTCATGCCGATGTGGTTACCACCATTATTTCTAGGTGTCCATGCTAATGTCAGCTTCCCTCCCTGGCCAGGGAAGGTTGAAGCCTATTTAGTGAGACAATGTATCTGAAAACCACCTCGAAAACTGGAAGGTACTTCTACAGTCTGCAGGATCCTCTCTACGACCAACTGGGCAGCAGAGGGCTCTCAGCCCTGGATTTGGGGGCAAGGAAGGATTTTGCTCCTGTGCAGGACTGGCCATCTCCATGGAATGCTTGGCATCCCTGACCTTCAGGCACTAAATGTCAGTAGACCTCCTCCCGCACCTCCATGGACACCAGGCATAGTGATGATTAAAAACATCTCCTTACACACATTTCCAAATGCTCCCTGGGAGGAAGTACCACCCCCCACAGTTGCCTCCTCACTCAGGGCTCCCTTTATTTATTTATTTTTTTGTGGCGCACAGGCTTAGTTGCTCTGCAGCATGTGGTATCTTCCTGGAGCAGGGATCGAACCTGTGTCCCCTGCATCAGCAGGCAGATTCTCAACCACTGCGCCACCTAGGAAGCCCCTAGGTCTCCCTTTATAAAGGTGTCTGGTGGATGGGGTAACAGGGGCTGAATCCAGCTCCTGCTGCCCTTGCCAAGCCGGCTGGGGCCCTGGCACGAGACTGCCCCGACCTGTTGTCACTGCACTTTGCTAATTCTCACAGAGGTGCTGAATGGGGTAGGGTGGCCCAGTCCTGAAAGCTCCCTGCCCCTAGGTCCCTGAGCGGTCCTCACTCATGCAGCGGCGGGGCCCACCCCAAAGCCCAGCTCTGGGCTCTCCCCACTAAGCTCTCTCGCCCTTCCCCACCCACTTTCCTCTTGGGCCTCCTCTCTTCCTCTCCACGCGATGGTTTCTGTCCTCCAGGCTGTGCCCCCTACAAGGATGTTGTCTCAGTCACACCTGACATACGCAGGCACTCAGAACCTGGATTATTCTCATTCTATCTAGAAGACCCAGAGGACAAAAATGAGCAAGACTTAAGGGAGAGAGGAAGAAGGCCCAGACTGGGGCGGAGGTGACCCCACCTCGAGAAGCCCCGCCCAGCCTCACCACAAGCTTAGTCACTCAGAGGGCTGGGTAGGCACGGCCAGCACTGCCATCCCAGCCAGGCTCTGAGTCACCAGCTGGTGAGAGACAGCCTCAGCCCAGCAGGAAACCAAGCTTGACATGGGAGGGGGTGGGCGGAGGTTGGTGGAGCTTAAAACCCCTCCTGGCTGGTCCTGGAGGAACCCAGCATCTCTCCGGGACTTGCCAGGAAGTCAGGAACTGGGCCAGGCTCGGGGTCCCTGCTCTTGGGGGCTCTCACTCTGGCGGGTGGGGTGAGATGGGAGTGAAGATTTGTGTACACATCACCACGACACGAGCGGTTCTTGATGAGAGACACATGACAGGCATGTGGCCAGTGTCAGGGGAATGGTGGCCGCTACAATCTTTGCATCAGGGCAATTTGTCACTGTGTGTCAAAAGCCTCAGAAGGAGGTTTATACCAGCCGTTTCGCTTCTAGAAATCTATCCCCAGAAAGTAATGAAGAAAATGTGTCCAGTCATAGGTAGATAGTTTAGTGGGTCACACAATGGAATATTCTACAGCCATTAAAATTAGTAGAATTAACAATTTATCGGCGTGGAAAGATGCTCATATTACATTGTTAGGTGAAAAACAAGTGGGTGAGTAGGTAGCAGGCATAGCAGAGGATCCCTCTGGTGTCTGGTGACTAGATGAATGTGTGGGCTTGGGTTTGGAAGGATGCTGGTGTTGAGCACGGTGTACAATGGCTCTGACGCTGGCAGAGTTCTGTGGGGCTTATCTTCACCTCTTCCTTGTTTGAGCTTGAACAGGTCACTTCACCTCACTGAGGCAGAATTCTCTTTCCTTTAAGACCAGCCTCCCCCCAAAAAGCCTCCTTCACAGAGCTGTAGTGAAGATTCACTGAGGCAGAGGGTATAAAAGCCAGAGCTGGGTACAGCATAAGCCTGCAATGAATGGGGGTTTTGTGGTCTCCATCTCGTTATTATTTCTCACTCCCTGCCTGTTTGCTGGCACTTCAGCACCCCCTTGTCTGACTTTGGTGCTGTCAGGTCCAGTGGGAGTCATGACCTGGGGAGGTGGTGAGCATCCTGATCCTGGAAGTGTGCAAGCAGAGACTCTGTAGAACAAACTATGCTATCACATGGGGAGTGAAGTGGGTGTGGCCATGGCAGGCATGCACTTAGGCAGGTCTATGAACAAGCCTGCTGAGTCCCAGGGACGAGGCGCCCACGGTCACATTCCCCTCCAGTGCCCATGACTCACCCAAGCTTCCATTACGTCTGACACTAGGGATGTTGTATTGAACGAGGACATCCCTGTTTTCAGAGAGGAAGGTCTATTTGAACAAGTAATCACACACAAAATAATTATGAATGTGCTAAAGTGGGGAGCTGAAGGGTCGTTTTAGCCGAGGTCTGAAGGATGAGCAGTGCTGGGTGGGGCAAAACAGGGGAAGGGAATCAGCATGTGTGGAAGCTGTGACGTAGGATAGACCATGGCTAGTTTGAGGATGTGAAAGTCAGTATGACTAGAGAAGGGCAGAAGGATGGAAGAGACACTGGCAGGAGCCCTAAATGCCATGGTTAAGGTCTGACTTTACCTCCAGGACAGGACGGTGGGAGCCCCAGTAGGTTTTTTTTTTAATGAAATGTATCACATTTGTTTTTTAAATTAATTAATTAATTGGCTGCTTTGGGTCTTCATTGCTGCACACAGGCTTTCTCTAGTTGCAGCGAGCAGGGGCTACTCTTCCTTGCGGTACACGGGCTTCTCATTGCGATGGCTTCTCTTGTCATGGTGCACAGGCTCCAGGCGTGCGGGCTTCAGTAGTTGTGGCATGCGGTCTCAATAGTTGCAGCTTGCAGGCTCTAGAGCACAGGCTCAGTAGTTGTGGCGCACGGGCTTAGCTGCTCCACGGCATGTGGGATTCTCCCGGACCGGTGCTCAAACCCATGTCCCCTGCATTGGCAGGCGGATTCTTAACCACTGCGCCACCCGGGAAGCCTCCCAAAAGGTTTTTATTTTTGGCCATGCGGCATGCAGGAGCCGAATCTTAGTTCCCCTGAACAGGGATCAAACCTGTGCCCCTCGCAGTGGAAGCACGGAGTCTTAACCACAGGACTGCCAGGGAAGTCCCAGCCACAGAAGGTTTGAACAGGGGAATGGCATAGTCATCTTTGTGTTTTAGAATCCAGCTGGCTGCCCAGCGAGGAACTAATGGGAGGTTGGAGGCAGGGAGGCCAAAAGGCCTGGGCATTCAACCAGGTTGGTAGTCACGGGGCTTGGACGTGGGTGTGGCGGGGGAGCTGGCCACCGGGGGAACAAGAAAGGGCTTTAGCTGCCGGATGCCAGGTGACAGATGGAACGGACCGTGAGCTGCATCTCTTTCCATCCCCCAACAGTTAATAAAGAGGGGAGGTCCGGGCGGGGTGCCAGGGTCCCTTCCGAACCACGGGCCATGCCAACTGGATAAACAGTGGTGGACACAGGATACTCCTTAAAAACAAGATCCTGATTCATTCACATTCCCTGTTGTTTACCCGAGGTGTTTGGTCTTTTTCTCCTGGGCTATTTCAGGTCTGACAGGTTTGTGGGGAGGGCAGAGTTGGGGTTCAGAGCCAACTGGGAGGGAGAGGGACCAACGGGACAAGGAAGGGACCTCCCCCTTCTTGCAAGACCAGGAAGAAGCCTGGCCTGGGCCCAGCCATGTGTTCTGGGGCAAACCCCTTCCCTTCTCCAGGCCTTTGTCCAAGCTCTGGCTCTGACCTTCTGGACCCTCCCTTTCAAAGTAAAGCACTATTATTCTTCACCTTTGGGTTCTTGTTTCTAAATGTGCTTTGGAGTGGGGTGGGGTGGGGCAGCCCTGCAGGGAGGCAGCTTGGCAGGAGCCACTTCCTGAAGGACTGATGAATCAGGGTCTGTAGGTGGCATCCTTGGCCTGGGGGCGGGGTGGGGGTGGGGGAAGGCAAGCCCAGCCTGTGGGCAGGGGGGAACCTTCCCTCTCTGCTCCAGATCTGGACCATTTCTATCCTTTGTTCACATGCCTGTTATCTTCCACCAGGTTCTGGGGCCTGGGCCAAGGAAAGGGTGTGGGAGAGCCTGGTGGATAGAGATGGCACCCAGAGCCCTAGAAAAACAGCAGAGACACCCCCCTCCATGTGCCCCTGCCTTGCAGAGTTGAGAAATTCTTCCTATCGAAAGAGGTCTTAAAAGTTAATAAGATGGGACTTCCCTGATGGCTCAGTGGTTAAGACTCCATGCTCCCAATGCAGGTGACCCGGGTTCCGTCCCTGGTCAAGGAAGTAGATCCCACATGCATGCCGCAACTGAGTTTGCATGCCACAACTAAGAGTTTGCATGCCACAACCAAGGAGCCAGCAAACTGCAGCTAAGGAGCCCAAGATCTGCAACTAAGGAGCCTACCTGCCGCAGCTAAGACCTGGTGCAACCAAGTAAATGAATAAATTAAATAAGTAAAAAAAAAAAAGTTAATAAGAAAAAAAGACATTCCAATAGAAAAGCAGAGGATATTAATAATAATAATAATAGTAACCACCCATAAATAGCCAGCAAATGTATGAGAAGACTTTATAATTTTTTCAGAACTGAAAATGGAGCACCAAAACAGGCTCAAGTATTGAGGGCGGGGGTTCCCAGCCTTTCAGAGTTGAGAAATTCTCCTGATGTCTAACTTCCTGGGATCCTTCCCTCTTCCTCTTGTGGTGTTGATGACTCGAATCATTTTTCTTTCCTTTAAAAAATAAATCATTCTTCCCCCACCCAAAGATCATAATTGGCCTGATTTATTACCTTAGAGTAGTGGAGAGTTGAGAACTTTTGAAGAATTCTACAGTCTTCCCAGAATAAAGTTAAAAACCCTATGTTCTGGACGCTCAGGGAGCCTCCCATCTGGTCCCACTCATCCATGGGAGGGGCATCTCTCTCCTCTTCCCTGCAGGAGTCTGGGAGTAGCCATCAGGCCCCGGGGCCCATAAGGACTAACCTCCCTTGCCTTTGTTCACAGTGTCACCTTTACCTGGCGTGTCCGCTCCACACCCACCTATCTATCCAGTGTTTAAATAAGGATTGCTAAGTGCATACAATGGAATACCATCTTTTAAAAATCCTCACAATTGGTGGATTCTTCCAACAAAGTAGTTGTGAGGACCCTGAGAGGTGAGGTCAGGAACCTCTGGTGTGATACCTGTATGTGGTACCCACTCCACAAACAGTAGCTATTCCTGGGTCTTCACAGAGTAGCCTTCTTCTTGCCAGTCAGGTCTCAAAGTGTCACCTTCTCAGAGAGGCCCTCCCAGATCACCTTCCTAGGTGGCACCCCCACACCTGTCACTCCATTCCCTCATCCTATTATATTATCTTAATGTTTAACACTCTTTGAAGCCATCTTATTTGTTTATTATCTTTCTCCCTCCAGCTCAGGAGAGGGATCTTGGCTATCTTGTTTACTGATGTACCCCCAACACCTACAATAGTGCCTGACATAGCAGATGCTCTGTATATTTGTTTTTCATTTTTATTTTTTAAATTTATTTTTATTTTATTTTATTTTTTGGCCATGCTGCGCAGCTTGTGGGATCTCAGTTCTTCGACCAGGGATTGAACCTGGGCCACGGCAGTGAAAGTCTGGAATCCTAACCACTAGGGTACCAGGGAACTCCCTCTTTTTCATTTTTAAATCAACTTTATTGAAGTAGAATTTACATACAATCAAATGGACCCCTTTTAAGTTGTATAGTTTGATGAGTTTTGACAAATATGTATTCCTGTGTAACCATCAAGGCAAAGGCCATGTCCATTCACCCCCAAACTTCCCCCCAATTTTTTTGGCAGTCAATTTCCCTCCACCCTGCTACAATTTTTTGTGTGTGAATTGAACGAATCTTGAATTAGAGGGGACTGGCCCCAAGGTCTGGGGAGAGTTATTCCCGTGTTTACAATGCCTTTCCACTTTCACCATCTCATTTGTCTCACATGTGAGGTCATGGGTGCTCAGAAGGGCTAGGTGATGACATGTGACAGAGGGTCTCCAAAGCCAAGAGGGAGAGCCCCTGGGCTAGGGCCCTGGCATGCTGGGAAGTTTGTGGGTGCTCTAGGCTCACAGGCCTGAGTGCACCATGGATGCTGGCAAAAGGCTGGCTTGTGGACCTACCTCTACCCCAACTGGCCCCGACCTCCAGGCCAGCTGAGGAGACACCCTGGGGTGTTCAGATGTCAGCTACCTCCATCTACCCACCTCCTAGGGCAGAGCAGGCCTTTCCAGTCCCTACAGTTTGGGCCACGGGAAAAAGCGAATAAGGCTAGCAGCATCACTTGCTTCTGGTGGCTCAAAGAGAACCAGACACTGGGTGTTAGCAGACTTGGCCCCTGGCTGGGTTCTGCTTCTGCCTTGCTGTGTTACCTTGACAAGTCACTTTCCCTCTCTGGGCCTCAGTTTCTGTCTCTGTAGAAGGAAGCTAATAATCTCTGCCAGCTTGACTTCAACTCCACCTGATAATTTTCTGCTTCATGAATACATCCTGCTCTTTGAAGACTGTGCTTCTGCCTGTGCTTTCCCCACTCCTTGGAATGCTCATCCTCAGTATCTGTGGTCAAAATTCTGGTTTTTCCAACTTGTAGTTCTGGTACTACTCCTTCTGTGATTTTCCTCAAGAAAGGATGTTCTGTTCCTTCCTCAAGCTCCTCTATGCTCTTGAGGGCAGGGACTGTGACAAATAATAGACTGGTGAGTCCCGTTTATTGAGATGACCCATCCTGTGCCTGGTGCTGTGCTAGTCACTCTGTTATCTCATTTAATCCTCACAACAAAGCATCATTATCCTCAGTTGACAGAAAAGGAAACTGAGAGTCACAAAAATACCACTTGTCCCAGGTCCCAGAGCAGGGAGGACAGCTTGCATGCTTTCTTCTCATCCCCAGCATCTTGCAGAGGGCTTAGCAAGCATTGTTTATCAATGAATACATGCAAAGTGCCTGTATCATATTAGTCAACTTCAAACCTACCTTCTGTGGTATTGACGGGACTGAAGCTCAGTAATGTTAACCTTTATTATCATTATTTTCTGCCTATGTCACAGTTACAGTAAGAACTGTCCAATTACAGGGTGGGGCACACAGAGAAGCGGTAAGTACTCAGTCACTGGGGTAAGCAAGCAGAAATTGGATGACCCTTGGGATATGGTACAGGAAATCTGAGCATCAGCAGCCAAGGATGGCTTCTGCTACCCCAGTCCATGATTTGGGATCCCAGAGGTTAACCTGACTGTCTCCCCTACCAGCTTCGGGGATAGTGAGGGTAGAATTGAAATACATTCTCCTGGAACCTGTGACCCAATCATGCCCAGCCCCACAGGCCTGGTACCCAAAGTTCATGCTGGTCCATGGGTTCTGGGTTTTTTTTTTTTTTTCATCTTTATTGGAGTATACTTGCTTTACAACGCTGTGTTAGTTTCTGCTGTACAACAAAGTGAATCAGCTATATGTGCACATATTTCCCCATTTACCCTCCCTCTTGAGTCTCCCTCCCACCGTCCCTGTCCTACCCCTCTAGGTCGGCACAAAACACTGAGCTGATCTCCCTGTGCTATGCAGCTGCTTCCCATTAGCTATCTATTTTACATTTGGTAGTGTGTATATGTCAATGCTACTCTCTCACTATGTCCCAGGCTCCACTCCTACCCCTCACCAAGTCCGTTCTCACACTGCGTCTCTATTGCTGTTCTGCCACTAGGTTCATCAGTACCATTTTTCTAGATTTCATATATATGTAGTCCGTGGGTTCTGAATCTTTTACAAACTGTAAAGTACTATATATATATACATATACATACATATATATATATATATATATTTTTTTTTCCCCCTATTCCTGACTTGCCCTGTCCCACAAGCCACTTCCCAAGTGAAATACCCATACCCCGAGCCTGAGGAATGTCCGCCTGGCATTGGGACCGGGGGGGGCGCCATTGGGCCAGAGCCCTCCCTGCCACCTCCCTTTTCCCTGCACTATTGTGCAACACAGGAGAGCACACCTTCTGGGGCAGGTCGCATCAAGGCCAGGGAACTTCCTGAAAGCTGGCGGCGGCGGGCGGGGCTGGGGGCAGGGGAGCAAGGGCGGGAGGGGTCCGCCTAAGCTTCGCCTGCCGGTCCCCTACGTCCTCCTCGGTGTGATTCTCTTTCCAGGCGGGTCGGGGAGGGGGTGACACCAAGGCTGGAGCCCCCCAGGCACCGCCGTTCTTTCAGACGCCCCACCAGCCCCATCTCTTTCTTCGGTCACGGTCCGGTGCGCCTCGCTCCGTGTCTCTCCTAGGTCTCCCTTTCTCCGACCATCTCTTTGTTTCTGTCTTGCTGGCGGTCCCGGCATCCCCGGGACCCTGCCCCGCCTGCGCGCCCGCCACCGAGGAGGGGGCGGGGCTAGGCTCCGGGGGCGTGGCCGGGCGGGGCGGGGCGGGGCGGCTGGGCTGCTGGGCCGCGGGCTGGGGCGCTAGGCGGAGGCGGCCGGCCGACGGACGCTGCTGGAGCCGGAGCGCCAGCCGGGCAGAGGCCGCAGCGAGGGGCGGCGGGAGCGGCGGGAGCGGGGCGGGCCGGCTCCATGGCGCCAGCGGCGCCCGTCTGAGCAGCGCGGGCAGCGGCAGGCGGCGGCCGGATCGGGCCGCGGCTCTTCCTCACCATGGGGGACGTGCTGTCCACACACCTGGACGACGCCCGGCGCCAGCACATCGCAGGTGAGTCTCGCGCAGCGCCGCGCGCGCAGGGGGTCCGGCGGGGAGCCCCGGCCACGCCCCCATCCCGGCCCGCCTGCCGGGGTCTCCGGAGAGTCAGTCCCCGGGTCGGGCGGGAGCGGCTGGGGACCAAGACTGTTGTCCAGGCTTGTTTCTTCTACGTCTGAGTGACCCTTCCCGGCCCCTTCTGAGCCCGCCCTTCCCCCTCCCGGGGGGGACTCGAACTCCCACCCACGCTTTGGAGCCGGGTCTCGTCGGATCCCCCAACACACTACCTCAAACGAGCTGTGGGAGGGGTCGCAGCCTCCCCTTCACCTTGAATATCCCCCCCCACCCCCCGCCCCCGGAAGCAGTCCAGGCCCACTCGGCCAGCGTGTCCTGACCTTCCCTAACTGTCCCGATCCCCCGCTGGCCCTGGCCCTGGCCCCGGCCCTGGCCCTGGCCCCAGCCCCAGTACACGTGGCCGAGGGTTCCAGGGGCTTGGCCCATCAAGGCCTGAGACTGAGCCTGGGGAGTGGGCCTAGGATAGGTGGGGTACACGAGGGGTAGGTCAGAACCCCTGTCCTTGGCCTTGGGCACAGCAGGGTCCTTATGCTGGCAGCTCGTTCAGAAGGCTGGTCAACGCCAGAACCCAGCCTCCTCAGCCGCCTTCTTCAGCCACCCTTGCTCCCAGCCCTACGCAGTAGCCACTTTTCAGAAGGGCAGCCGACATCTGTTTCCCAGCCATTAATTCTCGGACAAGTCTCCTAATGTCCTGGCCCCTCAGTTTTCTCCTCTTTAAAATGGGGTGAATGATTTCTTCCTTATTAAAGAGACTTAAGTGAGCTCATTCACATAGCTTGCTTAGCACAGGCCTGGCATGGAGGAGACCCTATGTCCATGTAGGCTGTGGGAGTGGGGGGCAGCCTATGGAAAGAGGAGGCCGTTCCTCTTGGTTGAATCCGCCTTTCCCTGTCTGGTGGACCCAGAGCCCTGTGTCCGCCTACACTTATCATGATGGGTCCTGCAGTCCTGCAGAGTTTCAGCAGCTGTGTTCTGCCCACTCAGACTCCTGGAGAACAGGAACCAAGGGTCCCTTAACGCCGTGTTCCCACCCTGGCTGGGCACAAAGGTTTGCCCTGTGACTGTGGTCCTGAGCCCACAGCCAGAGATTCCCACTTTGTGCCAGGCCTTGGTCTGGGCCCAGGGGTGAGGGTGATGTAGAAATGAGTCAGACCCTCTCCAGTGTCAGACCAGCAGGGGGTTAAGTCCTGGAACACTTGCTTGTAGGACAGGCCTGGACTCTGGGAGGAGGAAGGCTGGGGCGGAGTCTTCCTGTCCCCTCCCTGTCAGTGGCAGCCTCCTGGGGCTTGTAACAGTCCATCCATTCACGACCTCCTGTTGGGGCCCCTCACCCGGCCTGGGGGGTGTGCTGTGCCTACTTCAGTGGGGTTTTTCCTCCCCCCACACCCAGCTCTGGCTCTCCCCCTCTTCCCACCTCCTGGGCTGAGAACTGCCACTTTACAGGGGAGGGGACCGAGGCCACAGAAGGTGAAGTGTCCTGTCCTGGACAGGGTTGGGTTTGTTTTGTGGATGCCAGGCTGGGTGGAAGGGGGTTGTGCCCACTCAGAGTCTGCTGGCCTCTTTCTTCTCAACACTTCAGTGCTATTAATAACCCTCTTCAAATGCCTCAGATTCTTGGTCCAGGCTCACCTGAGGGGGCTCCTGCAGTGGGAGGGGAGGAAGCCAGCGAGCCTCCAGCCCCCTCCCTCGGAGGTGAGCTGCCTGGGAAGTCTCTGTTCTCTGTTGTGGGGAATGGAGCGCGCTTTGCCTCCTCAGTGATCCTCGCATCCCCCTCACCCCACCCCTGGAACCGCCAGATCGGCCGGCACTTTCCTGCAGGACAATTAAAATTCCAGAGCCCTTCTGACCCAGGGCTGCCCTGCAGAGAAGTCAGCTGTGCTCTGAGCTCCGAGGCCTGTTCCTGGTCGGGTTCTCCGGCTTGGTTTGGGGGCTTCCGGGGCTTTGCACCCGCCCTGAGCGGGTGAGCAGGTGAGTGCCAGCCTGCAAGTCCTGGCAGGGGTCAGGCGCGCTCCTGCCCCTGCTCCTGTTTTGCTGTCACGGCGCCTTTCTTCCTGGGATTTCAAAGCTCCTGGCAAGCAGGGGCTTGTTCTCACACCAGCGGCTCCATGAGGCTAGTGGCAGGATGATTCTCGTCCTTCTTCAAGGAGTTTGCGTAGAGGAAGAACCCTGGCCTGGAAGCCAGGAGGCCTGCATAACCTCAGGCAGCCACTTAATTACTCTCTTGGGGTCTCAGTTTCCTGCCGTAACTGAAAGGGTGTGCTCCCTGAGGGCCAAAGACCCTTCCGGCTAACCGTCCCAAATTTTCCCCACAGATCTCTTCAGACTTGAGCCAGCTCAGGGTCCCAACACTGACTCTGGGCTGTTAGCTGGCATGACCTTGGACCAGTATCTGGAATCTCAATGTTGTTATCTGTAAAATGGGAATAATGAGATAATGCAGGTCAGAAACTTGGCCCAGTGCTTGGGGCACAGTGAGCGCTTAGCAAACAATTGCCATTATTATTGAGATTGTTCTTTACTCGTGGTTCTTGAGAGTGGCCAGGTGTTTGGAGTTTGAAGGGAGGAATTGTAGCTGTGGTTTAGGTCCTGTTTCTCCAAGTTTTGTCCAGTCCCTGGGGTCAGGGTTGATGCTGGTTTCCTGGTTGCAAGGGTCCACCTGGGTTTTTAGAGACCTTGATTACCTTCGTGTCCGCATATGTGTGAGATGCACGTGGGCTATCTGGGCTGGGTCCAGAGGGCAGGGATGGGGGACCCATAGGGCAGGCAAGGAGCTAGGACGTGGAGAGGTGGGGCGGTTAGGCCACCTCACACCTTCTACCTGACACAGAGGCCAGGACAAAGATAAGAGTGGAAGTGCCCGGTGGCTCCTGTCAGTGCTGTAAGAGGGGTTCTTTGCATATGGTTTGAGCCACATAAACTGAGATGGAGCAGGTGAAGGAGTGAGCTCACTGTTGCTCAAGGTATGCAAGTAGAGGTTGGGTGCTGTGCCCGTGTCAGGAAACCTGGCCCTGCCTGGTGTGGGTTAGGGGGATGGGGGCTTCTGCCTCAAGGACGGCCTTGAAGGACTCAATCATTGCTCCAGAAATTCTGTTGACCAGAATGGAGGGGGACAAGGCATCCTCCCTCCCGGCCCCCCCTGCCCCCCCCCCCCCCCCACCGTATACACACAACGCTCTAAGGTTTATCACCTGAGAGGGTTAGAGGGCTCGTGCAGAAGTTTGCCAGTGTCTGTGCTCTTCCCTTCTGCCAGCTTCACCTTTCCCCCTGCTAATTCTTTTTTTAAAATAGCAGCTTTATTGAAATGCAATTCACCTGCCAACCAATTCACCCACTTAAAGTGTACCATTCAATGGTTTTTTGTATATTCACAGAGTCGTGCAACCATCCCCACAATCAGTTTTAGAACATTACGTCACCTATCAAAGAAACTCTCTACCCATTAGTAGTCACCCCCACTTCCCCCCAGTCCATCCCAGCTCTAGGCAACCACTGCTAATGTTGCCTCATTGCAAAAGTAACGCACGCAACAAGCAGTTTGGGAATGGAAAGTGAAAAAAATGAGAGCTCTTCCATCTTGCCTCCCTTCAGTCCCACTCCTCAGGAGAAATCCCTCAAGACTGGTGTGTCACTCTTTCCAAACGCCCATCTCTGTGTACATACACATTTAGCTCTGTTTATAAAAAGAGGTCCAATTATATGTTTCTGTGGTTTGACTTTTTTCACTCAGTATACTGTGCACATCCTTCCATGTCAGAACACAGGAGTCTGCCTCCTCCTTTAATGGTGGGTCTCTTCCTGTGTGTGGCGCAGTTTATTTACACAGACCCCTGTTAACTGACGTTGGGTTGTTTCCAGTGCTTTGCTAGTAATCACGGTGCCGCCCGAACCTCCTTGCGCATATCCTGCACCAGGTTCTGGTATCAGAGCGGCCTCAAAATGGAACTCACGTTCGGATGTATTGACACAGAGCTTCTGAAAAGGCTGTAAACAGTAGGCACTCCCTCCTGACAGCGTGTGAGACTTCAGTACTAGGTATTATCACCCTTTCTGACAATCAGATATGAGAAAGGGGGTATTATTGAACAAAATAATTAATCTCTCTTCCAAATGATTTTAAAAACCTGCGTTTCCTCGTTCAGGTGGTGGTTGTAGGGCCCAGGAGTTTAGGGGTGGAGGTGTCCACATTTGGCCACCTCCCCGTCCAGGTGCCTGGCTTCCTAGATGCTGCCCTGGGCTTTGCAGGGAGACCAGGCTGGCCGGAAGCGGCGCCCTCCGCCCCGACCTCTCCCTACTCGGGGCTGCTGCCCTTAGCCGAGGTCTGGGTCAGCCCCTAGGGGTGAAGCGTCTGGGGATTCTGCCCTGCTCTTGTGTCATCTTACATAACGTGCTTTTGTTGGCGTTGACCCTGCCCTCCCCCTCCGTCCAGCCTGTGTTCCTTTCCCGCCTGCTCAGAGCTGCCTCCCACCTCACCCCTCCACCCTTCCCACACATGCTGCCAAAGAGACCTTTCTAAACGCAAACCGGGCCACGGGCCTCCCTTCCTGCTGCCTGAGGAATGAGGTTTAGAGACAAAACTAGGAGTCACTCACCACCATCCTGCAATAACTTTACTCTTTAGTGGCATTTCCCTTCTGTGTTTATTGTTACACATTGCTGAGACCATGACTCAAGTGGTGCCTTGCTCCTTGCACTAAATGATGTATAATAAACATCTCTCCCAGGTCATAGACCCTCCCTGGATTCATCCCCCAAAGCTGCATCTTGTTCCACCCAAAGCTGTCCATGCAGACATTTTATTAGCCTTTCCCCTAATGCAGGACAGTGCCGTGCCCCACTGTGACCAAATAGGTGGTTTTCAGGGGCACACTGAGTCACTGCGTTTGTTTCCTTTCCCGCTCTGGGCAGCTTCCCTGCTGAAGACAGACTCCTGCTCTTGCCCTACTCTCCCTCCCCACCCCCCAGCGGGCTTCCACCAACCTGGGCATTTCAAGGGAGGCTCGTTCCTGGGACCCCCCTGACCCCTCTGAGCTTCTTTCCTTGGAAGTGGGCTCAAAGGGGCTGCGGTGACCTGGGGACATGGACTGATGCCTATGGCGTCTGGGTGTAACCACATACCTGTCCTGCTGCTTCCCCAGCCTGCAGCCTGCAGGGAGTCCCTTGATTTGTCTCCTGCCTGAGGATGGTAGTTGTTGGAGCAGGGAGGGGCCGCTCTGAACCTGTAAGATTAGCCGTTGTTTAACTGAGCACATACTCTGTGCCAAGCCTTCCTTTGCGTCTTTGAATCTGCACCCTCCACCTCCCTCCCAAGCGTTTTATAGCCTGTGGTTGGGGGCGCGGGGGCAGAGCAGATTAGTGGCAGGGGGACAGCTGGGAAAAGGCCCCAAAGAGAGGCAGCTGGTAGGGAGAGGGGGCTGGGAGGGGGAGGAGCCGAGGGGGAACAGTGGCGTGTGTCAGAGGCTCCCGTGGGCTGCACGGATCTGTCCCTCCCGGCATTACTCAGCTAGACTCAAGTCTGTCTCTGGCCAGTCCTGCCCTCCTGCCGGCGCCCCCTCCTCCTCCGCAGGCAGAGCTCATGACTCACTCCCGCCGGGTCTCCTCGCAGCATCCTCCTGCGGTCGCAGAAATTCCTGAGCTGCTTTTCCTTCCCCTGCCCCACCCCCACCCACTTCCCTGCCTGAGGAAGAAGGGTTTTCTGTAGACGATGCAGGGCAGAGTTTGAAGGAAAGATGAAGGCAGGTGCCTAGGTTTAAAACCCTTGAGGGTGGAGCAGAGCCATGTCTCCCTCCTGGCAAAATCTTAGGGCCTGAGTCACGGAACGCTGCAATCTTCTGATCTCCCACATTTTAAAACTGGAAGAACAGGAAGTGCCCATCTCTCCAGGGCACCTGGTTCCATCCCCTGGGAGCCGTCTCGATTTGGAGATGTGCTACCTCTGGCCCACAGAGGTGAAGGGACCAGCCTGGTGACACAGTGGATAGTAAGTTAGAAAGCAGCAGGGAGTCCAGAGGTCTGGGCAAGGCTGTGCAGTATGACTGCTTGGGTTTAAGTCCCAGCCTTACCACTCGATGGACCGCTGTTTGGGGGCAGGTTGGCCACTCTCTCTGAGCCTCAGTGTCTTCCTCCTGTAAAAGAGGTTGACAGTGCTGGCTTCTCAGGGGGTAGAATCAAGAGTAACAGCCCCCGCACAGTGCGGCACGGGGCTGGTGAGTGGTAAGAATACAGTGCGTGGTAGCTCTTAGGAGCGACACTTCCTGGTGGAAGATGGGCCAGGTCTGTCCTGCAGCCTCAGGCACCCAGACCCCTGCCATGTGCTCCGGGAAGTTGGCCTGACCCAGGGTGAGGAGCACCAGCCTGTGGCCCTGCACATCTGCGGCGGTCAGCAGGCACCTGGAGGGTGGTGAGACGGGCTGTGGTTACACAGCAGTGTCAGTCAACAGCATTGCCTACTCTGTGCCCAATGTTGGGCAGGGCCCAGAAAATCAAGGGGCAAAAGACAAATGGGAACAGGCTCCCCTCCCCGCTCCCTGCCTGGCTACATGTCCAGAATTACTTGCTTGATCTGGATCTTGGGCCTGGTTCTGTTGACTGTTTGCTTTGTGACTCTGGACCAATGGCTATGCCTCTCTGTGCCTTTTCTTCCCATCTGTGACTCCAAGACCAGTATCTACTTATGGGAATTCTCTGCCTCTGAAAACCTTTTCCTAGTGGTCTTAGGTACTTTCTAAAGGCAGGGCTGGATGGGTTTGGATGTTAGGGGTTGAGGGAGAGGATCCCCATCTGCATGCCTGTGAGACCCTGCGGGTGTGTCATGAGCTCTGGCCGCAGACACACTTGGTCATTCTTTTATTCCTTCAATCAGTAGTTACTGAGCTCCTGCTGTGTGCTAGGCACTGTGCTAGAGACCAGGGGCACACTGAAACACAGACTCTTACAGGGCCCCCGCCCATGTGGTGCTGCCTGGCCAGCTGTCCCTCTGCAGGGTGAGGAGTGTTATCAGGGGGACACACCTTCAGCTGGAAGGTGTGAGCGGGATACTGGCCTAGTGGGTGAGGGAGGGATAGAGAGAAGGGAGCCACAGGGGCTAGCCTTAAAGAAGAGGGGACTTTGTCTTCTGAGTGTCTTGGGGAGGCCTAGAAGGGTGGGTGAGAGGAGGGGAGCCCAGTGATGAGAGGGGCCCAAACCAGTGCAGTTAGGGTATGGTCAGGGGACGTGTGTGCGCAAGTATGGGTACGCATATAGGGGTGATGGAGCAACTAGGCCTTGGTGATGGTGATGTGTGAGGTTGGGAAGGTCCGGTGCCTATTCTCAGCCCTGTGGGATTGATGGGCCACATAGGCTGTTGTATTGATGTAGCCAGGGGTCCTGCAGCCCCAGCTCCCATTCCTCTCATGACGGGAGACTCACTCCCTTCCTCTGCAGCTCTGAATATGAGAACCTTTGCTTCCAGGGGCAGAGTGGGAAGAGGGCTGGGCCTGGATTCTGAGGACTTGGCTTTGAGATCTTGTCTCAACTGTCCTGCCATTTGGAGGCGCCTTCCTTTCTCTGGGCCTCAGGTTCCCCATCTGTACAGTGGGCCTAAGGTAGCCCGGACGTGCTCGGTTGTTGTGAGGGATCAGTGAGGTGATGTGGGAAGCCCTGGCTCCTGTTATCACCTGTCACTACTGTTGTGTATCGTCCGTGTTAGGACATTGGCCGAGGGAGTCCCTCCTCTCAGGGGATGGAAAGTGCAGGGCGTGGGCCAGGGCACTGGGTGCAGGATCCACCTGCAGGGCCAGGGACTCCAGTGGGTAACTGGGTACCCAGGAGGGGCAGCAGAAGAATGAATTGTGGTTTGGAAACTGTGAACCCCACCTTCCCACCCACACATCTGTGGCCAAGCCAGCCACAGCTGCTGTCCCTCCGCCCCACGCCCCACGCCGGACAAGAGCTGTTTGTGTCCAGCCAAGTTTGTGAAGCCAGAATTTCCTACAAGAGGAGTCCCTTGGGCAGGAGGCTTCTCACCCTCTTGTGCTTTACCTGCCGCTCATCCTTCCCACCTGCCAGAGCCATTTATGGGTTCAGGCTGGGAGGCAAGAGCCTCAGGGCTGGTGCCAGGGGACCTCTGGCAAGTCCTTCTTCCTCTCTGGCCCTGCTTTGCCAATCTGTGCAATGGGGACTAGCACAGTCTCTAGTGCCTTCCTGGCTCTGACCTCTTGGGAGCCTGTGGGCCTTGAGCTGTGTTGAAGGTGCAGAGCAGGCGCCCAGCAGTTATTTATTGCCTGATGCCATCTTGCTGTGGAGGGAGGAGCCCGCTCTGAAAGCTGCCTTGTGCTGGGCCTGAGCTGGGTGGTGGGGATGAAGTAGTGACATGAGCTCTGATCTCATGGGACTCATGCCATCAAAGAAGCTTCCGTCAAGCTGAATGCAATGTGGTTTGTGTGACAAAGACAGTGGATCTTTATGTTTTCCAAAGTGCATGTTGGTTTTAAACTCTCAAACCAACTCAAGAGGCAGCATGTCTGGCCCTGACAGGGTGGCAGCTGGCTTCTGCCACCGAAGGCCCTGTGGCCTTGGGCAAGTTACTGTCCCCCTTCAGTGACATGGGAAGGTGATGTCTGCCTCTGGGGTGGGTGCAGATTCTGGAAGGCAGTTGGTCTGGGCACATGGAAGCTGTTGGGTAAATGGCAGTTCCCTTTCAGCTGCGTCTTGTGGGGAGGAGTGTCCTTTGCCCCAGGGACTTTAGGAGTGATCCGACCTCCAGGGGGGAGTGAGCTGACAATTGCACTTCTGTTTCCATTTTTGTTTTTGCTTTTTGTTTGTTTTTTGGAAGTGTTCCCTGGAGGGAGTGGGAAGGGGAGAAAAGAGAACGGAGCTGAAGCTTTGGGGAGTCTGGGCCGCCTTGGGCTGCGGAGCCGCGGTTAGCGTGGAAGGTTTGCTTGAGGTTTGCTTGAGGTCTGGCCTGCCCAGGCCACAGCTCCGCCTTGCCCTGAGTTTGGAGCTTGCCGATGGGCCGTGGCTGCTTTCCTTGCTCGGGCCCAGACCCTTCTTCCTGCTAGCCAGGAAGGACCCATTTCAGAACTGAGTAAACCGAGGCCCAGAAAGAGGAGAGGATATTCCCAGGGTCTCAGAGGCTGCAGAGCTGGGACGGGAACCCAGGGCCCTTTCCATTCCTGGACGCCCCAGACAGCAAAGGCTGGTCAGGAAGGAGCGATGGGCCCGGGTGGGGCTGTGAAGGTTATAATTTTGAAAACTGAGTAAACAAACAAGCCCTCCGTGAGAGAAGCGGCCCTGTGCTGGCCTCACAGATAGGCCTGTGTCTGAGGAGACAGCCCAGGCCTGTCCACACGCAGACAGCGAGGTGTTGTGGAGGATTAAAAAAAGCCAAGCTACCTTCCCCTCCACCCCGCCTGCCGTATTGCAGGCTGCCAGGAAAAGGAGGGGGGAGAGGCCGGCTCCCCCAGGACGACTGCTGCTCAGCCTGGCGGAGGGCAGCCCTCCAGGCTCCGCTCAGCACAGTTACCGCTCACTGTGTGTCTCTGGGCAGGGGCCCTCCCCTCTCTGGGCCTCAGTTTCCCCGTCTCTAAAATGGGGGTGATTCCACCTCTCAAGCAGTGTTGCCGGGGGGAGCACGGGGGGTGGGGAGGACGATTTGGGTTGAGTGGCTGAACACAGCGAGCCCTTTCTCTCACCCTGACCTGAGTCTTTGTGGCCAGAGGCGAGGCCCTCTCTCAGGGCAGAAGGGTTACTTTCTCAGGCCTGCCTGCTCCTGGCAGACAAACCTCCACTCTGAGTCGGGCTGTAGCCGCCCAGCTCAGCTTTCCTGTTTTCCTGTTGAGATTGTGGAAGAATCTGAGAGGAGCTGCTTCTGGGGCCTGCCCTGCAGGCTGGGGGCTGGGCTGCGGTCGGGCCTGGAGCCCCCCAGCTTGGGGCCCAGCAGGCTTCCCGTGCGATTAGGCACAGAGCCCCTCGACTCCCCTCCCCTCTTCCTGAGTGTCCAGTGCTGTGGATGGGAGCTGGGTCTAGCCTCCACGCTGGGCCTCAGTTTCCCCTGGGGTTCAATGAAGGGTTTGGAGGAGAGCCTCTGGGGGGCCCTCTGGGCCAAGTTCTAGACCCTGAGAGGCCCTGCAGGACGCATGGACTAAGCCTGCAGCCAGGAGCCCTGCTCCCTGGGCCCACGCGTGGCGGGCTGGCTCGCGGCCTCCTCTGGGTGCCTCACGCTCTCTGGTCCTAGGTTCTCATCCGTGATATGAACACCACAAGGTGTACAATGTGGCTTCGTGGGACAGAGCTGGCTCCACCGGCCAGCCAGGTGCCCCTAGGACAGTTACTTGGCTCTTGATGCCTTGGTTTCACCAGCTGTAAAACGGGAATGACAGTAATACTACTTCCCCTATTATATTAGATATGATTTTAACGCAAAGGTTAAATGGCATTATATGCGTTTATCAATTACATTTACAGATATTTAACACAGTGCTGGGCAGAGTAAATGCTGAATAATCAATAGCTATAATGAACATTTATTAGCTTAAATTAATTCCTTAGCACTGAATGAATAAGTAAATGTCCTTGCAAGGTTTCCATCTCGCAGCATAGGGACCTGAAGCTATTTGAATGAAGGGTCTGGTGGGTGCAGAGAGTGTGTTGAGGGGTATAGGTGGGTGGGGCCGACGTGGGCAGGGGCAGGGCCCCTGGCTGGTTCTGATTTCCCCTCTGCCCGCCTGGAAGAAGGGTTTACCTCTTATCCCGTGTCTGAGACCACAGGCCCGGAGCGCGTGCAGCCGCGCGCGCACGCGCGCACGGGCGCGCGCGCGCGCACACACACAGCTTCCTTCCTCCCAGCGTGTATTCCTCTCAGTCTGACTCACTGGCTTTGAGTCTTTTGTTCTTGTCCTTGAGCCCCAAGGGTGAGGCCAGGAGAGGCAGGGCCCAGGGACTCACCCTTGAATGGGCTGATCCTCGGATGGGCTGACCCTCCCCCTGGCTCCCGACCTCTCTGTGCTCTGGGTGCTGGGCCTCCAGGACTGAGTCCTGGTGTGACAGGCGGGGGACGGGACACCTGGGTCCTGGGCCCCCGCCGACTCACTCTGTGTCAGATGCAAGGGCACGTCTTGACCAAGGGCCCACTGTGTGCGTGGCACCCAAACCAAGCTCGCCCAGCCCTGCCCACGTGGAGCTCAGGCTCGGTTGGAGAGATGCATCGAACAAGCGGTTACCAGCCCGCCATTAATCAAATCATTACCACAGGGCACATGGTGATGAAATGGCCATGCTCCTAGAGGGCTTGCCCACGTGGGCCCCGCACCAGGCCCAGGAGGGGCTTGTCCGTGGGATCTCTCGGCAGTGTCTGTTATTTGCCCTCCTGTCACATGAGGTGATGGGCTCCTGGTGGCCCAGGGACTCTCCCAGGGTCCTCCAAGTGGCCCAAGTCCCCTCCACTCTTGGTGCCTCAATTCCTGGTCAGGAAAATGGGCCCGTCCAGGAGGGGTGCTGTGACAGGCCGGGGTCCTGCTGCTGTCCCCACCCAGGGCCTGGTCTGTCACCTGGCTTTTAGGACAACGACCACCGGCCTTGGGGACTGCATGGCTGCAGTGCCCACCTGGGTTTGTGGCCCCTGAAATCTTTTCTTTGTGCATCCCTGGGCAGAAATAACGGCGTGCAGAAAGCGTTGGGTCCTTCTAAAGGCTGGGTGGAAAGGGCTGCTCGGGGTGGGGGGGGGGGAATAAAAAGGAGCAAAACAGTGTCTATCAGTAGGTAATGTTCAGTGGTGTCATATGTAGCCATTGAAAGTGAAGATGTGCTGTATGTCTGTGCAGCCGTAGAAGAAATGTAGAAGGAAATTCATCAACGTGTTAACAGAAATTTTGGGGGTGGTGGTAGAATAATGGATTATTTACATTTTTTTCCTTCATTCTCTCTTGGTGTCTTTTGCGTGGTAAATATATCAAATAAAAAATAGGCCTATTGACTGTATTTTTTTTTTTTTGGGCCGAACCATGTGGCATGCGGCATTTTAATTCCCCGACCAGGGATCGAACCCGTGCCGCTTGCAGTGGAAGCGCGGAGCCCTAACCACGGGAGAGCCAGGGAATCCCCCCTTGTTGACCGTATTTTTGGGGGAAATTTTATTCTTTTGTCTGACTCCAGAATCTGAGCCACCTGAGCCTAATGAGAGCCCCCGGGGGTGGTTGCAAAGCACAGGGTGGGCTTGGAGAAAGGGAGAGAGCAGGGAAGGTTCTGGAAGTGCTGGGGGTGGGGTGGGGTGGTTGCTACGTTGGGTCTCGAAGGACAGGATGGATTTCGGCCACCAGAGTCGGGGTACAGGCAGGTGGCAGGAGCAGCTTAGCTCAGACATTGCCTGTCTGTGGAGGGGAGCCGCGGAGACTGTGGCCAGAGAGAGGGTTCAAGAGCCCCACCTGGAGCAGCCTTGAGAGCCAGGCAGGGGAATCAGGGAGCGGGAGCTCTTTCTCATCGCTTCTTAGCTGGACTTTAGGAAGAGGGTTTACCTCTGCTGCTCTGGGGAAGAATGGCAGCTAACATTACTCTGTGCTTGGCCCCAGAGGCACCTGTGGCTGTGGCTGGGTGAGACTCGGGTTCACGCTGGAGATGGTGGATTGATTCCCCAGCATGGAGTCTCTCTGTGCCAGGCAGTGCAGGCGGGCATAGGTGGGAGCAGTGGGGCAAGAGGAGTGTGTGGATTCTCGTCCAGCTGGGCGGGTCAGTGACCCACCAGTCCTGCAACCCTTAGGTGTCCCGCTCACTGCTCCGGCCAGGGCGTGTCCAGGCCCCTGGGTGATGTGCAGGCCTGCTAGGTGCTTAGTGCTGGACGTCGGCTGCTGAAGGCGGGTGAGACAGAGGGCTGGGCTCGAGGACCCCTTTCTGCAGGGCTCAGGGCTTCCCCTCTGCCTGTCTTTATTGTAACGTCAGCTCTCTGTGGCTCTGTGTCCCCATCTGTAAAGTGGGGATGGTGCAACCACCTCCGAGAGTGTTGTGGGTTTTATGACGGAAGCCACTCCTGGTGCCTAGCGTGAAGTGAACACTCAGAGCTGAGAGTTTCTGCCCTTGTGGTCCAGCACCCCCACCAAAGTCAGGACTTCCCTCCCAGGGGAGCCCTGGCAGGCTGGACTCATGCAACAGGATGGTGTTAGGTCAAGTCTTGGCATCGAGCTTTGACCTCACCCTCAGAACCGCAGTGGCTCCCACCTGCCAGCCATCCACCAAAGGTCAGATCTTCAGCCCCCGGAGGCTTAACCTTTCAACTCTGAGCTTCCTCAGAGCTCCTCCTTTTATTACTGTTGTTACTTAAACAATATCTAGTATCAAAGAAAAAATTAGAAAATAAACAGAAGTAGCAGGAAGAAAATGGAAATCGCCAATAATTCTACCATCCAAAAATAATGACTTTCAGGCATTTTCCTGATGCATAATCTACAGTGGACTGTGGGCATCTACATCCAGGTCATCCCCCTGCAGCGTGTAGGATGGCTACAGAATATTCCATCATGGCTCCAATAGTCTGCCTTTTAACTTGCTCAGCCAAACCCCTATTGCTGGGCATTTGGGTTGTTTCTGTTTTTCATCGTTGCAAACCAGTGCTCTGTTGGACAGCCTTAATCGTTTCCCTGGGATGAATCCATCGATCCCACCATCGTTTGAGATCCTGCTCAGTGCTAGGTCATGTGTGGGACTGGGGTGCCGGATGGGGAGGCAGCCGTGGTCCTCATCCTCCCAAGGACCCCTTTCTGGGTAGAAGGACCCAGCATGGAACCCCAGCCGAGGTGGGGGGTAAGGGCGTCTCTGGGAGCCCAGAGAGCAGCAGTGACCCAGACTTGGAGGGTCAAGAAAGGCTTGTTGGGGAAGGGGATGTCTAGGCGAGACCCAAGGATGAAGAAAGATGAGTCTTAGGCAGAGGGGCAGCTCTGCAGAGGCCCAGAGCCAAGAGAGCGCAGGTATTTGGGGGAACCAGAATCTCCCAGAAAGTGGTGATGTCGCTGTGGTTTCTGCTGGCTGTGGCCGCCGTGCCCCTCCCGTGCACGACACTTTGGTGGTGGTTTTTCAAAGTGCTGGTACATCTGTCTCTCCATGGGACTGGGATCTTCCTCTAACAGGGGACGCAGAGGCAGGGTGACATGCCTGCCCCAGGTGAGAGTCCTGCAGACACCCCCCTCCAGCCCCTCACCTCGCCCCAGGCTCAAGTGCACAGCCTGCTCAGCTCCAATTTCCCAGGCCCTTTGCAGGTGCCGTATCATTTGACAGAATCCGCCAGAAGAGGAAACTGAGGATCCGAGCTTAGGTGACGGCTCGGTTAGCGTGACGGGGTGGTGACCCTTCCTGCTGCTGATGTGTGACCTTGGGCTAGCCTGGCTGGCTCCAGACGCAGCCCCACCTGTATAGGAAGCGTCCTCCTGGGATTGGAGAGTCCCTGGCAAACACTGCCCCCCGGGGCTGGGAAGGGTCTGTCCCCAGGCCTGAGCTGGCCTTTCTGGGAAACCCCAACCTCTTCCTGTGCCATAAGATGCCTGGGAGACCGAATCCAGGCGCTCTGGTGTCATCTCACAGCCAGGGACGAGATTTATGTGCTTGGTGCTGGGGCTAGGTCATGAATGCGACGGACGGGGTCCCTGTCCTCATGGGGGAAACAGACACCGGTTAATTGTTAAAGCGAAATGTCCTGATTAATGGGGTTCTACCCAGAATGGGGGGTGTGGCTGTCAGGGGCGGTCACGGTAGGAGGAAAGCCTTGAGGGTCCTGCATGATGGAGTTCAGCCCCTTCACTGGGCAGACCAAGTGCTGGAGAGCCAGGGAGGGTGAGGAACTTGCCCAGGGTCACCCCGTTGTGGTCAGGTGCCTGGACTCAGGCCCTAGTGCTCTTAACCCTGCATCACTGCCTGGAATCCGTGCTCGGAATCTGTCATCACTGCCAAGGGAGACGGTGAGACTGTCCTTACTTACCCTCAAAGGACCCCAGAGAAGCAGACACAGAACGTGGGCCTGTTGGCTGAGAGCAGAATTTCCCATGAAGCACAGGTGCGGGGCACGCAAGCACCTGGAACAAGGAATGTGAGGCTGGCGGGGCCTCCCAGGCAATTTGCCCTGGTTCCTCCCCTTCTGGCCCTGCTGGAGCCCAAGGAGACATGCAGCTGGTGACCCCAGGGTGGGGCAGGGCCTGCGTCCTCTGCTGGCTCAGGAGGGCAGGCCACAGGAGTCTTGTTATTTGAATAAACTTTCCATCTTCTATCCGCATGAAGTCTCTCCTCCGAGGGCCCCTGGCATTCCAGCCGAGATTGGGTTTCCTTCTGGCCCAGCAGCGAGCACATGAGTGAATTTTCATAGCGGCTCATCTTCCTTCTCCCTCCCTTCCCGACTGGTCTCCCTTTGCTGCTCCCTCCCTGCCTTCGAGCCCTCCCTCTGCCCCTACCCCACTCCCCTCTGGACCCAGGGAGCCAGCACTGCAGGCAACTGTGTGTGTGTGTGTGTGTGTGTGTGTGTGTGTGTGTGTGTGTGTGTGTGTGTGTGTGTGTGACAGAGAGACAGAGACAGAGAGAGAGGGAGAGCGATAGGTAGATAGACAGATAGATAGGTGGGGAGGTATGGGTCCCGAGGCAGCTTGGGAAGGAGCCTGGCTTGGACTTAGTGGAAAGGATGGTGTCAGAGGGCACTCAGCTAATGAAGTGTGCTGGATTTGTGTGTCTGTGTTTAGCTTTTTTTCCGTTAGGCTTTGGCCACAGTAACTGGCACTTATTAGTGATTGGTTCTTATTAGAACGGCAGCTGGCATTTATTGGGCTCTTACCAACAGTCAGGCAGAGTGCCAAACACTTCTCACACATTCTCGTATTTAGTCCTCACAACAACTCTTTGAGATGTATGCTATTTTTACCCCCATTTTATGGATAAAGAAACTGAGGCTTGGGAAGTTCATGGTCAGTAGCAGATCTGGGTCTACCTGTCTGTATTTTATCTTTTTTTTTTTTGGCCGTGTTGCATGGCATGTGGTATCTTAGTTGCCCTATCAGGGACCAAACCCGTGCCCCCTGCAGTGGAAGCTTGGAGTCTCATTCACTGGACCGTCAGGGAAGTCCCTGTCTGTGTTTCTACTGCTAACCTACCTCCTGGGACAGAATCTTCTCCACAGACTCCTCGCCAATTGGCCATCTTGCTTCTCCTTGCATACCTCCAGTGACAGGGAGCTCGCTACTCTATAGGGTCACCTGTCCCACCACTAGGCACCTAAGATGGAAAGCCCCTTCTGGAGTCCTGGTCTGCCATGGGTGGGTCACACAAGAACAGGCTCCATGTTGGCTGGGGTGTGGCTGGGGCTGGTTTTCCATAGCATCTCTTTTCCCTGGGAATTATCTAGCTCTTTTGTTTGGGGAGATGAGCTGAGTCCTCCCTCCTTTCCCTTAGCAGTTCTTACCTGGTCCTCAGCCTTTTACATTGTCATTCACCACATACTGAGCAAGCCTGAGCAAACTTGATGTTGAAACCATAGAGGTATTTTCATTACCATTGATCTGGACGTCTTAGTCAGTTCAATAGAACAAGAAAAAAAAAGAGAGGTATAAATACAAGATACCAGGAAAGCAAGACACCGTGGTCCTGCCCTGGTGGAGTTCAAAGCACTTTCCCATCTGGCCTCGCCCTTAGCCTTGCCCACCCTGTGAGGCTGCCTGTGGGAAGTGGAGGCTCAGAGAGAAAAGGAACTCACCCAACTGCAGTGGTGCAGAGCAGAGGTGCTGTGGTCCACCGAGGTTTGGTGGCTTGTGGTTTGTTGGGTGTTTGCTTTCCAAATCTTCATTGATATTTCTCTGTCCACTTCCCCTTTCTGCATAGTTAATCTCTGAGGGACAAGAGCCCAGAAAGACTGGACCCCCAGTGTGTTACCTTCTCATCCTCTGAGTGGCCCGCTGAGGGACCAGGTAGCTGCTGTTTTGATTCCACTTTTCTGGTCCCCATTTCATGGCACGAAACACATCACAGAATATTGCCAGTAGCACAGGTGGACACAGGTGGGACCCCTGGGCTTGTGAAAGACCCCACTGCCCACCTGACCACTCATTCCCTGGCCATCAATGCTCAGGCATCATCATTGATAACACAAGCCCCTGTCTGCTCCGGCTCTGTGGCTTTACTTATTTCATTGAAGCCCTATGACAACCCGACCGGGTGGGTACTGCTGTTACTCCCATTTTACAGCCCAGGAAATTGAAGTTCAGAGAGAAATAAGCCACATGTCCAAAGTCCTACACTCAGTGAGCAGCGGGGTTAGTATTTGAAATGAGATCAAATTCCAGAACCTTGACACGACGCTGTTCCATGGAAGTGCCCTTCTTGACACAGGAGGGTACTCAGAGATGTTTGTGGAACAGATGAATGTTTTCTCACATGTCTGCATCTGTGCATTTCCTGTGTCTTCTGCTTGGCACGCTCTCTCCACGCAACCCTCTTCCTTTGCCTCGCCAGCACCCCATCATGTCTCGGGTGCTACCTCCTCCGGAAGTCTTCCCCAACCCTGCTAACTGGGTTAGCCATCCCTCCTGGGTTCTTCTGCTGCGCCCAGCTTGGGGATTACCATGTAGGTTTTGTTGACAGTCTGTCTCATTAGATAACAGGGACTGGGTCTGTCTAACTCACTCCTGAATGCCCAGTGCCCTGTGGTTGCCGAGTGAATGAATGAATGAAGGAGGACGACATGAAATCTTTCTCGCTCCGGAGACCCTCACCTGTCCCTGGCTCTGCCTCCAGCCACCATCTTGGTTGGTCCTGAGCTGGCGGGTGGAGAACATGGATTTGGGGCTGTCCCCAGTCCCCGTCTCTTGGTGGCTGGTGGGAGGGGCTGGGCGGTGATGCCAGCTACCAGGCTGGGTGCTAGTCTTAGGAGGAAAGGCTCAGTCAGTGGGTTCTGCCAGGGCATCTCAGGGTCTAACTCCGATCTGGGTGCTAAGGAGAAGGTTGGTAGTGGGTTCTTAAGCAGGGGTCCAGGCCTGTGGTGGGCACCTGCCAGTGTGAGGGTGCCACGGCAGAGTGACCTGGGTGTCTGGTCCAGCCTCAGTGCTCTGCGCTTTGGGCTGAGAGCAGGTATGTGCTGAGGGGCACCACGGCCTGGGGGCAGTTTTGACAGATGGCCAGGCCCTAGGTTATAGGGCTCAGGCTCCAGTGGGCATGGCGAGGAAGAAAAGAAGAGCACGGGAGGCGAGGAATGTTGCTGAGAGGTCAGTGGGAACGGGCACTGGGTGTGTGGGGGATGGGAGTTAGTGTCTACAAAACCACCGTCACAGATCAGCCACCTCTGCCCGGCCTGATGACAGCTGTACGAGGGAGAAGCTGATTATCCCCAGTGCACAGAGGAGAAAACCGAGGCCTGGAGGCGAGGCCACCAGAGCACAGAGCTGGGATGTGTTCTGCGTCTGTCTGGCTCCCAGGCCAGGAGGCAGGAGGATGGGGGAAGTGAGGGGGTGGGCAGTATGAGGAGGTTGGTCCTCCAAGCTGCCTTCAACCTCCCTTTCCATCCTTCATGGCTCCGTTGGCCTGGGGTGTGGCCTTGGCCACCGCAGGGCCTGGTGCGAGACACAGCCTCAGGAGCCCCACCTGAGACGTGCTCCCCAGAGCGGACGTGGCACTGGGTGGGTGTGGGTGGACGGGTCCTGCCCTGGGTGGGGGGTGCTCCTGGGGGCATCCCTTCTCCACCCACCCCAGCTGGGGTCTGTGCTCCCAGAGAGCAGGGACTCCTGGGCCTGGGCTCCCAGAACAAGCCACCAACTGTCGGGTGCCCACAGCCGACACCGGGCTCTGCCAGGCGGGGAGGGAGGAGCCTGAGAGGATGAGAGGGCTTTTGTGTCCCTCTGTTTGTGTCAAGATGGGAATCGACGTCGACTTCCTCCCACCAAGGCGCGGCCTCCTGGAGGTGTGAGGGAAAGGGCCGTCCCCGGGTGGGCGGGGCTGCGGGCTGCCTTTGGGGGGAGGGGCGCTCCTCTGGGGCCGCACTCCAGCCCCTCCCGCTCCCTTCTCCGGCCTCCTAGCACGCTCTCTCCCACCAGACCTGGGTCACTGAGCCATGGTTAAATATTTGCTAACCCCGGAGAGCTTTAAAGGCAGCTTTGTGAGGGACCCTGGCCGGCTCCTCCTGGCCCCACCGCCTTGCCCGAAAGCTGCCTTAGAGATGGGAGACCCAGCCGGCCTCCACCCTGCTCGGCCTCCTTCCCAGGCCTCCGGGGCTGCCATTTTGGCCTCCGAAACTGGGTGACCTTCCGCCGGGGGTTGTTCATTCAGCACTCGTTTGTCGAGCACCCACCTGGGGCAGATGTGAGCCTGGTGCTGGGTCTCTGTTGTGGGGGCAGGAGTGACACAGTCACGGTGATTGCAGAAAGCACCAAGGAGGAGTAGCTGGCTGTGGTGGTGGAGACTTCGGGGGGCTGGACGTGTCCTTGGAGCAGGGTCCTGAGGGGGTGACATCCACGCTTGGGGAGGACAGGAAGGAGATGGCCAGGAGGAGAGAGTGGGCTCTGGGAGAGTGGTCTAGGCCAGAGACCCCAAGACCAGAGGCAGTGTTCCTCGCTGGGTGCTGAAGCCCCACTGGGTCCTCTCCCCCGGCTGCTCTCAGGAGGAGCTGGGCCACTGACCAGGCCACGGGCCCTGGCTGCCTCTTCCCCTCTCCCCCAGCCTCGGTTTCCCCCTCTATCCGACGGAGAGCTCAGACTTGATCTCAGAGCGTCCTTCCCAGGCCCAGTGGCCTGGTAATCAGCCCGTGTGCCTGGCCCATTAATGAGGGAACATGCCAGGGCAGGGATTCCACAGGTGCTGAAGGTTAAGATCACAGCCATGAACCTTTATAAGGCTCACGTGGCCCTTTGTTGACAAAAAGCAACATCTGAGGGCGCTTTGACTGTTACGGACAGACGCTAACAGTTCCTGAGGACCCCTGGTCACCGAGTGAGAGGCGGGACTATCACCTTATGCCCATTTTATTGATGAGGAAACTAAGGCCCAGAGAAGCCATTCTGAGCCCCGGGTTTGCTTCTTGCTTCGAGCTTGGCCCTGGAACACACCTGCCTCTGTGAGAAACCCCCTCTCCTCTCCCAAAGCTGGTGCTGTGCTGGGAGCCTGGGATACAGACGTGACCACGATGCCACCCTGACCTGGGGAGCTGCCCGGGAGTCAGCGAGGACTCCTGACCTGTGACCTGAGCAGTTCTGGGTGCTGGGGTGGAGCAGTGAGCAGAGGCTGGCTTGGCTTCGTGCCCTGGCTTCTGCTCTTACCTGTGTGATGTTGGGGAAATCACTTCACCTCTCTGAGCCTCCGTTTCCTCATTTATAAATGAGTTTAACAGTAACTCTGGGTGGGGGTTACAGGAAATAATGTTGATGATAATTTCTAACACAGATGGGAGCTGCCTCTGTGCCTGGCACTGGGCTCAATGTTACAATAGCTCATGCCCCACTTGTCATTATAATTACATGCAAATGGGAAACTGCAAAGCATTGTGATGGAGGAGATGGTGTTTGAGTTGGCCCGAAAGTCAAAGTCGGTTAAGAGTTTGAACTATGGAAAAGAGGGGGAAGGGAGCTCCAGGCAGAGGGCACAGCACACGTGAAAGCGTGGAGGTAGGAAGCACTGAGATAGGTGGGGAAGGGCCAGGGTGGGGCGTTGGGGAGGAATGTAGGATTGAGATCCTGGATCTGATTTGGCATGATGTGTTTGCGGGCGGCAGTGTACCAGGCCCCGTGGCAGGTGCTGAGAATTCGGTGACAGGTGAGCCTTAGTCTCTGGGTTCCAGCGAGATCCTTTACGAAGTGCTTTGCGTGACTGTCTCCCGTATGTTTCCCCTGCCCTGAGAGCCTGGGTTCAAGTCCCAGCTTGGATCTGGGGTTCTCTACTTGACAGCTGGCTGACCTTGGACAAGCCCCTGGGCCTCCCAGCCTCTGTGTCCTCAGGGGCGGTGATACCTGTACCCACCTCCCTGGGCTGTTGCCAGGGCTCAGAGTGTGGCAAATCCCCCTGCAGGTGCTGGGCGTCACCAGCTGGCATTGTGCCTCACCAGCTGTGTGACGCCAGGGAGGCTCCTTAGCTGCCCCAGGCTTCCGTTTCCCGCTCTGTGCTCGGGGGCGATGAAGACCCCTCCTTCGCGAGGCCATTTTGATCTCCCATGTGAAGCACGGAGCTGGCGCACCGTCAGGTGTCCATCATTCCAGGCCTTGGCGTGCTGGGGGCTGCCGGACTACGGGGAGAGGCTTTTCCTTGATCGTAACTGGCCCCAGTAACTGGTCCCAGGGAAGGGTTGATGCAGCGGAGGGTCCCTTCGGGGCACCTGAGGCCGGCAGGGCGGAAGCCTCGAGGGTGGCAGCCACCGTCCCCAGGGAGAAGGACAGTGTTGTGCACGTTCTCGTGGCCCCTGGGTCGGGCATTCCTTTCTGCGGAGAGGAGAGGAATCTCTGGGGCGGGTGTGGGGAGATGTGTTGCTCAGTGGGGCTGGCGGCGCCCCACGGGGGCGGCCCTGGCTCAGGATCGCTGCCTCTGGCCTTTCCTTCTGGGTTTTCTTCCCGTTCCTCCTTTGTGCCAGTCAGTCCCAGATATGGTGGGTACTGCCTGGGGGCATCAGACAGGGGGGTCTCAGGTCTTACCCACTGTGAGATCAGCAGGGGAGCCATGGGAGTAGGGGGGGTCCCACCGGGGGGGTCCCACCCGGGGGGTCCCACCCCACCCAGCCTGGGGACATCCTGGGGAAGGGACGGTGCAGTGGAGAACGAGGAGGGAGGGGTGTCCCTGACCCAGAGAGCAGCCTGTGCAGGACCCCAAGGTGAGGAAGGGCACCCAGGGGTCTGCGGGCACAGAGAAGAGCTTGAGCTTTGTCCTAAAGGCTGTGGGAACCATGGAAATTTTTGAGCAGAGGAGGTTCAGGTTGAGAGTTGTAACAGAAAGATCCCTGTGGTTCCTGTGTGTGGAAAGGAGCGGAGGGATCCAGGAGCCGGGGGGGGGGGGGGGGGTGGGTGGGTGGGTAGGAATCTGGAGGCTGTGGCAGGAGTAAGATGGGAGGAGCCTGGTGGCTGGGGGCCGTGGCTAGTGGTGGAGTCTGGGCCGAGCTGCACTGGCCTCCTGACCAGCCCCTGGTCAGCTAGGACTCCCAGCTCACCCTGGCAGCCCTGCACTGGGGAGCAGGGCACAGCTGGGGTGGGAATCCTCTCTGGTTCAGAAGTGGGATGACCCTGCATCAGTCCCTTGCCCTCTCTGAGTGCTATCCCCCTTCTGGGACAAGGACTGGCCTGGGTGAGGGGCACCCAGCTGTCCTGTCCCCTCCTGGCTCTGGCTCTGCAGGGTTCCAGCTGCTGGTTCAGGCTCTTCTCGTGGGCTGGCTGCCAGTCCCTCTCCCCTGCTGGTCGATGGAGCCTGTCATTACCCCCACCTCTTCCTGGCTTTGCCCCTGATTATGGGTCCTGAACAGGAGCCCTGTCAGCCTCTCTGACGGTGGCCAGCCGCAGGGCCAGTGCTGCCAGGAGCCCCAGGGGCTGGCAGCCTGGAAGGTGGAGGTGAGATGCACTTGCCCAAACTCTGGTTCCCTGTTAACTTTGGGTCCATATAATTTACAAGCTGTGTGTCCCCAGAGGAGTCACTTAACCTCTCTGAAGTTGGGTTTTCTTCTCTGTAAAGTGGAGACAACACATAAAGTAACCCCAGGGAGCGTGCGGCACCACACTGGGCCCGGAGGCGCTGCTCAGCAAGTGGCCGTTGCTGTCCTGTGTTAGTAGTCATACGGAGGGGGGTTTGGGGGGGATGTTGAGCAGAGAGGCCCTGGGCCGGGGCCTGACCCGGCTCTGCCAAGACATGCTGTGTGACCCTAGGAGAGTGTCCCACTGCTCTGGACCCCAAGCTTTCCCTGCTCTCCCAGGCAGATGGTGGACATGGTGGTACTTTGGACAACTCCGTGACACAAGGAAGCTCAGTCCCCGCCCCAGCTCTGCCTCTGCTGTTCCTTCGGCTCTGGGGTGGGTGGGGTTGGTATCCCCGTTGCCTCCCCCACCTCGGGCCCGCTCCCCTGCGCTCTGGGAACCAGGCAGGCCGGTTGTGGGCCTGCCCCGCCCTACAGGGTGCTGCCCTCCTGGTTTCAGTCAGCAAATCTCTCAGCCCTGAAACCGGGCTGGCCTCGTGGGTGAGGTGTGTCCCTGGAGCCCACTGGAGGGACCGGATGAGCCAGGGACAGGTCTGGCCCAGTGCCCTCAGCCCGGGCCAATCCGGGGCTGGGGCCAGCGTGAAGCCCCCATGGTTGGCCCAGGGCTGATGGGATGTGATCTCGGCTGGAGGTGGTCCTCTTCCCTCTTCGTCCTGGTGCCCTGTCAGTGCGGAGGGGGTCCCGGACCTGGGCTCAGATCCTGCCTCTGCTGCTCCCCAACTGAGGCACTTGGCAGGGGTCTCAGTTCTCTGGGGCTCGGTCCCCTCCTCTGAAACACTCCTCCAATTCAGACACCAGCTGCCCCAGGGCTGAGTTGAGGATGGGCGTGGTGGTGGGGGCGGGGCGCGAGCCAGGTGCGAGGCTTAGCACAGGTGTGGAGTGTGCTCGGGCCAGAAGTAGCTGAGCATCTCCTTAGCTTGGCACTGGAGGTTCTCGGAATGTACCTTTCTGGGCCCTTTCCCCGAGGAGCCCTGTACTCCTTCCTCCCATCCTCAGCTCAGCAAGCCCCTTCTCTCTGAGTACAGTGGCCCCCAGAGTCTCCAGGGAACTTCGGGCCACCCTGGGGCCTCCCCGCCGTTCTTGCCCAGCCCCCGTTATCTGAGTGCAGGAAGTAGCGTGATCCTTAATGTTGTCAGTTTGGAAAATCAGAGATTAACATTCTTCCGGCTGCCTTGCCTGCTGCTAGTGCTGGTCCTGGGGTTGGGCCAGGCCAGGGGTTGCTCGGCCTCTGTTTCAAGGGCCTCTCCCTGGGTTAGAGGAACCTTGGACAAGAGGCACTTTACAGGAGCCCCCATTAGCCACAGGCCTCCTTCTTGCCAGGGTGAAGTGCGTTATGCTTGTTGATCTTTTTATAACCTGATCAGGCAGATACTACTGTGCCATTTTGCAGAGGGGGAAACAGAGGCTCAGAGAGGAGAAGTGCCTTGGCCAAGGCCACACAGCTAGTTGGTGGGTGGGTCGTGTCCCTGCCCCACCCCTGCCTACCAGTTCTTCTGTCCAGCCTGAGGGGTCTGTGGTCAGCTCCCTCCCACTCAGAGCTGACTCACCAGCAGCTCAGAAATGATGCTGAGGCCAGCATCCCAGTTGGCTCCTGGGGCGAGGGCAGCACTGATTAGATTGTCGTTGAGATTTTAGATCAGCTGAGCCAACAGGGACCCACCCACCCATTTTGCAAGGTCCAGAGAAGATGGATGAGTGAGGACCCAGTAGGTGCGAAGGTTCCCTGCCAGGTCTGACCAGATGGAGGCTGGAGACCCCAGACTTCAGTCTTGGCTCTGATAGTCACGAGCTGTGTGACCTTGGGAAAGTCATTTTGCCTTTCTGAACCTCGGTTTTCTCATCTGTAGAATGGGGATTGTAAAGCCTACTTTGCCTGTCTCTAGGGAGCAGACAGAGACCCAGCAAGAGCGTGGAAGGCAGGGCGTTGGAAATTGTGTTGCGAATGAAGAGGCCTTATGAGGTGAGGGAATGTGTAAGCTGTGGTGCGAGACTAGGTTATAAACCCGCCTCTTTCCCCTTCTAGCTAAGTGTCTTTTTCGTTTGTTTGTTTTTTGGCGGTGCCACGCAGCTTATGGGATTGAATTTAGCCCTTGGCAGTGAGAGCATAGAGTCCTAACCACTGGACCGCCAGGGAATTCCCTAGGCTGAGTGTCTTTGAGAAGATCTCCAAGTCTCCCTGAGCCTCAGTTTCCCTATCTATAAACTGGGGGTGACAGCATCAGTGTTACCTGAGCCTGTTGAACGTATGCAAGTCCTCAGTGGAAAGGCACCCCGGTCGACTCTGGGAGTTAGTGCTGGGGGCAGAGTCAGGAAGACTGGCTGGTAAGGAGGCCCCTCTAGGTCACCCTTGATGGTCCCAAAGGGTGCCGTCTCTGTAGACAGGGTTCCAGTCATCTGGGGGGCGGAGCCATCCTAAGAACCAGAGATACAGTTGCAAGATCCCTTATTCAACCAGCTCGCCTGAAAGCTGGACTCCAAAACAGCCTGACACAGAGAGACGGCGGGGGGGGGGGGGGGGGGTGTTTCATCCTGGCCCCCACGTCCTGGGCAGTGGCCCCTTCAAATCTGAGTGGAGGTGGAGGCCCCGGGTGGGCAGTGGTCCCTGAGGCCACAGAGCATAGTGCTGGCTGGGCACAGAGTCCCAGAATTCACATGCTGTCCTCTTGGTTTCGTAAGGATATCAGGACCCCCGCAGGTGGTCCCGTGACGACCCCACGTAGGTGCTCAGGAGCGTTTGTTGACGGATGAGTGAGATGACCTTTTGTGAGCCATTAAGCTTCTGGACCTTGGTTTATACACCTGCAAATGGAGGGTTTATTTACCTGTATTCACCTCGGGGCCATTTGAAGACCCTGGGTACGTGTGCCGGGCCCTGGCTCTGAGTGGGGTGAACTTATCTCCGAAGTCTGCAGGACATGCTGGCAGAGGGGCACGAGAGGGGTCAGCGACTGGCTCTGGGCTCTCGCAGAGGCTGAAGGGTACGCCAAGGGAGCCCCGCCCACCAGGGTCAGGTGGGAAGCGGGGCTCCTGCGTGTTCCTCGCACCTGTCCAGGCGTTCCCACCCCCTCACCTTGGCCCATGCAGTTCCTTCCTCCTCAGGAGCGCTCCCTCTGTCAGGTCTTTGTCTGTGGAAGACCTACGGATCCTTATCATTATCATCATTTTGTAATTCTCTTCCTGATTCTTTTTTAAAAGACTCTTTATTGGAGTTTTTCAAACTATGAAAGTTATACCTGCTAATAAAACTTTCAAATAGTCCTTACTGTTGTTACAAGCTAAGCACGATGGCTGTGATTAGTAGTAGCGTTTATGGAGGTCCTGCACTAGATTCTGTTATGCCCATTTTATAGATGGGAACTTGAGGCCCTGATGGAGCTAGGCAGCTTGCGAGGCTTGGGTCTTCAGAACTGGGATTCTGACCTCCTCACGGGGCCTGGGACTGGAGGGCAGGCTCCATCAGCACCCCCATACCTTCTTATCTGACAGCACCTGGGGCTGAGTCAGTGCAGGGAAGGAGGGAGGATGTGTGAGAAGGTGTGGAAGCTGTGTGAGGCCGGCACTCATCCTCAGGCTGCGCCACCCCAGCCTGTCCGGAGCTCCCAGCAGCAGCTGCATTGCTGCAATTAGCCAGGGCCTCCCAGTTCCCAGGCCAGGGACCCCTGGGGTTGGCCCTGCCTTTGGAGATGGGCCACAGTCTGCTTCTGCTCTGCCCTCTGGGGGAGGGGTGCCCTGTGGGGCCCTGTGAACAGGGGTCAGAACTGGGACCAGGAGGGGGTCAGCAGGCTGTGGCTAGAACCCCACCTGCCTCGGTCTGGCTGTGTGACCTCTGGTGAGCCCTTAACCCTCTCTGGCTCACAGTCCCCTTTGGGGTGATGAGGCTTCCAATCCCTGGTGTATTGTGTCTCCAGAAGTACCATGAGGGGAAGCAGGAAGAGCTGGTACGTCCAGGTGTGGAGGAGAGAGGGTTGCCTGCGGCCTCGGGGACCACCCGCGGACACCCAGGCAGGGATGCTGTGGTGGGATTTGAGTCATAAGGTCCCCCTGGTGGCTCCAGGGAGATCGCGGCTGCAGGGTGGCAAGAAGGGAGAGAGTGGGGTGCTGAGCAGGGCTTGCAGGGAGGGGACTGCCTAGGCCATGGGCCCCAAGCTCAGCAGGCAGGAGGAGCCTTCTCCAGGGCCGTGGTACCCGCCTGCGTCTTCCTCCAGCAGCGTCCGGCCAGAGAGGCTGCTGGGGGACTCTGTTCAGGGCTCCTCCCCTAGGAGCCCTTTGTCCCTGGAGGGGACTGAACCCTCTCCCCCACCTGCCTCTGCGAGGTCTTTCCAGCCCTGACACCTAGGCCCCCCTTCATCCCCCCGGCCCCAGTCCTCATCCTCTGCCTTCTTGTGGCACTTGCCCTGTACCAGCACGTGGCAGTTCCTCCCAAGTTGTCTTAGGACATCTCTCAAGAATGTGCTCGGGGCTGCCAAGAAGCCATCCCGTGGCCCTCTTCCCTCGTGGTCTTTCCTTTCCAGCGCTGCCTCTGCTGCCAAACCTCAGCTGAGCTACCCAGTTCCCTGGCGCTGCCGGGACCCTCCTCCTAGTCCCTAACCTCTTGCCTGGCAGCGTCCGCAGCCCCCTTGCTCAGCCCCCGCCTGTGCCAGGCCCACCCTCCTGGGCTTTGCGCTCTGTCCTTAGATAGAGACCAGCCTCCCTCCCTATCCCAATCCATTCGGCTCCCAGGTTAGAGAGCAGATTTGGATACGGAGAGGCCCCACACTCTCCGATCTGTTTGGCTCTGGAATCTCAGGTAGCAAAGAGTTTATCTGAAAACAGATCCAGGTCTATACAGTTCTCGAGTTGGGCTAGCAAGGCATGCCTGTAACTGCAGTTGGGTGAAATCAGGGGTGCTGCAGCCTGTTTGGGGGTGCAGGGCCCATGGGGCTGTCTCCTCTTTTCCTACTCCTTTGAGGGAGGCACCCCACATTTCTGCCCGTACCCTCTCCCCTCTCCACCCTCTGCCGGGTGACTTCTCCTTTCCCAGCTCTGTGTCCTCTACTCCTGGACCCTGGTCCCACAGCTTCACTTGGATAACTTGTCTGCATCCCAGTGTGAGAGGTCGAGAGTGAATTTCCTTCCCATCCCCTACTCTGTCCCTCTCAGCCCAGATGCTTCAGGCCTGTCAGCCTCACCCTCATTTTCTGTTTCCGTCTGGGTCACCTCGTTCTGTTTTTCACTTCCTCGGCCTCCCCGGCTTCCTCTACAACCCATAGTCCTGCCCGATGTGGGCCTTGATGCCCCTCGTTGGGGTGATGCCAGGGGCTTCTCTGAATGGGCCCGCCCCTTTCTGTCCTCCCCAGTCCAGCCCCGGGCCCTTCTACACCCAGCCACTCCCTCTGTGGACATGATGTCTAGGCTTTGCTGACCTGGCAGCTGAGAGCATACTGTGAGTCAGGAAGACCTGAGTTCGAGTTCCGACACAGGATGGCAGCTTCCTCCTGGGCCTGGCTCCCCAGGAATCAGGGCAGATTCTGGCCCTTCTGGAAATAATGCTGTCTCTGAGGCTGTGTGCACCAGGGCCGAGTCGGGCATCCTAGAGCCGTGGCTGAAGGACCCTTGAGATCTGAGGGCCAAGCTTACCCATCCTGCAGGCTGGGAGAGCGCCCATTGGCTGTCCAGCTCTTTGATGCAGAGTTGGGCCAAACCCGGGGCCGGAGGCTGAGAACCTGGCTCTCCGGTCCTGGGTCTGCAAGCCTCCTCATCCCTAAAATGGGCAAACAGTAGCACTGATTCCCTGGGGTTTTCTCGAACATTCTTTGAGACCGTGCATGTAAAACTTGCCCACCCCCTGGCTTGGGTTCACGCTCAGTAAAAGGGTGCGGTCATGATGCTGCTTACATGTTTTGTCAATATTGTCGTCCGCGATCCTATTTTCTCTGCTTGGCCCCAGTTCATTTCCCCATCTCTTCCCTCACCCCGCCACCCCCTCCCGTCTCCTCATTTTTCAAAACAATTCCCATGGTCTTTGAGAGAGCTCTGGTTGTTTATGGTTTTTAAAAAATAGGCATTCAAAGCAAATTCCTCATTTGTTCTCCCCTTCCTCCCCCCAAAACAGAATCTGAACAGACGGGAGCTCGTTCTAGGAAAGGGGAGCACAGGCCTAAGGAGAGGGACCCATGGGCTGAGCTGCCTCTGGAAGGAGCGGGGGGAGTGGGCCTGCCCGAAACCCTAGGTGTGGGCTGTGGCCCCTGCCCTCAGCCTTCCTCCCCAGCCACCAGTTCCTGGCTGGGCCCCAGAGCTGCATTCCAGCTATCCCACTCACTAGCTGTGTGACCTTGTGCCAGTGACTTAACCTCTGAGTCTCGGTGTGCTCCTCTGTGAAATGGGGATAACACCAGCCCAACCCCCGTAGAGCTATTGAGAAGATTAAATGAAATGCTGTCGTAGCTGGGTACCCACGGTATCCAGAGGCCAGCCATGGGAGGGACGGCGTCACATCAGCCCCTTCTCCTTTGGGAAGGGACCAGGTTTTTGGAAGCTGGAATCCAAGCCTGTCCAAGGTGGTAGGGCCTGTCCATTGTTGAGTCTGGTCCTCCCAGCGTGCAGGGGGAAACTGAGGCCCAGCGAGGGGAGCTGCATGATGGGTCAGCATGAACCCCAGGTTGGGACTCAGGACCAGGAAGCCTTGCCCAAGGAGAAGGCCCCCTTGGTGTGGGTCACCACCCTCTCTGGACCTCAGTTTCCTCATCTGTAAATAGGGACGCCCAGGCAGCATGTGCCCTGGCGCCCCAATATTCCCCTTCTCTGTTCAGAAACTGCTTTAGCCGAACAGAGAAGCAAACAGCCAGCGAAAGCAAAGTGTATGTTAACTTGGTAGATGAGTTAATTTTAGAATGTTTATTTTTTTATTGTGAAAAGAATCATGTTCATAAAATAATTCAAATGCTATGCAAGTGAATAAAGCAGAAAATGAAATTCACTCTGTGCCTCCCATTCCCACACCCAGATGTGCTGCCCTTAACAGCCTGGAGTGCTGCCTTCCGGACCTCTTTGTTGAAGTCTTCAAGCATAAATACTTCATATACATATGCTGGAATAATTTTATTTTTTTATTTTATTTTTTAAGTTTTATTTTATTTTTGGCTGCGTTGGGTCTTAGTTGCGGCACACGGGATCTTCGTCACGGCATGTGGGCTTCTCTCTAGCTGTGGTGTGCAGGTCTCCTCTCTCTAGTTGTGGCGCGTGGGCTTAGTTGCCCCGCGGCATGTGGGATCTTAGTTCCCTAACCAGGGATCAAACCGGCATCCGCTGCTTTGGAAGGTGGGTTCTTTACCACTGGACACCAGGGAAGTCCCACGGGAATAATTTTAAATGAGATGATATTCAACGTGGGCTTCTGTCTGTAGCACTGTTTTCTTTACGTGGCAGAGTGCAGACACCTTCCCTTTGTTGGTGCTTGTACCTGGGTCTCCTTCATCTTCTGACCATCCTGGCTGAACTGCTAGGTATTGAGTCATTTCCCCACATGCACAATTGGCTTGTTTTTGGTGATTTCTGGTGCACAGATGCCTGCTGTTCTTGTGTGAGTTCTGTGGGCTGCATTCCTTCCGGACCAAGTGTAGCATCAGAGGGCACCCATGCACCCTTAGAACTGTGCACACAACCACGGTTCCCCACAAAAAGGCCGTCCCAACTTCCCACTCCCCTGGCTCTGGTTAAAGTGCTGGTTCTCCAAGTCCTGGCTGGTCTGACTGGGGGAAAACAGAATCTTGGTTCCGTCTGCATTTGTTTGCTGGCTGGCGAGGTTGAGTGAGGCTGAACGTCTTTTCACGTGTCTGTTGGTTTCTTGTGTCTTTGGTGGTTTCTCTGTCACGGTCATTGCCTCTCTCCCTGCCTGGAGGCTCACCCATGTGTGTGCAGGAAATGCACCACCCCAGCCAGAATTGCAATGCAGATGCAAGCGTGGAGCTCGTGCGGATGGTTTTACCAGCTGGGGTTTGGGGCAAGGCGGGTGCCCCTCCCTGGGGCCGGGTCACTCATTGCCTGGGAGCAATCGTGCCCACCTCACGGCCCGTTTGTCCTTCCCTTTCAGAGAAAACCGGAAAGATCCTGACGGAGTTCCTCCGATTCTACGAGGACCAGTATGGCGTGTCCCTCTTCAATAGCATGCGACACGAGATCGAGGGCACCGGGGCCCCGCAGGCCCAGCTGCTCTGGCGCAAGGTGAGTGGTGCTGGCCAGGGGCGGGTGGCCTCCGTGGCCTCGAGCCAGGGCCTTCCTTCTCTGGGTGGTCTTTAAGGGCCTTACCTGGCTTCTGAATGGGCAGGGGACCTGGTGGTGGTGTCGAGGCCCCGTTAGTACTATGGGCCACTCCCCGGGGCCAGCCCCTCCATCAGCAGAGCTGGGGCTGAGTCATCTTGACAGGCCTGGTCCAAGCCCAGCCCCTCCTCCTACCGTCTGTGTGCCCGCGAGCTAATTACCTCACCTCGTGGAGCCTCAGTTTACTCATCTGTAAACTGGGCTGAGCACACCTCCCACACCAGGTGGCTGGGTGCCTGGGGCTGGGTGGGTGCTTGGCGAGCTAGCCACGCTGTCAGCATCCCTGCCTTGTCATTATCCCTTCATCAGTGGTAGGATTGTGTTTGCGCAGTAAATATTTGTCCACTGAGGACTGGAAGCTGCCTCGCTCCAGCCTGAAGGTCAGCATGGGCTAGAGGAGGCGAGCAGAGTCTCCTGGGGAGGGGGTCCTGTGGTCACCCCTGGAGTGGGGCCGGGGACAGGAATGGCTCCGAGGCAGTGAGGGACTGGCAGGGGCACTGGTGGGACTCTGGGTGCCCAGCTGGAAGCTGCCAGGCCTGGGTCTGAACACTTGGGGTGAGAGGCCAGCCCTTGCTCCTCTGGGGGGTGCGGCGGGGGGCCCCATGTCAGCCCAGGGATGTTCTGTTTGAGGGCACTGCACATCCCAGCGCTGGGGTCGCTCCTTTTCAGGGGCCTGCACCCTCTGCCCACCGGATGGCCGGGCAGGTGGCAGAGGGAGGGGTGATGAGGAGGAGGGGCGCCAGCCTCACTGCCCTGCAGGTGGCCCAGCCCTGGAGTGGCTGAGTGGCAGCCCAGAGGCAACTGACTCCTGGCTGGTGGCCCCTGGGCAGAACGCCCAGCAGCTTCTCTCCGGGGATCAGACTGGCCGAGCTGGTCCCTCCGAAAGCGGTGTCTGAACCAAGTCAGCCAGGCACCCCCAGTGTCTGGTGCTCAGGTCATTCGTGGCTGAATGCCATGGTTGGTGGGCTGTGAAGTCGCCCGTGCTCGCCTTGCCGCAGCCTTCCCACCCGGTCCTGTTGGCTTCCCCGGGGCTGCCCGGGTCATCCTGTGCTCAGGCTTCGAGGAGCGGGGGCAGTGCCATAGCCGAGGGACGGAGGCTGGAACCCCGTGGTCTGGTGGGAAAGAAGTTGGGGGGCCCTGGGTTCAAATCCTCTTATTAACCAGCGGCCTGGGCCGTTGATGTAAGCTTCAAGGCTGTCTCCTCCTCTGCCAGATGGCTACCTCCTGCATAGGACTGTGCTGAGGAATCAGTGAGAGAACACATGGAGGTGTGAGTCCCCACTTGCTGGGTAACCTCGGACACGTGGCTTCACCTTGCTGAGCCTCCGTGTTTCTGTCTGTGAAATGGCGCTCAGCAGAGTCATGGGCCGGAGGAGAGAGCAGCTTTGTAGAGGGGCTGGGGATTGCATGGGGCTCCGAAGGCTAGAAGGGATTCGGGTTATTGGGAAGGCCTCTCTGGGAGGGGGAGCGTGTGGGCAGAGGCGTGGGCCTGGTGCGGTTTGCAGGGGGCAACAGAGGGGCCAGAGCAGAAAGAAGAGCCGCAAAGGCCCCACGCTGCGAGTTCATTCCACCCCACCCTCCCTCCAAACCAAGAGACTGAAGATGTGCCTGTTTATCATGAGACCGAAGGGGTGGGAGCTGGTGTCACGTGACCCTGCTCTGAGGATTTGTTGCCCTGTGGTGTCACCGCAGCGGGAGGAGCAGCTGGAGGCGGCAGGTCAGGGGGTGGGAGAGCTGCCGCTGAGACTAAGGGATTCCCCCGAGAGACAGGCCCCTACTCGGGACACACACCGACGGCGACGGGTCGGGTGCTGGGGCCACACTGCCCCTGCTGCCCCCAGACACTTGGAGACAGTAAACAGCCCTTTACACAATAAAGTGGGTGCTGTGAAGGAGACGATAGCGTGGACTCAGACGGTGGGGCCTGGCTTGTCTGGGTGGCCCAAGAGGGCTTCCTGGAAGAAGGGCCATCTCAGCGGAAGACCTGATGGGAGGAGGAATATCAGACCAAGGCAACAGCACGTGCCAAGGCCCGGAGCGGAGCCTTTACATGGCTTACCTGGGAGGGGGGAGGCGCAGGGCTCAAGCCAGGTTCCAGGTTCCTAGCCAAAGGCTCCTTCTGCCTTAACCCGCAGCTGGCCTAGGGTGGAGGGGAGGTCAGGGCTGTGTGTCAGAGCCTCTCAGAGCACCACCTGTCCCTTTGATTTGGGCCTCAGAAAAGATTGTCTGGCCTCCTGATGTCATGGCAACTTCCCAGCCCTGCGACAGCAGAGGTGGACTGGCCTGGGTGTCTGGCAGGTACACACCTGCGTAATAGGAAAGATGGCCTTAGACCCAGCCCAGGTGAGCTGCTTCCAGTAGCAGAGCTGGAATTGCTCCCCTATTTGGAAGGAAATGTCACAAGCAGCCTGGGTACCAATAACCTAAGACAGAAGTGGGGTTGCCTGATGCACTAAGCACTAAGCATTTACTCTGCATAAGAAACGCCTTTAACACCCACGAGGTTGAGTATTCGTGGTAAGAAAACAGAAGTAACATGTAAGCAGGAAGAGTAAGATGAACTCACCCACAATCCCTAAAAAGGAGGAATTTTTGGTTCCATTTTGTCACTCAGGAAACTGACCATCGTGAGGTTAAGTCATGATAACAATATCATAATAGAAATCATCCTCATCACATAAATTGCTTTTGTTAGAAATAATAATACAATTAATAACAGTAATAACAAAAACAGAAATAATAAAACAGCAGTTCTTTTGCGCAGGCCTGGCTCATAGGGCTGGCACAACACCGCTCAGAGGGCTTGTGATTTAGCCCCTGTGCCAGGTGTGGGCGGTGAGGCTTGGAGAGGTGGAGTCACCTGTCCGGGCTCCGGTGCTGTGGGCCGTGGAGCTGGGACTGGAGGTCGGGCTGTCAGAGCCTGGGGCCTGTGCTCTAACCATTCACTATTCACCGAAGATGCCCATCGTGGCATCAGAGAGCTTTGCAGCAGCCAAAACATTTGGCCTGGGTTCCGTTTCATTTCCTGCAGATCTTCCAATGGAAACATGACTCTACCATTTGAAAGTCTTAAAAATAAAACCCAAACCCACAACCAACCACCCGTTGTGGGCTGTCCCAGGATCTGGGGGTGGACTTGGGGGGAGGTACTGAGCCCCACTGGCCTGGGGAGGCCCGCCTGGCCGGTGAGCTTGTGACATCAGCCTCCCCCGGCTCAAGCCTGGGCTCCTGCTCTCAGCAGAGGGGAGGACACAGACCAGGGGCCTGGAGGGGAGCGAGGGTCTGCACAGGGTGTTGGGAGAACTTGATGGGGATTCAAGAGCTGTGTTGAGTAGGCCCCCGTCTAAATAAAGACCACTGCGCCCCGGGCAGAGCCTACTGTGTGCATGTGTGTGTTGGGGGGGTGGGGAGGTCCATGGTAGGGGGAGCCATTTTCTTTTCCTGTAAATATTTTTATCCCTGGGTAGGAAGCAGTCTGCGGGGTCCTATTGTTTGAGCACAATAGGCCCTCATTTTCCAAGAATGTTTTGGCATTTCCCCTTGAAGAGTGGCAGGGAGGTTGCTGGGGAGAGGAGACTGCTGTGAAGAGGCAGGGCTGGGGTTGGGGGTGGGGGGTGGGCTTGGGAGGGGCCTCTCACATCTGACTCCAGCTGCCCAGGAGACCCAGAAGCAGAGCAAGGAAGCTGGGAAGGGTTAGGCACCATTAAAATGATACTTTCTCCCTTTATTACAAATGATGCATGTTTCTTTTTGCAGAAGGCGCCGTATTTGTTGTAGAACAGATAGAAGCTGCTGAGAAACAGGGCCACTTGACTCCCCAAGCACCTCCCATCCAGGGGTAGGCCTGCTCCCTCGTGGCCTCTGTATCTCCTTTCCTGAAGCTTCCCAGTGCCAGTCTGTTCAGGAAGCACTTGTGGATGGCCGCCCCTCCCCCTCCCCAAATAAGTCAGCCCGAGGAGCAGGAGAAAGCGCCAACAGTAACCCCAGTAGTGGTTGTGGTGGCTGCACGTATTGTACTGCCTGCCGGGTGCTGACTGCCTGTGTGATCTTTGCACAGAATCCTGGACATACCTCGGTGAAGTCAGTGCTGTCACTGTCCTGTTTTACAGATGAGGAGACTGAGGCTCAGAGAGATGATGTCAGGGCTGCAGTCACACTTAGTCAGCGGTAGAGTCAAAGCTAGGGCTTTGCAGGAAGGTCTGGGTGTTTCTGCTGCCCTCACTGGCCACTAGTCACCAGGATGCTGGTCAAATGGGAACCTTCCGGGCTGAGGTCCCCTCCTCCCCCACCCAGAGTCATGGACACCATCCTCTCAGCTGTCAGAGCTGGGGAGGCTCCATGGAACTGCCTTGGTCAAGTTTTTGTTGCTCCGAGGGGAAACAGGCCCAGAGCTGGAAAGAGATTTGTCCAGGTGCTGGGGCCTTCCCAGTGCTGGTCGATGGGTGTGTCCCCTCCAGCTGGAGTGACCGTGGCACACCCACGCTGCAGTGGGGGTAGATGGGGAAGCAGCCTGACTTGGGCTTCAGAGACCAGTCCCGAGGCAGCCGTGTCTCCCTAGGGCCAGGCTTGGGTGGGATCCTGTGTGGGTCCCGTATCGTGGTGCCTGGCCTGGGTTCAAGTCCTGGCATCACTGATGCTCTGCCTGGACCCCAGGGGGCCCCTTCACTTCCCTCATCTGCCAGATGGGTGAGACATAGCCCTGCCTTGGAAGCCTTGGTGAGGTCAGGATGGAGGGCGTGCTCCCTTCTTGGAGGACCCCATTCTTGTGCCGGGCCTCACCCCGCCCCCTTCCCTCCTGTAGGTGCCCTTGGATGAGCGCATCATCTTCTCGGGGAACCTCTTCCAGTACCAGGAGGACAACAAGAAGTGGAGGAACCGCTTCAGCCTTGTGCCACACAACTACGGACTGGTACTCTACGAGAACAAAGTGGTGAGGCCCCCCCCCCATCCCAGCTGTGGGTGCACCCACTGAGGCCCCTGCTCCCCCTGGCCCGGCCAGGCCGCTTCTTCCCGTTCTCTGCATCTCCCCCCGGCCAGCCGTCCTCATGTCCTCACGTCCTCTATGCTAGTTAACCATGCACGCCCCCCACTCCTAAACCTGAGACTCCATACCTCCACCCTCAGCCTGCCATCTGCACCCCCCCTCTCTGTCTCCAGGGCCAAAGCAGAACCTCAGCAGCCTCCCTCACCCCTTCTCACCTCCCCAAAGCTTGCTCTGCTGGGTGCCCTCTCTAAGGGGCATTTCACCTTTCACTCTGCCTCTCACCCCATAAGCGACTCACCACTGACTCCTGCCCACCCGCAAGGCCCTCCAGATCTCTCCATCTCCAGGGCCCTCCTCCCGCGCGGCCAACTTCCTGCCCTGGGCTTCCTGCTGCTCCGCAGTCCCCTCCCTTCCTTGCTCTTCAACAGCCACAGCAAACTGGCCATTCCCTGCCTCAGAGGACCCTTGGCGAGGTGCTCCTGTCTTTTTCCTTCCTGATGCCCCCCCCTCGCAGCTCCCTGCCCTGCAGCGGGGAGAATGAGTGTCCTTCGATTGTTCCTTTGCTTTGGGCCCTTGGGGAAGGCCCATGTGGTTGAGCCACAAACCATTCTCCTACCAAACATTTCTGCAGTGCAGCCAAAGGACAGGCTTGCGTGCCCTCTGCTTTGAGGCAAATCAGTTAGAGTAACAGAGCAACCCAGTGCCCAGGGCTGCGGCTCTCAATGCACCAGAATCACCTGCAGGGCTTGTATAAAGAACAGGTTTCTGGGCCTACCCTGAGTTTGCTTCAGGTCTGCAGTGGGGCCAAGAATGCACATTTCTAACAAGGTCCAGGGTATCGGGGACCACCCTTTGAAAATCTTTGCCCTGGAGGTTCCAGTCACTCGTAAGAAATGTGTTGAGTAGTGACACCTAGTGGCAGGGTGCAGCATGGCAGCCCTGCTGTATGAGCTGCTACATCAGAACCGTCTTTTCTCCCCACTGGTGTAAGAAAGTAGTGCCCAGACCTAATTCTCCTCCCAAGGGGACTTGTTTGGTGCTCAGAACCTAGGACGTTAGCAGACAGTTCAGGGTCATGGTCCAAGACCCTGGGCTCTAGAGGCTGACAGACCAAGTTCACGTCCAGGTCAGCTACCTTACCAGCTGTGTGAACTTGGGGTTAATAATGGTACCTGCCTCTGGACTGTGAGAATTCTTTGTTGTTTTTTTAAAAATATTTACTTATTTATTTGGCTGTGTCAGGTCTTTGTCGCGGTGTGCGGGCTTCTCTCTAGTTGTGGCACGCAGCTCTAGAGCGCGCAGGCTTAGCTGCCCTGCATCACGCGGGATCTTAGTTCCCCGACCAAGGATCGAACCTGCCATCGTCCCCTGCATTGGAAGGCGGATTCTTTACCACTGGACCACCAGGGAGGTCCCTGGATTGTGAGAATTGTTTGAAATGAAGCAATCGGGGCCCACAGCACAGCGCCTGGGATGTAACGAATGCTCGGCCAGTGGTCGCTGCTGCCCGTAGAGGCCGTCCTAGCAGTGGGGATAATAAGAGTCACCCCAGCGGTGCTTACTGGCCCTTGCTGTGCCAGGCACTGTGCTAAACGTTCTGTGGGTTATCTCGCTGGGTCCTCGGGCAGCCCTGTGAGGTAGGAACTGTTATTACCCTGGTTCTATAGGCGAGGAAACTAAAGCACAGGGGGCTCGTCCTCGGCATCACACAGACAGCACTCAGTGGAGCCGGGACTTGAGCCCAGCGCCTGGGTCCAGGTCCCTACACCATGTGGCCTCTAGTCACGGTCGTGCTCAAACTCCTCTCTCTTGCCGCCTCCCCTTCTTCCATCCCCTCCTCCTCCCTGACTTGGGCAGGCAGCACTGGGTGGTGCCCTGGAGCCAGGCTTGGAGATGGGGTTCAGGCTTGGCCATCCCCATAACCCCTTGGACCATCTCTCTTGCCCCCTCCTCAGGCTTATGAGCGGCAGGTCCCACCCCGAGCTGTCATTAACAGTGCGGGCTACAAAATCCTCACCTCCTTGGACCAGTACCTGGAGCTCGTTGGCAACTCCTTACCAGGTAAAGGACCACCCATCCCAGGTGAAGTGCCTGGGGATTTGGCCAGGGGAGAGGGCGACCCTGATCCTGGAGCTCAGGCTGCACGTTTGCAGGAAGACCAGCTGGGCCTAGAGCTGATGTAGGCATGCAGCACAAGCCTGAGCCTTCAAGGGGAGGCCTGAGAGGGCTTTTCCTGCGGCCACCCCGTGTACTGGGGTTGCCTCACCCGAGCCCCTGCTTCCTGAGCCGGGCGATCACAGCTGAGCAAGGGGGATCTCTCTCTACCCTGCCCCTTCCCCGGATGCCTGAGAGGCTTCTGGGAGACGGTGATCCAGGTGCCCCACTTTGTAAACTGCCGAGTCAATACTGCATTTGTAAGGCGCTATCCTAGGTGACCTCACCGCATCAGAGACACCCAGAAGCCTTGTGGGATCACATCTGCCTCTTAGATGAGCCCAGGGAGACCAGGGGGTGGGGGAGATGCCGGCCTAGGGGGCAGTTTGTACCCCCCTGTGGGACTTGGTGGTTGAGGGCTCAGCTGGCGTCACCTGGCTTTCTTGGATTTCAGCCCCTGCGCTGAGAGGGCTGACCTTGGGGTGTTATGTAGACCCCATGAGGCACTGTGTGTGCTGAGCCCAGCACAGGACCAGAGCCAGGGCCCAGAGAACTACCATTGTCCTGTTACTAACAGGAGTGGCGAGGTCACAGCCCAGGACCGCTTATCTCAATGGATCTCAAATATCCACGCAGACAAAATAGAGAAAAATCCCCTTTTATTTATTCTCTATCCCCCGCCCCCATGCCGCCCGCCCGCCTTGGACATTTAAGCCACACTTTGGCCTCTGCAGCTGAAATTTGAAGGGAAACCCAAGAAGCTAATGCTTGGCCTTTGACCCTGAGGGCTCTGACCCTGTGTTATTTGTGCCTTGTGCACGGAGTTTAGAACCTGACCCCAGGGAGGTGGATGCACATTACCAGCTCTAAGAAATGGTGCTGGGGGAGCCTGGTGTTCCCTTAGCCCAGCTCCGGAGCACAAGAGAAGGCAGCGGCCTCCCCACTGACTCACGGGTCATCCCCCGGGACAGGCCAGCCCTCTCTGGACCTGAGTCTGCCCCTCGGGATAGGGCGAAGGGTGAGCTGCTGGCCGTCCTCTGGCCAAGGGAAGCCACAGAGAGGGCAGCTGCTCAGAGGGTGCTGTCTCCACAGGGACCACATCAAAATCGGGCACCGCCCCCATCCTCAAGTGCCCCACGCAGTTCCCGCTCATCCTCTGGCATCCTTCTGCGCGTCACTACTACTTCTGCATGATGACGGAAGCCGAGCAGGACAAGTGGCAGGCTGTCCTGCAGGACTGCGTCCGGCACTGCAACAACGGTGAGCTGCCTTCAGGCTCCCGGGGCGGGGATCCGGGGCGACCTGGGTTCTGTGCTGAGTGGCGACCCCTAGCGGCTGAGTGTGGCGTGGCAGCCCTGCTCTAGGAGCGGCTCTGCTTTTCCTTCTGGGGTTGTTATAATGGAAACCATTGTCCGGCTGCCCTTAAGCTCCTTCCTTGATGAAAACAGTTCCGCGATGCTCAGACAAAAAGTTGGGGAAATTGTTCTCAGAGGGATTCGGTTGCTGAGCCCTTGGGTTACGGAATAAAAATCCTGATTCTGCCACGTTCCAGCAACGTGATCTTAGGAGACCAACTGAGCTCTTGGAGCCTCTCTAAAATGGGGTGAGAGGGTTTGTGAGGATTCACGGTGAGAATCTGCTCCGCGCTGGGTAAAGAGTTCTTTATGGTGTCGTTTCTTTCTCACCAGTGACCTGTACTGTGCTCTGGGAGGTTCCCTTCCTCCCTCAGGGCCTCAGGTTCTCATCTGTAAGGTTACAAGGTCTCTTCCAGCTCACTCATTCACTCAACAAAACTTTGAACGTCTCTGAGCCAGACCCGGGGCTGGGCACTGACTATACCACGAGGAAGCTAGACACGGTCCCCGCCCCCGTGCTGCCGGCCGCCTGGTGGGGGGACAGATGTTAAGCAGATGCGGACATCAGGGTGATGAGTCACAGCCGTGCTGGGTGCTGGGTGGGAGCCACCGGGGAGCCTGGAGGGTGGGGATGTGTCGAGGGGGGTGCTGATCACGTATGTGGGGAGCGGTCGATCGGAGCATCTTCCCTGAAGAGGCGATGGTCCAGCTGAGACCTGAGGATGAACAGCTGTAGCGCGGAGGGAGGCGTGTTCCAGACGGAGGTTGTGGCAAGCATGAAGGGAGGCCCAGGGGTGGGGGCAGTTTAGAGGAGGATGCGTGAGGCCCTGAAGTGGGGAGGGGGTGCCCGGAAATGGGGCTGGAGGGGGCACTGGGGTCAGGTCTGGAGGGCCTTGTAGGGCTCTAAGGGGTTTGATCATAAAGGCTTGTGATTGTCACTCCGTGGGAGGGTGGGGCACTAGGGGCTTTCTGCCTTTGGGGGGAGGAACAACCCCGTTCCGGACCCTGAACTTCCTTCCCAGTGACCTGGCCTCAGGGCAGCAGACGCAGGCGCTGCCCCTGCCCTCGCCCCACCCTCCCCGCCCGCCAGCGCGCCTTGCGCACAGCTCCACCCCGTGGGCCAACCGCAGGCACCCACACCTGGAGGCCGGCCGTGCAGACTCGGCTTACCCCACCTGTCCTCCGTCCTCGCCACTCTCCAGGGCCGCCTCTGCCCCGGCTGGAATCTGCTGGGCGGCAGGAACCAGGTCTTCCGTCAGGCCAAGCCCTGCCGCCCACAAAGGGCCTCCTGTTCCCAGGTCCCCGGGGGCCGAGGGGCCAGGACTGGGCAGAGACGATCTGGGCTCTGGCTGCCTGGCCGGGGGCACGGTCCCTCCTCCTTCCTCCCTCCCCCTCTTCCTCCTCCCCTCCCCCCTTCCCCGGCCCAGCTCCTCCCACTCCAGGCCTCCAAGGCTAATGGGTGCGGACAGAGCCAGCGGGGAAGAGCCCCCGTTGGGTTCCCCATGTGCGCACAGGCAGTGGTGATGCACTTTGCTGGGTTACGGGGAGGGATACACGGGCTGGTTTGGGTGGGGCTCTTGGCCCCGTGCCCGGCACACAGTGCGCTCGGCGGGGAGAGGAGGGGTGCGGGTGTGGGTGCTGCGGGCAGCAGGGGAGGCCGGGTGGGTGGAGAGGGGCGTCCTGCGGCAGGAAGGTGTTGGGAGCTGGCGGGATGGTTTGGAGGCGTCTTTCCTCCACCCTGAGGACTGTGGGAAAGCTCTCGGCTTCCTCAGAGGCTGGGCCTGGAATTTGTGGGGCCTGGAATTGCTCGCTTGCTCCGGGGGCTGCCAGGAAGTGGGGGGTGGGCGGGGCAGGAGGCCAGGCTGGGTGGATGCCAGGTCGTCCAGGGCCCCCCCTCACATCCTGCCTTCCTGGAGCTGCTGGGGGTGGCAAGAGGCAGCCGGGCCGGAGCTGCACCCGCGGGGCGGGCCTGGGGTGCACAGGTCGAGGCCTCTTCCTGTCTGACCGCCGTCCCCCGCTGCCTGCGGCCCGGGGCTGAGGAACGCAGCCTCTTTTCTCGGCCTGACCTCAAGGACCCTACGGGCAGGAAGTCTCCAGGTCTCGCCGGGGTCGGCTGGTTCTGGGTGCGAGCTTTGGGGCTGCCGTCCCCAGCGGTGTGTCCTCGAGCCACTGATTTTGCCTCCCTGAGCCCGTTTCCTCGCTGGGGAAAGTGGGGCTGGGAACAGCTTCTCTCTGAGAGCCGGTGGGGTTCGATGAGGGAGTGCATGTGGGGTCTCAGCCTTAGTCTGCCGGGGCTGCCCTCACCCAGGACCACAGACTGGGCGCTTAAACAACACACATTTAGTTTTGCACAGCTCTGGAGGGTGGAAGCCCAAGATCCAGGTGTCAGCAGGTCTGTTTCCCGAGGTCTCTCTCCTTGACTAGCAGGCAGCCGCCGTCCCCCTGTGTCTCCACAGAGTACCCCCTCTGTGTGAGCACTTTGTCCAGGTTTCTTCTTAGAAGGACACCAGTCGTGCTGGATCAGGGCCCGGCCTAATCCCCTCACTTTAACGTCATTATCTCTCGAAGTCCCTGTGTCCAGACACAGTCACTTTCTGAGGTGCTGGGGGTCAGGACTTGAACAGAGGACTTTGGAGGGACACAGGTCAGCCCCTAACAGCCAGGCTCAGGGGAGGAGCTCAGGAGGGGTGACCCTCACTTTTGACTCAGCCACTTGGCGTGCGGAATAGAGACATCCTGAGGGTCTGAGGCTGCACATCTGACTGGCCAGAGCCCAGGATGTCGGCGGCCTCCCTGCTGCCGCGCAGTCCTCCTGCTCACCGCCCTGCCGCCTGGAAAGCGACCCTTGCCCGGCACGCCGGGCTTGCTGTCTGCAGAATGTAAACCCCCTGAGGGGTTGCATGTAGCACACAGCTGGATTTTCTAGGCAAAACCTGGTCTCTGGGAGACGGTGCCCCTCCTTAAGCCTGAGGGGCTTCCTCCCTGGCCCAGCTGGGGAGCACCCACACCGGGGCTCTGTGTGGCATCCCAGCTGGGACCCCCCTGCTCGTCCCCCATCACTCCCTCTTCATCACAGGTTCCTGAAATGCAGGGTGAGACGCCCCCACGCTCCCATGCCAGTCCGGGGAGCTGCCACTGCAGGGCTGGGCCTCAGTTTCCCCACCGCTGAACTCCCAGCCCCAACAGGCAGTGACTGCCGGGTCAGCTGGATGTGGGAGGGGAGGGGTCCCCCCCACGCCAGAGAGGGGCTTTTTCTCTGTGGGGGTGACTCAGCCCGTAGTCATGGCAGTGGGAGCCCGGGTTTCGGAGGCTCCACTGCCATTTCCCCTTCCCTTGGCTCTGGGGACACAGCGGTCGGAGGCACACGGCCAGGGCAGCCGCCCACTGCCTGGCTCCGAGGTGCTTAACCACGTTCTTCCCGAAGTCAGATTTTGCAACTTCCTGCGGCCTGTCTCCCCAGCACCCAGTCTGAGGTCCACGCCTTGTTCATCAACCCCCTCGCCAGCACGGGGGAGGTAGGCAAACTCATCTCGGCCACCGCTGCCACCACCAGTAACAGAAGGAGAGAAATGGTATTTCCAGTCCCCTGGATGCACTGCAGTGAGCGAGGCGGACCCAGGGCAGCAGGAGCCGTTCGTGGCCGCAGTTCTAATAAAGTGCAATGCGGTGCCCGCCGGGCCCTGTGCCCGGGCCCGGCTTCACAGTTCACACTGTGGCCCCTGCAGCCCCACCGTGGGTGTGTGAGGCCAGGATGGTCATTGCTCCCACTATTCAGAAGGGAAAACTGAGGCCCCTTAGAGTTCAGTGATCTGCAATGAGACTTGGGAGCCTATGGCCCGTGAGCCGAATCGGGCTCATCGCCTGTTTTAGTAAACCAGTTTTATTGGCTCGTTCGTTCACAGACTGTTGGCAGCTGCTTTCCTGCCTCGACGGCAGGTTGAATGGCCGGGACGGAGATCGTCTGGCCCACAGAGACTATTTACTGCCTGGCCCTTTGCGGGGAAAGTCTGCAGGCCCCTGATGGAGGGAGGGACTCTGGGCGCCTCTGGTATCCTGTCTGCCATGCTGGGTGATGGGGGTGGTGGCTTCTGGTCCTGGCTCTGCCGCTCACTGGCCTTGAACCCTCGGCCATGGGCTGACCTCGGAGCCTGTTTCTTCATCTGGAAAAGCAAAGGAGATGACAGTGCCCACATCTTGGGCTGGTTGGGAGGATGGAAGGAGATGAGGAGGATAAGGAGGGCTGTCTCGCTGCTGTTGGTGGGTTATTATTGCTGTTATTGTCATGGCAACTGCTCCTGTCACCATGACTGCGAGCGTGGTGGGGGTCACGGGGGGGCGGTGTGGGCAGTCAACCCGTTGGTCTTTGTGGGGGCCACGGCCATCCTGCCAACCTCCTTTCTCTGTCCCTCTCCTGGGCAGGGATCCCTGAGGACTCCAAGGTGGAGGGCCCCGCGTTCACGGACGCCATCCGCATGTACCGCCAGTCCAAGGAGCTGTACGGAACCTGGGAGATGCTGTGTGGGAACGAGGTGCAGGTGAGGCCAGGGAGGCGGGTGGGGAGGCTGCGCAAGTCAGCCCAGGGCCCAGAGGGCGGGGGTGAGCCCACAGGCGGGGCTCCAGGGCACAGGCTGCAGGTTTGGACCGAGATGCCAAGCTCAGATTCAGATAGGTGGAGGCTGAGGTGGGTCCCGCAGGTGGAGCTACTTATTATTTTGTTCAGTTATTAACTGAGCACCGACCCTGAACTAGGTGCTGGGGTCCACTGTGAATAAGACGGACGCGGTCCTGGCCCTCAGGGCACTCTCTGTCTAGCAGGAGAAACAGACATTTGACAAGTAAATGCACACAGTTGCGTGTGCAGGCAAGGGGGATGGGGGGGGGGGGTGTCCAGACAGGGAGGCAGCATGTGCAAAGGTCCTGAGGTGGGGTCCCTACAGGATCCTACAGGACACCCCAGCAGGTAAGCTGGGACCCTCAGGAGGGAGGGCAATGGAGACGTGGAGCAAAGAGCAGCTTTGGAGGGGGTGGGGCGGTGGCTGGGCTTGCCGGAATGTGGAGATGGGTTGGGTGTGCTCCAATCCCTGCCCTGCCCTGTGCCTCCCGGTCCTAGATCCTGAGCAACCTGGTGATGGAGGAGCTGGGCCCTGAGCTGAAGGCAGAGCTCGCCCCCCGGCTGAAGGGGAAACCGCAGGAGCGACAGCGGCAGTGGATCCAGGTGGGTGGGCCCGGGCTCAGGAGCAGGGGCGGGGGGCCCGCAGCTGCCCGGTACCCTTAGCTTGGCGCTGACACTACCACCCTGCCCGCAGATCTCGGACGCCGTGTACCACATGGTATACGAACAGGCCAAGGCACGCTTTGAGGCGGTGCTATCCAAGCTGCAGCTGGCCCGGCCGGCCATGGAGGCAGTCATCCGCACCGACATGGACCAGATCATCACCTCCAAGGAGCACCTGGCCAGCAAGATCCGAGGTAGGCAGGTCACCTGTTGCAGTTGTCCTCACCGGGTGGACATGCTGGGACCACCTGCCCTCCAGGGTCAGGGTCTCCCTCCTGCCTGTTTCAGGGATCCGTGTACATTTCACAGCAATGACTTGATTATTTTTTTTTAAAAAACCAGCATCACATCTGAGCCGTAGTTCTTCCGACCCCTGTGAGTTGTTTGCCGGCTATTTCTATAGACCCAGATCTTGGTGACCTAGGTGATGTCGAGGAGGTTCAAGCTTGCTGTTCGTCTTTGGTCAGATTTACCATGTGTTGTTTTAGCGACATCAGCTTGACTTTGGTGATTCACGTTCAGCTAGCTTTTCCCGGGTCCGTTGATGCTCCTTTCTCTTCTCAGCCTGTTGGGATCCTTTCACTCACTCGTCGTCCATCACACACTGGCCACAGTCGTGACGGTCCTCAGTTGCCCGAGGGTTGTTCTCTAGCAGCTGCACTCACTGTGAGCTGGGGAGGACACTGAGAGTTGACAATTATTGTGGAAGAAGCAGCATTAGCTGGGCTGGGGAGAAGAGGGAACATCAAAACACCTCCTGGCTGAAAATGCCTTGGTTAGACTGTCTTGGAGATGGTCCCTGCCCACAGGGAAGCAGCCTTTTCCATAGTTAGGCTGAGCCAGGCCACACCATTCCAGAGCCGAACTGGGGTTTGCAGAACCCAGAGGCTCGCGGAATACACGGAAGTGTTTTTCATTTCTTTTTTTAAAACAAAGGCGCACAACCCCCCGCAGGTGAGTTCCTCTCTTCCTCTAGCGAAGCAGAAAAAGTGCCAACCTCGAGACCTTTACACGAGCTGTTTTCTTAGTTTTTTGTCATCACAGTTTCAGGAATATCAGGGACCAATCTCAGAACACCCTGTTATTTGTGCTGCGTTATCGGCTGTTCCTCACAAATCCTTCCATGTGCTAATGTTGTCCCCAGTGCTTTTCTCTAAAGACTCATACAACAGCCTGCCTCTAGCCTCGGGGGTGTGGGATGGCGGGAGTTGCTCCCGGGGATGCAGTCCGCTAACCAGCTCCCTCGGTGCAGCCTCCATCCTCCCCAAGGCGGAGGTGTGCGTCCGGAACCACGTCCAGCCCTACATCCCGTCCATCCTGGAGGCCCTGATGGTGCCCACCAGCCAGGGCTTCACCGAAGTGCGGGACGTCTTCTTCAAGGAGGTCACCGACATGAACCTGAACGTCATCAACGAGGGTGGCATCGACAAGCTGGGCGAGGTGAGCCGGGCACCGGCCCCGGGTTTGGGTCTGGGTTTGGGCCTGGTTTGGCCCCCGTCAGGCCCTCACTGTGATCAGGGCTGGCCGCTACCCTCCCAGGCCGTGAACGGAGGGTCTGCGGGAGACCAAGGGGCCGAGCAAGGACATAGATGCCATGTCGTGCACCCTGGAAACGGAACCAGCCCCTCTCACTTCTGAGTTACCTGGTTCTCGGGGCGAACAGCCTCCCACAGACCCCGTATTGGGGTAGTCAGCTGCCTGGAGCCCCACGTAGCCATCAGGTGCAGATAGAATTGGTCCTGTAATCTTAGCCTCTTCTACGCCCCAAACTGAGGAGTCTGCTGACAATCATGGTCATAGAATTTGAGGGCCACAAAGGACATTAGAGATCGTGGAAAACCACCTCCTGATTTGGAGGCTGAGGAAACCGAGGCTAAGAGAGGGGGAGCGATTTGCCCAAGGTCACCCAGCGCCCAGGCTGCCTCTCCCCACGTGCTGTGCTGCCGGACGCCGCTCCTCCCGCCTCCAGAGCCCCATCCTTCCTGTCCCGACTCCTCCAGCACTTGCCTCTGTGACCATCACCCCCGGATGGCCTTCCCTGGTGCCAGGGCCTGGACTCCGAGGGCCCGGGGGCTGCCGGGCCACTCCAGCGGCCCCAGCTCAAGTCCCGTGTGTCTCTGCCTCCCTGCAGTACATGGAGAAGCTGTCCCAGCTGGCGTACCACCCGCTCAAGATGCAGAGCTGCTACGAGAAGATGGAGCCACTGCGGCTGGATGGGCTGCAGCAGCGTTTCGACGTGTCCAGCACGTCTGTGTTCAAGCAGCGAGCCCAGATCCTCATGCGTGAGGTGGGCCCAGGGGGCTCCCCCAGTTCACCCCGTGCCCCAGCACTCCCCACACCCACCGTCCCCAGGCCCCGCCCCAGCGGCCTTCCTCCCCGGCCCCGTCCTGTCCTCCTCCTCCTCACGGGCCTCGGGCAGTCACGCTCGGCCCCGGCATGCTCTCTGCGGCTCTGGTCTCTTGGCTGTGCTCTCTGATCTGTTTGGACAGCTGTCCCTCTGTCCACCTGGCTCATTCAGACTCATCTCTTGGGTCTCAGAGACCCCTTCCTGTGGGAAGCCCTCCTTACTCCCTAAGCCCCTGGCACAGGGCCTCTGTTTCCCTGACACAGGGACGGGCCCCGCTGCCCGGCACTGAGCCAGCACTCTAGACACTCAGTTCAGGAGCGAGTGAGTGAACGGGAGACTGAGCGCACAGGTGCCCTGTCCTCCCGGTGGCCCCCCCTTCACGTGCCCCATGGTGTGCCCCGCCCGCAGCAAATGGACAATGCCGTGTACACCTTCGAGACCCTCCTGCACCAGGAGCTGGGGAAGGGGCCCACCAAGGAGGAGCTGTGCAAGTCCATCCAGCGCATCCTGGAGCGGGTGCTGAAGGTGAGCCGCCGGCCAGGCCCCACCCCTGACCCTGGGGGACGTGGAGGCTCAGGGGACCAGGGGCCGGTGGAGCCCCCTGACCTGGAGCCCCCCGCGCCCGGCCCCTCTCTCCCGGCAGAAATACGACTACGACAGCAGCACCGTGCGAAAACGCTTCTTCCGGGAGGCCCTGCTGCAGATCACCATCCCGTTCCTGCTGAAGAAGCTGGCGCCCACCTGCAAGTCGGTGAGCGCGCCCCCTGCCCCGCGCGCCCCGCCCCAGCCTGGGCCTGGCCAGCCGCCCTGACCCCCCCTTCGCCCCCACGCCCGCCCCGCCCGGCAGGAGCTGTCCCGGTTCCAGGAGCTGATCTTCGAGGACTTTGCCAGGTTCATCCTGGTGGAGAACACGTACGAGGAGGTGGTGCTGCAGACGGTCATGAAGGACATCCTGCAGGGTACGTGCCGCCCGGCCCCCGGGGGCGCTGGCTGCAGAGCCGCGGGTGGGGGTTGCCCCGCCATGCTGTTGCTGTTGACACAATTTTTTTTTTTTTTAATATCTTGTATATTTATTTTTTTAATATATTTTTAAATTTATTTTTATTTATTGGCTGCATTGGGTCTTCATTGCTTTGTTGTACATGGGCTTTCTCTAGCTGTGTTGAGCGGGGGCCATTCTGTTGTGCTGTGCAGGCTTTTCACTGCGGTGGCTTCTCATGATGAAGTATGGGCTCTAGGCGCATGGGCTTCCGTCGTTGCAGCACATGGGCTCAACAGTTGTGGCTTTAGAGCACAGGCTCAGTAGTTGTGGTGCACAGACTTAGTTGCTCTGCGGCATGTGGGATCTTCCCGGACCAGGGATCAAACCCGTGTCCCCTGCATTGGCAGGCGGATTCTTAACCACTGTGCCACCAAGGAAGCCCTGGGACTCTTACTGCCTGGAGGGTGGTGGAGGTGGCCACCCAGAGGTCTCCCTCCTGGGGTCAGCTAAGCTACAAAGAAAAGAGGAGACATACACCATGGGCTGAGGGGGTCCACTATTAGCGGTGTGGCCCCAGGAGGGGTAGCATCACATCCCTGTGGCGTAGTTTCTTTGTGGGGCCTTGGCATTTTGGGGAATGTCAGGTGAGGGACAGGGTTTAGGGTCACAGCCCCTGCTTCCCAGCATCAAGGCCTGAAATAAGCCTCGTCCCAGTCACAGCGCCCACTTAGGCCGCGGGAGGTCTCTGGCGGGCGATGCTGGCCGCACCTGGGCGCAGTGCCGGGTGTGCTGGCGGCCGTCAGCCCCGTGGTAGGTGCCCTGACGCCACCCCCCTTGTCCCGTAGCCGTGAAGGAGGCCGCCGTGCAGAGGAAGCACAACCTGTACCGGGACAGCGTGGTCATGCACAACAGCGACCCCAACCTGCACCTGCTGGCTGAGGGCACGCCCATCGACTGGGGCGAGGAGTACAGTGGCAGTGGTGACAGCAGTGGGGACCCCGGCAGCCCCGGCGTCCCGGAAGCAGCCACCCTCTCGGAGAAGCGCCGGCGTGCCAAGCAGGTGGTGTCCGTGGTCCAGGACGAGGAGGCAGGGCTGCCCTTCGAGGCTGTCCCTGAGCCGCTGTCACCTGCGTCCCTGGACAGCGTCCCTGAGCTCCGTGGCCTGCTGGCCCGGGATGTGCGGGCCGAGGGCCCCCCGCTGGCCGGCCCCCTGCTCAATGGGGCCCCCGCACAGGAGAGCCCCCAGCCCGGGGTGGCCCCCGAGGCCGCCTCGCCGCCCGCCTCACCCCTCCGGCAGCTCCCGCCTGGAAAGGCCGCGGACCTCGAGCCTCCCAAGCCCAGCGACCAGGAGACCGGGGAACAGGTGTCCGGCCCTGGTGGCCGCCCCCCCATCCACACCACCACCGAGGACAGCGCAGGGGTGCAGACTGAGTTCTAGGCCAGTCGCCCCCGAGCTCCTGTTGGACATGGCACGAGGACCACTCCCTCCGAGGCACTGGCAGGCTAGGCTCTGGGTGGGGAGCACCGGCTCTGTGCCTTCCGGGTGGGGGTGGAGCGGGGCTGGTGTGGCACCCCTGGGCTGGGCGGGGACGGCCCGAGTCACTATTGGGTTCGTTCACACTTGGTTGCTGTTTTCTCTTCTGCGGGATGATCTCGGCTTTCCTCCTGTGCTGGGGGCTGGGAGCGCTCGGTGGCCCCGGGTCCCCGAGTCGTCCCTTCCTGCCCTGCCTCTGTGGTCTGTTTCCCTTGTGGGTCTTGCCATCCTCGGGAAGAGGGTGGTGACAGTAGCGTCTGCTGTGACTCAGAGCCCATGGATGCTCCCTCCTCTCACCCAGGGGCTTGTTGGAACCCGTCTCTGGGCCGTGCTCCTCCCTCCTCCCGGCTGGGCCCCAGAGGCCAGTTTTGGAGTGGACACTGGCTTCGCTCTCCCGCCCCGTGGGAGGGGACGTGCAAGGAGGGGTCTTCAGGCTGGGGGGATGCTGGGGGAGGGCTGCTCTCGGAGGGAGATGGGGTCACGGGTCTGGGGAGGAACGAGAAAGGCTTGGAATGTGCTGGTCTGGGGAGAGGATGTGTCTGAGGGAAGGAGGGCGTGACCCCTGTGGAGGCACTGCTGGGAGGGTGGGCGAGGTGGGGATGTGGCAGATGGAGGGCTGCTGGACGCTGAGCCTTTGCTTCCCCCTCCACTTGCCGGAGTCCAGTCTCCGGGAGTCTCTCTGTCCCCCTGTGCTGGGCGGGGCACACGGGTCAGTGGCAGGGCTGGGTGGGTGTGGACTCTGTCTTCTGCAGGCCACTTCCAAGGTACGCGCTGTCCTCCAGGGAGCTGCCGGGCTCGAGGGGCGGGGGAGGGGCCGAGGAGCCCCAGGGCACCACTGAGCACTTGGGTCAGGCTAGGGTTTGGACCCTGCCGCTCTGAGTCTCCAGTCACCTCGCCCTGAAAATTCCAGGACTCTCTAAATAGCCTCATGAGTCACGTGGGGCCCAGCCGTTCCCCTTCTTCAGCTTGTTCCTGGGGGGTAAGGGTCAAGCCGAGGCCATCCCCAGAAGCTGGGACCTCCTGGCTTTCCCAGACCCCCTCCCAGTCCTGCGTCCTCCATCCCCTCGGTCTGCTTCCTGGGCCGGGCCCTTGACCCACAGGATGTGCGGTGCTGGCTGGTGCTCAGGGACCCTCCCCTCCAGTCCCCCCAGCCCTAATCTCAACGCCTCACTAACCTCTTCTACCAACACATTCCATTTGAAGATGCTCTCCTTTGGTGCCTTCTTTTGGGGTTTTCCAGTCATCCTTCCCAGATATTGTATTGACAATATTATGCAAACTGTTTAAGCGTCTACTAATCAATAAATGCTTTATTTAAAGCCAGTGGCCCACTTGTGGTGCTGGCAGGGAGACCTGGGCTAGGAGCACCTGTGCAGCTTGACTTTCTGGGATGGTCGCTTGACGGAGTACTTATACTGAGTGGCCAGAGTGCCCCTATTCTCCCGTCTTTCAGAGGAGAAAACTGAGGCTTGGAGAGAAGGGACACCGCAGGTAGGTGATTCGCCTGATGGCAGCTCAGCTGGCTTCCTCAGCCAGCTGTGTGTGGGGCGCCCCTCTGGGAGGCCCCGGCAATGGTCAGGGCAGGAGGGAAGCCGGTGTGTGGCCACGGGGCCCTGGGGTGCCCATGGTGGGTGGGCCCAGGACTCCGTGGATCCAGACAGCGATGCCAGTGTTTTCAAGACGCCTGCCCCCACAGCGAGGGCGTCTGAGCCCGTGCTGCGGGCCGTGCATGTTCCGCGCAGGACTCGGGGACTCACAGCAGCTCCAGGTGGCAGGCACCGTTGTGCCATTTCACCGATGTGTAAGCGGAGGCCCAGGAACCTGGGCTGAGGTTATGGGGTCCCCGACACCAACTGGTGGGGACAGGCCGCCCCGTCCACGGGTGAGAACGTGCCCCTGAGGGGGGATGATGGCCGGTGGCCGCAGGCTTGTCAGCAAGGGCTGAGGTGAGAAAGCAGGGGCTCAGCTGCAGTCTTGCTGTTGACCTTGGCACGTCACTGAACTCAGCCTCAGGCTCCTCATCTATAAAACGGAGGCCTAGTGAGGGTTCAAGGAGACCCGCCGTACGCTGTGCTCTGCGAAGTGCCTCCCAGCCCCTCCAGCCTCAGTCCCCGCTCCTAGCTAAGCGGAGCCCAGGGAAGGTATGTGGAGAGGGGAACCATCAGAGGTCCCTTGGTACCTGGAAAGCAGGACTCATACCACAAGGGGCCTTCATCCGTCCTGTGTCAGCCTACAGGGCTGACAGTCCCAACGAGGCAGGGAGAGCAAGGGCCTGTCCCCTGCATCCCCCTGGGTCTCAGCTGTGCCTGGGATGAGCACTCAGTGCCCCCTGGTGGCCACAGGCCTGTATCAGGGCCCTTAACTGAGCAGATGGGGAAATAGGGTCTGAAAGGCTGGCCAGGGTCAGAGTTAGCAGGCGGTCGAGCCCAGGCGCCCCGAGCAGGCCGGCCTCCAGCCCAAAGAAAAAGCCGCCCCTGGCTCGAAACTATCTGCCAGAAAATGCACAATAAAAGTGCAGCTCGACAGCAAGCACAAGGAGCAGGGCTCCTTCAGGAACTGTGCAATGAACGACCTGCACGGCTGCACAGGTTCTGGAGTCACGATGCTCTGGGCTCCAAAGCCGGCGCCACCATGTCCCTGTTGCAGGGCCCCAGGCACTGAGCCCTCGTCTGGGGTAACGAGGACAGAGCGCACAGCGCTGCCCATGCAGCACCACCTGCTCCGCAGACTTTCCGAGCCCTTCGCTCTGAGACCCCGTCTCTCCCCTGCAACAAGGGAGGGTTGGATAACTTCACACTCAGGACGCCTCACCTCTCCCTTCCCTTCTGACTGAGGTGCGACCCCTCCCCCCCGGGGCTCCATCAGTGATGACTCGGGAGGAGCAGGCTGGAGATGGGTTTATTGACGTTCCTGCTCCTGGCCTGCCCTTGAGCTGCGTGGGGTGAGGAGGTAAGATCTGGGGAGCAGAGGGGCCCAGAGCGCGGGGAGCAGCGGAGGGAGGCCAGGAGGGGCCGATGCCGCTTGCGGGCCCCAGACCCACCCTGAACACATTCTGGGCAGTCAGTCCAAGGACAGGTCACAGTGGCCTCCCCACCCCTCTCCTCGGCCAGGGCCCCCCTGCAGTCCCACCACCTGCCCGGTGGGAAGGCACTGCCCAGGTTCCCCTGATGAGGTTCCTGGAGGGGCCGTGACCGCCACAGACAGCCGGGACGCTCCGTCTGTGCTCAGGTGCAGGCACACTGCCTCTCCAACCCCAGACCCCGTCCTCGTGCCGCAAAGGGTCCTCTCTCCTCCGCAGTACTCAGGCCGGCTCCATCCCCGGTCAGGAACACTCCTGTCCCCGCCTGGCCCAGGACAGCGGGGGCTGTACCGGTCCCTCGAGAACAAGGGGGGAGCTGGAGCCCTGGGCCCGCAGGCGGCAGAGGCGGGGCCGGGGGTCGGCGCTCAGCTGCTGTGGTAGATGCGAAGGCACTGGGCGATGTCCTGGCGGCACAGCGGGCACGTGCGCAGGGGCTGGCAGCACTGCTGGCAGCAGCAGACGTGGCCACAGTTGAGGAAGATCATCTGGGCCTGAGGAGACAGCGCGGGAGCGTCTGGACCCCACCCCGGCCCGGTTCCCCCGGGAAGGGGCAAGTGAGGCCCCCTGGCCCCCTTGTTCTTCACCTTAAAGATCGGACGGCACGGTCGTCACGTTCCAGTCGGCACAGGGACACGTGCCACGGCCCTTCTCGGACACTCTCCGTGCCCCCGCTGTGTCACAGCCACGCAGGAGGGGCCACGGCCTACCTCACCAGACCCGCTGTTAGACGTGCGGGTTGTTCCCACGTTTTGTTTTTTCATGTACTTTGCCAGCCCCTCGGTCTCAAAATGACCCCAACATGATGGCTCAAAAGCCACGGAAGTGTCTGTGCTTTGCTTCAGCACTTCCTCTTTTTAGGAAGTTATCCTACGGAAATAAGCAAGGATGTGCGCCAAGTTCTGTTCAAGGCTGTTCAGCACAGCACTGGTTGTGATGACAAGAACTAGGAAGCCACCTCTGGGGCCCAAAGCAGGGGTGTGGTTGAATTTACAACCACCAAGGCCCTCTGTATCATCACGTTCCCCGGGCCCGGCAAAGACCACGGGGTAATCAAGCTGCTAACGTGGCAGCCTTTTCTAAGTAGGATCACACCGTCGACGGAGGGGAGGGTTTTTAATTTCCATGCTACACGGCTTAATTTTTATAATAGGCGTTAATTTGGTTATAGTTTTTACAACAGGTTTTTAAAAAGTCTCTTCGGAGAAAACTGTTGTTGATATTTAATGACTTAGTAAATACATGAAGGGAAATTTCCTAAGTGGGAGAAAAAAACTCTTTTGGAAAAAAAAAAAAAAGGCCCAGGAAACGACGTTAGCATTGCTCGTTTGGGTCATGGGATCACGGGTCATTTTAATTTCCTGTAACTCTTGCCTGAGAGGCTCAGGACGGCCATAGATGCTGGGCAGGCAGGCTCGGGGTTGGGCCTGTTGCCGACTTACCTCCCGTTCCAGGCACACGACACATTCTGAGGTCTGCACCTCCAGCTCTGCAGGGGGAGCTGATGGCCTCACTGTCTCCGGAGGCTCCTCAGGGGCTGTGGGGAGGACCTCGCCTGCGGGTGGTTTCAGCAGCTCTGTGGGGACAGACAGACACGCTGAGCCAGGGTCATGCCCACCTGACCCCAATCCCTAGGGCCTGCGCTGGCCCTGCCTGCCCCAAGTGGACAGTGAGCTGGAGGGGGTGGGTCTGATCAGGGACCCTGCCTTCCCACACACCCTCTTACTTCTCTTTGCTGAGCCTCATTCCCCCATCTGTAAAATGCGACGGCTGGGAAGCTGGGCCACTGGGGCCTCTTAGCCCTAACACGCCCTGAATCCTTCACAGCCGGCCTGCAAGTAGGGCTTATCACTGTCAGAGATGAGAAATCGGAGGCTCAGAGGGGACGCCACTTGCCGGAGACCACAGGGCCATCTGGTGGTGGAGCCACCCTGCAGGGGCCCTGGGTTAGGGGCTCTGGGGGGACCAGACCCCACCCGCAGATTCTCCACCCAGGGGCCCAGGCGCAGGTGACCCAGAGGAGCAGGGAGAGGAAGGAGCAGCTCTCAAGGCTGCTCCCCTGTCCCCCAGCAGAGCCCCCAGCAGGTCCACCGCTCTGCCCTGGAGCCAGCATCCCCTGCCTGGGTCCCAACCGCTCTGAAGCAGGACATCGGAAGTCGTGTCTGTCTCTGTCACGCCATGTGCACCAGTGACACCCTCGAGTCTCTCTCCATCCCTGATCCCCATCCCCTCACAGTTCATGTTCTTCATTTATTCTATGGGTTAAATTACAAGTAGTATTTTTTACTACTGGGAAAAACCTGAAGTTTTTTTTTTTAAAGCCCATCACAACCACCCTAGACCCTCTAAGGGTATCATGGTGCCCCCCGTCCCCCCCAAACCATCACTGTAAGGTGGCACTTCTATATTTAATACAACACACTGAATCCTGGGATCAAAAAGAGAACTGTTAGGAGAATGCCTGAGGGTCTCCTGCGCTCTGGAGCTGGGCAGCCGTCCCCCCAGCCCCTCCCTGCAGGGCGGCCACAATCAGGAAGCGCCCTAAGGGTTAGCGTTAACCTCTCTCTGCCTCAGTTTCCTCACCCCTCAAACGAGGGTAACAGCAGGACCCACTTCCTAGCGCTGCAGCAGAGGTGACCTGACACGGTGGTCGTCAGATGCCTGGTTCTGTCCTGCTTGGCTCGCAGGAGACCTGACTCCCGCGCTTGCCCCGGCGTCAGCCACCGCACCACCCCACTCCCGGGCCTCCGGGCAGGGCCACGGCGCCTCTGCAACCTGCCATTACCCCTTCACAACCATCACAACGCCTTTCTGTGTCCATGCCACAGGCCTGCCCTGGGCCCACTGCTGGGCACGGGGTGGGCACCGGGTCCAGCTGGTTTCTCCCTCGACTCCAGGGATCCTGTGTGTGGTTCCCAATGTCTGTAGGGTGGCTTTAGGGAAGTCAGGAGGGTCCCTCCACCGTTGCAAGGAAAAGCTCATTTTTACCATTTTGGGGGCCTGTTTGTCCCATTTATAAATTGCTCCTTTAGGAGGGAAGCTTAAGGACTGGCCAGGGTTAGAAGCGGCCCTTAGGACTCATCCTGAAGTGTAAACAGGTGACGCCCCAACCACAGCCCTCAGGTAAAGGTTCCGCTAAGGAGAGGCCTTCGCGACGGTACCTGGCTGGGTCCTGGCCTCTTCCAGCAGCTCCTGGGCCCTGCGCAGGATCTGGTGCTGCAGCCCAGCTTCCGAGACGCCCACCTGCTCGGACCAAGGAGGGCAGGTCACGGCCTGGGTGGGGCCTCACCATGAACTGCATGAAGAGCAAGTCGCCCCTCGGCCAGGTCGGGCCAGGGCCCTGCCCGCCTCCCTAACCTCCCCCGAGGGGCTGCCGCTGCCCACCCTGGCCAGGTCCTCAGGGCTCATCCGGCTCAGCATGTCCAGCGAGATGCGGTGGTGGGCAAAGATGGGCAGGTGGTGCTCGGCCGACAGCTCCACCAGGAGGGCCACCAGCTGGCGCTCCAGGCCTTCTTCCTGCAGCACAGACCCACAGGAGATGCCAAGCACACCCCGGACGGGAAAAAACCAAGAAGCCGTTACTTACCACAGCAAACCAAGGGTTCGAAATACATTTTACCTCTTATGTTACATGTATTCTTGGAACTTTTCCTACAAAAATGGACATGGGAGGGCACAGAGAGAGATGCGTGAGGAAGTCAGTTCACGCCACTCGGTAAACTTGATGTTCTGAGCAACTTAAGGACCCATCAAGAGGGGGCTGTTTAAATGAACGGAGGTTCGTCCAGATCCTAAACGCTGTGCAGTTGTCTGGGAACAACGAGGAGACCTACGCGCACAAGCCTGGAGAACAGCCTGTCGCCATCATCGAGGGGAAAAGGGAAGTTGCCAAAATAGCATTACAGAAAGACTCCATTTTTATAAAAATAAATAGCAATTGTGTGTGTGTGTGTGTGTGTGTGTGAGAGAGAGAGATAGAGAGACAGAGACACAGAGGGAGAGAGGCAGGCAGGGGAGGCTGGGGACCACGTCTGTCCCGTCCGCAGCCCCTGCACTGGTAGCCCACAGTGGCCTCCGGGTCTCTGCTCTGTTCGTCACCAGAACCAACGCTCGTCCCTCCCATTTCTGTCCCTGCCCGGCCCGGGCTCAGGACCTGGCGCACGAGTCACCAGAAACGCGAACGGAATCAGACTGGACGGGTCAGGAAGCCGGGCATCGCTGAGGCCCGAGGCTCCTGCGGGGTGGGCGCCAGCAGTCCTCACCTGCAGCTTCAAGGACAAGGGTTTCTGGTTCAAGAGCCGCTGATACTGAATCAGCCAGTAATTCTCCTGCTTGGTTTCGCTTTTGGCTTCTAACTCCGTCTGCCAAGAAGGAAGCAGACACTGTTAGTTACAAGTCAGTGAATGGAAACGATAATAACACTGACGACGGTGAACTCGCTCTTCTGAGCGCGTGGATGACAGTGTTTTACAAAGAACTTTCCTACCCACTGTTGTCTCACTGTTTAAACTGCTGAGCCTGGACAGGCAGGAAGCATCACTACCCCCCCTTTACTGCTGAGAACAATTTCAGACACAGCACACCTGGTGGGTGGGACCAGAACCTGGGCTGCTGACACCTGGTGCCCCCACCCCCACCCCCTGGGCCTCATGACTCGGAGGGGGACATCTTCTTGCCAGCTCGAGCAAAGCACTAGGCAGCCGTCTCTTCCCAGCTAGAAGGCTGTGTATGTCCTCTGGGTGCCAGGCAGGGAGAGCAATAGGCTTCTAAGGACATCTTCAGCTTCCGGAGTGGGCTTCACCCATCTGACAAAGCCGGAGGATTACAAACATGCTATTCAAGCAGACTCCTCCGTTCCGCCACTCAGATATTCCTGAGTGTTGTTCTGGGCCGGGCCGTGTTGCAGGTGCTGCGACAGAGCCGTGAACACACGATACTAGCAGCAGCAGCGGCGTCAGGGCGCTTCCTGCCAGACAGTGCTGTGCGCTGGGAGATGCCCCCGTACTTAATCCTCACAAGTCTGTGAGGTAGTTTCTCCTTCACAGGTGAAGAAACTGAGTGATTAGTACAAAGTGACCGGCAGCCGGCCCAAGTCAAAGAGCTGCCCCGTGTCACAGCCGGGATCCACACCAAGGTCTGTCTTGCTCGGAGCCTGTGCTCTGAACCACCACTACCCCCCCCAGGACTGCGGCCACGCTCTGGGGGCCAGATGTGAGGCGGGCGGCAGGATTTCACCGCAGGCATCTCTCCAGCCCCCTGGTGGTCCCTCCTGGACCGTGCCGAGCTGGCTCCCCTCTTCCGGCCTGGCCCTCTCTGGGTGGTGGGCACACCTCTTTTCAGGGGCCTGTGACCCTGATGGTCATGTCCTGATGAGGTGGACAGCAAGCACCCGAGGCGCCCTGAGGGCGGGCGCACACGGCCACGGCGGGGCTGCCCCACACAGCGTTCAGGGCGCAGGGCACACATGAATGCAGTTTGCAGGTGACGGCAGTGAGGCACCGCGAGGAACAGGCAGCTTCCGATTGGCACGATCACGCCCTCTGGGCTCGTGTGGGGCTCAGGAAGACACTGGCCTCACTCTTTTCCATCCCCGCACAGGACCTGGCCCACGGTGCAGCTCAGGGGACGTCTGGGGCAGTAACGACGCCACGGGAGACACTGGGTCCTGACCACTCATGTGCACCTGGGCTCTGGAGGAAGCGACCCTGACCTGCCACCCCGATAACATCCCAGAGTCAAACCCATTTGGGTCCAGGGGACAGTTGAGCAACTCCTGTCAAAGGCTTCCCAAATGGCCTGCCCTGGACACACCAAGTCCTCTCCTGAGCATCTGTCCTGAGCAAACTCCACGGCTGTTCTCAAATACTTATCCACAGAGACAGAGAGCCTTGCTTATTAAAAGTAAAAAAACAGGACGCGTGCTTGACAACAGGCCAAACAAGGGCCCATCTCGATGCAGCCATGGAAGGAACGCAGGGGACACGAGAGCAGGAGAGAGCAGGTGCCAATGAGTTGTTAGAAAGGGGTGGGCGGTTCTGTGTTACGGCAGGTGCACTCATCACCGTAAACATGCATCCTGATGTTTGGAAAACATACCTCAAAATATTAGCAACAGGCAACTCTCAGAAGTGAGACTCTTTTCCTTTGTACTTTCCATTTTTTCTCTGATGAACAACTACTACTAGACTCACGGAAGTGTTTCTAAGAGCGGCAAGAGCGTTTCGGGAAAGCAAACCCAGGTATGGAGGCCAAACGCACCAGGATCTCCCGGAGCTCCTCCTCTCGCTGCGTCTTCTCTTTGAGCAGCTGCTGGAGCAGGGAACTCAGGGCCCAGCGCTGCTCCGAGATCATCTCCTGCAACACAAGACCATGCCCCGTGCTGGGAGCTCATGGCGCCCCGGCCCCAGAAGTCCCCACCCAGCAGCAGGATCCCCCTCACGTGGTTCTCAGCCGGCAGCGGGGGGGCCGCAGTGAGCCCAGCTCCATCTAAGGCTCTGTCCCTGATCTCAGGCTGAGAGCTGGGGGACAGAGCAGAGGGGCCTCTCTGCCCGGGCAGCCCCTCCCCACCTTCTCCCCAGCTTGCACCTCCCTTCCCGGGGGGTGAGGCCAGGCATGGGAGCTAGTGACCGATGACAGCGCAGTGGTGAGAAACATCAAACAAAGGAAATGACAAGCAGCAGGTACCTGACCTCGGTCTCAGTGACTATGGAGCTCGTGGGCGAAGCAAACAGCGGGAGGCTGGGTGAGTGACCCACGCCAGCCAGGAAGGCTCTACACAGACGGAGGGATGTGCAAACCCAAGAGAGCCCCGTTTGTGTCCACATTCCTCTCTTCTCTTCCTCTTGGAAACCCCATGCAGACCCCAGAAACAGGAGCCCCACAGCTCCAACAGGCAGGAGACATGGGCATGAGACATGGGCACCCTCCAAGCACGGTGGCTGTATCTTCTCTCAGAGCTACCCCAACCCCCACATCGCTGAGGCCTTTCCATTTGCTCGCCCACGCCTCTCCGATGGCCCCGCACCACAGGCTGGGCCTGGAAGACTATTTCCATTTTATGCAGGGGAGACATGGAGGCCCAGGGAGGGGAAGCGACCTAAGGTCACACAGTGGCAGACCTGTGACCAGGACTCCAGACCCCAGTGTCCTTCTCCTGCATTGAGAAGCCCATGAGACAAAGGAAGACGTCTCCACTGAGGACAGAAACAGGGATGGTAACAGACAGAAGGCTCTGCTCCAAAGCCTGGTACAGGGCACATGTCCTCACACACCACTGATCCAGCCCCTCTGTGTACAACCGGGGAGACTAAGGTACAGAGAAGGGAAAGGGCTGCCCCTCCTCCCCTCCCCACCCAGGTCACACAGCAAGACTGTGCTGGGACAGCCTGGGTCCCAGGTTTGCAGTCCAGAACACTGTCTGCTGGTCCCTGCAGCCCCATCTCTGTGAGCAGGACACCCAGGCCGGAGCTCACAGAGAAGCTGCCTGCAAGGAGCGACACAGTCACAGCTGGGCCCTCTCCTCCAGACTCCTTGGGACACCAAGAAAGCTCCTTCCCCAGAGGATGTCAGCCCGTGAGAACCAGCGCCCCAGAAGCATGGCTTAAAGAGACAGGGAGCTCAGTAGCAACCGGCTCCAAAACAAAGAAGACACAGAGATGGAGATGCAGCCTGGGTGAACCTTGGCAATGAAACCCTCCTTCCTCTGACCCTCCTGCCTAGCAATAGACTGACCCCACCCCTAACCTTGGCCTGTGGTGGGCTGGGCCCCCAGACTGGGCTCCCATGAGCCTTCTGAGGCCAGGGCATCCTCCAGCATCACTGCCTTGTCTGCTGGAGAGCAGCTGAGAGACGGGGGTGGGGTTGGGGGACAGAGCAGGCCAGGGAGCCCTACATACCTGTAGTGCCTCTGTGTCCAGGGATTTCCTCTTTAACTCCAGCTGTGTCAGCTGCAATAACTCAGTTTCTATTAACTTAATCTAAACAGAAGATGAGACAGGGGTTTTTTAATTCACATTAACCACGGTTCAATGCTGTGCTGCTGCTCTTGGGTGTCTAAGTGGATCTAAGACTCCTTTCTTGGGGGGAGGGCTCTGGAATGAAGGGGACCTGTGCGCCTTCGGAAACTCATCAGCAGGGGTTTAAAAAAATTTGTTATTTCAAGGCCCTGAGTGCTTTGGGGAGTGGACATGCTTCCTGGCCAGTACTGCTGATCAAAAGCTGAGCACAGGGCCAGCCCAGAGCAGGTGCCGATGGAGGTATGTGGAATGAAGAAGGGGCGTTCCTTCAAGGTGAGGACCAGAGTGAAGAACAGACATGGAATTCTCACTGAGCCTCTTACCAGTCCAATTCTCTTGCTTCCTCTAAACAGCTGTCGCAGAGGAAAGCAGAGGATAATGGAAGGGAGTGGATAATAATAACAATAACATAATAACAATAGTAGTAGTTGATATTTATTGAGATTCCACGTGCTAGGACTGTTCTATGTACTTTACATACATTATTTCATCAATTCTCCTTTGGCTATTAGAAGGTATTAGTGCCTCTATTTTACAGACAAGGAAACTGAGGCTCAGAGAGGTTAAATAACTTGCTCAAGGGCACACAGCAGGTGAGTGTGCCTTTTCTTTGGGATGTTCCTACTTGTGGTCTGAAGGGGAACAGCTGGCCTGATGGGTCAAAACCACCCATCGTGAGAATGTCTGGGGGTCACCACATACCTTCAGGGTGTGACTGGGGGCTCTTAGCCCTGGGAGTCAGACCTCACAGTCAGGGCCTTCTCTACCCTGTGCCTATGACGCTATGACCTTTGTGCCTATGTTCCTATGACCCCACCAACCCCTGGTCAGAGGAATGAGATTCATGTCCGGCAATGTGGGGCTGAAATTAAAGGGGGAAATAAAAAGGTACGTTGGTTTTGGCCAAAAAAGAAAAGAACAAAAAGAAGAAAAAAAAACCATGCAAAATGTGAAATTCAAAGTGTGCTGATGTGATGCGCGTCCCATAGCCTGAAAGCTCACTCCGTCTCCCAGCACCCCCTCAGGGAGCCCCATGAGCCAGACACGGCCCTTAACCCAGACACAGCCCTGCGGCCAAGAGGCCCAGCGTGCGGCTCACCCAGCGCGGCCCGCAGGTCAGCAGGGGAGCGGGACGAGAGCACACGCCCTCCTCCAGGCCCAGGTCACCCCTCAGCCGACACCAGGCCCTGCCTGCCCGCTCAGGTGGGGAGTCAGCCTGCCTGCTCCTCAACCTGGGCCGACGGGGACGTGGGGGCTTGAGCCGGCTGAGGGGTCCCGCCTGGGGCTGGTCAGCGCGGGGGCTGCCAGGCAGGCAAAGGGCATCGTGAGAAGCAGCGGGCACAGGTCCTCCCAGCCACACACACAGTGCCACCCCAGGCACCTCCTGACGCCCCAAGGAGGTTCCGTGAGGCCCAGTGAGGGGAGGGAGGTGCCGGGGAGACCTCCTGCCAGGCTGGCCTCGATTCCAGCCTTAGCTGTGGCCTGACGCCTCCTCCTTGTGCCTCTGAAAGCCCACGGGGCGGGTGGGGGGCCGCGGCCCGCGCTCACCTGCTTGCGGATCTGCCGGTGCATCAGGTCCTTCTTCACCTGCAGGGCCTCGAAGGCCGCCTTCTGCATGATGCTCTGCAACGAGAGCATGGCCGCTCAGGGCCCGCGGGGAACACGAAGCCTGTGTCGAACACACCTTAACGTATGCCTTTGCTGCTTCTTAGAGAGACGACAACTTTTCAGCTCCCTTGCTTAGTTTTTTAAAATACTTATTAAGCACTTACTACGTGCCGGACACGGTGCTCAGGGCTCTTCCCAAGTTGCACACGGGACAAGCGATGATGGGGGTGCCTTCACCACCCCATTTCACAGATGAGGAAAGTGAGGTTCGAGGAGGTGAACTGGCTGGCACTCACACGCAAGTCTGTCCAGCTTCAAGCCTTACCTTAACCACAAGGCCTGACATCCTCTCTAAGAAATAGAGCCTTTCCTCAGACAATCTCACAAATACTAAGTCAAAGCGTTTTGGAAGAAGAGTTGGGGAGAAAGAGGGGAGGGGACGGTGGGCCAAGGAGTGACAAGACGACATCACAGAGGAAGAAAGGAGGGAGGTGATGTGAGGGTCGGGGATCGAGACTCCGACAGGGCCTGTGGGGAAAGCTGGGATGGAACAATGTGGACACAGGAGGGGGGACACATCACAGGGGTCCTTCCTGGTCTCGTCCACTCAGTAGCTCCTACTGTGCACCCGCTAAGCGGGAGGGAGAGAGCAGAGGGAGGTGCTGCGGGATTGGAAGTGAGGAGCCGTTGGGTTCACTCTGCGGGGTGGGCGCCACTGCCTCCTGCCCGTCATGTCCTCACGATGGAGCCCCGCGCAGCATGCGCGGGCGGCTGCCTGGGGGGGCATGCTTCTCTAGACTTCAGTGAGTAGAAACCACCACCCAAAGAGGCCTCTCCCTGCCCGCTCAGCCTGACGGTCTGTAAGTTTCTCAGCCTCTAAGCATCTTGGTTCTTGCACACTGTCCAGGATGGCACCTGCACATGTTCTGCCATCTGCTCTGGGCTTCCTGTGCCCCTCCTGCGCCCCTGCCCCCAGGGCTCACCTCCTGCAGGATCTGGCTGATGGCTTTGTTCTGATCCATCTGTTGCCACGACAGAATCTGCTGGAACCGCTCGTCCATTTCAGCCATGCTGCCAGAAAGACATCAAATTCATTCACTCTCTGAACTTGTCCTGAGCACCTACTGTGTGCAGGCACCTTGGAGGAGACGGAGACCAACCACTTACTCATTCAACAGTACTTACGGAGCGCCTGCTGGGGCCACGTCCCGGGCTAGGGGCGGGCCATGGAGTTTTGTCTGAACCCCACGGCCCTGGAAGGAGGGTGATGGAGTCTGTGTGTCTCCAGAGCTGGGGAGACAATCTCCCGGGACCTGCCATCCGTGCCCCCCCGCACCAGAATCCTCTCTACGATGCCCCCCTGAAGTGGCTGCCTGGCCTCTGCCCACCCACCTGCACCAACAGGGAACTCACGACCTCCCAGGTGAGCCACTCAGGCTGAGAGAAAGCTGTCCTTCCTGGGCACTAACGTCTCACCCTCCACCCCAGCGTGTCTCACCCTCGCTGTGGACCTGCTCTCATCCCCCTAGAACAAGTCTAGTGACCTTGACACAAAAATCCAAACTCTGCTACCTTAATATGTGCATACTTTGGTACAATCTTGGTTTTAAGTTTGGGTTTCATACGAATAGCTCTTATTTATTAGACTCACGTGGCAGACACTGTGATCATTAACGTTAAATCCCCCAACAACTCTAGAAGCAGGTACTGTGATTTATCCTCATTTTCCTGATAGGAGAATTGAGGCTCAGGGAGGAAACATAACTTGCCCGAGACTTCACAGTTAGTAACAGCAGTGGGACAGGAATCCACATCTGTCTGGCCCTAGTGCCCACACTCCTAAAAACAAGGTCACACCACCAGGAAGGAGGGAGAACCCCGCACCTGCAGGGACATTGGGGGAGGTGAGTGTGCTCCAGGTGCTCGGGGGGTGGGGTCGGGGGGAGGTGGCAGCTGCACCAGAGCCACCCAGGTGGGAGGCGAAACACAAGGGCAGCCGGGGCTGCTGGCCTGTCCCTGTCTGGGGCTCCGGAGCGCCGAAGGAGCTTTTCTCAACGGGCTCTGCTGGGCACCGCAGCTCCAACCGACAAGGCCACGGCGCTGGGGTAACATGCTGTCGGCATGAAGGCATCCCCATCACTGTCCCCACTCCCGACCCCTGGAGATTAACGAGTACCAGGGTCAAGAGCACACGGCCAGCTCGAGCCCCAGCTCTGCCACCTGCTGGTTGTGTTTCCTTTGTTCTATAGCCTCCCTGAGCCTGAGCTGCCCCTGTAAAATGGGGCTAGGGACAGTGTAGCCCTCAGAGATTCCGTAAACTGATGCGCATCACTGAGCCGGGTGCCTGGCAGGCAGGCAGCGCACGAGAGGTGGCAGTGATTGACTACTGTCCCTTTATCGTGGCCCAACACAGAATCACAGGGTCCAGGTAGAAGAGTCATGAAGACCAGTGGTCACTGCCCTCGACCATGTGGCTGAGGGTGGGGTGGCCCAAGGCAGGGGATTCCAGTGCCAGCGCTCACCCCACGGTCCTGGGCCCTGAGCCAGCTCCCCCAGCTCCCTCACTCGGGAAGCCTCTTCCTTACCTTACCTGGAACAGGCCTGCTGGACTAAGTTCTGCCTCTGAGAGTCGTAGGCCATCTGGATGAGCCGGCTCTTACAGCTCTCGGTCAGCATCTGCTGCATGGCAGCTGAGGAAACACGGGGACAGAGCTGAGCAGCCACTCCCGGCTGGTGGCCTCCTGGGGGTCACCTGGCCATCCACCTGACAGCCACCCTTGGGGAAAAAAACTCTCTCTCTTTTTAAACTATACAAGTAAATTCAGCTTGAAAGGTTGACGAGTTGTAACACACTGAGCAACACACACACAATATTCTCTAGTTTTGTCCCTCAAATGTTATAACATCTTGATATATATTCTTCTGCTCAACTTTTAATGTATATTGATGGATTTTTAAAAATTTAAATGAAAGAATTAAAATCAGGGACTTGAACAGATATTTGTATACCCATCTTCATAGCAACATTATCCACAACAGGCAAAAAAAAGGCGGAAACACCCCAGGTGCCTGTTGATGGACGAATGGATGAATAGAATGTGCTCTAGCCACTCAGTGGAATATTCATCCGTCTTAAAAAGGAAGGAAATTCTGACATAAGCTACAACGTGGATGAACCCTGAGGACACTATGCTACATGAGAGAAGCCAGTCACACAAGGACAAATACTGTATCACTCCACTTAAATGAGGCCCCTAGCGTAGTCAAATTCACAGAGACAGAAAATAGAAGGGTGGTTCCACAGGGTCTGGGGTGGGGGAAGCGGGGAGTCCCTGTTGAGTGGGGATAGCGTTTTCCTTTGGGATGATGAAAAAGTTCTAGAGCTGGATGGTGGTGAGGGTTGCACAACAATGCGAACGTACCTAATGCCACAGAACTGCACACTTACAAGTGGTTAAAATGGTAAATTTTATGCTTTGTATATTTCACCATAATAAAAGAAAGTTAAAATGTTATCACGCTAAATATTACTTTCTCACCTTTTATGGATGCATTCCTATGTCAACATGGTGATGTGACGTTAACAGCTACAGGGTATGACAGTGCATGGACTACCAAAGTTTAATGAAGACAATCCTCTGTTTTAGAGCCTTTGGAGTCTTTGTGTGATTATGAAATGATACTTCTATAAATACCCCTGCTCAAACATCTGACTCTTTGATTATTTCCTAGGATAATTCTTGGAAGCGCACAGCTTTAAGGTCATAGATGACGTACACCAGTGCCCTCTCTGCTCTCCGGAAAGAGCCTGCTGATTCACACTCCCTTTGGCAGCGCACAGGACAGCCTGATACCAGATGCCCTCGACAACTCTGGGTTACTACCTTTTCTTGCCTTTTCATTATTTTAATCAAAATTTTTAGTTATAAAAATAGCACGCTCATTTTTTAAAAAAGCTAAGCAATAGGGAAGTTTGAAAAAAGTGAAAACAAGAGTCCCCAACAGTGAGCCTATTCCCAATCAGTTAATTTGATAAACATCCCTCCAGAGATGCAAACACAAAATTTCTCTTTATAAATGGTGGATGACGGTGACCTTTACAATAGGGACGTTAGTGATATGACATCTCATCGGGAGGCAGGGGGATGCAATGGTGTATGAATGGTGCTGGCCACTGCCTGGTACACAATGAACCCTGACTCAGGGCGCACAGGATATCCCATTCCATTCTGGGACTTCCCTAGTGTCCAGTGGTAAAGAATCCGCCTTCCAATGCAGGGGATGCGGGTTCCATCCCTGGTGAGGGAACTAAGATCCCACATGCAGCGGGACAACTAAGCCCACGCACCGCAACTACAGAGCTCGCAAGCCTCAACTAGAGGCCTGACTGCTGCAAACTACAGAGTCCATGCTCGCTGGAACCTGCACGCCACAGTTAGACAAGAGAAAACCCGCACGCCGCAACTAGAGAGAAGCCCGCACACTGCAACGAAAGATCCTGCATGCATCAATGAAAATCCCACGTGCTGCAACTAAGACTGGACACAGCCAAACAAACAAACAAACAAACAAACAAAAGAATATTCCATTCTATTACTCAGGCTCTGAAGAATGGGGTGATTCAAAAAGAATCATTCCTTGTTTTAAATAACAAGGAACTGTCTCCTTGCCACGTGGCTTGATGTTCTTAGGATCAGATGGCGAGACCTCCCCTCGGCTCTGTGTACAGTGGGGCACCCAGGACTTGGGAAGTGACAGGAAGGCGAGCTCCAAGGGGCACAAGAGGGGCCACTGCAGCTCTCGAAAAGAGTAGCCCTAATAGCTGTGCTTTGGAACTGCTCACTCTGTGCCAGCATGATCTTACCTGACCCTCACAATGACCCTATGAGGCATATAATTACCTTTCTCCCCATTTTACAGATATGAAAACTGAGGCTTGGAAAAGTGAGGGACCATTAATGCCCCTTAGGAAATATGGCGTGTGCCTGTGCTGGGATTCTGAATCCAAGTCTAGCCTGACCCCAGAGCCCATGCTCCATGACTGGACTTGATCACCCCTCTTGAGGGGTAACACTCACTGCCCTCTATATGTGACCAACAGACAAATGGCTGTCCACTCCTGCCCCTCAGTCAGACCCTGCCCCACCCTTCCCCGAGACTCACAGGCAATATCACGGCGCCGCAGGTTCTCCGTCTCCTCCTGGGTTATGGACATCAGCTGTTCCATTCTTATTCTAGAAAAAAAAAAACAATCCATTTATTCAGCAAATGTAACATTTCCAATATGGAATCCCATCAGATGAACACCACCTCCTTCAGGAAGTCCTCCCTGATGTACCAACCTGGACATGCTCTTTTTTTTTTTTTTTTGGCTGTGCCTCAAGGCATGAAGCCTCTTAGTTTACTGACTAGGGATCGAACCCATGCCCCCTGCAGTGGAAGCGGAGCCTTAACCACTGCACCACCAGGGAAGTCCCAGGACATGCTCTCTGAATGCCCTTAGCATCACATGACTCCACTGGGGCCCTTTTAACTTTTATAGCTGGAGTTTCTTGCATAAAAAGATGAACATTCCCTTAGAAAAATGGGCAAAGGACATAAACAGCCAATTCACTGATGCTTAAATACAAGTGATCAAAGAGCAGATGGAAAGATTCTTAACACCACTGAAAATGAAAGAAGTAAAATCTTTTCACCTATTGGGCTGGTTGAGCTTAAGAAAACAGATACCCACTGGTGATGGCAATGCAGGTAGAGAAACAGTCATTTCATATACTGTTGAGAGGACTGTAAACTGGCAAAATGCTTTTGGATGACAGTCTGGCAGTACCTATCCAAGTATTCTTCGAATATTTCCTTCAAAAACATTCATGTAAGTGCACAGGGTATATCTAGAAGATGTTTACTATAATATTGTTTGTACTTATAAAACTCCAGAAACCACTTAAATGTTCACAGGGGGCTAATTATGTAAATTATGATATAATTATATAGTGGAATTTGCTACAGCTATTACAAATAATGAGGTTTGGGGCATGGAAATACATCTATGATATAAGCAGAAATAAAAAAGTAATTGTGGAGATAGGATCAAGATGGTGGAGTAGGAGGACGTGTGCTTGCTCCCTCTTGCAAGAGCACCTGAATTAAAACTAACTGCTGATCATCGACAGAAAGACACTGGAACTCACCAAAAAAGACACTCCACATCCAGAGACAAAGGAGAAGCCGCAATGAGACGGTAGGAGGGGCGCAACTGCGTTAAAATCAAATCCCATAAATGCTGGGTGGGTGACTCACAAACTGGAGAACAGTTATACTGCAGAAGTCCACCCACGTCGGGGTTCTGAGCCCCACGTCAGGCTTCCCAACCTGTAAGTTCAGCAACGGGAGGAGGAATCCCCAGAGAATCAGACTTTGAAAGCCAGCAGGATTTGATTGCAGGACCGCCACAGGACTGGGGGAAACAGAGACTCCACTCTTGGAGGGCACACAAAAAAGTGTGCTCACCAGGACCCAGGGGGAAGGAGCAGTGACCCCATAGGAACTGAACCAGACCCACCTGCTGGTGCTGGGGGGTTGCCTGCGGAGGTGGGGGGAGGCTGTGGCTCACCGAGGAGACGGGGGCACTGGTGGCAGGGGTTCTGGGAAGTGCTCATTGGCGTGACCAAAGAGCCTGTGAGCTCCAGTGCTGGGTAGCCTCAGGCCAAACATCAAACAAGGTGGGAACACAGCCCCACCCATTGGCAGACAAGCAGATTAAAGTTTTACTGAGCTCCGCCCACCAAAGCTGATTAAAATCTTACTGAGTTCCACCCACCCAGCCCAACCCATCATCAGTCCCTCCCATCAGGAAGCACCCAGAGCCTCCTAGATAGCTTCCTCCACAAGAGGGCAGACAGCAGTATCAAGCAGTATCAGCAGTATTTCATCTTGTGGAACTGAAAACCACAGCCACAGAAAGAGAAAATGAAAAGGCAAAAGACTTTGTACCAGATGAAGGGACAGGATAAAAACCCAGAAAAACAACTAAATGAAGAGGAGATAGGCACCCTTCCAGAAAAAGAATTCAGAATAATGATGGTGAAGATGATCCAGGACTTTGAAAAAAAACTGGATGCAAAGATTGAAAAGTTTACCAAACACCTAGGAGAATTAAAGAGCAAACAAACAGAGATATGCAACACAATAACTGAAATGAAAAATACACTATAAGGAACCAATAGCAGATTAACTGAGGCAGAAGGGCGAATAAGTGAGCTGAAAGACAGAATGGTGATCATCACTGATGCGGAAAAGAATAAGGAAAAAAGAGATCAGTCCCTCCCATCAGGAAGCACACAGGAGGCTCCTAGATAGCTTCCTCCACAAGAGGGCAGACAGCAGTATCAAGCAGTATCAGCAGTGTGGAACTGAAAACTACAGCCACAGAAAGATAGAGAAAATGAAAAAGAGAGGACTTTGTACCAGATGAAGGGACAGGATAAAGCCCCAGAAAAACAACTAAATGAAGAGGAGATAGGCACTCTTCCAGAAAAAGAATTCAGAATAATGATAGTGAAGATGATCCAGGACTTTGAAAAAAGACTGGATGCAAAGATCGAAAAGTTTACCAAAGACCTGGAAGAATTAAAGAGCAAACAAACAGAGATATGCAACACAATAACTGAAATGAAAAATACACTAGAAGGAACCAACAGCAGATTAACAGAGTCAGAAGGGCGAATAAGTGACCTGGAAGAAAGAATGGTGATAATCACTGATGCAGAAAAGAATAAAGAAAAAAGAATGAAAAGAACTGAAGACAGCCTAAGAGACCTCTGGGACAATGTTAAACACACCAACATTCGCATTATAGGGGTCCCAGAAGGAGACGAGAGAGAGAAAGGACCTGAGAAAATATTGGAAGAGATTATAGTTGAAAACTTCCCTAACACGGGAAAGGAAATAGCTACCTAAGTCCAGGAAGCACAGAGAGTCCCAGGCAGGATAAATCCAAGGAGAAACAAGCCAAGACATATAGTAGTCAAGTTGACAAAAATTAAAGACAGATAAAAGTTATTAAAAGCAACAAGGGAAAAACAACAAATAACATACAAGGGAACTCCCATCAGGTTAACAGCTGATTTCTCAGTAGAAACTCTGCAAGCCAGAAGGGAGTGGCACGATATATTTCAAGTGATGAAAGGGACGAACCTACAACCAAGAATACTCTACCCAGCAAGGATCTCATTCAGATTCGACAGAGAATCAAAAGCTTCACAGACAAGCAACAGCTAAGAGAATTCAGCACCACCAAACCAGCCCTACTACAGATGCTAAAGGAACTTCTCTAAGCAGGAAACATAAGAGAAGAAAAGGACCTACAAAAACAGCAACAAAACAATTAAGAAAATGGTAATAGGAACATACATATCGACAATTACCTTGAATGTAAATGGACTAAATGCACCAACCAGAAGACACAGACTGGCTGAATGGATACAAAAACAAGACCCATATATATGCTGTCTCCAAGAGACCCACTTCAGACCTAGGCACACATACAGACGGAAAGTGAGGGGATGGAAAAAGATATTCCATGCAAATGAAAATCGAAAGAAAGCTGGAGTAGTAATACTCATATCAGATAAAATACTTTAAAATAAAAAATGTTACAAGAGACAAGAAAGGACATTACATAAAGATCAAGGGATCAATCCAAGAAGAGGAGATAACAATTATAAATATATATGCACCCAGTATAGGAGCACCTCAATACATAAGGCAAATGCTAACAACTATGAAAGAGGAAATCGACAGTAACACAATAATAGTCGGGGACTTGAACACCCCATTTACACCAATGGACAGATCATCCACACAGAAAATTAATAAGGAAACACAAGCTTTAAATGACACAATAAATCAGCTTGATTTAATAGATATCTATAGGACATTACATCCAAAAACAGCAGATTACACGTTCTTCTCAAGTGCACACGGAACATTCTCCAGGATAGATCACATTTTGGTAAATTCAAGAAAATTGAAATTGTATCAAGCATCTTTTCTGACCACAATGCTATGAGATTAGAAATCAATTACTGGAAAAAAAAATTGTGAAAAACACAAACACATGGAAGCTAAACAATACATTACTAAATAACCAAGAGGTCACTGAAGAAATCAAAGAGGAAATCAAAAAATACCTAGAGACAAATGACAATGAAAACACAACGATCCAAAACCTACGGGATGCAGCAAAGGCAGTTCTAAGAGGGAAGTTTATAGCAATACAATCCTACCTCAAGAAACAAGAAAAATCCCAAATAAACTAACTAGAGACTGTCATACAAAGTGAAATGAGTCAGAAAGGCAGAAATAGAGACACAGATGTAGAGAACAAACATATGGACACCAAGTGGGGAAAGCAGAGAGGGTTGGGGGGAGAATGAACTGGGAAATTGGGATACCAAATTGTACACTCTAAATATATGCTGTTTATTGTCTGTTAACTGTATCTCAATAAAAGTTCTTAAAAAAAAAAAGTAATTGCGTGTATGTATGTGCATGTTGCTTGTATGTACAGTTCCTCCCCCCCCGCCCCTCCTCCTCAAACTGGCACAGTGGCTGGAGGGAGACAACATCCTTCACTGCTTCCTGCAGGGTCTGACTTCATTAGAAGCAGCACGTATCGTCTAAGCACTCCTGCCTCCCGCCCAGGCCCAAGGCTGCTCAAGGGAAGGCCATATCTTGTGCATCCCTGGACCCCAGGCCCACCCCAGAGAGGGCACTCAGTCAGTGTGCCGAATAAGCGATGCCATCGGCCACAGCTCAGCTCAGCCTTGACCACCCCCCGCTGCCACCACCCCAGCTGAAGCGGGCTGGGTGGTGGGGCTACCCTGCAACACCCCAGGAGCCCTCTGCAGGAGGCCTGCCCAGGCAGCCTGGAAGGCTGGGCCCTCAGGGAGGGGAGACTCCCCCCAGGCACAGCAGCCAGATCCACACTGCTATTCTAGGGTCCCTGAGAACCAGAAGGGATTAATTAACACCCCTGGTTAAATAATTAATTAATACCCAGGGAGTGGAGGGTAGGGGCCGTCCCTCCTTTTCTAACCACTAAGGTGGGCACCTCAATGCAGTCGACTTGGAAAGTGCAGAAGACACAAAGGGGAAAAAACAAGATCATCACCTCCAATGCCTGCATCTCAAAAATGTTCAATATCCTTTTGCTTTCTGAGCACAGATATAGGCAGCGTGTCTTTAAGAAATGATACACTATAGACACCACTTTTCCACTTAGCAATACGGTGTGTTTTCCTTAATAAGGAATATTCTGTAAAATATTTAAGGGACTTCCCTGCTGGTGCAGTGGTTAAGAATCCGCCTGCCAACGCAGGGGACACGGGTTTGAGCCCTGGTCTGGGAAGATCCCACGTGCTGTGAGCAACTAAGCCCATGAGCCACAACTACTGAGCCTGTGTGCTGCAACTACTGAAGCCTGTGCGCCTAGAGTCTGTGCTCCACAAGAAAAGCCACCACAATGAGAAGCAACGAAGAGGAGCTCCCACTTGCCACAACTAGAGAAAGCCTGAGCAGAGCAATGACGACCCAATACAGCCAAAAATAAATTTTAAAAAAAGATATTTAATGGCTACAGATTATTCCTCTGTACATAATTTATGTAAAAGTTTTTCTTCCCAGAAATGTGGATTTTTTTTTCTATTCTTTTTATTCTAGAAACATAGCTGGACATTATACATACATCCTTATTCACGTTTCTGATTCTTCTCAGGAGTGTCTATGTGTTTTTAACAAACTGGAAGGCAGCAATTCTTTCTAATTCAATACTCCCTAAAGAGGTGAATCTCCTCATAGCTTTAGGAAAACTTTCTGGCATAATCCTTGAGAATCATGAGATCTTCTCTCCCCAGAGCCATGCACCCCCAGGAAGGAAGCAGCACCAAGAAGCACTAGAGCAGAACACTTACCTTTCATTTTCCAGTGACTTTAGAATCTCGGAACTTTTCTTTTGCCTGTGGAGAAAACCATGAAAAGCCTGCAGTCACCAGATGGCCCATTTCCAACAGAACTGCTCAGGGGGGCTTGGGAACCGACCACACAGGGGCTCTGTGTTCTCAGGCCAATGCCTCAACCACTCCAAACCCCAGCTCCTCATCTGTGAAATGGGAACAATAATTTCTTAAAACTTCATGGAGTGAATGAGAAAACAGACATAAAGTGCTTGGCATGTAAGAAGCACCCAACAGATGGCAGCTTTCCTCGGTGCCCTCGGTGGTGGGCTCACTGAGCACGGCAGGCTAGCCGGCTGCGTAACTGCGGGTGAGGGTGGAGAAAGAGACTCAGAGGACAGTGGACAGGAAGGCTGGAAGCAGTGGGGGGTGGGGGTGGGGGGATGGCAGAAGCCTGTTTCTGGAATCTTCCCCCAAGAGACCCCCAACTAAACCTCTCAGGCTTCCTGAGATCTCTACCTGACCTGCTTTCTCCCAAGCTCCGTCGGGACCTGCTCCCTTCAGCTCCTGCCTTGGACAGGATCTGTGTTAAGGCAAATCTCACTATAAGGCGAATGGCTGACCTCAGTGAGACTGGTGACTTGGAACCCAAAATGCTGGAAAAGGACGTGATCTTGACTTGTTAAACCTATGCATTTTACAGATGGGAAACTTGGGAGGCAAAGGGCCAATCAGTAGCAGCCCCAAGACAAGAGGCAAACCTGGTCATGCCCAGATCAGTCTCCTTATACGTTGGTGTGAATTGCAGCACCGAGACCTTGGGCAGAATCAGAGACCGTGAGGGAGAAAAAGACCTTCATCTGGAGCTCTTCAAAGGGTATCATGTGGGGGAAGGTCTGGGGGCCAGGTGGCTGGGAGCCTGACCTCTGATTCTCCTGCAGGAGCTTCTGGATCCGGTTGGAGATGTTCTGCTCCGTCTGCTTCAGCTGCTCCTGCAACCGCTGACGCTCTGCATCCAGGTAGCGCTGGCGCTCGCTCAGGCCCTGCTCCAGCCGGGACTGCTCCTGCGGCAGGACAGGCAGAGGTCCCGAGCCAGCTGGGACCCCCTCAGACGCCGTAGGGCTGCCAGGGGCCCTGGGCTGGGATGAGGAGACGAGGTTTCCTCTGTCCTGCCAGCGCCTTCTGTGTGGACCTTGGACCAGGTTCTCCCCTCGCGAGGCCTCAGGGGGTCCACACATGGGAGGAGCCTGGACTAGGTGATCTGTACGGATGCCCCCCCACCGCCCACGTCCTGGAGGAGGGAAGTGAGAGAACTCACTCCCACTGCCTTCCCACGTCAGAGGGCCCTCGGCCTGAGTCAAGAGGCCCCCGGCAGAGGGAGCAGAGAGGCTGGACCCCACTCAGCCGTTCACAAACCTCTTTGACCGTCTGAAGGATCTCGTCCTTCTGGCTGTTACTCTGCTGAAGGAGCTGGGCGTGCTCGCGCTGCCCGAGTTCAAGCCGCCGTTCGAACTCGAGTTTCTCCAGCATCTTCTGTTCCTGCAAGCATGTAGACCCTGGTGACTGCTGGCACAGGCTCTGTGGGCTTTAGGACATGAGAGCAGGGGGAATCCACCCCCCAACGCTGAACGGTGCAGGCTGCAGGTCTGAACACTGAGCTGCCACCCCCACAGGGCCTGACTGTAATCAAACAGGCTCTTCATTGGCACAGGCCTGCGGTTTAGAGCCTGGGGTTGGGCTCAACCTCTCCAAGCCTCAGTCTTCTTATCTGTCAAGTGGCAACATCCTCCCAGCTGCATGAGACTGTGGTGAGGCTATGTATGTAAGGGGAAAGCTTTACTTTACCCTAATTTAAAGCCAGGAAGAACTTTTTTCCTCTTTTATAATGGTTGAGATGTTTAACGAGAAGAAAAGTGACAGAGGACAAAAGGCATTTTCTTACCTTTCTCTTCTCATAGTCTGAGAACCTGTTCTGGGAGGAAGAAAAGGTAGTGGTCAAGAGAAGGCGGGCAGGTCCTCACTGGACCAGAATCCCCGGGGCAGCCTCTCACTGCTCAGATCTGCAGGTCCATCCGGAGGACTGCATCAGAGTGCTGGGGCCGGTGGGAATAGGGGGGTGTTGTTTGATAACGGGTTCCAGATGGTTCTGGTGGACACCAGGGTTGAGAACTACTGGGCTTGGCACACTATGAGAAGGTCTTCAAGACAGCTCTGGCAATGCAGCACTGAGAAGGCATGGTGCTCCAAAAAGGAGACCAAGAGTGGGTATCTGATTCCCCTGTATGTCTGCACACCTGCAGTACCAGCTCCAGCCACCGAAACACTTACACATGCACAGAGGTGTGTGCCCAAGTTCCTGTGGAATTGTTCAAAAGAGTGAAAACAGCGGAAATAACTCAAATGCCCATGAACACGCGATTACTTCAGGAAGTCACGGTTCGCCCATAGAATGGATTGTTACACAGCTGTCAAACGATGGGGCGAATGTGGGTGCAGCCAGAGAAGGATGTCTGCCCCCTCCCACTCTGCGCAGCGCGATGCCGCTCTTGTGAAAACACCACCAACTAAACTCAGTTGTCAGCTTTGTGGTTGTTGAGATGAAAGCCACAAAGGAGACGCGTTAATCAGCTCAGGATGATCCCTGCCAGGGGCTGGGGCTGCAGGGCAGGGGGGTGACAGTCGCATCACATATTTCTCTACTGTTTAGATTTACAACAAGGAGCGTGAATGACTTCTGTAGTCAAGCGTCAGCACACACACGTAAGCTTATTTAAGCGGCCCTTCTATGTAGTCATCTGGCTCTGAGACCAGGGTCAGTGTCAGTCTGAGCGGTAGCAGCAGCACCTGATAAGCAAGATGTTTCCTATGCTGAGGTAGCGGTAAAATTTAAGTGAATCTTTAATTACACAGATAATATCCGAACATAATCTCCTTACAGAAAACTAAGCATGGCATATAAAAGTACCCGTTGACCACTCTTAGGCCTCATCCTGTCCCCTCACCCCACTGGGTCCCCTGGAATTATCATTATTAGACCCAAGTCCGTGCATCTAGTTACGTACAATCTGTGCCTTTGGAAATATATATATATTTGTATGTGCGTATATAAACATTTTTTTAATGAAGGTATATTTACATACTGTAAAATCCATCCTTTTAAAGAAGTGTACAGCTTTAAGAGTTTTGACAACTGCATACAGTCAGGTAACCATCACTACCATCAAGATATACAACAGCTCCCCCATAACCACCTGAATTTCCTGTGCCCCTTGCCATCAAACCCTCCTCCCACCCCCAGTCACTGGCAATTACGGATCTGTTTTATGTATTTGAAATTCCTTTTTGAACATAAAAATGGAAATATATTTGTTGTGTTCTGTGAGTTGTCCTTTCAACTTAACCATCTGTCCTGTGACCCAAGCCTGAGTAGATCTTTCTCATGGTATGAATAGGACACATCGGTTCAGCCTCTTCCCACTGACAGAATCTCAAGGGCTGCCAATATTTCACTACTGCAAGTAAGGCTGCGATGAACATTCCTCTAAGTGTCTCTTTGTGCAAGTGTTTCTCTGGGGTATATACTGAGAAGTGGGACTTCTGGATTGTGGGCTGTGCCCATTTAAAATGCTGACATATTTTGTCAAGTTATCTTCCACTGTGGGGATACTGATTTCCATTCCCAAGAGCAATTTATGGGGCCACTGTTTCCCCACACTCTGGTTAACAGAAATTATCAAAGTGAAATCTGTGTCAATCTGAGGAGGAAAATGGTATTTCATTGTTTTAATTTACCTGTTCCTAATTACTCGTGAAGTGGGCATTTTTTTTTTAATGTTTACTGATCATTTGTACTGTTTTATCCTCTAAAGTATCTTTGGTCTATTTTTTCCTCTTAGGATGGTTTTCGGCTTCATACTGATTCCAAAGAGCTCTCTGTATGTTCAGTCTGCTGATCCTTCAGACTGAACTGAAATGTATAAATTGACACAATTTTCCTGGACAGTAATCTCCTCCCTTGAGAATTCTCATTGAGCTGTCAGAGGGAATACAAACCTACGAAAGCATTCACAGTAGCACTGGAATACAGGGAAGGGTGGCATCAGGGGACCAGAGAATAATCCAAAAAATCATATCCTCCCAAAAAATCATGAGAGGATATGAAGCCAAACTGGCTACAGCTGGTGCCCACCCCCCCACCAGCCACCAGAGGCTCCGGTGTGTGGGCCTCCTGTAGGGGAGCAGGAGGGCTGTGGGGGTGAGCGGAGGCAGTTTCTGTCTGGCTCCGCCATCAGGTGCACCCTGGCTACTGTGGCAAAACAAACCCTTGCAAGCCTCCTGCCCCATCCCTGACCTAAGCTAGGTCACCCCCAGGAACCCGGGAGGGCCACTCTCCTGAAGCTCCATCCAGCAGGGAGACACAGTACACAAATCCTCTCCTGTGTAACTCTTCATGTAATTGAGGGTGGTGATTGTAACGGAGCAGGGCCCTGTGGGGCCTTCCCAGGACAGATTCCTGCTCCCCCCATAATGTCCTCCATTGCCTCTTGTCTGTAGAGAGACTTTAGCCAAAGAAGAAATTTAATCACAGAAACGAGAAAAAACAAGCAAAAAAAAAAAAGAACCCACAAAAAACACTCAAGCAAGACAAAATAATAATAGTTGAGCCATTAAACAAAGTCAAGGACATTCAGTTCCTCCTCAAAGGCTATAGATACTATTCTGAGTCATATACTTTGAGCTGTTTTGCAGAGACGGAAAGCCCCACCAGGTGGAAGAAATTAACTACATGAAAACTAGACTGCAGCCATGACAAACTGCTCCCTCTCACACCATTCCAAGAACTGGTCTCAAGGAAATGGGAACAAACCGACCCTGCAGTTAAAGATTAACTGTGCCGAAAACAATCAACGTGACGCTGCCCAGGCCGCCACCTGACCAACTTCAAGGTGACAGAGCTGCCAGTGCTTCTCCGCATGGAGACCCTCCCTCCGCCTACGCACCCCCCGAAACTCCCCTTTAAAAGCTCTTGCCCCCTGATCCACGGTGCGGAGTGGGTTCCTCAGGACATGCGTCCGCCTTCTCCCCAGGATTGCCAGCCTCCCCGGTAAAGCTCTCTCCTTTTACCCAACACGTGTCTCTCAGCATCGGATTCCTGAATGACGAGCAGCTGAACCTGAGTCCAGCAACATAAACGCTCCCAAGGAAACGCAAGGGCGCTCTGAGAAGGCGCACAGGTCTGACCTGGGCTGCCGTGTCAGGGAAGGCTTCTCAGAGGCCGTGATGTTTCAACAGGGAACTGCAGGAGGAGATGGAGTTAACGGGAGAAGGTGAGCAGGGAGAATTCCAGCAGAGGGAACTGCACGTTCCAAGGCCCCACAGGGTTCAGGGACAGAGAGGAGCACAGCAAGGCTGGTGAGCTAGTGGGGTGAGGCTGCCTAGGAGGCCTTGTGAAAGCTTCTAAGCACGTCCGTTTGAAGGGAGGTGAACTCTAGTTTGATGGAGGAATCCGGGGACTGACGCTCTGAATGTCCCCCCAGTGCCCAGAGTCCCTGGCGTACACCACAACCCCAACTCCACACCCCAGCAGGTGGGTGCACCTTACCTGCCACTCTACCTCCTCCCTGGAGAACCTGTCCGTGGGCCCGTCAGGGCTGTCCCGGGAGTTCTCGGCTCCATCTTGCTCCAGGACTGGCAGCAGGTACTGAGAAGGGGGGTAGTATTCCAGCCCTGACTCTGCAAGAGACGGACACTAGCTGACCAAGAGGGAGGAGACAGCCTTGGAACCCAGAGCAGTCCGCTCCTGCCGCCCTCACTCCCTCCCTTCCTCCCAGGATGCTGTCCCATCCCCGCCTCAGTCCACTGGTCCCCGACGCTGGACCCTCCTGGGCTGCTCACAGGCCTAATGCTTGAGCCTTAAATGTAGCAAGGGCTCAATAAGCCTCAGCTGAGTGAATAAAGCCCCCCACCCCCTGCCTCTTTACCATCCAAGTGAGAATGAGGTGAAGGAAAAAAACCTGAGCTTAGTAGAGAAGCCTGGGTCCAAGATTCAGCTTTACTCATAATTTCCTGTGTAGTTTTCTCCTGCATAATTTGAAAGGATTCATACCCTTTTCCCATTTTGCCTTATTCTTGCTGATTTGTAGGTGCTCTTTACATATTTTAGTTAATAACCTTGAGTCTATAACATATGTCACACTATCTTCTTCCAAGTGGTAACCTGTCTTTTTTTTTAATTAGTTTCTTTATTGCATTAGGTCTTTGCTGCTGTGCACAGGCTTTCTCTAGTTGCAGCAAGCAGGGGCTACTCTTTGTTGTGGTGCGCGGGCTACTCAGTGCGGTGGCTTCTCTTGCTGTCGAGCATGGGCTTCTAGGCATGTGGGGCAGGCTCAGTAGTTGTGGCTTGTGGGCTTAGTTTGCTCCTTGGCACGTGGGATCCTCCCACGGGTTCGACCAGGGCTTGAAACCGTGTCTCCTGCATTGGCAGGCAGATTCTTAACCACTGTGCCACCAGGGAAGCCCCCAAGGCCTATTCTTGAGTGAAAAAAGCAGGGCATAGAATCACCTAGTATGACATCTTCTGTGGGTTTTTTTCTTTTACGTTTTTAAAAGATTGAAACAAAAAATATTACATACGTATATATACCTGCTACACAGTTTAAATAAACTGGAGGATCCTTCCTTCCTTTCGCTGCACTGCTTGGCTTGTGGGATCTTAGTTCCCTGACCAGGGATGGAACCCGGGCCCTCGAAGTGAAGGTGCTGAGTTCTAACCACTGGACCACAAGGAATTCCCCAGAAGGGTTATTTTTTAAGCTGTATGGTAGGTATACATGTGCTCACTGCTTTGTTCCTTATGCCTTTCGTACACCTATTATTGCATAACATTAAAATCTTTTTAAATAAAGGGTTTGGTCTAGCTCAACCGTTGGCCTGGGTACCCATTACAATCACCTGTTGCTCAAAGACTAATCTAGTAGATATGTGGCCTGATCAGCTGTTGTGTGATGCGTGTGTAACGTCTTTCCTTTTTAGCTGAAGTATAACACATACACAGAAAAGAGCACAAAATCTTCATGAACAGCTTGATGCATGCTGAAAAGTGAGCACACTCTTAGAAGCAGGAAGCAGGGTTGGTTCAGAGCTCAGGTGCTGATGAAAGTGCATGTTCCTTCGCGTCTGGCTCCTCTCACTCCACAACTGTCTGCGAGCTTAGCCAGGTGGTTGAGCACAGCGGCAGTCTGTCCTCTCTGGCTACTGCGTGGTGCTCATATGGGAGCATAAAACAGCTCATCACTGGACTCTGTTACGAATAGTCCTGCTATGAACACTTCCAGACACGGCTTTGGGCGTTTGTTCATGTGCGTTTCTCTCTTGGGCATTCACCGAGCTATGGAGCCAATGGGTCACAGGGTATTTTTGAACGTTCAGCTTGAGTAGATACTGACAATTTTCTGAAGTCATTTCCGGTTCATGCTCCTATGTGCAGAGTATGGACGCTCCAGCTGCTCTGCTTCTTCCTAATCTTGGTATTGACAGATTCACTTTGACCATGTTAGTGGGTGTCTTAGGGTTTAAGTATTTGTGGTTTTAATTTGCAGTTTTTTTAATTGACGAAAACAATGTTGAGCACTTTTTTCAGATATTTTGGCTCTCTGGATATTCTCTTCTATAAAATTCCAGTTCAAGTCTCTTGACAGCTTTTTCTTACTGATCTGTAGGAGTTCTTTTCACCTCCTAGGAATAAGTCCTTTGTTGGATGTGTACCCTTTGCAAGTACCAACTCCAACTTTATGGCTTGCCTTTTCTTTCCCCAAATGGTGTTTTTTGAAGAGGAGAAGTTTTTTATTTTAATGAAATCTCATCTATTAGTCTTTTCTGGTTAGTGCTGCCTGTCTAAGGAAGAGGTTAAGGTTCTTTTTGCCCCACAGGGATATCCAATTGATCCAGGATTGCTCATTGAAAAGACCTTTGCGTTTCTTTCTCATTGCTTTGCAAAGGTGCCTCCATCACACACCAGGTGACCATGTGTATGTGAGGCTTGGCCATGTTCTAAAAGTTCCACGGGCGGACGAGAGCCCCTAGGTGAGAACATCCAGGCTGACAGGGGTAACTGGGTGTACTGCTCTCCCCTCCTGGCACCCAGACCAGGGGTGGCCCTCCTCCAAGTCCAACCCACCGTGGCCTCTCTCCTGGACAACCCCAGTGACCTCCTAACTGGTCCCCGTCCTTGCTTCCTCCAATCCCTTCTCTTTACTGCAGCTGGAGTGGTCTTTGTGAAAAGCAAATCTGTACTGGGCACCCTCCCCAGCCTCATCCCATTCCCCTCACCTCTGCTTTTGCGCCCACTCGGCCTTCTTTCCATCATGCTTTCCACTCCCCTGCCCCTCCAGGCCCTTCAACATGCACCTCCTCCTGCCGGGAACATCTTTCTCTCTTTTCTAATCATCCTTCAGGTTTCAGCTGAGCCACTTTCTTGGACAGACCTTCCCTGAGGCCCCAGCCTAAACTAGGCACCCCATTCTACTCTCTTAACCACAATCGGTAATCTTATTTCCTTGTGTGACGAGCTGCTCTGCCTGTTTCTCCTGCCAGATCTGGAGAGCTCTGAGCAGGCAAGGACCGTGGCCTCCTCCAACCGCCTGGTTGAGGCCACGTCTGGTGCTTACTGAGCAAAGGAGGAGGCTGCCCCAGCTTTACCTTTGCAGAGGAACTGCTGAATGGCCTTAGTGCCAGCGCCGCACACCTCCTGTGGGGGGTAGACCATGGACGACGCGTCGAGGCTCAGAGTCTACAGACACAAGGGGATGCCTCTTTATATGTCATTCACGTCACTGCTCAACACAATCAAGATATAAGGTCTTTAAGTGGTAATCAGGTTCGAAACAAAGTCACCAGTCTGGGCCTTAAACCAGTGTGACCTGGTGCCCTTAAGAGACGAGGAAATTAGAACACACACACACGCTGAGGGAGGACGATGTGAGGACACAGGGAAAACACAGCCGCCTACAAGCCAAGGCGAGAGGCCTCAGAAGAAGCCAAGCCTGCCGAGATCTTGGTCTTGGATTTCCAGCCTCCAGATCCGTGAGAGAATACAGGTCTCTGGTCTCGCCTCCCCAGCCTGGGGTCCCTCAGGGCAGCCCTGGGAGACGACCACAGCGCCCCGGGCGCTCGCCCTGCCCTGCCCACCAGCCCTGCTCTGGTGATTCGCAGTTTCCCCAGCTCCAGGCGGAGGCCCCTCCCTCCTGGATGGCATCGCAGCTGTTTATGCTCCGGACCCTCCAGGCACAGCAACTTCAACCACAGCAACTTCAACCCTCCCCCCACCCTCAACGCGCCCTGTGCTCTCCCGCCTCCTGCCTTTTCCCAAATTGTTCCCTCCACCTGGAGTGTCCACTTCTCCAAAGCTTTCTCCTCTCACAAGGTCTGGCTCAAACGCCTCGTCTTTCAGAGCATTAATTAACCCCTTCAGGATTCGGCACGCTCTCTTCACTCTAGAAATCTGCTTTTCTGCCTCCGTTACGGCAGCAAAAGTCACAAAATTACAACCGTTCACACTTCAGGCTCCGTGAGCCCCTGAGGACCTTGCGATCTTTGTGACTCCAGCACTCTGTGACCAGGGCACCCACAGGCCTCCAGGAATGTGGGAGGGGAGCGGTGGGCAGGCCAGGCAGAACCCCAGGTGAGAACATCTCCCCACCTACCTCCAGGGTTCGAACATGTGCCAGCATCTGTGGCAACCTCTGAATCTCGTTTTCACTGATGTCGAGAGTACGTAGGCTCCGAAGCTCCCCCAAGGTGTCTGGAAGCTCCTTCAGCCTGTTGTCTGGAGAGAGAACAATGGCACAGCTCAGCACCCCAGAGCCGCTTCACCATCTTCCTGCCTGACACCTGCCAGGATGCGGGGAGGTGGGGGCACGTGCCAGGGCCTGGAACCCAAGGCTCCATGAGGAAGAACATGGCAATGGAGTTTCAGCGACCTGGGTTCAAGTTCCCACTCCACCACTTACTAGCCAAGTGACTTTGGAAAACTGCCGACCTCCCTGGACCACAGTTTCCTCATCTGTAAAATGGGGATGATAATACTGTTTGGCCTCATAGGAATACGGAGGGATTCAACGAGATTATGCACGTGAGGTGCTCAGCACAGTGCCGACCACATAGGGATTAGTAAATTGGGTGCTATTATTTTTCTCATTGTATGTTACAAATGGGTAAACTGGGGCATTCTGTGCAGAAAGTACTTAAGGACAATAAGAAATGAAAGAGCTGGGGGTATGGGGAGGCACGCATTAGAATCTGAGCTCTGTCACCCTCACCACTGCCCACTGTTCTAAACTCGAATGACCAAGGCTTGGGGCCTAGCTGTCAACACCGTCTGCCCTCCTCCCTGTAAGGCCCTGGCTCGGAGGAGTCACAGGAACCGTCTAGATGATCTGTCTCTGGTTACCATGAAGACAGACGGACCGAACAGGAGGTCACACAGTCTAGAGTGACACCTGAGGGCTGGCTGCCCTCACGCCAAATGGTTCCCAGAGGCAGCACCCTGTGGACGCCAGCTGCATGCACAGGGCTTCCTGGCTCCTACCTTTCACATTGAGGGTCTGGAGCTGGATCAGGTTCCCAATGGAACGTGGGAGATACGTCAGTTGATTCCTTTCCACGTTCAAGACCTAAGAAAGAAAAATGGCACGAGAACGTATACACACAGACAATAGTGTCCACCCTGCTTCAGGCCAGGTGTCATCTGGGTACCACACACACCTCTTTATCTCCTGACAGTCCTGTGAGAAAAATATAGATTGTATGATCCCATTTGAGAGATGGGAAAACTGAGGCTTAGAGCGGTGAAGTCATGCATCCAAGAGGGCAAAGCCAGACTTCGAACCTGGTTCTTGCTGAGGCTTTATCATTTCTACTGACCACAAAAGAGCCAACAATGGCCCCACAATCAGGGTGGGAGGAAGAAGGGGATGAGCAGACTCAGAGATCTGGGGAGGCAGCACGTGAGGAGGCCTAGTTACCCCAGTGTTAGCAGAAGGAAGCTGAGCGCATAAAGGCAATGGGATCTGCCCAAGGCTTCAAGGCCGCAGCTGTTGGTGCTGGGATTGAAACCCGCTGGATCCCGGAGGCCCTGCTCCCTCCATGATGCGGCACCAAGGGGTGAGTGACACCAGCAGGATGACACACAAAGAAGCCATTAAAAATAGGTACAACAGGGGTGAAGGGGAAGCTGAGACGAAGCGAGAGAGTAGCGCAGACATATATATACTACCAACTGTAAGATAGTCAGTGGGAAGTTGTTGTATAACAAAGGGAGTCCAACTCGAGGATGGAAGATGCCTTAGAGGACTGGGGCGGGGAGGGTGGGGGGGACTCGGCGGGGGGAGTCAAGGAAGGGAGGGAATATGGGGATATGTGTATAAAAACAGTTGATTGAACTTGGTGTACCCCCCAAAAAAAATAAATAAATAAAATTAAAAAAAAAATAGGTACAACAGAAAGGTAAACACATTACAAATAATGTGGCAGATGAATATCTGATGAGCCAAAGGATGGTTATGAGTTATCACTACCAGATATCCAAAGATTATGAAATAGTGAATGCAGCAATTCCACAAAAATATATACGTAAAATACTCCCAAAGGAACCTACACCCAAGTATTCACTATGGCTCATTCTCAAATGGGGGCAGCTACTACTGTTCTGCCACATGTTCTCCACTTGATCGTGGGCAAGTTACAGTCATTCTTTGAGACCTGTTCTCTTTTCTGTAAAATGTGATAAGATCACCCACATCGCAGGTAGTGCATTCAAATCACCTTGAGTCTCCTCCATGTGGGATGACAGTTCAGGAGGAGAGCCAGCCGGGCATAACTAGTAATTACAGACTGCAGTCAGTGCTCTCAGGGAAACACACGGGTTGAGACAGACGCGAATAGCGTGGACCCACCTAGATGGGGAGGTCGGAGAGGATTCGCAGGGACATTTGGGCTGAGATGGAGGAAGAGCCACTCAGGCAGGAGGAAGAGCCACTCGGGCAGGAGGAAGAGCCACTCGGGCAGGAGGAAGAGCCACCTGGAGAGGCCTCGCTGGGGGTGGGGTGCAGAGGGCCAGAGGGTTTTAGGAGCTGGGTGCAGACAGCCAAGAGGAGAGAGAGGGAACGGAGGCAGGGAAGACAGGAGGGCCCAATGTACAGGGTCTGACAGGGCACAGTGAAGAGAAGGGATTTTAATCTAAGTGTGAAGGACGTGCGTCCTCCTCTGTGAACTGGGGATGATGCTCATACCTCCTCACAGCGTGGCTGTGAGGCAGTCGACTGATTGACCACACAAGCGGAGCGCTGAGCTTGGCGCTGGTGTGCAATGAGCGCCCAGCAAGCGCAGGGGCTGTGAGACGGGCGAGTCAGAGTGCTGAACTCCGCGTCTGGAAAAGGCAGACTCACTGGGTGCTCTTTTTCTGTAAAGTTGTGGAAGCCTCATGATGAAATCCCAAGAGTCCATGCCAAAAATATGGTGGCGAGATGCCCACAGCCCAGACTGCAACGATGATGCCATCACTAGGCATCTCAACAGCAAAGGGGGAGGAGCCGGCGGCACCAAGGGCAGCCCTGGCTAGACAGAGCATGACCAGAACATTCCAGGTCTGTGTGGCTGCAGTTTCTTACTTAGGTAGTCAGAGGTGGGTTTTCTGTTTCCTGAAGCCATACCTGGAGCGCTGTCAGCTGCCCTATATCATCAGGAAGGGCTGTCAGCTGATTATCGTGAAGATCCAGAACCTGTGGAAGGGAAACGAGTTTAACACCTAACAGTCACCAACTAAGAAAGCCCCTCTGGGTTCAGGCACCAGAGGGACAGGAGGTGGTGGGGTGAGAGGCCCTCATTGAAGCCAACCCTTCCCCCTCAACTAAATGATCACTCCAGCTCACTTCCTTTTTAAAAGCAGTATACCATTTCATTCTCTTATTTATCAAATATTTATTTTTACTGCTGAATGAAAAAAGTATGCTATAAAACAGTATGCATAAATATTCACATTGCAAACGCCTCGTCATATAAACATATATCTGCATAGTAAAAGACTACCAAATATGCAATAAAATAGTGATAGTAGTTCTCAGGAGTGTGAAATTATGTTTTTCCTGATGCTTAACTGTATTTGCTAATGTTTTTAACAATGAAAATGAGCAAAAAAGGAATAGGATATGTGTGCGTGTGTGCACATACGTACTATAAAATGCATATATGTGAAATATACACATACATGAACATAGTTTTTACTGTTATCTTTTTTCCTGATTATAAAAATAATGCATGTTGGACTAGAACAGCGAAGAGAAGTAAAAGCCACCCCTAATCCCTGCACACCGGCATGAGCCATGAAAACCACTTTGAAGCCCACGCTGCCCGTCTTTTGTCCCAGTGTGTACACCCACCGTCACAGCTCACGTTCCCTCGGAACCATCCTGGGGTCCCGCCTCACGTACACTGTGACTACATCCCAGTCCTGTCCTGGAGGAGCTGGCGGTCAGGAGGGAGTTGCCCCAGCTCACCAAGCTTTCTCTCACTGACCACACAATGCCTGGCGTCCTTCCTGTTCCTTTCTGTTTGGGCCCATAGGTCTCCCTGCCCTCCCAGCTCACTTGCTATGAGCTTGTGGTTTGCCTTCCACCAATCAGATAAGCTCCCTGAGGGCAGGGCCTGCAACCCCGCCCCACACAAAGCACAGACAAGGTACCCCATAAACAGTGCTGATCAAACCCCAGAGTCGCCATGACACTAGGCGCGTCTGGCATGAACTCTGACAGAGGAGACGTGCCGACTGCCACCTGCAACGCCACGCAGAGTCCCGACGCCTGGGAGAAGGGCCCCAGTACCTTGATGGTGGCGAGACTCAGGAGGCTGCAGGATTTAGGAAGCAGGGAAGTGAGGTGATTCGTGTGGACAATCAACACCTGTGTGGAAAAGAAGGCGCGTTAGGCTGAAGAAGAGCAGCAGTACGGAAGGCTGGAGGCGGGGCAGCCAGCTCAGCACAGGCTGCCAGCGGCCCCATCCTGCCCAGTTCTCCCCTCTTGCAGACATCACAATGGATGTCTCCAACTGTGGAACCAGATGACCTTAACATCTGGAATTTCCAGGACGAAAGGGACCTTAGAGGTCTAATTCTACCCTCCATCCTGAGACTGGATCCCTGTGCAGCTGTCCTGATCTTAACCTCCCTCAGCTTCAGCATCTTCTTGTGGAAAACAGAGAATAATAAATTCCTGCCTCCGAGGGCTGCCACTGGTGGTTAACAAGCTAACAGACCAAAAGCACCGAGCCCAGGGCCAGCACGTGGTCCGGCGCTCAATCCGAGTCATCTTTGCTGTTTCTGTTAGGCCTAGACCCCTGCCTGGATACCGCCAGTGTCAAGGAGCTCACTGCTCTGCTGGAACACTGTTTACCTACCTTCATTTAGACACTTCACCTAGGATACTCTCACCTACATGCATTCCAGGCTGCAATACCTTTCTGAAAAGTCACTCATTCCACTCAATTTCCCCTGGGTGACCAGAACGAAATGAGTGTAGTTTTTATTATTAATAACAATGTAGTTTTTATTACTCAGTGTCTACTATGTGGCAGGCATTATACTCGGGGCATTTATGTTGCTATCAACCTGCCTACCCATCTGTCGCTCATTTAATTCTCATAATACCTCTGTGAGAGTACAACCAGGGATGTCTTCATTTCATAGATGAAGAAATTGAGATGTAAGAGTCTAAGGAAGTTGCCCAATTCAGGAGGGGCAAAGCCAGGACGGCAAAGCCAGAGCTGCCCAATGCCAAAACCTGCTCTCCTGTGAACACACCTGCTGCAGGCTGAAAGCATGCGATTCTGAGGTAAGCGGGATGTCTATGCCAGGAAGAAAACTCCTAGAATTCCCACCTGATTTCAAACAAGCAAACATGCAATAAATAATTCTCTGAAAATGAAGATCCCTCTCACCTTCTTCTGCAGAACTTTGCATGTTGCAAAGGCCCCAAATGGAATCTAAGATAAGATAAAGAAGAATCAGTGCTTCTCCTGCCAGTCTTTAACTTCCGTCCTGAGCAGCACACACACTGGGGAGCGATGGGGCAGGAGGTGGATACGTCTAAGCGTGGGGAAGGCTTGGAGGATGCTGCTCGGGTGGTCAGCCCTCCCTTCCAATCAGCAGTCGGCTGACCCCCCTGCCCACCCACCCCACCCCATCATGAACTCTGTGAGGGGCAAAAGAAAGATCTCTGGTGCTTTGCAGAGAATCCGTGGCCCTCCCAGTGCCCTGAGAATCCGTGGGTACATTTTCTAGCCTCCTTGACTCTTTAAAAAATTTTTTTTTAAATTTTAAGCTAAACTTATTATTATTATTATTTTGGCCAAGTAGCATGTGAGATCTTAGTTCCCCAACCAGGAATCAAACGCACACCCCCTATATTGGAAGTGTGGAGTCTTAACCACTGGACTGCCCTTGACTCTTGAAGACGATGTTGAGGCCAAAAGATCATCTCAATTCTCTCAGATAAGAACAAAATCTAAGGAAATATCTCTTGACTAGAACTTCTGGCCTTTCAAAAGCCTCAGTCCACATCTATCTTCACCAGGGACACATGATGCAAGAAAGAAGGGCAGACAAAAATTCACAGGCAGACCACCACCTCAGTTTACCTCTGAGAGCTCACATTTAGAGATGTCAAGAATGTCATCTGCCCCGGCTTCTTTTGCCTAGGGATAAAAAGAGTTAAAAACAGGGTTCGAGCAAAACATCCTCCCAGAGTAGACAAATCAGGCAAAGAAATATAGGATTAAAGGGCTTCAAGGGATCACAGACGCCATCTGGTTCAACTTGTCTTTCTGAAGGTGGCCCAATGATCCCTGCCTTAATGGGGCTTGAGGTCCAGCAAGGAAGGGTATGAACAAGTAACGAGGAGTGTGATCAGTCTTTGGAGGGGAAGTGCCGTGTGGAGCCCTGTTGCATGGGGCAGAGGTGGTGATGGGGATGGATTCAGAGAAAACCTGTTTTCCCTCACCAGACACATCTGGTACTCCAGGCGTTTCCGAGCCTCCTCACTGGGTTTCCGCTTGCGGAAGAAGAGCGGCATCCTTCTTTTTCCTAGAGCAATCTTCACAACACTAGGGCATAGGAGAGAAGTTAGGATCTGGGGAATCTGTCACAGGTCCCAAACACCCAGGACAAGTAGCACAGTAACATAGAGCATGTAGCTCATCTGCTGGACTATAAGTTCCTTGAGGGCAGGGGCTGTGTCCATCTTGACCATCAATCTGTGCCCTGTGCCTGGCACAGCAGGTGCTCAGTACTCTTTGCTCTTTGTTGACTAAACAATAAGCAGCAGGATGTGGAACAGCACAACAGCAAGCCAGGTGACCTGGGTTTGAGCCCACATTTGCCCCTGACCCACTGTGAGACCCTGGCATACCCTTTCCCTGTTTTGGGCCCCCATCTCTCCTCCATGTTAGACAAGGGGGTTGACCTGGAGAAGTTTCCTTTGGTCCTTTAAGGATGCTCTTTGAGGACTCTAACAGACTTGGCTGATGAATCACTTTTAGCACCTGAAACACTATCAGAGTGGCACCAGCAAACCAAAACTACATGGCTTTTGCCAGCTCTAATCTTGACCCTGGGGAACCCAACTACATCATAACCAAAGAGATTTCTGAGCTAAATAAAATTCAACAGCAATCCTCAGGCACCCTGCCACTCTCACAGTTATTATTCTCTTTGACTGTCACCACAGCCCTCTTTACAGTGCTCATCAAGTCCAGTGATCTGGTGGTACAGCCTGGACTGCAGGAAGACCAGCCTGGAACTCTGCCCTTTCAAGTTCTCATTCTGTGGAGTCTGCCCAACTCCTTGGTGCTTTGATAACTTCACACACATTAAGTACACTGTCCTGAATTCAGAAGCCAGGTGCTCTACGTCTGTCCAGTATCAGAAAATATCAGACTTGATATGGGACATTGACAAGCCAGGAAGCAATCACACAGAGAAGCTTACGGTTAACAGCATGGGCTTTGGGATGAAATCGAATTTTTTCCTTCCTTCCTTCCTTCTTTCTTTTTTTCCTTCCTTCCTTTCTGTTTTCTTTAACTGGTTTTGAATCCCAGATCTCTCACCCACCAACCATGTCCCCTTGGTTCACCTCTCTGAGCCTGTTTCCTCTATCTGTAAGTCTTTACAAGTCTTTCCATACTTGTAAAGCCCATGGCACAGTACCTGGCACATGATGAGTATGCAATAAATGTTAACCACATAGCACCACACATCTAACAAGCATTTATTCAGGGCCTACTATAGCTGAAGGAGCTAGAGAGAAAGGGGCCAGGGAAGAGATGCAGTTGAAGACATACACCCAGTCCTCAGCGGGAGGGGTAGAGATCACAGGTCTTGGCCAACAGAGGCGAAGGCTATCTGGGGAGCTGGCCAAGCCTGCAGAGCTGGCTCAGGCCCTTCATGTCACCCCACCTGTCTGCAGGGATGGGGAATAATTTAAAAACAGCCCTCCCCCATCTCTCCCTGACGACCAGCTCTTATCCTGCTGCTCCTGTGACTAACCTTCCCTCACCTCCTCCCCAATGGCCATCTCTCCTCCATTCCTCCTAGAAGATCAGCTCTTCCCAACCTGCACCCGTCCCCTCCCCCGACGTCCAGCCCAGATGCGAAGAGCCACACCCATCCTCCCCTGGCTGGAGTGCGCAGTGCCCAACCTAGCTTTGCGGATAAACAGGTCCCCGGCGTTCGTTTCCTCGGGTGGACCTGAAGGCAGGCCGACCTCTCGTAGGGCTTGGTCATGGACGAGGGGTGACAGACCACCCGGCACGGGCCCGGCGGAGACAGAGTCTGGTCTCCTCCAAACACAGGAACTGGGGACCGAAACTCAGAATCTCAGAAAGTCATGCAGACCAGGATGACGAAGTCTGAGAGCGGGGACCGCAGAATCTTAGAATTAAGAGTCGGACCGGATTTAGACTCTTATTTAATAAAATGGTTTTAATAGCTAAAATGCACACATCACGAGAGAGTTAGAAGGTGGTCCGGGTCGCTGTGGCCGTGGGGTCTCGAAATGCGGGTGCGGACCCTCAGGAGAGGGGCGGGGCTCTGGGATTGGGTGACAGGGACTATGGGGTGACCCTCAGGATAAGGGAGAACGGGGAGCAGCGGGGCCTGGGATCTCGGGAGCAGCCCTCTGTTGTCTGCCTCCCCCAGGAGAACTGCCCGAACCCTCCCTTCAAAACCCCCAGCCACAGCTCACCGCAGTGCTAGGTTCTGCTGCCGTCAGTCTTAGGTGCCTGCCCACAAGCAATATGGCGGCAAGGGCGTCACTGGAAGGTTGGGTGGAGACGGCAGTTCTCGCGAGAGCTGCCCTTTCAGGTCTATATCTGGCGCAGTTGTCGTACTTTCCGGTCTTTCCGCTTTCGGCTCGGAGGAGGCCTAGGTGCAACTTTCTTCGGTCGTCCCGAATCCGGGTTCATCCGACACCAGCCGCCTCCACCATGCCGCCTAAGTTCGACCCCAACGAGATCAAAGTCGGTGCGTGCTTTAGATGTGGCCGGGGCTTCCGGATGGAGCATCCCCCCGCATTCCGTCCGGCCTGCGGCCCCCGCCGCAGTTGGCTTCCCCACGTCGGGCTTTAGCCCGCAGCCCCCTAGAGGCCGGCCTTCTGGTGCTGCGTTCGGGGCGCTCTGTGGTCCTGGCCGAGTTTCTTATTGTTTCTGGGCCTCGGCTTCCCCACGTGTAGGTGGGGAGGGAGGACCGGACGAGCTGTCGCGGCTTTGCAGCCCGCACGCCTTAGGGTAAGGTTTGTCTCTGGGCGCTTTCCCCTAGGCTGAGTTGGCCGGCGGCCGCGGCTGCCTCTACGGCAGCGCGCTGTGGGCCTCGGCAGCGGTAGCCAAGCCGAAGCCCGCTGTCCCACATGGCGCTTGGAGTGGTCCACGCCTTGGGGGGAGGGGCTGCCCTGCCTCGCTCCCCGCCGAGGTCCTTGGCGCTCTTCTGAGAAGAGGCAAGAGGTGGTGTGGCCAGGTCCGGAAAGATGCGGAGGGAGGGCTGTGACTTAGGGCTTCCCTTGCGGGCCAGGTCCGGAAAGATGCGGAGGGAGGGCTGTGACTTAGGGCTTCCCTTGCGGGCCAGGTCCGGAAAGATGCGGAGGGAGGGCTGTGACTTAGGGCTTCCCTTGCGGTGGCACTAATCCTTTCTTTCTCCCAGTGTACCTGAGGTGCACCGGTGGGGAAGTCGGTGCCACATCTGCCCTGGCCCCCAAGATCGGCCCCCTGGGTCTGGTAAGTCATCCTTGCGGAGGGGCGCTTCTTGTATGAGGAGAGCAGAGTTAGACTCTGGCTCGTGCAAACACGATTGTGTCTGAGGTGCCATTGACAGTGAGAGATTGCCATCCCCCAATGGGCCTGCACTGGCACTAGCCACCATTGAAAAGTCCTTGAACCTGTAACTTTCCAGGGTCTCTTTGCTGCTCACAGCGTCCCTGAGGGACAGGATAGAGGAGGTTTTAGAAATCGAGTGGCTTAGTGACACTGTCCAGCCTACTTGGGCCTGTTTTCTAGGGAAATGGGCGTATGGCTGCTGGGAAGATTAAATGGGCTGTGACATGAAGATGTTGGTGAAAGTCACAGTAGCTTGTATTAACAGCTTTGGTCTGAACTTACAGGTTGATATGACTGGTTTTACCTGGGATCAGACTTATTTACCTGCTGTTTATACTCTTTACTGAAGTTCCTTTTTCTTGAATGTAATTAGGCCTTTATTCCTTGAGCGGTGGTCTCCTATCTGAAAAGCTCTCCTACTTTGGGTTTGCTTAAGCAGTGTCCTCATTACTCTTCCTTTGCCCTTAGCCCAGCTGGCACTCACCTGGACATCTCTCCTGTTTAAGTGTAAAGCAGCAAATGTGCAGACCTCATCCGCACAGATTGACTAGGATTCGTCAGACACTGGAACCTGGTGTCTTTAAAGATCTTCCAGTGATTCAAATGTAAAAGGGTTAAAAATTACCACATGGGTCCTTAAGAGAGGATAGTTAAGGAACCTGGCCCCACTGTGGCCATGAACCTGTGGTTTATGCCCTGGACAGACTAAACCCACAGCCTCAGCCTCATTTTACCAATTTATTATGACGATAGCCATGCTTTGATTGGGTAGGCAAAGTTAAATGTGTTTCAAACAGCTCGCTTGTGCTGCCAGGTGAGAAGGACTGGACAGATTTTCAGACTGGTTTGATTTAGGGCATGGTGTGATTATAGACCTTTTATTTCTGCAGTCTCCAAAAAAGGTTGGTGATGACATCGCCAAGGCAACTGGTGATTGGAAAGGTCTGAGGATTACAGTGAAACTGACCATTCAGAACAGACAGGCCCAGGTACTTGGTTTGAGGGAGGGCAGAGGTAGGGATTCCTGGGAGGAAGGTTTTTGCTGACATGGCCACCTGCCACCACCAGTGGTGAGCTAAGAGCAGTTTTATCTGTGGTGAAGGCTTTGAGAGCATGGGTCAAATCTTAACTCTTCTCACTTTTGAGCCATTGGGTAAATCACTTATGTCTGCTGGGGTAGGACGTGTTCCAGGTTGTGAAAGTTACCTGAGCATACAGTAAATGTAGTGTCTGGCCCATGGTTCCTGAGAGCCAAGGTGCATGGTAGTATTGGTGGTTCTCATTGGAGGATGGGCTTATTCATATTGAGAATCTCTTCCACAGATTGAGGTGGTACCTTCTGCCTCTGCCCTGATCATCAAAGCCCTCAAAGAACCGCCAAGAGACAGAAAGAAGCAGAAAAACAGTGAGTGGCTTTTTCCCTGGTAATTTGTGAGTGGTATTGTGTGCCCAGTGTTTGATACACAGCTGCACATGCTCCGTTTAATGAAACCTAGGGATGGCACAGGTATTAAGCTGTTACGGAGCCAGGCACTGCCAAAAAGTGCCATGTGGCTCTCCCCAATCCCTGGAACAGATCCCACTTAGTGCTTGCAGGAGGGAAATGTCAGGCAGGGTGATGAGAAAGAAAACCACTTATCAGGAAAGGGCAGCTTCCTAGCTGGTGACAGACACTATGAATAGCTTTAACCAACTCCAGTCACTTCAGCTTGTTTTTCTCTCCTCTTCAAAACAGATAGTCCTTTCCACATAAGGTTAGCAAAGACTTGATTTTGTCCCTAGCCACCCGCCACTGCACCTGACCAGTTCTGTTGGCTGGTGCAATCCAGTGGTGAGCTGACACTAAACCCAGCTTAGGAAACAGGGTTGTTCTTCATGTGGATGACTCTGTGCCGAAAGCATGGGAACAGGTTAGAAATGGATGAGAGAGGACTGGTCTGCTCTGCCCTCATCTGGTAACAAACCTTTTGCTGTTTGTTTTTTTTTTTCTGCAGTTAAGCACAGTGGAAACATTACTTTTGATGAAATTGTCAACATTGCCCGACAGATGCGGCATCGATCTTTAGCTAGAGAACTCTCTGGTAAGAACAGAATAAGAGGGCCACCTTAATTGTCACGTGAGATGTATTCACTTAGTGGCATTTTCCCACTTAGAGGGGACGTTATTCTGTAAGATCTGAGATTGGGGTGTGGCGTCTTCTGGGTTTGAAAGACTGTATCATGGGACCTGTGGATATTTTTGTATTAGGAACTTTTATATATACGGAGCTCTGAATTTTGGATTAGGGGAACAGTGATAATTATTCCTGTATTCCATCAGACAGTTATTCGTCTCTTTGCCTGTATTTCCCCACTGGTATCTGAGGATTGTTAGGGACTGACAGCCCCTCTGATTCCACCTTATCTTAATTATAGGAACCATTAAAGAGATCCTGGGGACTGCCCAGTCTGTGGGCTGCAATGTTGATGGCCGCCACCCTCACGACATCATAGATGACATCAACAGTGGTGCGGTGGAATGCCCAGCTGTAAGTGACTTCTGCGTTGATTTGCTTAAAATTAGGGTGAGAGCTGGAGGGGGAGCTAATGTATCCTTGGAGATAAGGTAGAAAATTCTAGGAGTGCCTAATAGTGGGGCTTGGAGATAAAGGTTTTTTGTCTTATTACTGAGAGGATTTTTTTTTTCCTTTCCACAGAGTTAAGAAGAACTGCAAAGAAAAGTAATAAAGGGTTATTTGACAACCAACACACTATTTGATGTGGCCTCTTCCTTGGGGGAGCCTAGCCTTTGTGGTCAAATGGTGGTCATTGTGGCCAAGGTGACAGAACCGGGGATGAAGCAGCAATCTGGACAACAGATTTCTGTCCTGTATGGGACTAGCTCAGAAGACACCTAGAGAGGAAGTCTGCTTTTTGGAGACATTCATGGAACTCTGGTCAGAAAGAAAACTTGACAGTTAAACATAAGAAACACATGGGGAAGGAGCTCTTCATCCCAAACCAATTTAATCATTTGTGGGTCTGCGGGGTCAGGGTGCATGATTCAGGGTTGTGCTGTCCATTCCACTGTACAGCTGTGGTTCAGAACCACTGATGGGACAACCAAGGATGCTGACCTTTGAGTCCTTGACTGATCGTAAGTTAAGGTGAAAATGAAGTTCAAGTCTACTAACTACAGTTAGCAGCTCCTAGTCCTACCCTGTTTTGCATTAAACCAGTAACAGACTATTTTCTAATGAATGTTTTCACCTGTCCTAAGCTTCCCATGTCTTTAGTTCTGTTTCTGTTGACTTTCTGTCTAGAGCTCATCACTCACTTTCACCTTGATATTTGATGTGCAGTGAGTGAACCTCAAACACATGGACACTGAGACAAAGCTACCCCTGAGAAGCCTGAAGTCCCTGCCATTAGTCACTTTGCTGTCGCATTTTGTCATGGTGGTTTAGGTGGTTTTTAATTACAGGTGCAAATGGGTGGAAAACTGCCTTTAGTGGAAAGGACTACCTTAGATCTCTGGAGTGAGGAACATTCCAAGACATGGCAAGTCACCAAGGAATCAAAGCTAGAGGCCTTGGGTGATGGTTGCAGGTACAACCAGCTTCACTTACAGTAGACCAGTAACGAGGAGTCTCTGGAATCAAGCTTACCTAACCAAAAACCAAGTAAGCTCACAGGAGTTTATAAGTGCTGAGATGAGATCTATACTAGTGGGGTGCAAGGGAGAAAAGGAAGCAGGCCAACAGGCTAAAAGCTTGATCTGAAAGATACTCAGCTGTCAGGAAGAGGGCAAAGTAAACATGACCTACCTGCCTCTGAGCTAGGGAAGCATGGCTGCCGTCAGATTGCCCCAGTCTTATCAGCCTTCCCTCCCTTAGGGACTCCGTTTAAAAGTAAGTGCCTTGCTGACGGATTTCATTAGTTTCTTCTTGCACCCTCAACCTCACTGTCCTTCCCTCAGTGTTGGCTTGACAGCAGTAACTAGAATAGAGCACTTGAGCAGCTCAAAGTGTAGGTGTGTGCAGCTGTGACTAGATTCAGCACCCTCCCCCAGCCCCATAGTAACGGCCACAGAATTTCCTTGCTTGCTTGAATTCACTCCCGAATCTATCAATACCTTTGTGGCCCCATTATGGGGAATGGTTGTTCCTGGCCAATGTTCTTGTTTCTCCTTTTGCAACAGCCCTCATTCAAGCAGAGATCACTACGCCCAGACCACTGGCAAAACACCTGGCCTTTTAAGGAAGAACGAAGTCCTTCATTCTTTATAAACCAAGGTTTCTGGAGTGATTAAAGGTAAACCTCTACAACGGTGTAATTGAAGTTGGGCTGTCTATGCTTATTAAGATGTTGAGAAAGAGCACCTGACACCTTCCACCTGCAACATGTAAAATAGTGACTTTATTAATAAAGGTGCTTCTGCATGTGGCTCTGAACCAAGATTTAGATGTCCCAGATGCCTTGACATTACCTGTCACATCCCCATCCACATTGGTTACGTTTCCAGTTATTCTCCAGCATGGAGTCTCTGATGTCTAATGAAAGCTGAACTACACCTGAAGGCCTTCCCGCACTCACTACATTCATAGGGTTTCACACCAGTGTGAATTCTCTGATGCTGACTAAGGGATGAGCTCTGGTTAAATGCCTTTCCACACTCATTGCACTCATAGGGTTTTTCTCCTGTGTGAATTATATGATGTCGAATAAGGGCTGAGCTCTCACTGAAGAATTTCCCACATTCATTACACTTGTAAGGCTTCTCCCCAGTGTGGGTCTTTTGGTGGATTATAAGATTTGTACTTTGGCTGAAGGCCTTCCCACACTCACTACACTTGTAGGGTTTCTCTCCAGTGTGAGTCCTCTGGTGGTTTGTGAGATTTGCACTCTGACTGAAGGCCTTCCCGCATGCGTTACATTTGTAGGGTTTCTCCCCTGTATGGATTCTCTGGTGCTGAATAAATGCCGCGCAGTAGCTGAAGGCCTTCCCGCACTCGCTGCACTTGTAGGGCTTCTCCCCTGTGTGAGTCCTCTGGTGGTTTGTAAGATTTGCACTGTGGCGGAAGGCCTTCCCACAGTCACTGCACTCATAAGGCTTCTCTCCAGTGTGAATTCTCTGATGCTGAACAAGGGCTGAACAGTCACTGAAGGCTTTCTCACACTCACTGCATTTGTAGGGCTTTTCCCCGGTATGAGTTCGCTGGTGTTTTGTGAGGTTTGCATTCTGGCTGAAGGCTCTTCCACATTCACTGCATTTATATGGTTTCTCTCCAGTGTGAATCCTCTGATGCTGAATAAGAGATGAGCTCTGGCTGAAGGCCTTCCCACATTCATTGCACTCATATGGCTTCTCCCCAGTGTGACTCTTCTGATGCTGAGAAAGGGAAGAACAGTAACTGAAGGCTTTGCCACATTCATTACACGTGTATGGCTTTGCTCTGTGAGGTTTAATTATATCTAAATTCTTCCTGAAGCTTTCTCTGTGTGTTTCACATTTACGGGGTCTCACTTCTGTAGGAACTCTCTGTTGTGGAGAAAGAACGGGTCTCAGGTTGAAGCTCTTCCCTAGTTCACTGTTCCTGTGATCTGACTCCCCAGAGGGCATCTGTACACTTGGGTCTTGGAATGATTCTTCAGAAATGTCTTGTTCAGGTGGTGATTCAGATACAACCTTCCAATCTGAAGAAAATTTAGGGAAGCAATTTTAAAAATTCTTTTGGTGAAAGAAAAGATACTGAAAAACAAAAGGCTGAAGGAGTCTGGCTGAGCTCTTAATGTGGGATAGGTTCGATGTTTCACCCCCTTTCACCCAGGATGCTTCTGTTCGAAATCACGACCAGCAAGCTTTTCATGGACATGAGCACCCTTTGCTCCCTCTCCTAAACAGCATAAGTTTATACTGATCCTGCCTCAGATGCACTCCTCTCCTGTGCTTTTCCCAAGTACTGGGTTGTCTTAAGCTGTCTTCTTAGTCGCAATTCTTGGTGTGGTTTTGGGCAACCTGCTTACCAGGTTTGAACAATTCACTTTAAAAAGCTGATGACTGATACCAGCAAGATGAATGTTTTCACCTATCAGCAAGATTTAAAAAAAAAAAGTTAATTCTAGAATGTTAGTAAGACAGCAACATTTGGGATATCACACACTGGTGCGGCTGCATAAATGGACAGGCTTTCTGGAGAGCAACCTGGCTGCCTGTGTCAAGAGTCTTTACAATGCTGACATCAGAATTCCACTTGTAAGAATCTATCCTAAGGAACTAATGAGAAATTACACAGAGCTGCACTGACATCATTTGTCACCAGCACTGCATCATTTGTCAGATGAAAAGCAAACACCTGTTTAATAAGGAATGACTACAGTATAGCCAGTCAAGGGACACTATTTAGCAGTAAGTCATGTTTGAAATCTGTACACTGTAATTCCTTTTGTAGGAAGGTATTATTGAAAAAACACTGGCAAGATAGACAATATGAAAATAAGCTGTGTTGTCTTTGGGTTGTGGGATTAGGCAGGGGTAATTTTTATTTTCTTCAATGCTTATCTGTATTTCCTAATGTTCTCCAATGACAGTATTATTTTTATAATAAAAAGTTATAAAAACCTTGCTTTCAAAGAATATGCAGGGATAAAAATAAACAATATGCTGTGAGGTGAAAGAAAATATGTAAAATTACATACTGTTAATCTTAATTTTAGGAAAAAGATCACTTCTTTTCATAATATGAAAACTGAAGTTTACCTCTGTGTGGTGGGATGATAAGATCTCAATTTTTTTATTCTTTTCTAAACTTTAAATGAACTTATTTTTATTAAAAAAAAGTTTATTTTAAAAAGAATAACATTGCTTTTATAATACGGATGGGGGTGAGTGATATCTTTAAAAAAGAGTTAATGATTCTTAATCTTCTTTGGGACCTCATTCATTTTAAGAGAAGACCTTAAAGTGTGAATTAATGTATAATTTTTGGGAAGTGTTAAAACTAAGTGAACCCTTTGGTCCCAGACATCTCTCTCTGTCTCCGTCATAGAGGCTTACAGCTAAGGGAGTGAAGTTTAAGGGCAGGCTATGGAGCTTCTTTTCACAAGGGTCCACTTTCCTGAAAAGATTCTTCCTGTTTCTAGCTTATTTAGGAAAATAGCAGGTTATTTGAATTTCTATACAGAATCTTGACCCAGACTGCCTGGGTTTAAATCTTGGCTCTACCTCCTACTAGCTGTGTGACTTTGGGCAAATTACTAGGCCTTGGATTTATTATCTGTGAAAGTAGCTCTCTTACAGAATTATTATGAGGCCTAAATGAGCTGAAACACAAGAGACCCAGAACGATACCTGAGGAACAGCAAGTGTTACATGAATGCTTGTTAGTATCTTGGACCTCTTCCTTGGAAATCACATTAAATGGTTTCCCATTAAGCAGGGTTCCCTCTAAGTTGCACATGCATTTTAAGCCCAGGCTACCGAGGGCACAGAAGTCCCTGTTTCGGGTTGTGGGTATCTCTGTGTTAGTTGGTATTTGGTCTTATATGGCTTTGACAGCTCTCAAAAACTGACCATCTATCTGAGTAAAAGATGGAAAGAAGAAGAAAAGTGACAACAAAAGAAGCAGTGTGGGAGAAAGGAGCAATTAAAACAACTATGTGGGGAGTTCCCTGGAGGACCAGTGGTTGGGACTCTGCCCTTCCACCGCAGGGGGCATGGGTTTGATCCCTGGCCAGGGAACTAAGATCCTGCATGCCTCCTGGTGTGGCCAATAGGGAAAAAAAAAAAAAAAAAAAAAAGACCATGTGATGTTCATGAACTGTCCCGCCTCAGCCCACCTCTCCCCTGAGTGCTGGCTCCTGTATAAGATGGTCTAATAATACCTGAGACCAATATACCCAAAACAGAACCGCTGATTTTCCTTTTCAAGCTAGTATCTTTGTCAGTCTTCCCATTGACCCAACTGCTCAGGCCAGGGTCATCCTTAATGCTTCTCCCTCTCACACCCAATCCACTAACAAGTCCTGTTGGCTTTAACACCCAAGTATGTCCTGAATCCTTCTCCTTACCAGCCACCATCCTGTCACTGGAATGTCCTAACTGATCTCCCTACTTCTAGTCTTGAACCCTGAAAGTCTAGTCTCCATACATATTATAATCTTTTCAAACACAAATATTATCCCTTCCCTGCTCAAAGCTCTCAGTGGCTTTCTATCTTCCTATCTGAATAAAACCTGAACGCCTTCCATGGCCTCTAAGCCTTACACGATCTGCCCCCTGCCCAGAACTCTCCCTCTTGTTTACTGAGTCCTAAGGTCTTCTGATCCTAATACAAGTCGAACTCACTCCCAACTCAAAGCCTCAATGCGTGGTGTCGCCCAGAACATTCCTCCTCCAGATACTTACACAGCTGGTTCATTTTCTTCCTTCAGATCTCAGCGCCAATGTCACCTCCTCAAAGTGGTCTTTTCTATTCATCCAATCTAGAAGAGCCCCCACCCCCACCTGCATTCCCATTCTTACAGTACTCATCACTATCCAATATTATATTGGTTATTTTGTTTACTCATTTTATTTACGTTCCTCACTAGGATGTAAGCAGGGATTACAGCTTGTTCTCTGCTGCACCTCCAGTAGCTAAAACAACACCAGGCATGTACCAAGCAGTGAGGCAAAGGCATGCTGAAGACCTGGTCTGTCTGTCACCGTGGGAGGGGTGGGATGGAATGATAGCCCCAAAACCAGCCCATGAGGCACACTGATGCCCAGGACGCTCGGTAGGTCTCAGAGAGGAGGTGCAGCGTACCAAGAGCAGTGTTTTAGTTATTCTAATAGCCAGATTTTAAACTTCCCTCCAGCTACTTCACCCTCACAAAATTAATACAGCCCTACATTGTCAACAACTTTTTTTCATATATATTAGTTTGTCAAATAAGTAAGACAGGTTTTGTAATGCAGTTTTCAGATATAGAAACAGATGACCACAGTTTAGTGGTTTACTCTGAATCCATGCAGTTAACACGTAGCAAGCCAGGACCTGGGTGCGTGTTTCGTGGGTGCACATCCAGACTTGCTTCCACACTGACACTCTACACTAATACCTCAGAGCACAGATCCTTCGTGGTAACACCTTTTCCCAACTTCTGTTTCTAGTAACACAGTGATTTGAATCTTTTTCAGTAACTTTTTAGGATCTTGAAGCCCTCTGAGACTATGATGAAACCTTTTCCCAGAAAAATGCAGTTATTGCCACAAAACACTGCATTCAATTCCTGAAGTTCCACACAAGGTCTCTGGATCCAAGTTAAAAGGTCCTGCATAGCAAGTATGCTGTGCTGGGAAGCGGGGGTTTGGGAGAAGGAAGCACCACGCAGGGAGGCGCCCTGTAAAGGGAAGTATTTCAGCAAGTGTGAGTGGTGCCTGGAGTTACAACCAGGGCTGAGGTGACACGTGACAGGCTGCTTAGAAAGAGGATGAAATGGGAGGAAGAGAGTTTGGGTGAACCGTGCGCAAAGTAATCCAGAGGCTTTGTTTTCATTGTCCTACAGCAATCACAATCAGTCGCTAAAGATATAAAGCATTAGGCTGCAGTTACAGAAAACTTTAAAATTTTGTCACCTTAAAGTTGTTATGTTCATTTGTATCTCTGATGCTTTGAGTTTCAAAGTATCAAAAGTGGCTGGAACCACAGGCCCTGCCAGAGGTCACACATCTGCAAGGTCTGAAATACGAAGGTGGGGGTGGAGTGAGCAGCCTTAGATGAGTAGCAAGAGATAAACGCAGAAACTATGGTTTCCCTTGCTTTTGTTTTTCCTGAGTTTCTTAGTATCAGCCTCTCAGAAAATTCCGGCATGGCCATGAAGAGGTAGAGAAGGTGTGGGGGTGTGGGTGCAGGTGCAGAATCCAATAAAGGGTCAGTCAGAGAGCAGAACAGCAGTAGGTGTCACAGCTAAGCATGGGGAAAGGTGGGCACCTGAGATCCTCAGTGAGGCAAACATGAAGCAGGGAATGTGCTTGGCCAGCAGTACCACCTGTGCTCCCAAATACCTCCTGCCAGGGGAGACTGAGGAGACGGTGCAGAACAGAGGGCCTGGAGTCTGACTGATACTGCTTCAAACCCCAGCCTCGCCACTTTAGCCGTGAGGCTCTGAACCAGTGGGTTAGCTTCTCTCAGCTTTATTTTCCTCAACTATAAAACAGGGACAACAATATCTACCTCACTGGTTGTTAACATACTCAGTGCACTAACGCATGTTTCAAAGGGGCTTTTGCCCCTGAGACTATGACTGGTTTAGTGCTTGCTCACATACCTGGACAGGTACTCTTTAGGCCTTCTCTCTCCAGCATCCATGAACCTTCCCTTTGTTCCAACTGGGAGTTTATACCAGGCTGGGAGACTGGAAGTCCTATTTAAGGGGGAAAAAAAAGTGGGCTTTAGAGATTTGTATTAAGTATAAACAGCCACCCAGAACCGAGGGGAATAGAAACAGGGTATTCATTTCATTCATTCAACAAATATTTGAGCACTGACTTGGTACTGGGCACTAGGAGACACAGCAGTAAGGAAGACAGATACGGTGCCAAGATCTTGGTAGAGCATTTCGGAAAGGAGCTAAAGAAACAGCCTCAAGGAGAGGTCAAGCCAGGGAGCTTAAGCAAGCCCATAAAGCAAGCTACTTAGGAAGATGGGAACTTACTGACTGTGGAGGAACTGGTCTGAAGATTACCCCACCCCTCCTGGGAAATAAGAAAATGGGGAGGCACAGACTTGGGGGGGACAAAATGAAACTGCCTATTTCCCAACCCAGAATGCAGAGACTTTCACTAGGGCATGAGGGGGAATAAAACACTATCCTTCTGGTGCATCACAACCATTAAGGATCACTCAGCACTGGGAAGTGCCACAGGTTTTCAGAATTCAACAAATTCTGAATTTTAAATGGTTTCCTTACCCAGTAGGACCAGGTTTCTGGACTTTTCTGGCATCCCTTCCTTGAACCTGTCCCTCGGAGCAGGGGCCAACTGCCTCCATCCCTCCTGGGTAAAAGCTACAGTCACACTGCTGAGAGGTGTGGGTCCCTGAAACAACAAGCACATTTCTTCTTGCCCAGTGCCCTTAGAATATGAGGGGTGGGGAGGGTGGCGGCTCTGGGTGTGCTGGTTAGTGAGCCTACAAAGGGTCTTTGAAAGGACTCAGGGTAGTTCCAGAAAAGCATTTATTGATCACTTCCTATGTGCCTAACACGATACTAGATATTAATGTCCCAAAATAAATAAAACACAGTCTCTCTTGTCTTCACATGTTTATAATTCTGGTAGACTTTATATATAAATAGAAGGAAATATATATATATATACGAGCAGTAACTGGGCACAAACTAACAGGTGCTTGGGAATTAAAAGCACCAATATAGAAAAAACAAAATTAGAATGTGTGAGTTTATGCAACAAGGAATCAGCTGCAAATTAGCAAAGAAATGTAAATGATGAATGCTTTCGAAACATTTAATAAATATTCCCATGAACTCAGACACCACAGTACAGCAAGAGAGCAGGGCACATTTGCAACCACCTGTAATAATGTGTCAAAGAGATGGACAGACTAGTTACTAGGATAATGGAAGAGGAATCCTAGATGGAAGGCAGGGGTAGGACACTCAGGGAAGACCACAGAGAGAAGGCAGTCACCAAGCTGGCCTTGAAGAAGCAGGATCCTCAGATGGAGAAAGAGAAGGATACCCAAGGCAGGGGAGGCATCATGAGCAAAGCCATGGAGGCAAGAAAGTCTTTGCTTTTTTCAGCTTAGGAAATGGTACCTCCAGTCACCTAGTTGGCCGTGTCAGATACCTGGGTGTTATCCTCCCCTTTCCTGCAGCTCCCCACAAATCAGCTGCAAATTCATTCTTCCTCGATAGCATGTGAATTCACCCATTTGTCTCCATGCCCCTGCCACTGCCTTGTTTTAAGCCAGCATCATTTCCCAAATCATAACTCGTCTCCTGATTTCTAATTTTACTTGTCCTTCCAATACATCATTCACACTGGGAAATGCATTAAATGGGTCATTTTTAAAAATGATGAAATATTTAAAATATTTGGGTCATTTTATAATAAGCAAGAGAGTAAAATCCACTATGAAGATATAAGGGTCATGAACCAAATAACAAATATACAATTCATAAAGAAAAAACTGTAGGAAGTACAAGGAGAAATTTAAAATATTATAGCTATGAGAAATGTTAAACAGCTCAGTTGTTGACAGAGTTAATACAAAATAAACAACAAAATAAAGGTATGGAAGAAATAGGTAATTTAATAAGGTTGAGCTAACAGAGCTGTAAAACCCTATGCCCTGTAATCACACTATAGCTGGAAGTTCTGTGTGGACAAGAGACACAAACTGTGTCTCCATGGAGCACAGACCAGCTAAATGTGCAGACAAGAAACCAAAGTCATAATGTTGGCATATCTAAAAAATAAAGACCCACAGCCAAAAACATTCAACATATATGAACAAAAAAGGAAGATGAACTAAGTTTTCAACTCAAGAGATTAAAAAAAAATTTTTTTAAATAAATCTAAGGAAAGCAAAAGCAAAAAATCTAATAAAGAAGATTTTGTTAATAAAGAGTAGAACTGATGAGGAAATCCAAGAGCAGACTTTCTAAAAATGAAAACAGACCAATTCCTAGTCTAGTCAAGAAAAAGAAGACAGTTCTTACCCTAATAGAAGGACTATAAAATGGAACTTATTAGAAATAATTCCATAGAATAGGCTTAATGAAGTAGGGGAAATATTAATCAGATTCTATTAAGTGGAAATAAAAAGGTTACAAAGCAGGACAAACCCATTTTGGGAAAACAGAAAAAAAAAAGAATAACTTAAAGGACACAAATCAAAATATTAAGTGTTTTTTCTTTGTGGGATTAAGGGTGATTTTGCGGGGGGGGGGGGGCAGGTATGTTGTCTATATTTTTCAGATTTTTCTACAAAGAACATGAATTCCTTTTGTAATCAAGAACCAAACACCCTTAATAAAAAAAAAAAAAAAAAAAAGAGCCTGCCTCTCAGAGTAAATTTCCAACTTACTTGGGGCCTGGCTCTGAGGAGACCAGCTGCCATTCGTTCCTCTTCTGTGTCTTCCCCTTGGGGAAGGGCAGGGTCCGGAGAAGGTGGCTCTGGAGGAAGAGAAAGAAACCAACGAGGCATAAAAGTTTATAGCTCACCAAGCTAGCAAGTCTCATATTCTCATACTAAAGATAGTGTTCAGATGACATTATACGTCCCAGGGCTCACTGGAATGAGGCTGAATTTGCAGACCAGCAATGTGATATAAATTTTCCCAATCCTCGCCCTACCTCAGAAGTTCCATCAATTCACTCAGACATAGAGAGGCATTACAGTATAACAGACTCTCAAGTATTCCAAACCCACCACTTACCAGCAGCGTGCAAATCATGCAACCTCTCTAAGTCTCAATTTTCTCATCTGTAAAATGAGGATAACAATCCCTTGTAAAGTTGCTGTGAAGATTTAAATGCAGTCAAAGCAGTTGACACAATGCTTAGCACGTAAATATACGGCGTACAACTATTACCGATTAAGTTCTTTGGAGAAAGTGGCTCTGCAAATTTAAGACATTTGCTTAATCAAAAAAAGCAATGTAATGACCAAGTGGGATTCATCCCAGGAATGCAAGGTTGGTTCAACACACGAAAATCAATCTATATAATACACTATATTAATACAAAGGAAAAAAAATATATGATCATCTCAATGAACACCAAGAAGGCCATTTTACAGAATCTGATATCTTTCATGATAAAACACATCCAATGAACTAGGAACTTCTTCAACTCGGTAAGAGGCATTTATGAAAAACCCAGAGCTAAAGACTGATGGTTTCCCCCTAAGATCAGGGATAAGATGAGGATGACTGCTTTTGCTGCTTCTATTCAATATTATACTGGAAATTCTAGCCAGAGCAATTAGCAAAAATAAGCAAACAAACCAAAGGCATCCAGATTGGAAAGGAAGAATTCAAACTATCTCTATTTGTGAATGGCATGATTTTATATACAGAAAATCCTCAGGAACCCACAGAAAAACTATTATAGCTAAACAAGTCCAGCAAGGTTGCAGGATACAACATGAATATACAATAAAAAGACAACTCAATGAAAAATGGGCAAAGGATTGAAAAAACAGTTCTCCAACTGTATTTCTATACACTAGCAATGAACAATTCAAAATGAAATTAAAAAAACAATTCCATTTACGAGAGCATTAAAAGAACAAAACACCTAGGAATAAACTGAATAAAAGAAGTGCAAGACATTACACTGAAAAGTACCAAACTTTGTTAAAGGAAATTACAGACAATCTAAATAAATGGAAAGACATTCCATGTTCATGGATTGGAAGACAATAATCTTGGATGACAATACTCACTAAATTAATTTACAGAGTCAATGCAATCCTATCAAAATTCCAGCTGGCTTTTTAAGCAAAAATTTATAAGCTGATCCTAAAATTCACATGGAAATGCAAGAGATATAGAACAGCCAAACAATCTGGAAAAAGAAGAACAAAAGCTGGGGGACTCATTCACCATATCAAAACTTTCCACAAGGCAACAGTAATTAAAATAGTGTGGTACTGGTATAAGGATAGACATATAGATCAATGGAGAAGAACTGAGAGTCCAAAAATAAATCCATACATTTATGGACAACTGATTTTCAACAAAAGTGCCAAGAAATTAAAATTTCTTAAAAAAAAAAAAAATAGAGATGGGACAACTGGATATCCACATGCAAAAGAATGAAGATGGACTCCTACCTTGCACTATGTATAAAAGTAACCCAAGATGGATCAAAGACCTAAATGTAAAAGCTATAACTTCTAGAAGAAAATACAAATACAAATCTTTATGACCTCTGATTAGGCAATGGGTTTCTTAGACATGATACCAAAACACAAGCAACAAAAGAAAAACTAAACTGAATTTCATAAAAATTAAAAACTTTGTGCTTTAAAGAACACTATCAAGAAAGAGAAAAGATCTGCAAATCATATATCTTGTAAGGGTCTAGTATCCACACTATATAAAGAATTCTTTATATGAAAAACTCAACAGAGACAGACAAATAACCCAACTTAAAAACAGGCAATGGATTTGAATATATATCTCTACGCAAGATACAAAGAGCCAATAAGTATATGAAAAGATGCTCAACATCATCAGTCACGGAAGAAATGCATATCAAACCATTGTAAGATACCACTTCACACCCACTAAGATGGCTAAAATTAAAAAGATGGAAAAAAAAGTGTTGATGAGGATGTAGAGAAACTGAAATCCTCATACATTGCTACTGGGAATGTAAAATGGTGCAGCCACTGTGGAAAACAGTCTGGACAGTTCCTCAGAAAGTTAAACAGAGTTACCAAAGTCACTAGAGTTATACAGTAATTCCTCCCCTAAGTATATACCCAAGAAAAATGAAAACATGTCCACACAAAAACTTGTGTATGCATGTTTAGAGCATTATTCATAATAGCCCAAACTGGAAACCACCCAAGTGTCTATCAACTGTGGAACAGATAAAACATGATATATTCCATGTAACGGAATATCATCCAGCCATAAAAAGGAAGTACATTCCTTCATGTTACAACATGGATGAACCTTGAAACATTATGCTAAGTGAAAGAAGCCAGACACATACATTGTATGATTCTATTTTCAGGAAATGTCCACAATAGGCAAATTCATAGGGACAGAAAGTAGATTAATGGTTGCCAGGGACTGGGGGAAGGGAGAATGTGGAGTCATACCAGTTTCTTTTTCGGGGTGATAAAAATGTTCTGGAATTCAATAGTGGTGATGGTCGCATAACTTTCAGAATATACTAAAAGCCACTGAATTGTATACTTTAAAAGTGAATATTATAGCACGTAATTTATATCTGAATTTTAAAAATGATAGAGGTAGTGCAGTCCTCAGAAATAGCTCAAAAAAAATGAACAGGGCTGTACACTGGTCTTAGTACAGACTTCATGTTACGAGCTGTACCTATCTGTACCTATTCACTGTACTTATTTCCGTCTTTGTTACTATGGGGAGGATGATAACCACCCTGCTTGTGCTCCCAGGTCTCTGAAGGAAGAAAACATGAAACACTGGATGTGAAACTGCACTTGAAGAGTGACAGACCCATACAGGGACCCTGTGATCTAGGGAAGGATGGCATTGCCTCGGTGGTTAAGATTACATACACATTTGTTCTGTTCTGGAAAGCGTTCAAGGTGCTTTCAAAAACGTCATTTTATTTGATGCTTACAGTTCTTAGAGGTGAACGAGGTAGTTAACCTTATTTTATCTTTTCCTTCATGAAGAAACACAGGTTAAGAGACCTAGCTGGTACCCCACAGCTTAAACAGGAATCCTAGCCTTCTGACTCTAAATCCCCAGCATCCTCCACGATTTCACAATCCAAATGGGTTGAACCCATCCTCAATATCAGGGGAAGCCAAGAGGCTCCCATTCCGAGCATCCCTGGATGTTTCAAGAGGGCTGGAAGATCAGAGGCAACAGAGGAGGCTCTGAGTTCGTCCCATTTTCCTCCCCAGGGCCCATTTCTCTCTACTTCCTAATGCCATGGGTCCATCCACAGAGCGGAGTAAGGAACAGGATACTCGGAGATGATCCAGGGCTGAGCTCCCCAAACTTTTGTGAGCCCGGAATTCTTTCTTCAAAAAAAAGGATCGTCCTCAACTACTCGTGGAAAGGATGACCGCCGAGTTCTGATCCGAGTCACAAACAGTGCCAGCGGTCAAGCTGGAAGCCACAGACCGCTCCACCAACTCCTCACCTCCTTCCTCCAGCATTTGGGGCCCACCTCGCGCCACTGCCTTCCAGCAGTTCTCTGAGCGTCAGCGTCGCTTCACGGCAGCCCCAGCCCCGCTCTGAGCCTGCGGCGCTGAGCTCGGTCCGGCCTGTCCAGCCCCGGCTGGGGAGCCCGTGGCGCCACCGCCGACTCGGTCTCAGGCAGAACACCGCGTGAAAAAGCGCTGCCCGCTACGGGAGAAAGCTACCGGCAACCGCTACCGGCGCCCGCTACCGGCGCGAACTCAGAGACTGCGGTCGCAGGCCCGCCTCTCGCTCCAAAGGCCGCGCGCCTGAATGGCGCCACTTCCGGTCATGCGCATATGCTTCCCCGCCCCACCGGACTCCATTTCCCAGAAACCTCCGGGCCCCGTTCCTGGCCAAAGCCTTTTTTCCCGGACGGTGCCGGGTTGTGACGCGCACACCCCCGTGGACCGCATTTCCCAGCTCGGCTTCCGCCTGTTCTCGCTCTCAGAATCTATTTACCATCACGCTTTGTTACACATGCCTTTCAGGTCCACCGAGTCCAATGATTGGGGCCTCTTGGACTGGAGGCGACTTGGCCGCGAAGGCTCCCGGGAGCGGGGCTTTTCGCGCAGGCGCAGACTTGCGCTAGCGCCAGGCTCCTGGTTTTTTCTCAAGGTTGGACGTGCCCGGGACCCCGGCTCCACGAGGTCCTCCCCCTCGTCCTTCAGCTCAGGGTCCAAACCCAGCCGCCTTTACGGTCCTCTCGAGCCCTCCTAAGAGTTTGGGAGGGGTAAGGGAAGCGAGGGCTCCTCAGTGTGAACGGGGCAGCCGCGGGTTGGCCAGGAACGCTAGGATAAAAACCTATCAGCAGGAAGGGACGTCTTTATCAATTTCCGGGGCAGACGCACACTTGAATAGTGTCCGATCAGAATATCCTGAATATTCTGTCCTTGGAGGCTTCCGTGCTGCCCCAGGGGGTATTTCAGGGGGCTTCCTCAGAACACTGATGAAAGTTCCCCACAAGCCTGTTGATCTTCACTAATCAAGCAATTTTCTGATGACCAATTTAGTTTTAGGGGCATTTTGACGTTAAGGAGATGAGGATGTGTTACCTGGGAAGCAGAAATGAGTTTGAGGGTGCTAAGCCTTTTTTCATTTTGTACTGTCTCTGTCCCTTTCAGTCACAGCTGGTAGTGTTTTTCCTAATATAATTCTAAATTTGTGGGTCTTCTATGAATCTCATTGGGATTCACTCCATTAGGCAAGTCACACCCACAGATCTCCTTGAGATAAGCCCTTCTCTACCTTGGGCTTGTGCGATTTCGGGGCTTAGAACTTTGGAGGTCAGAAGTCTGAGATGGATCTCACTGGGCTAAAATCAAGGTGTCTTCAAGGCTACGTTCTTCCTGGAGGCTCTTGCGGGGAGAACCTCTTTCCTTGCTTTTTCCAGTTTCCAGAGGCTGCCTGCATTCCTTGGCTAATGGGCTCTACAAACTGGCGTGTTCTGCCCAGGCCACAGGCCCAGCAGGTGCTAAACCCATGATACCCACTAAGAGGTTTAGCGGGGGGTTTCCTGCCTTGTGAGCCCATCTATGGCCGCTGGGAGGTAGCAGAGTGGTTCACGCCTCAGGTGATTCCGCCCGTGTCCACTGGGTGGCGGTAGGGAATTTCTTGCCTCCGGTTCTCAGAAGCCGGGATTCTCCTGGAAGTTGTTCTGGGGGTGGGAGTGGGAGTGGGAGATGCGGTGGATGTCAGTTGGCAGCGCACATTTCTATCCCAGGCTGGGGAAAGCACAGCTTCTGCTGTCTTCTGGGCATGTTTCATCCTGCCTCAATTCTCCATGGACCTGTGCCTGATGGTGCTGGACTGGGCTCCTGGGGTAGATACAGGACTGTCAGTTGGGGCTGGCTCTTAGTCCCTGAAGCACGTTATGTTCTGATGGGAAGGCTTCAAGGGGGTGTAAGGGGACCTCTGAAGAGTGTGTGTGTCCACGGTCCTTGATACCTAGAAGTAGGTGCTGGTAGCAATCAGAGGTTGCTGAGGGAGTAGGGTAGGAAATAGAATATAAAGAGAAAAACTTATAAAGATTTCAAATATCCCATTATGAAACTGCTTGATACTCACATGCAGCCCCCCAACTCCACCACAGCCTCCCACCCTCACCTGCACAGCCTTACCGCCACCTCCAGCTAAATTGATGGAGCACTTATGTAGTGCCATCCTCAGATCTAAGTGCCTTACATGATCATCTTCTTTAATCCTCATAACCCCACAAAGGAGACAGCATCATTATTCCCATTTTACAGATAAATAAGCTGAGGCTTAGGGAGGTTAAGTAACTTGTCCTGCTCTCCCCACTACTCTGCCCTGGACCACTCGGCACTTCCATTCCCCTTCTCTCTGGTCTCATTCCAGAGCTTAATATGAGATGTCAAGGTGGGCACATGCTGGGGCTGCACAATCTGAGAATTTAATAAAATAGGTCATGGAATGGGAAGTAGGGTGTCCCACTTCTGTGTAGTGATGCTGGGAAGCATATATGTTGGGGGAGAGATCTTTTAAGACAGAACCAAATTCCCAACAGAGGATCCGTCTGGAAAGGTGCAGGTGTGAATATTTTATTATCTAAATAAAGGAGTTAATATTTGTAAAGTGCTTAGGATTGTGCCTAGCAGATGGTTAACTGCTATAAAAATAATTCTATTAAGTAAATCTGTGTTTTCCAATTTTCTTACAATAAACATGAATTACTTATACAATAGACAATAAAAGTAATTTTAAAAAACTTCTGGCTCCCCTAAAGTTAATATGAAGAGAGGCTTCTTTTTTGCAGGAGGAACTCAAGATTTGATGACTAATGATTCAGGGGACTGAACCCAAGGAAGGAGCCAGAAATGACCTCAAAATGCGAAAGGCAAGCCTAGCTGACCACAAGAAAGCAGATCCATAGATATTCTTGGCAAGACTCAGTTCATGGAAGGTCTAGTTTTATGGAGAGGACAGGAAAATGCCCTTCTGTACTGCAGCCCCCACAAAGAGGTCATGACCTGATTTTCTGAATCAAATATTTATTTGGCAAAGTTCCTTCCTGATAATGCAGCCACGTGAGAGAAACCATGGGCCATCACCCAGCCTCCAAAAGCATCTTCTCCAGAAAACAAGGAAGCAAGAGTCCCCCTTCTCCACTGTCACTTGCATGTCATAATGGAGATGGTGTGTGAAGAACTGACCATAGGACAGCAAAGCGTCTCCGAGATGTTCCCTCCTCCCAAGTCACAGGGCAGCAACGGAAACGACCCAGGGGCTGGGAACCTTGTCCCCGTGCTTCGCTGGGCTGTAGAGAGCGGGGCAGGCAGGAGGGACCCCAGAGAACAAGGCTCCAAGGGGCTACAGTCCTGGTTCCTGACTCCTTGCGGACGGGCAGGCTCCAGCTGAGGCTCAGTTTGGAGTCACAGGCGGGTTCCATCCCCTCCAGGGTCCAAAGCTGGTCCAGCTAGGAGGGGCAGCCACTAACAGGAAGAGGCCGTCATCGCCCCTCAAAATGGGCTGTGATTTGCTCCAAAGTCTTTCCTTTAGTTTCAGGGACACAGGCCAGAGTGAAAAGGACACTGAAGGTGCAGAAGGCAGAGGCCAGCCAGAAGGCACCGTAGGGCCTGAGCACCTCCTGCAAAGAGAGGGGAGAGGCCGTGTGTGGACGTGGCAGCTCAGGGGCCCTCACGTGACCAGGACCCGAGGTCCCAGTAGGGGCCCGCCCTGCTCAGGCTCAGGGGAGTGGTGGAGGGTCTTGCTTGGCCATCCAGAAGCCTGAGCTGAGCACTGTCCAAGGTGTGGGTGTGGTGTGGTGTGGTGGGGACACTGAGGCTCACTGTGACGAAGTGAGTGCCCCCAGGTCAGAGACCCACTGTCAAGTGGCGGCTGGGCTCCTGTCCCCAGGGTCTGAGCCCAGGGCCCGCAGACCTCCCCGCTACACTTAGCTTTGGCCCTGCCCTCGATGGTCCCGGCCGCCTCAGGAGTCTCTCTTCTCGGTGCCGGAGGAAGTGGGCGAGCTATCAGCGGGGGAGGTGAGGCCGTGTGCTCACACAGGCACACTCAGGGCCCATGTGTGGAGGGGAGAGGAAGCGGTGGTCTTCGGTCAGAGCCAGTCCACCCTCCCAGCCCAGCCCCAGTGACCTCCCACATGCCGGAACCAAAGGCTGCTCCCTTTCAGCTCCTCTTCCTCTGGAACCTGGTGACCCCAGCCCTTCCTCCTTGAAGCCTTTCTCTTGGCCTCTCAGCACTGTAATACCCAGGTCACTCTTAGGTCCTTTGCTGCCATCTCCCTCCTTTTACTGTCAGTCCCCTCCAAGCTCCCAGCAAGTAACTTCCACCCCTAGGTCTCTGCTCTGGTCTTCCTGATGTGCTCCCTGGGGCAGCCCTGCCTGAGTGGGCCCAGGCCCTACACAGAGTCTGAGCCAGCCCCGAGCATCCACGCCTCTCAGGACCTGCCTCCCCTAGCCCCAGCCCAGCCTCCTGGTGGTTCATTCTCCCACCACTGTCCACTGTCGTACCAGCCCTTGTCATAAAGGGGACCCTGTCCATCTCATTCGCTGCTGCTCTGGCACCTTGAACAGGCCTGGACATGGTAGGTACCAGGGGACCTGAGGGGAACGAATGACTGAACACATGGCCTGACTGTTTGCACCAGAACGGTCCCCCTATTGGATGGGAAGCCCTGAGGCAGGGACCATGTCTGTGTCAGTCTCTCCATGAGAAAGTGGCCAAATGTTGAACTGAACCAGTGCTCCCATCAACCCTAGGAGGAAGGTACTGTCATCCTTCTCCATCTTCAGCCAAGGAGGCTGGTTCAGCGGAGGGTGAGCAGCACACCCAAGGTCATACAGCAGGGAAGTGGCCAAGGTGGGGATGGAGCCCAGGCCTGCTGACCCCAAAGTCGGAGCTTCTCGCACAGGCCTGTTTCCTAGCCCGTGTCTCCAAAGTCCAGTGGGGGAGGAGGTCAGCCCCGCTGTCCTTCCACCTGGACAGCCTGGAGGCTCTGGAGGGGTCACAGCCTGGGTCCCTTGCCTGCCCCGGCCCGGCTGCTCCCCCCACCTCTGTCACAGGATGGGGCCTCAGCCTGCATACAAGGCCACTCTTGTTGGCCCCGTGTCATTTGCAACAAGAGTGATTCTAAAATGCACTTCTCTGCTGACGATGTGAGGGGGAGGCCATCAGGGCCTGCACTCACCATGAGGGTGCTGAACTCTTTTGTCACCAGAAAGGCCATGAACCAGTTGGTGAGGACGCAGACGCCAGTGGCCACGCCCTTGATGTGCAGAGGGAAGATCTCAGACATGAGGAGCCAGGGGATGGGCCCCCAGCCCACAGCGAAGCCTGCGGGAGAAGGTCAGGCATCAGGGTCCACGGGGCTGGACCCCTCAGTTTGCCACAGACCCCCTGGGCTGAAGCCTTGCACGGCTGCCCGGCCGTGGGCTGAGGGGGCCTGGATTCCAGCCTGGGACCACCAGCTCAGCGCCTTCCCGCCGTGGGGTCTTAGGCCACTCTCCTCACTTCTTATGCATCAGGGCTTTGCTCTATAGAATGGGACAAGGAGGGGGCCGGCTTGGTGGGCTGTTGCGGGGGTTACGTGAAAGGAGTAGAGAAGGGCTTAGCTTGGTGCCTGGCACCCAGTCAGAGCTATAGATGCAGAGGTGAGGCCAGGTAGGCCTGGACTCACTGCGAACCACAGGAACCTGGCAGTGACAGGGCGGCCCCCTCAACCCCCACTCAGCCTCCCCAAGGTCCCCCTCTCACCGGCGATGAAGAGGCACAAGCTGCCCACCGCCAGCCAGGCCAGCCCCACATTGGCATCGGCAGCCTCCACGGAGATGGGTGCCAAGAGGTCCACGTGTGAGGAGTTGCTGGGGCCGCCCTCGGTCAGCTTGAAGTAGGCACCAAAGGCACTGGTACTAAACACCATGACCACACCTGCAGGTGGAGGGTGGTGGTGGGCAGGGCAGGGGAGGCAGCCCACAGGCCGGGCAACGTGGCACTCAGGGGCTGGAGTCTCAGTGCAGTGTGGCCAAAGCAACATGGCCTGGACGCCTCTGAGAGGGGCAGTGAGCAGAGCCCTGCCTGGGCGTGCACACCCCTGCCAGCCCTGGCTTGGACTTGAACCTCAGCAAACTCCAAGAAGCTCCTGGAAGCAGACCCTCCCTGGCCTGAGGAAGCAGGAGCAGCCACAGAGGCCAGACCCACTTCCCCAGCAGCACCAAGCGCTCAGTGGGGCTCAGCACACAAGGAGCCTCCCTCCAGTCATGTCCTGCTCTTCCCAGTGGCCCGTGATTACCCCTGCTTCACAGGGGAGACAGGCTCAGGTAGAGTCACTTGCCCAGAAAGAGCACAAGCTTCTGAGCCACTTCACCCCCTGGACCCTCAGTTTCCTCATTGTAAACGGGGCCCTGATGGTGCCTTCCTGTAGGTCCAATGCAAAAGTTAAGGCGTGATGTAGTGATGCCGTTAGCACAGCCCTGGCCTGGAGCAAGTGCTCGGTGAGAGCTCTCCTGAAATCCTGGCCTTGCTCTCAGGGATACCCAGCCACTGTCCTCCTCTCACAACGTGGTAACCTCAGCAAAGACCCTCCAGCCTGTAGTGGGAAGCTGGCGTGGGCCACCCCACCTGCAGCGGGCTGAGCCTTCACCCTTGGCCCCACCTGACAAGGCCAGGAGCAGTCTCCGTCCGGCTCTGTCCATGAAGAGGGCCGCCGCGGCCGTGAACAGAACCTGGATGATGCCCACGATGACCGAGGCCAGGCTGCTGTCCTGGGGAGACGGTCCAAGGCGGGTCAGGCCAAGACCCCAGGACTAGGCCCCATCCACATGGCATCCAGGTGAGGCAGGCAGGGCAGAGGCCTCTTACCTTGAACTTGGCCTTCTCAAAGATCGTCTCTGCATAGAACATGACAGCGTTGATGCCCGACAGCTGCTGGAAGGCCATCAGTGAAATGCCGATGATGAAGGGCTTATAGACGCCAGGATGCCGCAGCTGGGCCACGTGAAAGCCCTGCTCAGACGGAGGCCAGGCATCAGTGCTTCTCTCTACCCTCTTCCGAGGGCGCCCCAGCTTTAAGCCCACTGTCCTGAGGCCTGGTGGAGTGAGGGAGCCTCTGCTTCTTGTCCCAGCCCCGCCTGAAGCCTCTGCTCAGGTTCCTGCATCACTTTAGTCTCCCCATTTGTAAGGTGACAAGATCCTCACCTCCCCACGTCCCTTCCTGATTTGTTGGGGGATCCACAAAGATGTTCTATGAGCAAAGAGCCCAGGGTTCCTGAATCCCACCAGCCTTGGGTCTGGGACTGGGCCGAGCGCCTCCCCACTGATCCTTACCACCTCCACCAGACACGTGCTATGACTCCCACTGTACAGGTGAAGAAACTAAGGCAAAAGATGGGAAGGTCACACAGCAGGTAAGGGGCAGAGACTCAGTCTTCTCCCCTGTCCTACAACTCCCTGTTTAAAAATTCCAAGTCCTCAAGTCTGCACTTGCATTTTCCTCTGACGTGGCCCAGCCTTTCTCTTCCTAGCACAGGAAGATCAAGGCTCAGGCTTTCCCAGGGATGTCCAAGTCTGGGGCCCAGCCAAGTAGTGGGGCTTGAGCAGGCCTCTGCTTGCTGGCACACAGGACAGCTCCCCCAGTCCCACCCGACACTGTGTGTACAGCCTTTGGAACAGGCTGTGGTGACCTCCCCTAGCTGCAAAGGGTGGATACCTCATGGTCCCCTCCCCCATCTCTGGCTCCCAGCCCCTCCCTCACCTGGTGCTCAGCCCAGACAGGGGGCTCTTCCCAGCCCTGTTCGGAGCCCCACAGGAACTGCATGGCGGCCATGGCTTCCTCGTGCTTGTGCTGGGTCAGCAAGAAGCGAGGGGTCTCGGGCATGCAGCACATGAGCAGCAGCATGAAGGCGGGGGGCACACAGCCCAGCACGGCCAGCCAGCGCCACCCGAGGACCCAGCCTGGTTGGTGGGAGGGGGGATGTCAGAGCTGGGCTGAGCCACCCTGGATCTTCTCAGGGTCTGCCCCTGGCCAACCCCAGCGACTCATCTTAAAGGGTGGGGACCTCACTACCTTTGCACGACTATCCTCGGGTTTGTTACTGATATTGTTGTTATTGCTGTTGTTAAATGTTGGGGAAACGATGCAGGCTGTATCAGTGAATGTTTACGCAACCACTAAACAAGGGTGCTCACTGTGTGTTGACGTGGTCTAGGGCCCCATTCGTCTGAAAGGTAGGAGCAGGAGAATACACACGTGCAGTCCTCCTGCACGCAGACCCTCTGGAAGGCTGACGAGAAGCGGGCAAGGCTGGCTTCTCGGAGAGAAAGGGGGACAGAGTAGGGGAGGCTTTTCACTGAAAACCACTCGATCAAAACTCACAAAAGGCTTCCCTGATGGCACAGTGGTTAAGAATCCGCCTGCCAATGCAGGGGACATGGGTTCGATCCTTGGTCTGGGAAGATCCCACATGCCACGGAGCAACTAAGCCCGTGCGCCATAACTACTGAGCCTGCATTCTAGAGCCCGTGCACCGCAACAAAGAGTAGCCCCCACTCGCTGCAACTAGAGAGAGCCGGCACACAGCAATGAAGACCCAAAGCAGCCAAAAAAAAAAAAAAAAAAAACCCATTAAAAAAACAACAACAACAACAACAACAAAAACTTCACAGAAATTGATCAATGAAAGTGCAGATGATGACCTGGAGGAAATTCTATGGGTGTGGCTACACCCAAGTGTCTGTCCCGAATGTCAGTGCTGTGCAGGGGGCTTTGGCACACTGCTGGCCCCGCGAGGCCGCTAGACTGCTGGCAGGACTCTGAATGAGACTGAGGATGGTAAGTGGGTAAAAATGAAAGACCGCGGACCCGCACGTCATCCACTCTGAAGATCCAGAGGGCACGTGCCCCAGGCCCTGCCACAGCCTGTCAGGCCAGAAACCCCCATCCCCCATGTGGTTCTCAGGCCATTCCTTGACAATTCTCATTCGGGGACTGCGGCCAGGCACTTTTCACAGTGTCACTTAATTTAATCCCCCAACAGCCTTGGACTAGGTAGGGTCATCTTTACTTAGAGACAGGGAAGTTGAGGCTCCGGGGTAGTGTGACTAGGCCAAAGTCACACAGCTAGTCAGTGACAGACTCCCCTAACCTGGGGCTGTCAGATATGAAGCCTGCCCTCTTTCTACCCTAGTTCAGTTCCAGTCTGCCTCTGGAAGCTGCCTCATGCTGGCCCCAGCTCTGACCCTCGGGTCCTCTGGAATCTGCCTCCTTCAGGCTGCGAATTCAGTACTAATTCTGAGGGAGACAGGCTTGGGCCCTCCAAGCTCTTAGGCTAAAGACTTTGGGGTGCCCCATACACCCCCAGAATCCTAGTCTGTCACCACACAGCAAGGTACTGACCTAACCAGTCAGCCCTCCCCACACTCCTGGAATGGGCTTCTGCCCTGGGAAGATGAGGACATCACCTTCTCCAGCTCGCCCCAGAACTCCATCACAAGACCCACATAACCCAGGGTCTCAGGGAGGTGGTCTGGGAACCTAGCATCTTGGGCAGTCGCTGCGTGACCTCGGACAAGTCCCTTGACCTCTCTGAACTTCAGTTTCTATATCTGTAAAATAGCCACGCAGCCACTAACAGTCATCAAAAGGGATAATATGAAAATTATACCTGCCAGGTAGGCTAGGAGGATGCCTATGACGACCATCAGCTGCACGCAGGAGCCCAGCAGCCCCCGCACTTCGGGGTAGGCAATTTCAGAGATATAGACCTGTTGGCAATTAAGATGAGACTTGACTTGGGGGTCAACAGTTCTTAAGACGGAAAAGTCTCAGCCATTCAGAGCTGAGGAGAGCCTCGACTGGGGCAGCTGCAGGCCCAGTGGGCCCCTAACTGCAGGTCCCTGGTCAGCAGAGCCCTCCCCATACCTCCCTGTCCCCCACCAAGTGATCTGCAGCAGGTATTTAAAGGGTATATACGTGGCTGCTGTGGTGTGTGTGTTTGGGGGAGGGGGGGAGCAAAGAGCTTTTCAACTTTTCATTTAATTGTATGTATACCCTTGACCAAATGCAAATTCTGACACCGTAGGTGTGCGGTGGGGCCCAAGATTCTGCCTTTCTAACCAACTCCAGGTGACACCCAGGCTGCTGGCCCAAGGACCATACTTTGAGTGGTGCCCTTGGAGTGAAAGCAGGAACTCTGCCTCAATTGCTACCAGTGGCTGCCGTGGCTTCCTCTGGGCTCAGGAGCAAGAAAGCCCTTGCCCACGCTTCTAGGTTATTCCACATATTATGCCCATGACTAAGACAGGCGCGTTTTTGCCCAGTTAAAAAAAGAAAATCCAAAATATAAAATCCAATCTAGCTGCTGCCTGTTACCCAGTAAATGCAGTCAAAATGAGTGGTAGGTGCAAAGGGATGGCTTCTGAGCTACTGCTTTCAGTCTTGACCAGGTTAGGGTGTGGGTGGTCGATCATCCAAGCCCATGACCAGCGGCAGTTCATGGGTCACCCAGCAATCCCAGTTGCCAGGGTCCAAGTCCTCCCACAGGCCACACCAGGGCCAGGGCTGTATGTGCAGGGTCTCACTGAAGCCTCACAACCATGGCACGAGGTAACTCCATTATTCCCATTTTACAGGCGCAGAGAGGTGCTCTGCCCTGGTAAGTGCCAGAGCCAGGATTTCACCCAGATGTCCAGCTCCAAAGACAGCCTGGGCAGTGCTGAGTCAGGAGGTGGTGAGAGAGAAGCAGGGGAAGCAGCTGGAGGGCCAGTTCCTGAGCAGTGAAGGGGAGGGGCGGGTCCCAGCAGCCTTTGCCCCTGGGGACAAACCAGAACAGGGTTTTCCTGCTAAACTGTAGTCAGTGGTCTGAATGGGGGGGGAGGGGGGGGCGGATCTAAGCCATCTGTTGACCATCCACAGATGTCACCTTACTTATAGAGCAAAAGAGAAGCCCTGGTAAGTAGCACCATCCTGGGTTCGAGTAATAGCTTCACCACCGACTAGCTGTGCCTAAACAAAGGACTTCACATTTCTTAAGCTTACTTCATCTGTAACCAGGGACAATAACAGAGGCTCTTTCCAAGGCCCGCTGGAGAGCAAGACGAAGCAGGGAAAGGGCACGGTGCCAGGCCCCCAGGAGGCCGCAGCCAGGGAGAACCAGGACCCCAGGTCTGCTTCTTCTCCCGGGTCCCAGGAGCCAGGTTGGGGGACACACTCACCGGGGCCACTAGCGAGGCAATGCCGCAGGCCAGGCCGGTGAGGAGGCGGCCTCCGAGCAGCATCCACACGTTCTGAGCCGCGGTGATGACGGCGAAGCCGGCCACGAAGGGCACGGCGCAGAGCAGGAGGCTCAGCTTGCGCCCGGCGCGGTCCACGAGCCAGCCGCCCAGCACGCCTCCCGCCGCGGCGCCCACGGTCACGATGGCCTGGGGGCGGGGCGCGCGCCGGCTGAGGAGGGCGCGCCGGGGGACCGCGGCCCAACCTCGCGCTCCACCCCACCCTCAGCGGCCTTGGGGTAAGGGGATGGGCGACCCCGGCGGGGGGTCTCCGTGCCCGCCCGAAGCCAGGCAGGGGGAGGGTCCCGGCGCCCGTCTTAGGGGTGGGCAGAGGAGGGTTCTAGGAAGGCTGGAGGGTGAGCCCGAGGCCTCACCCCGAACCAGGAGGCGGCGGCGGCGTCTAGGCGCGGGGCCGGGGGCGCGGCGCGCCGCAGGCTCGGGATGGCCGGGGAGCTGTAGCCGAGCGCGAAGCCGAAGCTGAGGGGGCCCAGGGCAGCGGCGAGGGCGGCGAGGAAGACGCGGCGGCCGCGGGGAGAGCTGCGGGCACCAGGCGGACGGTGAGCGGCGGGGGCCTGAGAGCAGCGGAAGGGGCGAGGTCGCCCCCCCGGGCCCGGGTTCCCCCGCACGCTCACCTGCCGCCCGGCGGCCGCAAGAGCGGCTGGGTCTCCTCCTGGTCCTCAGGCGTCATGTCCGCGGCCAACGCTTGCTGGGTCCGCTCTGACGCCTGAACTGCCGCGGGTCGCGCGACTGCAGCCCACACCGGCCGGTCAGGCCAGAGCCAGCCAATGAACGGCGAGTGGCGGCTCTGGGGCGGGGTCGGAGCGGCCGCTGGTGTGGGAGCACCCAATGGGAACGCAAGGCGTCTGCGCTGGGAGCCGCCCTTCAAGTCAAAGAGGGCCAATGGAAACAAAGAGCCGGTAGGCGGTGCTCACTGGAACCGCCCCTAGGACTGAAGTATCCAATGTATAGGTAGGGCAGAGTTCGCAGCTGGGCCGGAGCACGCAACTATCCAATAGAAATGTGATGCGAGCTCGGAGGCGGGGTCATATAAATTGCCTGTAGCCGAACCGACCAATGAGGGTGGAGGGCGGGGATTGAGCTTGCCCCTGGATCCGCCTCTCAATCTAGCTTCAACCAGAGGGACTAGGAGCTGGAAGAAGGTAGAACTCGTGGGCCGCGCCCAGAACTTCCCGCCCCTACTCTGGGCAGCTGCAGTTGCCCTTCGTGGTCGGGTCTGCGGTTTCCTGCTCGGCGTTAACAACTGTCCTGGGGTCTGGGCAGCTCTGCCCACTGAGAGCCGCAGGGCGGAAGGTCTCCAAACAACGATTCTGGGCCACTCGGTTGCCGAGCCTGGTGCTCCAGCTGGGTTGCTGGGGCGGAGGCGTGGCCCTGAGCGCCGCAGCCCACCTCCTTGCCTGTTATGACTCCGGGGAGGGAGGGGGGAGGGTGGGAGTGGGTTGGGGGGATACAGGTTGCTGACTGCTACGGTGCCGACGACGACTAGGACCTTCTGGTGCTGAGGACCCGTGTTAGGCGGAGTCCCCCCCTGCCGCATAGCTGTGACTGATCTGGGCTTAAATGGTGAGCTCTACACTCCCTGTTAAATTCCACTCACTTCACAGGTAATCCTGAGTTTGGAATCTTCATCTTACTATCTCCCAATTTTGAGTCCCCTGCGGATGTTAATAGCCAGCCTCTCTACTGCTGGAGGGGAGGAGGATGAGGTCAGAGCGCTGTAGAACCTCGTCATTTGCATGCCGCACTCTCTGGGTGCAGGCAACTGCGGTGAAGCACTGTAATTCCGGCAAGAACCAGGGCTAAGACAGTGACGGGCTTAGCTTTCAATCCCGCTCAGGGCATCTGTTTCCTCATCTCTAAGTGGAAATCACAGTATCCATCATGCAGGAGAGTTTTGAGTAGGGGCAATGTAAAAAGACCAAGCACATGCCAGGTACTCAAATGCTAGCTGGTATGATTAGTGCAGTCACCCGATAGCACTATATTTCAAGACTTATGCAACTGCCCCTCCGTGCTTCCTCAGCATCTGGCACTCCAGACATAAATTCTTATCACAGCGCTTATCATTGCTTGTGACCACCTGTTTACTTCTCTCCCTCCCCCAAAGGACATGATCTCCTCCTCCAGACAGTGGGTCTTGGTGTTTGCAGAGAGGATGGATGTCTCAGATTCCAAGGGCAAACTGCTGCATTTAGATGCTTTACTTTGCAATTCAGCCTGAGGGATATGCAGAGAGGTTTCTGTAGGCAGGGTGATCCAGCGAGCCCAGCTAAGGCCTGCCAGCCCTCTGAGCCACGGACCCCCTACAAACCTGCTCCTGCCCTCTGGCTGGTCATCTCCCTCCCCATGAGTGTGCAGTGTTCACTTCTTGGCCTTTGTAAGCAGACATTGCTGCCAGAGCAGCCTCCCGCCCCCTTTTATAAGCTAAGCACCATCAGTGTGTTTAGTAGGGCCCTCCTCTTGCCCTTTCTACATCCACTCCTCAAATCTGTGACTTGTCAAATCATGGGGTGCCACTGATGCTGCCAATCTCTTAGGAAGAATGGTCTAAATAGCCCTTGGTTTTTCTATTCTAGGCTGAGAAGCAAGAAACTTCAGGAAAAAAAAAAAGACGAAAAACACACATACAAGCTCATGAAGCTTACAAATTATTTTACCATGAAGAATACCAGCCAGATCCAACTGACACAAGGCACTCAGCCTGGCCCTGTATGGTGGACAGAGAGCACAGCTCTGGGGTCAGAGAACTCAAAGGTTCAAATCACTGCCCCTTTCTGAGCCTCAGTTTCCTTATTTGGAAACCAAGAATAATAAAACCTAATTCACAAGTCTTCAGGTGAGGTTGAGATACAGTATGTAGCTGATCTTGTGTTTTCCCCCCTTTGTATGAAAAGGGCATAACAAAACACAGAACGGGAATGCTGAATGCTGCAAAGACTACGAGGAGACCCCTGGGTACACCTAAAAAGCTGTCTTTAATACTCTCACCTCTTGCCTTCTGCTGAAGGGGACCAGGCAGCCTTTAGCTCGGATGCATCATGTTGGACCATTTGTACAATAGGCAGAGAGGGGAGCTCTCCCCACAGTGTGCAAGGCTCACAAGGAAGTAGGGTCCAAAACTTCTGTGAAATCTATCAGATCAAGATCATGTCAAGCACAGGCCTCTGCCCTTAGTGAGAAGACCTGCAGAACTCCTCAGAGCACTTTAACAAGGGAAATGATCTCAAGTTTCTTTTGGTGGGTAATATAGGCAAGAGGAGACAATAAAATGGAATCCCTCAGACTAAAGCCAAAAGTAAATTATCTTCTTCACACCAATTAAAATTGTTACAATGGCAGCAAAACTACATTTCCTTCAGTTGATCTCTGCTAGCTAGAGGCTGACATCTCAGTTTCACTCCCATTTGTCCAATCCTGCATTTTCTTCTCACTTTGAGGAGGGAGCAATGAAAGGTAGATAATACTGATAAGAGGAAGGATAATCATTTGGCTCATGTGAGAGGGCAGAGCAGACCGGAACAAGAGGAGCAAACTGGAGGAGGAGAATTCTGGTGATGAAAAGTAACTGCTTCTTGGTTATATGATTTCACAGTAACAGTAACCCGCTCCCCCCCCCCCCCGCCCCAAATCTTAAGACTCTTAACAGGCTCCTATGCCTTATTATTTTTTGTGAGACACAAGGATAAAGAAGCAGGAGTTTTTAAGATCTAAAAATTCAGCTTTTCTCAAAAGTCTGTAGGCAGGAACGCAGCTGGTTCCAATTAGAGTGAACTGAAACAGCAACAGGGGCCAAAGGTGCAGAAAGAAAACTTATTTATAATAAATTTTCAAAGTAATGGCTTTTCTTTATAAAAGAAACACATTATGTGACAAAACAAAACTGTAATGAAAAAATAACTTTTCCATCTAAGTATATAAAATATAAGAGAAGGTTGCAGTAAATAAGAATGAACATTTTTGATTTATTCAAAGTTTCAATCTAAAACCTCAATGAAATCTACCACCTTTATTACAAGGGGACTGATGATTCCTGAACAGAAAGAAACAAAGGTCAAGAAAGATGGCACCAGACATTGGAGAGAGACCCAAACTGGCCGAGGGTGCCGAAGGTTTGGTCCAGTAGATCACGAACAGGCTAAACGCCACATTTTGTTGAGAAATGATGTCAGAACTGGTTCAAGAGTATAAACCTCCATAAGAAAATTAAAGATGGCAAACTCGATTGGGACTCTGCCTATTTCAAGTCAATAATGTCTTCATCCGAAGAAGCGGTGAGTTGAAAGGGGCTACTGCCCCAGACAGGGCTGCCTTCTCGCTCGGCCACAGGGTCCTGGTCGGAGCTTGTCGACTGGTAATGCTCCTTGGGATTGGCTTCAGACGTGGAAGGACTCTCCAAGGAGCCCGACGTGATCCTAGAGGAGAAAAGTCACTGTGCACCGCTGAGTTGGCTGCTCTGTTTCCTGCTCCCCTAAACTCGGGAGGCTGTCTCCCACAGCCCCCACCATTATGGGGGAGAGGTGGGGAAGTGCAGGAGTGACCCCCACCCCAACAGAGCTTGTGTTCTGCAGGCACACAGCCCGATCTCATGGGTGGTTATGGGTTTTAAAGGCCGATGGTGACACATAGGTGTTTGTGAGGAAAACTGGGATAACGTCACTGCCTAAAACCCTCCCCTGGCTCCCCACAGCCTGAGGACAAGGCTGAAATGCCTGATCACATGACCACAGGCCCCGACCCTGCTGACCGCCCCTGCTGACCGCCCCAGCCACCTCCCAGCCCACTCTTGCTATATTTTCTTGTGAACTCAGGACACTTACTCTCTTGATACCTGCAAAATCAATTTGACCAAATTCAGGGAGATCATTCATTCAACAAGTACTCATGTAGCCTGTAAAAGCCCCCAGCCCAGCCTCTGGCCGCTCTTGACCTTGCATCCTTGTCTGTGCTTAAGCTGACCCACTCTCTTCCTCCTCTTTGTCTCTTCAGAGCCTTTACCCCTACTGTTCCTGCTGTCAGAGGGGCTATTCCCCCAGCTCCTTCCCATTCAAAGCTCAGCTCAATGCCCCCTCCTCAAGAAGCCTTGACTCCCAGCCTCCACCTTAAGTAGACCTTCTATCCGCCCCACCCCCATCACTCACCTTCTTTTAAATATCCTTGCAGCACTTGTCACTAATGGAAATGTTAGCAACTGCTTATTTGTTCACAGGTTTATTGTCTGTTTCTCCACACCAGAATAAGTCCATGAGGGCAGGGCCCTGGTCATACAGTAGAGACTCAGTGAAAGTGTCAGAGTAAAGGGTGAGTGAGTGCTGCCCCTCTCTGGGCCAGGCTAATGCTTGTGTGATTTATGAGACTGGGCTCAGCCTTTCCTGATGTTTGAGACACCCCTGCCCCAGGTGTGGTGTGGATGGCACCCCCCATTCTTCTGCATCACCTGCCACCCTGGAATGCTGTAATTCCTAGAATGTCCTTGTTGAATTTCCCACCGGCCTGTGAACCCCTGAAATTCCCTCCATATCCCCAGCTCAGTGCCAGGTGCTCCAAGAATGTGTGTGAACGACTTAACGGCGCCTGGACACGTGCCCCCTTGCCCTCCACACAGGAGCCGGCAGGATGTTATTGAGGGACATGGAGAACCTCAGGGGACAAATCAGTAGGATTCAACCAGTATTCATGGATGTGTGATACTGAGTGGCCACCAGAAGTACTACACCCACCAGAAGTACTGGAGCATGCCTGTCACTCTTAACTGAGCATTTTTGTTTTTAAAAATCCCTGTCAATCTGGTGAGCAAAAAAAGTCTCAATGTACTTCAGTGCGCATTTGTTGGATGCTAGTGAAGTCGCCAGTTTGTCTGGGCCCCTCCCTGGCAGGCAGTGCTCTCTGGGGATCCTCAGAGAGGAGCTAGCCTCGGGCCCTCTGCTGCGGCTGGCCAAAGGGGCCGGCCCATGGCGCTGTCAGTCAGCAGAAAGGGCCCTGTGGCTGTCCTGTGACTTCAGGGGCCACCACCCTGAGCAGGGACTGCTCGGGGCCGCGTCCCTCTTTACCTTTCACTGCTAGTTGATCTCACTGTCCCTGGCTTAGGGCCTCCTTGGTTTTCTTCCAGCCGCTTCCGGGCTTTTGACTTGGGCTTTGGAGCTCCTTCTGACCTGGGTCCACCTTCATCGGAGAGGCCTGGATTGCAGGGGAGAATCACAGGTCAGAGGGTCATTACCACAGGGCTGCCACAGAGACAGAAAATGCCCTTTTCCTCCTGGTTGGGTATTGGTGCATTATTGGGATTGAGGCAGGAAAAATGATGATTAAAGTCTACATTTTTAAATAATTGGTTTTCTTGTTGTCTTGTTGGTAGAAGTTCTTTTTTTTCTGATTAGAATGAATATATGTATTGTGAAAAAAAGACTCAGAGGAATTTAATGAAGGAGAGAAAATCTATAGCCCTACCACTGGAAACTGTCATTCTCCAACTCAGATGTTCAATTTCTGAAAAACACAGTGGTTTATACAAAGTAGTTGGCAGATCAAGCTTTCTTAGGGAACGGTGCGTTAAAAACAGCAATACATATATTTTAAAAGTGCAGCGGAAGGCACCAACTTCTAAAACCAACCGACTTTGCCGATGTCAAGGCCTGCCCTGTCAGGTGGTCCAAATCCCCTTCTCCATTAGTCAGGAAACGTTACTGCAGGACAGGCCTGTGCCAAGACCAACCGTCCTTGTAGTTTTATGTCGTGCAGATGCCAATTCAACTCTTCAAACCAGTTTTTCCTGGTTTGACATAACACTTCCATTTTGTCCTCATTTTGTTGTCACAATTCTGAACACAAATATAACAGTCTAGCCTTTCCATGGTTATCATGGTGCTTTATGCTTCTCTGGTCTGGTCTCCCATCTGGAAACTGAGTGAGGAGGGCACAGCAAAGATCTTACATCTCTGCCATCCGCAGAGAACTGCCCCGTGGTCCAGGGGCTTTGAGAAGGGATAACTGAACTGCACCACAAATATGCAAGAAAACAAACAAAAATATGCAAAAAGAAAAAACACCCAAGTAAATTTAAATTTTGGATCGACAAATGTAAAATGTTATCTGAGAACTGCAGGATGTAAAGTCTTCTAGGAGACTATATAGATACTCATTTTAAAAAATTGTAATGGACTTCCCTGGTGGCACAGTGGTTAAGAAGCCACTTGCCAATGCAGGGGACTCGGGTTCGATCCGTGGTCCGGGAAGATCCCACATGCCGCAAAGCAACTAAGCCTGTGCGCCACAACTACTGAGTTTGTGCTCTAGAGCCTGTAAGCCACAACTACTGAGCCCACGCACCACAAAATACTGAAGCCGGTGTGCCTAGAGCTCCATAAGAGAAGCCACTGCAATGAGAAGCCTGCGCACCACAACGAAGAGTAGCCCCGGCTCGCCACAGCTAGAGAAAGCTGGCGCAGCAACGAAGACCCAACAGCCAAAAATAAAAATAAAAAATCATATCAGACTAGACATACTGTTTTACAAACTGCCCTTTTCCCCCTTAACATGCGTGGTTTAGGCACTTTCCACACCAGTAAATACAGATTGACACATCACTGTTGGTGAGTAAGCTGTATAGTATTCCTTAGTATAGGTGCACTTTAATTTCTTTATAAATCCCTTCTGAAAGGGCTCATTGTTTTTGAGGCTAGCGAATATCCACAGATAAAACTCGTGGGTATCTTTACAAACAGCGCAAACACAAGAACGGAGGGCGGTTACCCAGCAGCTCCCTGCGGGTCCTGCTCGCTATCTCTTTGATCTCCATGCGGGACAGGGACAGGGAGTGAGTGACAGGAATGGCCGCGATGCCGATGCCGATGGAGGTGGGCGGGGTGATGACCTTGGAGACCAGGGGCGACTTCAGAGGCCGCTCGATGCTTCTGCCCACCAGGTTTCTGAGTGGAATCTTGTACAGGTTTTTGCACTGAATTTCACCTGAAATAAGAATTCGAAGAGAACGTCAGAACTTTAAGAAAAGCTCATGTTATTCACAAGAGGATAGTTCCTGGTCCCTCGACGTAATTAGCGTGAAGGGAGAATTTACGTCACAGGCTGACCTCCCAAGTCTCGTGAGGGGCAATAAAGAGACGGTGCCTGACGGGCATCGTGTTCATGGGTAAATGGGGCAGAAGGCACCCGCTCCTGCTTACACGTGCACAGAAGGAAGGAGGAAGGAAGACAAGAAAAGCTTGGCTTCCTGCTTGGGAGCTCTGAGCTCTCGTGACAACGAGCCGTAAAGACGACTTTTGTGGTGAGAAGTTAGGAAAAGCGCGAGGCAATGACCACAGCAAAGGCCTGTGGGCAGGGTTCAAAGGCAAAGCCAGGCAGAGCGAAAGCCGGATGCTGAGTAATTGTATGGGTTTTATGACTATATCCTTTTCACTATAAAAACCTACTATATCCTTAACATCCCTAAAGGAAAGATAACTAGCTGGGACAAGCTGGAATCTCTCTTACCCTCAACTCCCTTCTCCCCATTGAAACAACTGTTTCCATAATGGGATGGGGGGCGGGGGGAGGGACTAGTTATCACAAGGTTTCTTAAGAATGCAAGCACACTGCAAGTGTTTTCTTACGGCTTCAAATATTGAGTTCCTTCAGCAGTCATCACGTCAGTATTTGACAATGAATTAGAGAAATCAGAACGGATCAAAAATATCTATCATAAGACAGGAAAGACTGGATTTCACCTTCCCCCAGGGAAGCAGGAAACGCTGGGGTATCTCTGCCTGGGGGTGTCTGAGGAGAGTTGTGGGCACTGGCCCCCTTGGAGCTGCCTCCAGATGAGACCTCGTTCGCAGATGCGGTTGCTGTGAAGTATATATCCGACTAGAGAGAAAGAGAAGGCGATCCTGAGCCGCCTGCTGTTACAGGCCCTGCGCCCCCCGGCCGTCCTGTCGTCACTGCAGAGCCCCCTACTGTCCCTCCCGCTTGGCTGCTGCATCTCTGCACCTCAGGGCCTGCGGTGCAAGAACGAGTCGGGGAGGCAGCTCCCAGCTCTGCGCTCAGACGTTTGCTGAGAGCTCCGTTTCCCCACTTCCTATTTATTTGTTGATACACAATAGAAAAGAGTCAGTTTCCCACACACCTGCTGCACACACTGACACAACACACTTCCCTGACTGGGACCTCGGGCCCCTGGACGTTAGACCTGGAGAGGGTTTGGATGCGGTCAGGTCCGCGTCACAGGTGGGGAAATGGGTCCTCACGATCCGGCAAACACGCAAGCATACCTGCGATGCGCTGGCTTTGGGATGTGTTGGGGGGCAGCTCGTGTGGACTCTAGGGCACTGAGTTTCAGGGATTTTGCAAGCTGGCTGCTAAACACAGCCATTATTAAACTTAAATTATATTAAAAGAACAAAAGAACTAAATATAAAAATTCAACCATTCCTAATTATTTTAGTACACTGACTGTTCTCCATGCTCTTGAGGTAATTCACATGAACAGTGTCTGTGGCGGGCGGGGATACCGCGCAAGAGCGGCTCCCAACGCCGTGGCCTGTGGTGTTACGTGGGAAGCCTGAGATAATCAGGGTGGGGCTATTTACACCACAGTGATAGCAACTGCTACAAATCAGAGCTTGGTGTGCCGTTTCGTTGCTCGTCTAGACTGAGTGCTGAAGAAAATGTAAATTATGAAGACTAACAGTGTGTCGAGCCTAGTGTGAAAACTGAAAGAGGTTTTGGTTCAGTGATTTCTACGAGGGTGAAGAATAGTTTAATAGGTCACATGTCAGATTCAATGACAACGAACTTGGAAAAAAGAAGGATGGATTGAGATAATTCCAACTATAAAATCATGGTTGAACTGCAGCATTAGGTTGGCTACGGCTAAAGGAATTCAGCAAAAATTAACAAGCGTTTTGTGAGAGCCAGTTGGCTACATGGACTTTAATATGAAAGCATTGTATATTTTATTATTATTTGTAAATTGTAAGCTAGTTACATTTTTATAATCAGTAAAATTTATAATCAACTGATATCACACATGTGCGCGTGTACACACACACACGCCTGTCTTGCGGAGGGCTGGTGTCGGTATACACTTCCCAGCATCCCACTGGCACTGCGTCAGTGAATAAGACGCTCAGTCTCTGCTCTCACAGGACCGTCAGTGCAGCGGGGAAAGTACGCAGTCACCCACCACCAAATGTGACTCAGGTCAGGATGGAAAAATGCCCCTGCCGTGCAGCAGGGCACAGCCTGGCCTTGGAGGGCCGGGGAGAGGTGTGGGGCTGACTCGGGGGAGGGGACCAGAAAAGAGCGGCTATGCAGTCTTATGCGCCAGCAGTAGATAACACCTTGGAAGATCTTTGTTCCTGCATCCCTCGGTTTTGCTCACATTCTGTCACTACACACAAATTAGTCCGTCAGCCATAGTTCGCAGGACACAAATTCAAATCGAGGTCAGACAGTGGCAAAGGAAGAAAGTGCCATTGCAAGCTCTTACTCTTCTAAACTTGGCCTCTTCTTCAGGGCAATAGCGACCCAGGCTCTGATGCAGGATTTCTCTTTTCAGCTGAGCATACCCCAAATGCCACCAGCACCGATGACTCTCAAACTAAGGAGGGGCATTTTGAAGCCCAAGGGGATCCGCACAGGAAAACCCAATCCAGAGCCTGTTTTCAGCTTTCTCATCTCAACACTCATGTGGTGTCGTCACTGTCAGCCTCACCATGAACGTGTCCGCGCCCGCCTGAAACCTCGTGGTGCTTTGGGGGCCCCTCACACAGAAACAAAACCCCAGTTCCACTCACCCTGGAGGCCACGAGCTGCAGCTGAGGCACGACAGCCGTGTGGACCAGGTTTCCGTTCACCACCAGGCGGATCTCCATGGAGTCGGTGGTGAAGGCCAGCAGGTAGGGGAACGCACAGACTGCAAGGCAACGGGACGTCAGCTCCCAGCCCGCACCTGTGGCTGTGGAGCTGGCGGGACCCTCTCACATCCCCCTCGCTTCTCGGCAACTCCCATCTCTCCGGTTCCTCTGCTGCTTTTCTTCCTTCTCGGGTGCATGTTCCCCGATTCCAGGAGAGCCTGCCTTAGCCGCCAGGCTTCTGCCCAGTGACATGTGCATTGTCCTGGCTTCTCCCTGCGCTCTTCTCCCACTGCAGTCCCGTACCTGATCTTCTGGGGGCGCACTGCCCACCCAGGTCCCGGACACCTTCCCCCTATGGTCCAGGCTGCGGCGTGACATGCCCTCTCCTTCCCATATGCCTTCCGCCTGGGAACCTGGCCTTTACTCCTTCTTCATTCCCTGTCCCCAAGTCACCCTCCCCTACGCTCCTCCTGTGTGAGTGTCTGGGCAGGGACTGCGTCCTGTTCCTTGCTGTCCCTCACAGTGTCCCACGGGTTCAGTGTGCTTGCTGAGTTATTTGTTAAACGCTGGCCCCTCTTCTTGAGATCTTTTTGGTGACTCCCAGGTACCATAGCTCCCTCGGTGGCCCTGTAAGCCCACCTTTGTCTTTTTTACTGGCCACTTCACGCTCTCCTTCACACTGGCCCGCTCCCTCTGCACTCTCTCCTTGGTGACTCGTCCACTCTCTTGGCTTCACCCTGACTCCTCCTACTACACCCACACCTCTAGCCTTGATCTCTCAAGTGGGCCCCAGGGCTCTCTCAAGAGAGCCGTTACCAACCCTTCCTCCCTTTTTCACCATAACTAGTCTGCATCAGAGCCGACCTGGTCCTCTCAGTACCTGGATCCATTCCTCTGTTCTCCTCTCAAAACTATCATGTTTACCTGTCAACAAATGCTTCTACTTTGAGGAAAACAGCGCTAACATTTTTGGCTCTGATCTGACTCTCCCCAGGCAGATGCCCAGCTGTGGATCTTGAACCACAGAAACGAAGCACCACTACTCACGTCCTGACATTTTAGTGGCAGGCAAAATACCTGAGTTTCTGTGATTCTAGACTTTTAAGCTTCAAAATGCATAAGAAGGACACCAAGTGTATTGTGCTTCTCCCCCAGGTCAGTTGAGTTTCAAGGCTGGAGATCTTGTTCTCAAATTTTAGAAAAAGGAAAGCAAGGCCCAGAAATGAAAGGGCGCTGACAGATGCCCACCTACTGAAAACTTACATTTATTTGCTCTCAAATGCTCACGTGCTCGGGCACTGAGAAGACCTGGGAGGACAGTGGAAGACAGTACTCCCCGAAGGGGGCCAAAATGAGAAACAGTTAAAGAAGACGATGTTCAGCGCTCACTATACTCACATAATTCACGGCGATTTAGCAGTAAGCCAGCGAGTTTGCTTACGTAGGATGGAACAGTTCAGATGTATCTATTCGGGGGAAGAGCATGGTGATAAAGGGTTTCCTTACCAATTGCACAGGGAGCCTGGTTCCAACAGAACTGGAAATCCGACGCAGAGGGTTGAACCAAAAAAGAGCCCCCATTAAACGGGCAAACCTTTTTATAGATGCAACTGTCTGCAAAGAAACAATAGTGATGCATGTTTGTTAGAGACAACACTCAGGTAACCATAATTAGATAAACAAGAAACAGGCCACAAATAGCATCCTATCTGCACGTTCTTTACGAAAGCCAGTACGAATATCGCCATGATGCCAGACTCTCGGGCGCAGGAGGCAGTCTGAGCCAGAGTAATAGTTCTACTATAGGTCGTCAGAGCTGCCATTTTTGGAGAATTGACTATGTGCCAGGCACTGAGATTTAAAACATTCTTCCCTTTAATCTGTACAATCTTATGAAGTAGATGCTATTATTATGCTCATTTTACAGATGAGAAAATCGAGGCAAGGAGTGGTGAAGTAGCTTGTCCACAGTCTCACAAGTTCTGCATGGGGGAGAACCAGGTTGGCTTCATTGCAGAGAAGAAGGGGCACTTGCTGGCAGCCCCTGAATGTGGAGGAAGCCCTCCTATAAGGGGATCACGCTCCGAGCCTCACGCAGCAGGATGTATATGGTGGGAGCTGTACCCCTTCCCCCAGCACTTTATTATGAAAACGTGAAGCCATATACCTGTATCACCTTGGTGAACCTGAGCCAGCATTAGACTAAGGCCTGGTTAATTCAGTTACCCTGGTCCTGGACTGCTCTGAGCTCTAAACACAAGTCCAGGTGTTTCAGACCCTCTTAGAGTGAGAGAGTTCATGTAGAAACAAAGGCCCCTTTTCCTCCAGAAGCTCATCATGTTTAAGCCACACAATCTTATTTCTAAATTATTTAAAACAGCCTTCCTGAGATGTAATTTATATACCATAAAATTAATCCATTTTAAGCATTCAAATCAATGACTTGCAGTATGTTCATAGAGTTGTACAACATCACGATCTGATTTTATAACATTTTCTTCACCCTAATAGGAAACCTCATGCCCCTGAAGCAGTTTCTTGCCACTCCTCGTGAGAGGGCATGGAGCCAGAGCCGCTGCTGAGGACTGCGATGTGGGGCTAGGCTGGGGGCGGCCGCTGGCGGCCCATTTGAAGCTTAGGGGCTCCTTTGATGTGACTGCTGTGCCTTGTAAAGCAGTTGTTTTATACTGTCTTATCATTGTTTTTCTAACAGAAGGAGTTACTGGGAAAGAAAAACTCATGGGAGTCAGTATTGTTTTGCTTTTGGTACAGTGGACTCCCCAGGGGAGAAAAGGCAACCTCACTCTCAGCTAAAGACCTTGCTCCCTGAGAAAACCAGTGCTCAGGAAGGACACCCGGGTCTCCCAGCAGTGGCCCCCTAGCTGCTGCGCCCGCCCACAGCCTCCTGCCCCAGACCCTGGATGCTCTGGGGTGTGGCTCGCCCCCTCTCCACTCTGGCCCATGGCTCCCCGCACCCCCCGCACCCCACGCAGGGACGTCTCTCCACTGTCCTGCACCGCAGTTTCCCCTTCTGCATCGGATCTTTCCTGACAGCCTTACACATGCTGTTTATTCCACCCTTTAGAAAACAAATCCCTGCCCTCTCTTCCTCTTCTAGCTGTTACACCCTTCCTTACTCTTTTTCCCTTAAAGCAAAATTCTTTGAAAGACCTGTCTGGACTCCCTGACTCTATTTCCTCTTTCCCAATCTCTCCTGACCTGTGCAATCAGGCTTTTGTCCCCACTGCTTCCCCAGAGACACTTGCTCTTCTCAAGTTTCCTAGTGACCTTGTAAACCCAGGCGCCATCTCAGACCCGATCTGTCAAAGGCATATGGCACAGCAGGTCACCCCCCTTCAACACTGCCCCCTTTCAACACTCCTCAGTCTACTTCGCTGCTTCCCGCTGTCTCCCCCCGCTTCCCGTGGGTGATGTCCTTAGTCTCACGACCTTAAAAGTCACTTACATGCCAGTGATCCCCAGCGAGCCCTCTCCAAGCCCCAACTTGAACCAGGTGATGGCTCACCATCTCCACTGGGATATCTCAGAGGTGCTGACAGGTCATAACTGAACTCTTGATCTTTCCCCCCAAACTCGCTCTCCTTAAAGGCTCCCTCGTCTTAGTAAATGGCATTCTCTGTTCTCCTAGCTGCTCATGTCCCCAAACTATAGTCTTCCTTTCCTCTTTCCCTCATAGCCCACACTTGAGTCATCTGCACGTTATCCTGATTCTCACGTTGAAAGCACATCTAGGATCTGACCGCTGCTCAGCGCCTCCCCTGGGTGGTTCTGGTCCAAGCCCCTGGCATGTTGGTCAGATGAGGGAGCGCAGTCCCTGCCCCTCCCGCTTCCATACCAAAGGGGGTGGTTTCCTCTCACAGATCCTGCCGCCCCTCTGCTCAAAAGCCTCCAGCTGCTCATCAGGGTGCAACACAGGAAGCTTTCACCTGCCAGGCCCTGCCGGAGTCTGGACCTCTTTGCTGATGTCATTTTTATCCACTTGCACCCTCGCTCACTCTGTTGCGATCATGGGTCATCTTTGGGGTCGCCTCGACCGTACTGGAATGTTCCTCCTCAAGGTCTTCACACCTGCCCTTGTCCCTGCCTGGAACACTCACCCAGACACCTTCAAGTCCCCTCCTGGACACCTTTGGATCTTCAGTCCTCGCTCCTCTCCCAGCGAGGCCTGCCTTCCTCACCTTCTCTAACTGGTGACCTGTGACCTGCATGCCCCACTCTTGCCCACCCCAAGCCCCTCTTCCCCCTTCATTTCCCCTCAGCACTCAGCACTATTTAACAGACTGCACGTCTTTCTTATGTATCTTATTGTCTACCTGCTCTCTTTAAAATGTAAACTCCACCTGGTGGCTGGATTTGTGCCTATATTCACTGCTGAAACTGCTAGAAGTGCTGGGTAAAGATTTGCTGAACGAATGAACGACTCAGGAAGGACACAGCAGCCTTGTGATTCTAAAGGCCCAGGTCCCTTACACACATTCCCTCCCCTCTCCCCTGTCCCACCCCGACTCCCACCAGGGGAGAGCAACCTGCTGGTGGGTTTGAGGGGGTTGGGCTGGAGGAGACCCGGGCCCCTGAGCACAGAGCCTCCTGGATGGGTCGGGTGACTGTGTTATTCCTGGGGAGGCCAGCCCCAGTCCCCACCTGCCTCAGAGGGGGTCACACGGGCCTGGAGGAGGCGACCGGACTGCAGTCCAGAGGCCCGTTCCCCCTCCTTCCCAGGGAAGAAGAGGGCTCTCCCTCCCAATAACTAGTGCTGGTGGTCTCTGCACCTGAGGGGAGGGGCCTCCAAATCAGACTGAACTGATTCAGAAAAGGAAGCGAAGCTGTTTCTTGAACCCTGGAGCTGTGCAGCCCATTCACACCCATGCACTGGCACCCATGCCCGGCCGGCCCCTGAAGCGTGAGCGCACTGTGTCCCTGGCAGGGCCTTTCACTGTGGTGTCTCCAGAGCCCGGACGCAGGCCTGGCATAGAGAGGGCCGTCCCTTTTGGTTAAAAGGGGCCGCCTGACTGGGCTGGGGGGTGGGGTGGGGGGAGGGCTGGCGCAGGTGGTGGGGCGCAGGATTCTAAGAAAGTCCCTGCCACGGAAGCAGCTCAGAGTCTATGACTTCCTTTCTCTGACTTTCCCCATCCAGCTGGTGCAGAACAGTGTATAGGTTCTAATTTTAAAACAACTTTCTCTGAAGAAAGGTCCCTTTCTGCATGTAGAAAAGTTTTTAACTCATCTGAGATAAAAATCTCCCTATAGAAAATGCTGAGTTTCTGGAAGTTATAGTTTAGAAAGGAGCAGACATATGATAAAAATCAGCTTCAAATTTGCGGAGGGTTTGGACAGATCTGTGGCTAAAATATCCTAAAAGAGCGATTTATTGGTGAAGTTCGCTCCTTGTGACTACCTTCTCCTGACTTCCCAGAAACTTCTAATTTTGAAAGAGGATGTTTATCAAACAAATTTCTCAACTGAAAATTACTATACTTACTGATCAAAGATTAATTAATCAAAATATGTGTCCCATGTGATATAACCAGCATCACCACTCTAAATCGATACAATTCTAGGCTGAAAAAAAAACATGTTTTATTGTTTTAGTTATGCTGGGCAGCCTTATCCAGGAAAATATCTTACTACCTTTAGCCTTAAAAAGATCTTTTTTATTGTAGTATCACATTAGCTTTTGAAATGCTGAAAATCCTTAAAGACCCTGTTTGGCATCTTTGGTCTACCCGAAACCCACCTGCCTCCTCACCCAAACTACCCCAGCTGAGGCTGGGGTGTGCCAGGTTGAGGCTGATTTCATTAACACCCGAGAAACAGCAAAAAGGGTAGAGTAACTGTGGTTAAAATTTGGGGCACTGGAGTCAAGAGGGCCCCAAGTGTGAATCTGGGCTCTCCCGTTCAGAGCTGCACAATCTTGAGAAAGTCTGTTCACCGCTCTGGGCCTCAGGAGCCTTATCTCCTTACAGGTAACAGAGAGTAACGGAAAAAGTCAATGGAACGGTGACTGGGGCAGGCAGAGCACAGCGAGTGTCATACAGCAAGGGCCCCTAGATGGAAGCCACTGCCATCACTCCCCCGTCCTGGGGACACCCCCAGGCGGCCCCTGCACCGGCTTACCAGGAGATCCAGGCAGGAAGGCAATTCTCAGATGCTCCCTGGAGTGCAATTAAAGACCCAGGAATGAGACATCACGTAAATCTAAAGCTACGTCCCTTTAAATTGTCCAGGAAAAACCCCCAAAACAGTTGATTTTCGCAAATAGAGATCACAACACATCCTTTACTTACAGTTGTAACACAGGAGCAGACCGGCTTCCCCATCTTCGTACACATCAATAGCTGCAACGAAATTAACCTGCAATGAGAATGGGCAATGGTAGTGGGCAGGCTGGACACTGACACTATGAAAAGACTTCCTCAAGGTATGGTTTTCTATAAACTCAGGCACTGGGGGGCGTTCCCTGCTCACTAGCACCCACAGTGCCTCGCGGGCAGCCACGACTGCAGTCCACGGGGATTTTCTCACCGTCTTTTCCCACCTTTTAGAAGCTCTGTAGGCGGACATCTCCACTCTCTATCACTAGGCCTCTTATTTATACACTGGGCTCAAAGCTTTTCATGTGGGTTATTCATTTCACTCTCACATCAACACCAGAAAGTAAATGGCATTGCTCCCATTTTACAGACAAGTAAAGCGAGGCTCAGAGAGGTGGAGTGGCTCTAGTCCCTCAGGTAGGAGGTGCCCAGCCAAGATCTGAACCAGGTCCCTGGTTCTTTTCCAACCTTAACACCCTTGCACTTTGGCCACGCTGCTTCCTGCCTCAAACACGGTCTCTGAATCTCAAGATCACCGTGTCTGCACTTCTTTTCTCTCTCTTTCACTTCCAGGGAGGCGGCAGGACGTGATGCAGAGGGTGCCAGAAGCCCGAGCCCTGTGGCCTGGGCGAGCTCTTCTTCTCCAGCTTCTGTTTTGAGAAGACCATTCTCAACCTGTTGGTGTCCTTGGTCCCTCTTGTATTTCAAAACTCCGAACCTCCAAAAATCTCCTGCTTCTTTCACCACTTCTCTTGTCTTCTCAGCCTTGTAGTCTGGCCTCCTGTGCCCCCAGGGACATTGCCCTCTCTGAGCACCACAAAGATTTCCTTCTCCCCAGACTGTAGGCCCGTGGCCAAGGCTCACCTCTCCATCCAGATCTCCACAACCTCTGACATGGGACATCTTCTCCCTCCCGCCCTCTCTCCCACTTCAGATTATTCTTCCATTTCTTGGCTCTTCTCTCATTTAGAAAAATCCCCACCTTTATGGCTTCAGATTTTACTCAGCTCAAAATCTCTAGAACTATAACCTCAGGCACACATTCTCCTTAGAGCTCCAGCCCATATTCCTAAGTCTTTTGTTCTCTCAGATGCAATAGGTCCCATAACCAGGAAAGCAGAAGCCAGTGTAGGGGAGCAGAAGGGAGCACGACCGCAGCCCCGAGCTGCAATCCTGCCTGTACCACTCGCTGCCTCTGTGGTTTGTGGCAAACAGCTTAACCTCTGGCCCCAGGTCTTCACCTGTGAACCAGTGTGACGATAATCCTGACTGCAGGATGGGCCTGAGGATTCCACAGAATGAGGCAGACACTTCTGCACTGGGCCTGACACGTAGTCAGCACTCCACGGAGGCTGCTATCTTTATGTCACACGCAACTAGTTTCCTTCCAAGCCTCCTCCTTTCTGTTAGCAGAGCTACCCCCAAAGTCTTGGGGGCTCCCCTTCTCACCCGAGTCCAGCAGCATCCTCTCCTGTGTCTCACCCTCTGCTGTGCCCCAGGCTAGGCCTGACCTCCCCAGCAGGGGCACGTGCCCTTGTCTCCCTCTGGCTTGGCTCTCCCCAGCCCCTTCCAGCACGGCGCTAGGCCCCCTCCCCGCCCCAGGCCCTCCTCCTCACTGCTCTCACCCAAATGCAGCCTTCTCCTCTAAACGGTCTCATGGCTTTGCTGAAGCCCCCCCGGACACCCTCAGTCAGGGCCTCTGCCTGTGTCTGGCAAGTCCCTGCGATGGGACCCCTGCCCGTCTCCCACCCACTATGACCTGGCATTGTACAGGTGCCATTAAGCACGTGGGAATGAAAGGGCAGGGTCTTGCCTCTCAGGAAAAAGTCAGAAAAGCTTACAAGTGTGTAAAACATGGTATAATGGGGCCAATGCCATAACCAAGAATCGTGAGGGCTTTGTGCGGGTGGGAGACAGTGAGCTCAAGGTCAAGGGTGCTGATTCTGGGATCAGAAAGACCTGGGGGTCAAATCCCAAATACTTCCTCTGCTGCCTTAGGCCACAGCCCTGTTTTAATTATCTGCATGGCACGTGCACTGCTGTCTGGGGTTCGCTTGTTTGTTTGTTTGCTGGCGCTCTCCTCCCCACTGGATCTCAGCTCCATGAAGCGGAGGCCTTGCCGAACCGCTCACACGACATCCTCAGCACCTGGATCAGGGCCTGTCGAGTAGTAGGAGCAGAGTACGTACTTCCTGAAAGCACGACCGAGTCAGTGAAATCCCAGCTCTGCCACTTGAGAGGAGAGGGCACCGAGGCCAGTGGTTTAACCTCTCAGAACCTCAGTGTCTTCATATGTAAAATGGGAGATAATAGAACATCTACTCCTACAGGGGCTGAGGATTCTGTGCGGTCCACAGGGACTGGTACTTGGTAGATGCTCCAGAAATGTCACCCGGTGGCATTATTCAGCTATGGAACCTGCCCCAATGGGGTCTATCATGGAGGGACCAGCCCGTGAGCCCCCTCGGCCCCTGGAGGGAACCCTCCCATCCCCAGCACTTTGACTGAAGAGTCACCTCCTCCTCAGGTGTCCCTGTGCTTGTAGTAGCTGACACGTATCTTAGCCAGAGGCTTCCAGCGCTAGCGGGTGTGGCTGTGGCTGCTCTGTCAGGCTATGCACGTCCTGAGGGGCGTGGCCAAGTGCTGCCAGCTTTGTAGCCTGGACCTGCTGTCCCCATCATGCTCTGTGATGAGGCTGTGGATGCCACGGGCTGGGTTTAAGGGCATGGCCTTGGGAGCCAGGCAGCCTGGGTTCAAGTCCTGCCCCTGCAACTTACTAGCTGTGTGGTTTGGGGTTAATAAGTGACTCCTCCTTTCTGAGCTTCAGGTTCCTCTTCCGCAGAAACCGGGAAGTGAACAGCATATTCCTGTCAAGGCCACAGGGCCAAAATCTGGGGACAGAGCCCACAGCAGGGACTTAACCATGCCCTCCTCAGATGCCCAGCGTATTTCATCAGGCTTCATTCACACGCAGCACAGTGAGGCCGGGCTCACATATACATGTTCTGTATACAGATGTTGATACAGATGTCGGCGCCTAGGGTGGGGAGGGGGGGTGGGGGGTGGAGGGGGGTGGGAGCGGCTGGCAGGAGTCATTCCTGTGGCAGTTTCTTTTTTTTAAAGAGCTTTCATTGAGATACAACTGACATACAATAAACTGCATGTATTTAAAGTGTACAATTTGATATTTTTTTTCTTATTAGTAATGTATATATGGCAATCCCAATCTCCAAATTCATCCCACCCCCAACCCCCCTACGCTTTCCCCACTTGGTGTCCATATGTTTGTTCTCTACATCTGTGTCTCTATTACTGCCTTGCAAACCGGTTGATCCGTACCATTTTTCTATATTCCGCATATGTGCGTTACTATACGATATTTGTTTTCCTCTTTCTGACTTACTTCACTCTGTATGACAGTCTCTAGGTCCAACCATGTCTCTACACGTGTCCCAATTTCATTCCTTTTTATGGCTGAGTAATATTCCATTGTATATATGTACCACATCTTCTTTATCCATCCATCTTGATGGGCATTTAGGTTGCTTCCATGACCTGGCTATTGTAAATAGTGCTGCAATGAAGAGGTGCATCTGTCTTTTTGAATTATGGTTTTCTCTGGGTATATGCCCAGAAGAGGGATTGCTGGGTCCTATGGCAGCTCTAGTTTTAGTTTTGCAAGGAACCTCCATACTGTTCTCCATAGTGGCTGTATCAATTCACATTCCCACCAACAGTGCAAGAGGGTTCCCTTTTCTCCCTGTGGCAGTTTCTTGACCAGATGAGGACCTGAGAATCAATAAATCAAAAATCAACTTATTTTTCTTTTTTAAGATTTATTTATTATTTATTTATTTTTGGCTGCGTTGGGTCTTCGTTGCTACACGCAGGCTTTCTCTAGTTGTGGCGAGCGGGGGATCCTCTTTGTCGCGGTGTGCGCTTCTTGGTGTGGTGGCTTCTTTCATTGCGAAGCACAGGCTCTAGGCGCGGGGGCTTCAGGAGTTGTGGCACGTGGGCTTAGTTGCTCTGTGGTGTGAGGGATCGTCCTGGACCAGGGCTCAAACCCGTGTCCCCTGCATTGGCAGGTGGATTCTTAACTACTGCGCCACTAGGGAAGTCCCTCAACTAGGGAGCTTTTAAAGGATATGTATCCTGGGTTCTTGCTCCTAGACATCCTGATATGTAGTAGGTCTAGCGTAGGACATAGGCATTGGCTTTTTTTTTTTTAACTTGATTAAAAATAGTTCATCTTATTGGCATTTTAAAATAATAAGAGTTATACATGGTGGTTGTGAAAATTCAAACCACAGACTTGTAACAAGTGAAAGAGGTCACCACTGTGAGGTCAGTGTCCAGCCTTCCCATGTGATTCCGGGGTGAGCTCTCATTGGAGACCAGCTGGGGTCTGGGCAGATGGTCAGGATGGGGACGTGGGCCCCTTAAATAAGCCAGACACCCAGATCCCGTTACTAGGTCTGCAATTCCCTCCAGAGGAGGCCTCTGTTTTGGGAAGGAGGCCAGTGCTGGCTGTTGGAGCTGGGGTAGTAGGTCACAGTTAGCCTACTGGTAAAACGAACTTGACGTTGACCCTCAGAAGGCTGCTCTGGTGCTACTCAAACAGCTCCTCTCTTGAGCTTGGATAGTCTTAGACCCTGAGGTGGGTTTGAAGCTTGCAATGGGAATCGAGGGGTCTTGGCTGAGAAGAGGAGGAATGGGGGCAGGAAACCAGGCCATCCCGGCCCGCACGGCCGTGAGCGGAGCAGGCAGGCAGTGAGGGCCGCTTGAGGCACTAAATCTCCAGGAGGGTCAGACTCTCTTTCCTGCTCCACTGCACTCGGGGCTTGTTCTGCAGGAATATCTTCACGAGAAGTAACTCTGTTCCCGCAGGCCGCTTCTGACCAGCTATTAGAAAGCACACTCACTGCTTTCCTCATTTCTCTAGGGCTTATCTTCCCAACTGAACAGTCAATTCCTTGCAAAGACACGCCACTGTCTCAGCACCTCTGCTCGCTCAGCAAACACAGCAGCTGCTGATTTACTAGGAGGGAATAGGAACACTGACCTACTCAGATCCGGGGGCTGTGTTTAACAACAACAAAAAATTTTAAACATTTTCTCTTAGAGAAAAGCTTCGTATCTTTGTTTTAAAAAGCATATTGAGGAACAGACAGAAAAATTCAGGACGGTTTCTCACAGCTTTCAGAAAAACAAATAAACATAGAAGTCATCAAAGAAAACTGTTTTTAACTCATTTTTTCCTGGGCCTTCATGAATCTTAAGAGAAAAAGAAAACAAACCCACAAACACTCTAATGAATTATCAGAGTATTAAGTACAAATTAATAATAAAAATCACCAGAAAAAGCATGTTCAGTCTTAGGAAACTAGTTGCCTGGGAAGGATTGATTCGACAAAGACCTGCTAGGCCATGCTTTTTCTGCCTCTTTTGGCTGGTTGTACAGAGTTTTGAAAAGCAAGCAGGGGCAAGGACTTTTTTTTCTTTTTTTTTTCTTTTTTTAAGATTTTTTGATGTGGACCATTTTTTTTTTTAAAGTCTTCATTGAATTTGTTACAGTATCGCTTCTGTTTTATGTTTTTTTTTGGCATGTGGGATCTTAGCTCCCTGACCAGGGATCAAACCTGCACCCGCTACATTGGAAGGTGAAGTCTTAACCACTGGACACCAGGGAAATCCTGGGACAAGAACTTTTAAAGGTCAGATTGGGCCCTTCCGCCTCAGAAGTTAGCAGCTGGAAGAGATTATAGGTTCCTGGCTGCTGGGATGGAGGGGAGTCCTCCTGGCTTTAAGTTAGGAAAAGTTTCAGGATAGATTCCTTCTCCTAGATCTATATTAGCACCCCTTGGGGGAGACTTAAGACCTATTGATGCCCACAGCCTACACCCAGGAATTTTGATTTAACAAACCTGGGTGTGTCAGAGCATCTATCTGTTTAAAGCAGTGTGTACCAGTAGTTCCCAAACTTGCCCACATCACCTGGGGATCATCTAAAAATTTTAAAGCCCACGCCACACACAATTCCTGGGGGTGGGACACGGGCATCGGTAGTGGTTGAAACTCCTCGGTGACAAGTTTAGGCACCACCAGTATATATACATGAAAAGACAGAGTGAGCTGTGATTGATAACAGCTGAAGATAAGAAGCCCTCCTAATTATACCTAGATGTTTCTTTTTCTGATTTTTCTATTTCTTAAAATCTTGCTCTCATTAGGTGTTAGGTCTTCTTCATACAGTAATTAGCAATTTTAGTGAATATTTATGTAGGGCTGGTCCAAATATAAACTGTATTCTTTATTGCTTGCAAAGCATAATTAAATTCCTCAGTCCTCTGACACACCTGAACAGGACCAGGGGAAGCCTGTAGGTTTGGAAGCTCTCAGCAGGAATGACATTGTCCCTGGGGGTGGCCTTGCACCATGCAAACCTCAAGTGGCTCAAATGTTATCAGGCCCTGCCCTGAGTCACAGCGATAATGAGCTGAAGAGCTCTGTGACCTGCCCGTCTGCGTGGAGTGGCTCAGCGACAGGTGCTGCAGGGCGCTGACGCTCAGAACCCATGCGGTCCTCTTCGGTGCTTCGGTGCCGTTTCGGGTGGGCCCTAGATTCTGTCCAAATCCAGGACGTGGCTGCCCTCTGTGCAGCTCAAGCCAGGAGGTGTAGACCCCTAGTGCTGATCTACTTTTTCTCTCTCCTAATGGTGTGTCATCCCGTCTTCCTTTCTGAATGACCTCTAATGGGATGGAGACTTGGGCTGTACCCTCCTCTGTCACCCAGGCCCCACACTGTGAGTCTGCAGGGCCTCTGAGAGCAACCTTACTCTCCAAAGGCCCTTCCAGTATGAATCACCAAACAAACGTTCTCATTTACTCAGTTATTTACATTTAGCCTTTTAACTCTTCATTCCTCTTTTATTGGAAGGCTGGAATGGCAGGGAGAGGCCTGGAAAAGCTGTGGGCAGTGGGCAATTATGTTATATTGAACCAACTGACCTACAAAGATGGGCAGTGGGCAATTATGTTATATTGAACCAATTGACCTACAAAGATGGCAGCTTCACGTGGTGCAGCCTAAATAGTACATCACATGATACTGATATGATAAATAGCACACAATTTTACGGCATCAGAAAGTTAGAAGGTAGAAGACACACCTCAGCCTTCTTGGTCCCCTCTTGCCCCCATATCTGTCAGCTCACCCTGTTGGCCTCCACATGGTGCAGCCTGAAGGCCTCCCCCGTGCTCTCGTTCACCACGTCGAACTGGTGCCGGTAAGCCACGCAGATGAGGTTGTCACTCTCTTCCGATGGCCCATCTACCAAGGTCATCACCGCGGGAGAGTCAGACAAACAGATCTCCTGTGTGGCGGATGATGATGGAGGAGAAAGGGGTGAGGACAGAGCAGCCACCTTCATGTCCACCCCCCACTGCCTGCCCTCATCCGGAAGAGCGCTGTGCCTGCAGGGGAGGCAGGGGTGGGAAAAGAGGTGCAGGGATGGCCTCAGACTTCTTCCTCCTACAACCTGTCCTCAAGGCTCAGACCTCTGTCCACTGCAAAGGGGAGAGGCCAGGAAACAATTTTACAGAAGTGATTCAACACTTTTGGTCTGTGCTAGCCCTCAGGCTATCTGGTCCTGTCCCATGGTTTGATGACAGTAATAATAATAATAACAATGACTAACCTTACTGAGCACTTAGCGCCAGACACTGTTCTCACCGAATCCTCATAACAACCTAATGAAGTAGGTACGGCTGTTACTCTATTTTACACGTGAGGAAACTGAGGCTCAAAGGTCACATGACTTGCCTACGGTCACATAGTTTATATGTGGTAGAGCCAAGAAATTTCACCTTAAGAAATCTGACCTCAGAGCTTATACTCCATATAAATGCATATGCTCTACATAAATACCCATTAAGACCACTAAGTACTGTATGAGAAGACTAACACCTACTTAATGCAAGATTGTAACTTGTTTTAACTTAACTGTTATGCTGTTCTATCCCCTGGAATTGAATATTAGCAGCAACTGACATGCATAATTCAGGCAGCTTTAATTCTAGGCAAAAATAACTTGTCAGCTCACTTATAGGCCTACTCGGCCTTAGTGACCAATCGTCGACATATTTCACACCTAAATGTACCATAATTTTTAAAAAGCTAGAATGGTGAGATCGGGAAGGGCCCTGACCCTCCAAGAGGCTTCTCTCACAGGCTCCACCCTCAGCCCAGCAGCAAATCCTACTGACTCAGTCAAGGAGGCAGCTTTACCCACTGCGCGTTCCCACCTGCCCAGGACCAAAGCTGCCCTCATCTCCCGCCAGGGTCTTGCATCAGCCTCGTAGCTGGACTCCTTATTCCACTCTTGGCCCCCTACTCTCTCCTGTGTCAAGCAGCCAGAATGGTCTTTTGAAAACCTGCCACTTCTCTGCTTCAAACCTTCCAGCGGCTCCCCTTTTGCTCAGAATCAAAGCTAGCATCCTTGCAATGACCTTCAGGGCTCAAGAGAACCTCATCCCTGCGCACTGACCTTGCCTGTCCCCTCGGCTGTAGCCACCCAGCCTCTTGGCTGTGCCTTAAGCTAGGCCACTGGGCCCTCGTTGGCCTCTCGTTCTGCCCAGGAGACCCTTTCCCCAGAGGCCTGCATCACTCAGTCCTGTCTTTCATCTGGATCTCTACACAAAGGTAAGCTTTTCAGAGAGGGCTTCTGAGACACCTTTTTTTTTTTTTTAAGAACTTTTATTGAGATATAATTGGCATACAATAAACTGCATATATTTAAAGTGTATAATTTGATATTTTTTTCTTATTAGTAATGTATATATGGCAATCCCAACGAGACACCCTTTCTAAAAGAGATCCCCCACTTCCCCGACCCATGATCCTCTGTTTCCTTACCCTACTTCACTGTTATCCTCAGGACTCAAGGATTTATTGGCCTATTTCTGTTGTCCTGTAACTAGAAAGCATTCTCCACGAGAAAAGACACTTTTTTCTTGTTGTTCATTGCTGTTTCCCCAGTATCTAGAACAGCATCTCTTTTTTCTCCTTCCAGTTTTATTGAGATATAATTGACATACAGCACTGTATAAGTTTAAGGTGTACAATAATGATTTGACTTTACATACATCATGAAATGATCACCACAATAAGTTTAGTGAATATTCACCATCTCATATAGATATAAAAGAAAAGAAAAGAAATTTTTTTTCATTGTGATGAGAACTCTTGGGATTTAGTCTCTTAGCTTCCACATCTAACATACAGCCCTGTTATTATATCTATCGTGTTGTAGATTACACCCCTGGTACTTGCTTATCTTATAACTGGAAGTTTTTAACCTTTTGATCACCTTCCTCCATTTCCCCCTCCCCCCACCCCCTCCTCTGGTAACCATGAATCTGGTCTCTTTTTCCATGAGTTGGTTGTTGAAGGATAATTGACTTTAAAACTATGTTAATTTCTGGGACTTCCTTGGTGGTCCAGTGGTAAAGAATCCATCCTGCAATGCAGGGGATGCGGGTTTGATTCCTGGTCGGGGAACTAAGATCCTACACGCCTCGGGGCAACTAAGCCCATGTGCCACAACTAGAGTCCATGCGCCACAACTAGAGAAGAGAAAACCCAAATGCCACAACTAGAGAGAAGCCCATGTGCTGTGGTGAAGACCCACGCACCACAACGAAAGATCCTGTGTGCCACAACTAAGACCCGACGCAGCCAAAAATAAAAAAATAAGTATATATAAAAAAGAAACAGAAGTATCTCAAAAAAAAAACAACTATGTTAGTTTCCGGTGCCCAACATAATGATTCTAAATTCTATACATTTCAAAATGATCTCCACTAGAGCAGCATCTTTGGGTGCTCACTAGTGTGAATGAGCAGGATAAAGTCACAAAAGCCCTGTTCACCTTAGTCTTCTGGGGAAACCAGGGCAATAGGCAAGGGCTTCCCCAGTCGGTTCCTGAACCACGGGGCAATCCCCGTGGATGACAGACTCTGGGTGGAAGGAGGGAGTCGGCCACGTGAAACCTTGGCCAGGAGCCAAGCGATCTGAAAAGGAAACCTACCCTGATGTACTGGAATTCTTCAACAGGTGACTCGGACAAGGGAGATAATAGTGACACGCTGGTCACCCCGCTCGGCTTGTTGTGTTTCCTCGTGACCAGAAGCAGTTTATTGCGAATGGCAATCACGATCCTCAGCTCTCTGCTATGGTGAGTGTTAATGGCATACAAGTGGCAGCCTGGGAAGAGAAATCAGTGATGCTGAGCACACGACAAGGGGTGGGAGCCCCCAAAGCTTTGACAATTTGGTGATACCTAAGAACCCTGGAAATTAAGCATAATTCAGTGAAATGACTAAGAATGTTCCCACCACCAGGTAAAGTGGGGACTTGAAATAAGAATTAGGTTGAGTTACAGGAGAGTTAAGGGAGTCATATTCCCTCTATTCTAGAGTTTGTGGACTTAGTTTCATACCCACTACATGATATAAATTAAAGTGGAGGGTGATCAGACTTCCAGGAACCAAAGCCTAAAAGTCTCTTTTCACAGGTTTGCTCATAGACCTTAACACACTTCCCAAACTTGTCAAACAAGACCTAGAATTTCCTTGAGTCTTCCACATGTTTTTCTATTGCTCAAGCTTCTCTTAGGGAAGTGGTAATGCCCCCTTTGTGATGTTTCCAAGTGAAAGACAAATAAAATCAAATTTCCAGTCATTTTTATTTTCAGTAAAATCTGGGCAGTCTGAGAAAAAGTTTAATTGGACAGAAACCACCAAAATATGGAGAATTGAGGCACCTTTTGTTTTCTCAAGCTTGTTTTCTCTGCAGTCGCACTTGCCCTTCACGGCCTGCTTGCCCTCGATGCCCCTCTGCACAGCACTGAGCCTGAAGACAAACAGGCGAGCATCTTTCCCTGGTGGATAAAGCAGACGGGGGAGGTGGATGGAAAAGTAAGACGACCTGAAAGAACTGAAAGGGCAGACTGTGTAGGAAAACTGCTGCTCAAGGAATCAGGATTTGAGGTATTTCCGAATTCAGGAGAAACCTGGCATCACCTTTACATAACGACGCAATTAAGGATGTCCGCCCTTCCTCTCCTTCACCGCCCCCTCCTCAGAGAACAAACAGGCCACCAAGGACACTGAGCCCTGGGCACCAGGAGAAGAAACACCTAGCACCACTGATGCAGCCAGAGCACCCTGACCCTTGTGTTGGCTGCAGGCTATACGCTTCCCTTCCTCCTAGAGAACGTCACCTGGAGAGGAGTACCACCTTTGTCTGCTCTGAGAATCAGAAGGTCCAGCGCCTCCAGCACGTGCATCTGCTTCACGGGCAGAGTTTTGTCAAACACTGGCACTGATGGAAGGTCATCTGGAAAAGGAAACCTGGTTACTGGACGCTGCAACCCAGCCCATACTTTCTAGAACCTACAGAATATGCCTGTGGGTAGTTTTGGATCTCGGTTCTCTCTAGGCAAGGAAGGAGGGCAGCTTCTAGAGCTTTCATAAGGGCTGCACAGAAAGTTCAAGCACTAGTCCCCTCTCAGTTCAGGGAGAAGGACTGGCATTTCTTTGCCAAAGGCATTCACAACTGCATACAAGGAGCATAGCAGCAGGGCCCCTAAGCTAGATTCTTCTCCTCAATGTTCATCAAAGAAGAAGCAGCATCTCTCAACCCCAATTTTTGCTGGGATTATTCCGAAGAACTGAATACCAAGTTTTAAAAAATGCTAATAAGCTTAGCCATTTCTCTTAAGTATTTTCTGATTTTTGTGTCATGTTTGGAATCACATCATGTCTTAGGTTATTTTGCATATTTCTCAAGAAAGCAAACTTAGAATTCCCTTTTGTATTTAAAATAAATGCAAACACCCTATTCCAACATGCCCTATGTCTGCATCAATAGTAGTTTACCTATTTTTCAGTATTTCTCCATATAGGAATATGAAATCTCCTTTTTAGACAAAAATAAAATAAGAGAAAAACATCAATTACATTTCCCAAATAACAGGAAAAAACTAATTTTAGTGGAAACATTTGAGAAGACATCAGGTAAATGGATGATTAAAGACTTTGCAATTATATGTGGGATTTGTTTTGCTTTTTTTGTTGTTGTTTTAATTAATTAATTAATTTTATTGGCTGTGTTGGGGCTTCGTTGCTGCACACGGGCTTTCTCTAGTTGCAGTGAGTGGGGGCTACTCTGTTGTGGCATGTGGGCTCCTCATTGTGGTGGCCTCTCTTGTTGCGGAGCACTGGCTCTAGGCACATGGGCTTCAGTAGTTGCAGCACATGGGCTCAATAATTGTGGCACATGGGCTTAGTTGCTCCTCGCCATGTGGTATCTTCCTGGGGCAGGGACCAAACCCATGTCCCCTGCATTGGCAGGCGGATTCTTAACCACTGTGCCACCAGGGAAGTCCTGGGATTTGTTTTTAAGCTTTACTTACTGGGAACTTAAATTGCTAGCAATTACTTTGCTCTGGGGGGTCCCCTGGACAAAGAGGACAAAAAGAATTAAGGCTGTTCCACAAGCAAAGGATCTGTTCTGAACTTGACATAGAATCAGTGCAAGGCAAAGATGTCCCAGGCTGGTGTAGATGTTTTAGGTAGAAGTGTCTAGCTTATTCTTTACCTGCACTTCGAAGACACTTAGGTCTTCAAGTGTTCTGCTGTGGGTGTGGATGTTTCCTTAATTATAATTTAGGTGTGAGAGGCCCTGAGGACCTTGGCTCTTCCAGAAACCTGTCTGTCTGGGAGTTCATCCCTCACTGGATGGTGCCCAGGATGGGGCAGAGCTTTCACCATCAGGATCAGTAACCCCCTCACAGGGGAGGGGCCTCCCACTGCTGCAGACCTGGGAGAGCTCTGGATTTGTCAGAGCACAGACCCAGCTAAGCTCTGATTAGACAGAAGCCTGGTCTCTAGTTGCCCTTCATGATTGGGACAAAAGTAAATTCTATGCAGCCCATCACTTTCCTGCTCCTCTACCCCAGGCCTTTCCAAGAGGATTGATTCTCAGGCTCTTTGTGCTTTTGTGGGGGGACTCAATTTTTCAAACCATGAGATGATCATTCCAGTACCCGTCTCCATATTTGACTGAATAACATGCTTATTTCATTTTGTGAATGGCAGTTCACATACACCACGGGCTTCCTCCATGCCAGGTCTGAATGCTAAGTGTTTTACGTGTCATTTAACGTAAATGTCCCAATGACCCTACTAGGTAGGAGCTCCTAATACTCCCATTTAACAAATGAGGGACCTGCGGCTCAGAGGTGCCGGAAAATTGTCCAAGCTCATGGCTTGAGCTTGTGGAACCCAGGTCTGCGCAAGGACAAAGTCTGGGTTCTTAGCTAGTGTCATAGCCTAAAAACAGCACCACCTTCCTGTGGATTGATGGGGTGAGCACGGGAACAGCCATGCCGTAAGGAATTAATATGACAGAAGCACTTCATTTAACAGTTAAAACACAGGATGCCGTGTGGCGGCCCAACCATGTACAGAGTAAATTAGCTTTTATTCTCCATCTAGTCTTTCTCAGGTGGCTAAACAGGTTTACTCGCAGCCCAGGAAGGAAGGGGAGGAAAGGATATGAGAAAGGGACGTGGACTCAATGATTGTTTCATAACCATGGTTTCCTTCTTGTGATCTCTTTACGAAGAAACAATCATTTAGAGCTGGCTTTTCTATTACTGCAAAACCCAAACAAATGGTGATAGCATATTTAATCAGTATTCGGTCTCCCTTCAGAGTAGGTTTTGCTACACTTAGAATGCAAAGAATCTTTATGTTTAATAGTGCCCTTGAAAGGATCAGACTCTCAAGGGGGTAAGTCTAATGAAACTAAGCAGAGGCTAATGGGATAGAGTGGAACTTGGCCTGAAATGAAATGGAGAGATTCACTCACGGAAACAATCTGAAATGATTAAGTGTAGATGAGAGAAAGGTAAACAAAGAAATAACAAGAGAATTATGGCTTACAAGCACAACAGAAATACAAACAAAGCCTTAAGGGTTATTCTCTTTTTAGCAAAGGCAAACAGGGATGCATTACTGCATAAGCAGGACATGAAAGTAATAATCTGAGTAATACATCTAAACTGGTGGTCGGTGTATATGGCTACCACCTGTGTTAAGACAATGTCCCTCAAGTTGGAAAGAAAAGAATTTCCCGGTAATCACAATAACTCTCATATCTGACATGTCCATTACATTTTGGACCCATAAAGGCGAAAATTTCAGAAAGGGATTTGGTAATCTTGGTTTGGATTTTGCATTTACATAGAACCAACTCAGAATTTTTTTCTGTTTTTAAGCAAGCCTTAGAAATGGTCACTATGAAACACACTTTCTGTTTCGTAAAAAAGGCAGACAGGTAGAATTTGACATTCTTTTCATCACAAAAATTTTCATAATTATTTGCCCAGGACTATGGTCTTGGAAATCTGCGTCAGGGTAAAGACAGTAACACTGGTAGAGTTTAATTCAATTTTAATAAAATGTAGTTGGCTTAGTGGAGAGAGCACTGGACAAGGTATCACCTCTGCGTTCTGGTTCTAGATGTGCCACTAACCAGCTGTGTGGTCTTGGGCAAGTCACATCATTTCTTTAGGCCTCCGTTTCTACAACTTCTAAAACTAAGAGACTAGAGCAAACTTGTAAGGTCTGTTTTTGTGTGTGTGTGCGTGTTTTTTTAATAAATTCTTTTATTTGGTTGCACCTTGGGCAAAATCTACAGATTTTGTTACCTTCTGGCAAGTTCACAGGGACAGAGTGACGATGACAGCTGTCTGCTAGGTCACCGCCTACGCCAGCGCTGCTTTAAGCGCTCACCACGCAGAACGCCGTGCACTCTCCACCTCTGCTCCCTCGCAGTTAGGAGTGCCATCCTCATTTTGCTCAGTTCATCATTTCTCATTACTACAAACTTTTTTTAGCTGCTTAAAACATTACCCTCACTTTAGAGAAACCTGAAGCTCAGAGAGGTTTTCTCCGAGATCCCAAGATTTTCTAATTGTTTTATAAAAGTTTCTAAAATTAAGTATTTAAATTCTGAATTTATGAATTTCAAGGTATCTGGCTTTTAGTAAGTTATATACACAATTATATACGTGTATATATGTGAATTTACAAAATTATGTTATGGACACAATGTATAAAAAATAACAGGTAAGGCCAAAAATAAGTCCATTATAAAGTCTTGTCCACCACTTGTCTTCCTACAGAAGACACCTAGCACGGGGCCCGGAAGACAGCACGTACTTACAAATATGCTGAGTCAGGGACTGAGGAAGGCGTTAAGTCGAGGCCAAGGGTGGGAAGATGCTGCAGTTTTAGGCCAGGATGTTACTCTCACAGGGGGTGGCCTTCAGGATGCCCATAAAGCATCACTATAGAAACCAGAGACTGGGTAGCCTGCTCCTGTGCCCGGAGGATGTGCCCTTGGAAAACACTGCCTACACCTATGGTTCCCTCTGAAGCCCAGGACATGACTTGGTACTAGTGTTGAACTCCTTTATCATTCATTAGGAGTCTGGAAGAATCCAAGGGGCCTCCTGCTGGAAGGGACCACACAGTCCCTGAGTCTAAATTAAATCTCCACTTGAAGTTGAATTCCCTCTACAGCATCTCTGCCAAGGTCATGTCTGATTGGTGACTGATCTGCGGTGACAGGGAGCTGACCACCTCCCCAGGTGCAGGCTGACTCACCTGGCTGTGAAAAGTTTGATTTTATATTGAGTTGAGATCTGTCTTCCTGTCAAAATCTTTGTTTCTCTATCTATCAAACATAGGTTATCTAAGATTCTTCCTGTTTGTTTTGGACACTGAGTACTTTTCAAATTAGAAACCTTAAAAAGAAAGTGCTTCGAGAGACCACATCCCTGGGACAGGGGATCTAAATAACAACCTGCCCTTGTCGACTTAAAGTAAAATGTTGGAATCATGATAAGTATTGGCTGCAAAGGAGATTCTCCTTGCAGGTCATTTGATACCCAGAGATGAATCGGAGATTTGGGGAAGGGATGAAACTGTCATGCATCCCCTGCCCCGCCCCCCTCCCCCCACTCCCCAGCTTGGTTGTTGAAAACAAGGGAGTAATTTTGTAAGGCAATGAAATTCTGCTAATCTCACTGCTGAGGACACATTTATCTAAAGGGAGCTGACTGGTGGTCACCCATCTTAGCAGTACTGCAAGTTACACAAAGAGAGGCATTTGAAGGGGCAGCTACTCACTAACCGTCCACTAGCAAGACACCAGCATCGGTGGAAACCAGCAAGGCCTGGCCCCAGGGATCCGCACACACAGCTTCGTGAGGGAAGTTACTGCAGAAGCACTGCGGCTCCCAAGGCTGTGAGGCAACACAAGCATCAGAAGGTAAGTGCACCAGAAAGAACACACCGGCCGTCAGGTGGGAACGCACAGCATGTGGCCACCTGAAACAGCAGCACAGATGCCCTCAGACCCTGCGAGCTAGATGGGCTCTGACTTAGTTACCTTTCTTTTTTTTTTTTTGGCAAGAAATTTCATTTATTTTTGTGGTTTGAGAATAAAACCAGCAAACCAGTACATTTATAGTACTTGAGCCTCTAAATTAAATCTCCACTTGAAGTTGAAGTCCCTCTATTCTAATATTAAGAATTTCTATTTGATTTCTTTTTTTTTTTCACTCTTTTTTTTTTGGGGGGGGGTACACCAAGTTCAATCATCTGTTTTTATACACATATCCCCGTATTCCCTCCCTTCCTTGACTCCCCCCCCCTCGAGTCCCCCCCACCCTCCCCGCCCCAGTCCTCTAAGGCATCTTCCATCCTCGAGTTGGACTCCCTTTGTTATATATATATAACAACTTCCCACTGACTATCTATTTTACAGTTGGTAGTATATATATGTCTGTGCTACTCTCTCGCTTCGTCTCAGTTTCCCCTTCACCTCCCGCCCCCTCCCATACTATTTGATTTCTTAAGACCATTGTTTTTCATGTGAGAGAGGCGTGTTGCTACAGATGTGGTGGTGGGTTGCAGCGGGGCATCTTTGATTAGTAAAGGGCAGGATAATAATCCATACAGAACGTATCTCCATTAGCACTAGATTGCTTTCCTTTGAAGAACATGAAATGAAGCATGACTTTAAACCACTTTTTTCTTTTTGTGATAAAGCAAGCTAAGTTTCTTCCAAGGATCTTCATCACAAGTGAAAACAAACAAGAATAAAATAAAGGTCATTATTGTTCTATTTTTCAGTTTTTTCATTTATACTCCTTTTGGCTATATTGATGAAAAAAATAGATTGGAACCTAGTTGATTTATTAATTTAACCCTGATCAATCTTTTGCCTCCTTAGGCAAGTTTATTCGTAGGTATTTTATTCTTTTGGTTGCAATGGTAAATGGGAGAGTTTCCTTAATTTCTTTTTCTGCTCTTTCCTTGTTAGTGTATAGGAATGCAAGAAATTTCTGTGCATTAATTTTATATCCTGCTACTTTACTAAATTCATTGATTAGTGCTAGCAGTTTTCTGGTAGAGTCTTTAGGGTTTCTATGTATAATATCATGTCACCTGCAAAGAGTGACAATTTTACTTCTTCTTTTCCAATTTGGATTCCTTTTATTTCTTTTTCTTCTCTGATTGCTGTGGCTAACACTTCCAAAACTATGTTGAATAATAATGGTGAGAGTGGACACCCTTGTCTTGTTCCTGTTCTTAGAGGGAATGCGTTCAGTTTTTCACCATTTAGAACGATGTTGGCTATTGTTTTGTCATATATGGCTTTTATTATGTTGAGGTAATTTCCTTCCATGCCCATTTTCTGGAGAGCTTTTATCATAAATGGATGTTGAACTTTGTCAAAAGCTTTTTCTGCATCTATTGAGATTATCATATAGTTTTTATCCTTCAATTTGTTGATATGATATATCACATTGATTGATTTGCATATATTGAAGAATCCTTGCATTCCAGGGATAAACCCCACTTGATCATGGTGTATGATCTTTTGAATGTGCTGTTGGATTCTGTTAGCTAGTATTTTGTTGAGGATTTTTGTGTCTATATTCATCAGTGATATTGGCCTGTAATTTTCTTTTTTTGTGACATCTTTGCCTGGTTTTGGTATCAGGGTGATGGTGGCCTCGTAGCATGAGTTTGGGAGTGTTCCTCCTTCTGCTATATTTTGGAAGAGTTTGAGAAGGATAGGTGTTAGCTCTTCTCTAAATGTTTGATAGAATTCGCCTGTGGAGCCATCTGGCCCTGGGCTTTTGTTTGTTGGGAGATTTTTAGTCACAGTCTCAATTTCCGTACTTGTGATTGGTCTGTTTATATGTTCTATTTCTTCCTGGTTCAGTCTTGGAAGACTGTACTTTTCTAAGAATGTATCCATTTCTTCCAGGTTATCCAATTTATTGGCATATAGTTGCTTGTAGTAGTCTCTCATGATCTTTTGTATTTCTGTGGTGTCCATTGTTACCTCTCCTTTTTCACTTCTAATTCTGTTGATTTGCATCTTCTCCCTTTTTTTCTTGATGAGTCTGGCTAATGGTTTATCAATTTTTTTTATCTTCTCAGAGAACCAACTTTTAGTTTCATTGATCTTTGTTATTGTTTGCTTCATTTCTTTTTCATTTATTTCTGATCTGATCTTTATGATTTCTTTCCTTCTGCTCACTTTGGGGTTTTTTGGTTCTTCTTTCTCTAATTGTTTTAGGTGTAAGGTTAGGTTGTTTATTCGAGATTTTTCTTCTTTCTTGAGGTAGGACTGTATTGCTATAAACTTCCCTCTTAAAACTGCTTTCGCTGTGTCCCATAGGTTTCAGGTTGTTGTGTTTTCATTGTCATTTGTTTCTAGATATTTTTAAATTTCCTCTTTAGTGATTTCTTGGTTGTTTAATAGTGTATTGTTTAGCCTCCATGTTTTTGTATTTTTTACAGTTTATTTCAGGTAATTGATATCTAGTCTCATGGCGTTGCGGTCAGAGAACATGCTTGATATTATTTCAATTTTCTTGAATTTACCAAGGCTTGATTTGTGACCCAAGATGTGATCTATCCTGGAAAATGTTCTGTGTGCACTTCAGAAGAAAGTGTATTCTGTAGTTTTTGGATGGAATGTCCTATAAATATCAATTAAGTCGAGATGGTCTAATGTGTCATTTAAAGCTTGTGTGTCCTTATTTATTTTCTGTTTGGATGATCTGTCCATTGATGTAAGTGGGGTGTTAAAGTCTCCTACTATTATTGTGTTACTGTCGATGTCCCATTTTATGGCTGTTAGCATTTGCCTTATGTATTGAGGTGCTCCTATGTTGGGTGCATAGATATATACAATTGTTATATGTTCTTCTTGGATTGATCCCTTGATCATCATGTAGTGTCCTTCCTTGTCTCTTGTAATAGTCTTTACTTTCAAGTCTAATTTGTCTGACATGAGTATTGCTACTCCAGCTTTCTTTTGACTTTCAGTTACCTTTCTTAAGAAGCAAAGTGTCCTTCCAGAAATGCACGCAGTGGGAAAAAGCTGGAGTCACATGTTCCTGGCACCATGACCTTAGTCTGTACCGCAATGAGGCCCTTCAGGGGCAATTGAAACACTGGTAACGGTTTCTAAGCAAACGTTTCTCTTAACACCTGGAAGTTGGACCAACTGGTGCCTATTGTTTTGGAGGTTTCTCATTAGTTCACTATAAAGGAAGTCCCACCCAACTCTCTAAAAAAAAGTCAGATTCCTATGTTGCTGATCTGGCAAAATTATTAAACTGTACACAGTGCAAGAAGTTGATATCATCTTAACATGAAAATGCTTATTGGCCCATTTAAGGATACAAAATCTTCAAGAAAAAAAAATAACGTCTGTTTGTAGGAATATAGCGAGGGCTGCCAACGAAACCTACTCGTGCTCCCCCTATGTGACACATTCGCATCACCAAAATCATATCCTTAGTTTCATTCCATGTCCAGAAGGGAGAGTCAGCCCCACCTCACTGCTGCCTCTGAGCTGTGGCCAATGCCTGGAGTCCGCAAGGGTTGTTCGTGGCTTCTGAGCCTCCCTGGAATGAGCAACATTCTCAACTGAACCATTAACTTCCCTCCAAAGCATGTGGCTTGGCCTCAAAGGACAAGGAAGCTGCGAAGATTCTCAGAGACAAGCTGAAGTCCTATGTCTTCACTTTTACCTGGGGCTGTATGAGAGCTCGTGTGCACACGTAGGTGTGTTTGCACATGCCAGGTGAGCATGTTTAAACACTCAAAGTAGAAGTGATGGCTCTGAGGTCACCTGCAAGGGTGTCGTTTGGGATGAGGGTAGACACTGTGTGAATTATTGCCATCTTAGAAAAGTATGCTTTCCCTTTATGAAACTCAACAGCCTCAAAATGAATATTCTAATTGCTAAGATGAGACTTGGGCTGTTGTGAAAAGATCACACAAAGAATGTGAAGATATTTCATAAACTGAAAGAGGACTGCACAAGTGCAGGTCATTACTTGGAATGGCATTTCCCTAAGAAGATTTTTGGAAATTCTGAGTTTGTGACTCAGAGCAGGAGGATATGGAAAAGCAAAGCCAATGTAAATGCCAGCTGGGGGGCAGACACAGACGCCAGAGCACTAGGTGACACCAAGGTAGAAAGCCGACTCCGAGTAACAAAATGTTCTCTGACCACAGGACACAGATTAGAATACTCATGCCGGACTGGGGTTTTTAAGCCAGAAGATCTAGGGGCCCTGGAGGATCCATGGAGGGCTTAGTGAGGTCTGTGAAGCCCTGAAACTGTATTCAAAGTGTTGTATCTGTGCTATTTGTAATTTTAATGGGCTGGTATGTGTGTGTGTTGGGGGTGGGGGTGGGGGCGGGTCCATTGCTTTCATGAGTCCTCAAAGGGGCTGGGGACTCCAAGAATCTGAGGACGTCATGTATGAGGTGTTAGCGATAAGAAATCAGCCCTGGCCCCACAGACTCTGGCTCTGGTCTGAGTTTGTCATTGCACTGGACTCCCTTCTGTCACATAATGGGCCTGGTGCAGATTCTGCAGGGCAGTAATGGGTCTTTGGGCCTTCCTGCTCAAGCCCAGAACTCTTTACCATTCTCCCTGAAGGACTTTAACATGGCTCATGAAGTGATGGATGCCGAGGAGATTGACAATGCCCCTTCTCTGGAAAGAGAGCACTCTTGGGAGCAGAATGTGGGACTCTGGCCTCTGCAGAGCCAACTTCACAACAGTCCATGAGGGCCTGTGGAGCTGGGTTTCTCCAAGGATGGCCCGTGGCCCATTGGTAGGTTATGCATGGATCCAAAAAATGGAAGCTCTTTGTTGTTCATTGGTGAACAAATTACAGGTCCACAGACTTTCATTTTTATGTATGCCTAAGAATTTCTTATTAAGAAGGTTCCTAAATCTTACTGGAAATCTTACTGGAATGTGCTTGACAACTCTGCAAATTCTGCTATTCACATGAACAAGCAGATGGTGGGAATTTTTGCAATCTTTGGATCCTTTGGAAAAGATGCTTTGCCATCGGTCTCGTCTTAAACTGGTTGTGGGGTTTTGTTGTTGTTGTTGTTTTTATTTTTAGCATCAGTTGGATTTTGAGCTCATCATTTTCTTGAAATCAGGCTTTAAAGTATGTAGTTTCCGCAATTCAGATACAGATCATCTATGCCTCTATTTGGAAAGTAGATGTGTTTGTAATTCTTTTGCTTTTATAATGGCCACTTCTCCAGTGACGTACTGTCTGTGGATTTGTTCCATTTAACTACCTCTTACATATTCTGAACACAGACATAATTAAGTACGTAGGGTATGGCTTTACGATACAAAGTCATGAGAACAGTTTGTACTGTGACTTGTTTTCATTTTTCTCTCTTCTATGCTTGATGACCACCTAGTTCTTTTTTTCCCGGGAAGTGGAAGTGAGAAGTAGATACACAGGCCACAGAATTATTGGTTTGGCTGAATGAACTGTAGATGAAGCAGCGGTTGCTCAGCTGTGGTCCTCTGACCAACAGATCAGCATCAACTTGTTAGAAACGCAGTTTCTCAGGGCCCACTTAGACCCACAGAATCAGAAATTCTGGGGGTGATTCTAACATACACTAAAGCTTGAGAAATGCTGCTGTTTAGTGTGTCCATGGTCAGCAGCACGGGCACCACATGAGAGCCTGTTAGAAATGCAGGCTCTTGACCCTGCCATGCAGAGATACTGATGAGAACATGCACTTGGTCAGGATGTCTAGGTGGTCTGTATGCACATGCAGGAGCACTGCTGAGCCCAGCCCGCCCGTCCAGGCCCAGTCCAGCAGCTCTGCTCCTTTAAGCGAAGCCACAGGCACACTATGGAAACGGAGGTTCTCACTAGATGCTACCCAACTTTATCTGGGGCTTCCTCTACAGACTCTGCCGTAGACAAGCTCTTCCTCCTCCTGCCCCACAAACCTCTTTCTAAGAATCTCAGTAACTTCGTTGAGGCCACAGGACATTCACAGTTGAACTTGAAAGCATCACTGACTCACCTCTTTCTTACAGATCCCTGACGCCACCAAGCTGGATGGAGCATCCCCTCTCACGATGGATTTCAGTTTCAGCGCCTTACAGAACAGAGATCTCTTTTAGTTTATCAGGCAGTAAAAGAACACCAGGATAAACAATTATGATTTGAAAAAAATTTTTTTAATGAAACAGGAGTAATTTCAGGCTAAAGTTTCAAGTTCCCTCACTGCCTTGTCACTGAAGATAAGGAATGGAGTCAGCTGGACCTGGTGAAGCCCTCATGACTCCAAATGCTTTCTGTCATTTCGACTAATCAATATATCAGTACAGTGATTTCCAAACCATCAGTATTGGACAAAAAACCCCCAGGTCCCTCCTCAAACTTGATGAATCAGAATCTCTGAAAGTAGAGTCGGGGTATCTTTAAACATGGACCAGATTTGGAGGGTCCCAGGAACAGTGCACCTGCTTTGGAAAAAGGTTATTTTTGCCACTAAGCTTTCCTGATCGCCTTGCTTAGCAGCTTCTACTTTCGGGTCAGAACTTTGTCTGCAGCTGGCAGCTCTCCTCCTCCCTTTTGTGACAGGAACCACAGCAGAAAGCTGTGTCACCTCCAGGACTGAGAAATACAAGTGTCATGCAGGAGCAAGGTAAAGGGGAGTGGTTTCCTCCAAAATCTGGAATAAGGTGGTGCCTGGGAGCCGCTCTACTGTGACGACTGCTTCCAGGAGGTAGGGTGGAAATCCGGGTCTCCTGCAAGGACGCTCCTCCTTCGTGCTGACTCCTGCCAGGGAGGAGTTCCAGGTGTGTTCTCTAAATTGGCTCCCCACTCTCCAGAAAATTCCCAGGAGGCAGGCAAATGGTATGTACCCCCTTGACAAGGCCTCTTGCTCCCAGCTAGTGTCAGCCTGGCTTCCGCAGGGGGCTTTCCTCTCACTCATGCCTGCAGAGAACTATGCCTACGTGGTTATCAAAAATCTCCCTCATGGTTCCACAATAATCCTAAGAGAAGCGACAGAGCACCTCCAGGAGGATGCCCACATAACATTCTTTGCTGGCAGGCCATCTGGTTTGGATAGACTCACAACTCCATGAGTTGCAAAATAGGTGTCAGAATAAAACCCACCTGTCCTATTCTAACGAACTCTGCCTGGCGGGCTTCCTCTTTCTTCCGCGCTGACTTGGGCGATTCTGGTAAGACGTCACTGAAAGATCGTCTATTAAGCATGTTCTAATAAAGAAAGACAAGTTATTTCTTTATACATATGTCACAAGCCACTTTATTTTTCTTTACATGTATCTACTCTTTTTCAAATTCTTTTCCCATTTAGGTTATTACAGAATGTCGAGCAGAGTTCCCGGTGCTATCCAGTAGGTCCTTGCTGGTTATCGATTTTAAACATAGCAGTGTGTGCATGAAGAAAGACAAGCATGAATTCCAAAGATGGTTGTCACGTGGTCCTTTGGCTTTTCTTAATGCACAAACCTATTTGTCCCAATGGCCCTACTCCTGCTTCTCTATTCATTCGCTCAGTACGCATCCGCAGAGCAGCACTCCAGTGCCCACCCGGCTCTGTGCTGGATGCGAGGGATTAAGGAGCCAACAGGGGGAGAGCCAGCCCTGTGGAACGGCCGAGAGTCCAGGCTCTGAGATCAAGCAATCTAGCAGCTCCATTCCGCCTAACCGCCTAACAGTGTGATCGGCCCCCACGGAGAGGTTCTCAGAGAGGGGCACCCCTGGAAGATGACATACTCAATTCTGTGTGAATGGTATCCCTGGAGTTGGGCAACTCTGTGGCCTCCTGGGTAACTTTGGGCAAGAGAGTTAATTTCTGAGTCTCAGTGTCTTTGTGTGGCTAATACCTGTCTCTGAGGTGTGTTATGAGGACTAAGTGCGGGAAAGCATGGAAGGTGATTGGGCACATAGTCAGTAAATGTTAATTTTCTTCTAAACTGCAGCCAGAGAACTGGGTGCGTGCATACAATTAGCAAGTATTGGCCGAGAACCTACTGCTCTACCGGATTTGGGTGATGTGATACACATGGTCTCTGTCCTGGTGGAGGAGAGTCTACAGGGGAGACAGATTAAGTAACTGATTACATGACTGGCACATGGGATAATTTCTATGAAGGGGAGGGGGGCATTTAACAGGGGCACGTGGCTTCAGCTGGGGGCTGGGGAAGGCCTGCTAAGGCAGTGATGTTTCAGCTGAGACCTGAAGGACATCACATATTCCTCTCGGTACCCTCTCTTCACCATTTCCCTACTTTGAGGAAAAAAAGGGAATGGACAGATTGCCAGTTATGGCTGGCTCTTTAGGGCCCTGGGGTGGGTAGTTAGGGTGTACCGACCAGCCAGCAGTCAAGGGCACCTATAAGATGGAGGTGGTCACTGTGCTGAAGGGAAAGGACCACAGAAGCATCAGCTCATTTTGATGTTCATCTCCTCGGGCAGGCGCCTGAGACCAGACGCTGCATTTATATTTGCACGTCAGTAGCAAGTCCTTTTGCTGGAGTTTGTGGCTGTACCGACACTTGGGGAGTCTCCCTGATTGTTCTATGATCCTTGTTAAATGCGGGAAATGCTTCTAAACAATGATTTCATTCTGCATTAATACTCGTTAGTCACCCTGACATGTGGTGATCTCGCACTGAGTCTGGAGGCCTCCAAAGAGCATGGGTGCCCCTCAAGGCACTGGGTTTCCTCAAGGGGGGTATTGGGTCCCATCACTGTGGATACAGCTTCAGCCTAGGAAGTTTCTGGCACAAAGTGGATTTTCAGCAAAGGTACACACTTATTTCAGTGCCTGAATATGGGGCTCACCAGCAAATCAACAGAAAACCTTAAAGAGCACCTAGTGAGAGAGAGAGGGCATGGCGGCGAGGTGGAGAGACGTGGAGTGCATCCCTCTCCACAGATGCATTGGGAGTGCACGGAGGGACGCGGTGATTCCCACAGAGAGCCAGCTGGGCACCAGCGGACGGCCTCGGACACCAGAGAGGGCTGCGGGGAGCCCGACATGGCCGGTGGGGAGGCATCTACGACGGCTCGGGGAGGGTGAGGCGGCGGAGCTGTGGCGGACGGGAGGGAGTGAGAGGCGTGCGGGGGGGTCCGCAGCGCAGCTCAGCGTTCCCGGACCGAGACATCGGTCCGCGGCTGAACGGAGGGTCCAGGAGCGGGAGCGTGGGAGCCGGAGAGCTGGTTCAGGGTGAGAGGCATTGTTGCCGGTGGGGTGGCGGACCGAGAGGACGGCAGGGGGTGGGGGGGGTCTGCGGAGGGGAGTGCCCGGCCCTGGGAGCTGCCCGGCCATGATGGCGGCTGGAGGCTGCAGGCTCACGGGCGGCGGGGGGAGCCGCACGTAGCCTCTCCCTCTCTTTCGGTGCCTCTGCAACAGGCAGTGGAGAGACGCCCTGCAGGCCACCTAAGGCGCTCAGGGATAACGAGCACCCTCAGGCACTCGGGTGGGGCTAGATTAAAACCCCTTGCAACGCCAGCAGCAGGGAGGCTGCCGAGAGAAAAAACAAAAACAAAAAAAAAACAGCATCAAAAAGAAAAAAACCCCGAGAGAGGCCCAACTCTAAGACTTTCTGTTTACGCCGGAGCCACCAGCGCCCTCTGCAGCAGGCACCTCCAAGCCTGACTGAAGCAACAGTGCGCCACTGCTCACTCACTCCCAGGAGAAGAAGCCACTATTGTACCCTCTCCCTCCCCACACACCGAGGCTTACAGACGAACAATAAAGGAACCTCTGCTGGTCACAGAATAACGCAAAAAAAAAAAACCCAAGGCAAGGAGAAGGACACTTACAGCTGAGACGCTAAGGAAACAGAAATAGTAGTATCAATACCTATTGAACCGGTCCATTCTGGGATCAGTTCTGGATTTTTTTTTTTCTTTCTTTCTCTCTCTCTCTCTTTTTTTTTGATTTATTAAATACAATCTTAGCCCTAAGGGATCTACAAGTTTTATAACACAATTTTTTAATGATATTTTTTATTCTTTTTTTTTTTTTTTGCCTTTTTATATACTTCTATACCTAGCTAAGTTTTTGGTAGTACGGACAAAATATCTCTCATACTTTCCTTTCATCCCTATCTTTTATACATTTCTATTCCTTTCTTTTTATTTGCATATTTCCAACCACATTACGCTCTTCTGTTCCCCTTTCTTCCAGCCTTTTTAAGTTTATTTTATCTTAACATACTTATAAGCAACACTATCGGTCTGCTCAGACTCCTTGCTCTACTCTCCAGAGGACACACTGCCTTGGTATTTAATATTAGGCTTTTGTCTTTATCTTAGTTCTTAGTACAGTTGTCTAATTACATTCTGAGAATCTCCATTCTCTCTGGTGGTACTCCAGCTCTTTTCTATATTTGATCCTAGCTTACAAAATCTCCCTGGATTGATGTTTGTATGTGTAGGGTGTTATTTGTTGTTTGTTTCCTTTTGCTTTTGTCTCTGATTTGTTCTGTTTCAGTTGTCAATTTCTGCTGGGTTTCTCTTTGAATATCTGATAGCACACTGGGGTTCTGTCAGGTCTTTCTAGAGCCTTATGTCCTAACGGATTCAGTAATTGTGTGTCTTATACATGTATGTGTTTCCTAGACTTATTATTCGTTTAATCCAACACTTGGACATTAGTCTGAGGCTTGGACAGTCTTCTATAAACACCTCTATCGCCAGGACAAGCAACCCCAAAAGTTTGGACAACCATGAGGAAACAAAGAAACACCATGCAGGCAAAGGAGCAGGAAAAAAACCCACAAGACCAAATAAATGAGGAGGAAATAGGAAAAATGCCTGAAAAAGAATTTAGAATAATGATAGTAAAAATGATACAAAATCTCGATAACAAAATAGAGAAAGTACAAGAAACAGTTCATAAGAACTCAGAAAAACAAACAGCAATGGATAACAAAATAACCAAAATTAAAAATACTCTAGATACTATAACCAGCAAAATGACTGAGGCAGAAGAACGAATAAGTGAGTTGGAAGATAGAATGGGGGAAATAAACGCCACAGAGCAGGAAAAAGAAAAAAAATAAAAAGATTAGAAGACAGTCTCAGAGACCTCCGTGATAACCTTAAACGTACCAACATTCGAATTATAGGCATCCCAGAAGAAGAATAAAACAAGAAAGGGTCTGAGAAAATATTTGAGGAGGTTATAGTGGAAAACTTCCCCAACATGGGAAAGGAAATAATGAACCAAGTCCAAGAAGCACAGAGAGTCCCATACACAATAAACCCAAGGAGAAATACACCAAGACACATATTAATCAAACTAACAACAATTAAACACAAAGAAAAAATATTAAAAGCAGCAAGAGAAAAGCAACAAACAACATATAAGGGAAAACCCATCAGGATAACAGCTGACCTTTCTACAGAAACTCTGCAGGCCAGAAGGGAATGGCAGGATATACTGAAAGTCCTGAAAGAGAGAAACCTACAGCCAAGAATACTCTACCCAGCAAGAATCTCATTTAGATTTGAGGGAGAAATCAAAAGCTTTCCAGACAAGCAAAAGTTAAGAGAATTCAGCACCACCAAACCAGCCTTACAACAAGTGCTAAAGGAACTTCTCTAAGTAGGAAACACAAGAAAAGGAAAACACCTACAAATACAAACCCAAAACAATTCAGAAAATGGTCATTGGAACACACATGTCAATAATCACTTTAAATGTAAATGGATTAAATGTTCCAACCAAAAGACACAGACTGGCTGAATGGATACAAAAACAAGACCCTTCTATATGCTGCCTACAAGAAACCCACTGCAGACCAAGGGATACATATAGACTGAAAGTAAAGGGATGGAAAAAGATATTCCATGCAAATGGAAGTCAAAAGAAAGCTGGAGTAGCAATACTCATATCAGACAAATTAGACTTGAAAGTAAAGACTATTAAAAGAGACAAGGAAGGACACTACATAATGATCAAGGGATCCATCCAAGAAGAACATATCACAATGGTAAATATCTATGCCCCCAATATAGGAGCACCTCAATACATAAGGCAAATGCTAACAGCTATAAAAGGGGACATCGACAGGAACACAATAATAGTGGGAGACTTGAACACCCCACTTACATCAATGGACAGATCATCCAAACAGAAAATAAATAAAGACACACAAGCTTTAAATGACACATTAGACCATCTCGACTTAATTGATATTTATAGGACATTCCATCCAAAAACGACAGACTACACTTTCTTCTCAAGTGCACACGGAACATTTTCCAGGATAGATCACATCTTGGGTTACAAATCAAACCTCAGCAAATTCAAGAAAATTGAAATCATATCAAGCATCTTCTCAGACCACAACGCCATGAGACTAGATATCAATTACAGGAAAAAAACTGCAAAAAATACAAACACATGGAGGCTAAACAATTCACTCTTGAACAACCAAGGAATCACTAAAGAAATCAAAGAGGAAATCAAAAAATATCTAGAAACAAATGACAATGAAAACACAACAACCCAAAACCTATGGGATGCAGCAAAAGCAGTTCTAAGAGGGAAGTTTATAGCAATACAGTCCTACCTTAAGAAACAAGAAAATGATCGAATAAACAACCTAAACTTACACCTAAAACAATTAGAGAAAGAAGAACAAAGAAACCCCAAAGTGAGCAGAAGGAAAGAAATCATAAAGATCAGAGCAGAAATAAATGAAAAAGAAAGGAAAGAAACCATAAGAAAAATAAATGAAACTAAAAGCTGGTTCTTTGAGAAGATTAACAAAATTGATAAACCATTAGCCAGACTCATCAAGAAAAAAAGGGAGAAGACGCAAATCAACAGAATTAGAAATGAAAAAGGAGAAGTCACAACGGACACCTCAGAAATACAAAAGATCATGAGAGACTACTACAAGCAACTATATGCGAATCAACTGGATAACCTGGAAGAAATGGATACATTCTTAGAAAAATACAATCTTCCAAGACTGAACCAGGAAGAAATAGAAACCACGAATAGACCAATCACAAGTACGGAAATTGAGGCAGTGATTAAAAGTCTCCCAACACACAAAAGCCCAGGACCAGATGGATTCATGGGTGAATTCTATCAAACATTTCAAGAAGAGTTAACACCTATCCTTCTCAAACTCTTCCAAAATATTGCAGAAGGCGGAGCACTCCCAAACTCATTCTACGAGGCTACCATCACCCTGATACCAAAACCAGGCAAAGATGTCACACAAAAAAGAAAACTACAGACCAATATCACTGATGAATATAGATGCAAAAATCCTCAACAAAATACTAGCTAACAGACTGCAACAGCACATTAAAAAAATCATACACCATGATCAAGTGGGGTTTATCCCTGGGTTGCAAGGATTCTTCAATATACGCAAATCAATCAACATGATACATCATATCAACAAATTGAAGGATAAAAACCATATGATCATTTCAATAGATGCAGAAAAAGCTTTTGACAAAGTTCAACATCCATTTATGATAAAAGCTCTCCAGAAAATGGGCATAGAAGGAAATTAGCTCAACATAATAAAAGCCATATATGAGAAACCAAAAGCCAACATCGTTCTCAATGGGGAAAAACTGGAAGAATTCCCTCTAAGAACAGGAACAAGACAAGGGTGTCCACTCTCACCACTATTATTCAACATAGTTTTGGAAGTTTTAGCCACAGCAATCAGAGAAGAAAAAGAAATAAAAGGAATCCAAATTGGAAAAGAAGAAGTAAAATTGTCACTCTTTGCAGATGACATGATATTATACATAGAAAACCTGAAAGACTCTACCAGAAAACTGCTAGCACTAATTGATGAGTTTAGTAAAGTAGCAGGATACAAAATTAATGCACAGAAATCTCTTGCATTCCTATACACTAACAACAGAAGAGCAGAAAGAGAAATTAAGGAAACTCTCCCATTCACCATTGCAACCAAAAGAATAAAATACCTAGGAATAAACCTGCCTAAGGAGGCAAAAGATCTGTATGCAGAAAACTTTAAGACATTGATGAAAGAAATCAAAGACGACACAAACAGATGGAGGGACATACCATGTTCCTGGATTGGCAGAATCAACATCGTGAAAATGTCTGTACTACCCAAAGCAATTTACAGATTCAATGCAATTCCGATCAAATTACCAATGGCATTTTTCACAGAACTAGAGCAAGAAATCTTACGATTTGTATGGAAACGCAAAAGACCCCGAATAGCCAAAGCAATCTTGAGAAGGAAAAATGGAGTTGGCGGAATCAGGCTTCCTGACTTCAAACCATACTACAAGGCCATAGTGATCAAGACAGTATGGTACTGGCACAAAAACAGAAAGGAAGATCAATGGAACAGAATAGAGAACTCAGAAGTAAGCCCAAACACATATGGGCACCTTATCTTTGACAAAGGAGGCACGAGTATACAATGGAAAAAAGACAGCCTCTTCAATAAGTGGTGCTGGGAACATTGGACAGCAACATGTAAAAGAATGAAATTAGAACACTTCCTAACACCATACACAAAAATAAACTCAAAATGGATTAAAGACCTACATGTAAGGCCAGACACTATCAAACTCCTAGAGGAAAACATAGGCAGAACACTCTATGACATACATCAAAGCAACATCCTTTTTGACCCACCTCCTAGAATCAGGGAAATAAAATCAAGAATAAATGAATGGGACCTCATGAAACTTAAAAGCTTTTGCACAGCGAAAGAAACCATAAACAAGACTAAAAGGCAACCCTCAGAATGGGAAAAAATAATTGCCTATGAAACAACGGACAAAGGATTAACCTCCAAAATATACAAACAGCTCATGAAGCTTCATACCAAAAAAGCAAATAACCCAATCCACAAATGGGCGGAAGACCTAAATAGACATTTCTCCAAAGAAGACATACAGGTGGCCAACAAACACATGAAAAGATGCTCAACATCACTCATCATCAGAGAAATGCAAGTCAAAGCCACAATGAGGGATCACCTCACACCGATCAGAATGGCCATCATCACAAAGTCTGGAAACCACAAATGTTGGAGAGGGTGTGGAGAAAAGGGAACTCTCCTGCACTGTTGGTGGGAATGTAAGTTGGTACAGCCACTATGGAAAAGAATTTGGAGGTTCCTTAAAAAACTACAAATAGAACTACCATATGATCCAGTCATCCCACTCCTGGGCATATACCCAAAGAAAACCGTAATCCCAAAAGAAACTTGTACCATAATGTTTACTGCAGCACTATTTACAATAGCCAGGACATGGAAGCAACCTAAATGCCCATCAACAAATGAATGGATACAGAAGATGTGGCATATATATACAATGGAATATTACTCAGCTATAAAAAGGGATGAGATGGAGTTATATGCAATGAGGTGGATAGAACTACAATCTGTCATACATAGTGAAGTAAGTCAGAAAGAGAAGGACAAATATTGTATGCTAACTCACATATACGGAATCTAAAAATGGTACTGATGAACTCAGTGACAAGAACAAGGATGTAGATACAGAGAATGGACTGGAGAACTCGAGGTATGGGAGGGGGCGGGGGGTGAAGGGGAAACTGAGACGAAGCGAGAGAGTAGCACAGACATATATACTACCAACTGTAAAATAGTCAGTGGGAAGTTGTTGTATAACAAAGGGAGTCCAACTTGAGGATGGAAGATGCCTTAGAGGACTGGGGCAGGGAGGGTGGGGGGGACTCAAGGGGGGGGAGTCAAGGAAGGGAGGGAATACGGGGATATGTGTATAAAAACAGATGATTGAACCTGGTGTACCCCCCAAAAAATAAAAAAAAAAAAAAAAAAAAAAAAAAGAGCACCTAGTCTCTCCTCCAAATCCCCACTGTGCCTGTACACCAGCCCCATGGCACAGGTAACACTGAGCAGTACCCCCAAGGACAGATACCCCAAAAGCACTCTCCAAGGCTCCAGGGATTGCCGACTGACACTCGTGCCCCCAGCCTGCACTTCGACTTTCGTAGGCCTTGGCTTTATGAAGATCACGCTTCTGTATGTGGACATCCAGCAGCCCTCCTTCCAGTGGTAACCATGAGAGAACAGCAGCCCTGGTGGCCACAGTCCAGTGCTGACAACAGGATCAGGTGACTCTATGCTTTTCTAACTGGGACTCATCACTAGCACTTGTGTCCTCAACTCAGACCCCGTGAGAAGGAAAGAAGATCACAGACCCAGGGTTACCTTATGCAAATCTGGCATCAAATCCTGGTATAAAGATCGAATCAACATATCCAGAGTTCGTCGACGCTTCTGGGCAAATGTTGGGGTTTCCAAAGTGGCTTTTTCACCATTAATTACTAAAATAAATCAAGTTATAAAGGGAGTTACAAATATTAACAGGCTATTGAAGAAAGTCCTTAAGGAAACTCCTCACAGTAAATGCCACCCACTTTCCTAATACTGGTATTACCCTTCTTTCATGGAAGAATGCTTAAAAACTCTCTAAACTTCTCTGTACAAACCCATAGTCCACAGGTATATCTATCTTACCCTTCCTGTTGGATTACAAGCTTCCTAAGCAGAGGGTATTTCTAATTACTTGAACATCTCGCACACACCAAACCTGCTCTCATCCACAATTCCACCCATCCATCCATCCATCCATTCCACCCACCCACCCATCCATCCATCTAACCATCCACCCACCCATCCACCCATCTCACCCATCCATCCATCCATCCATCCATCCCACCCACCCATCCATCCAACCACCCACCCACCCATCCATCCATCCATCCAACCACCCACTCACCCACCCATCCATCCATCCACCCACCAACCCACCCATCCATCCATTCACCCATCCATCCATCCATCCAACCATCCATCCATCCATCCATCCATCCATCCATCCATCCATCCATCCATCCACCTACCCACCCATCCAACACATGGGCCAAACCAGCAGGATGCCATTCAGTGGAATTAAATGTATATTTGCTGCATTTTGTTAGAAAAAATAACAATGGCCTAAGCAGAGTGTTGGATTCTTAGTCTAATGAAAGTTTCTTCCGGAAGAAAAAGCTGGTGATTTAGTGGACTACAGACACTAAGAGTCAATAAGTGGAACATCCAGTTACACATTAGAGCACAGAATAGAAGGTGTGCAGTAGAGTCAGGAGCTTGAGGTCAAGACAGGTACGGGTTTGAATTCCAGCTATGGTGTTATCTGTGCATTCTTAAGCAAATTACTTAGATTCTTGGGGCCTCAATTTTCTACCTTGTAAAATGTATATAACCATATTTCCTCATAGCGTTGTTGTAAGAATGTAAGTGATACAATACATATAAAAGAGCACAGAGCCAGGCACATCAAACTGAATAAACATTAGCTGTTTGGTGGGTAGGATGGAAGGTATAGATGAGAACCCAGGAGAGACCTTCACAACACTATCAGAAAACTAAATATGCTTCTGGTGAAGAATTAACAGAACATGGAATGCAATCAATGCTTAAACAATGATGTCTTCTTTACAGCATCCTGGGAGATTCGGAAGAAATGTATTCTTATACAGAACAAGTTGCAAAAACATTTCAAAATAGAAACTTACATTTCACTAGCAAAAAGTCCCTGAATTCCTGATGGTCAGTAAACACCGGTGGGGATGGCAAGGGTGGGCCAAAGAGTGGTACACTTTCCTCTGAAAATATTTTCAGCCTGTGTGGAAAACATTGCAGAATGACTTGGTTTTTCTTCAAAGATTAGCGATATTTGGATCTTAAATTTGTTCAGTTGCCTATGTGACATGTTAGGAATACTCCTTCCACAGGAGGAAGGCCTTCTCTGGGCTGCCAGAGCCTCGGCCACCATGCAGCAATCCTATGTGCTTTAGGGCACAGACCAGGTCTTCCTGGATCCTTCGTGGTCCAACCAACTAAGCTGCAGGCAACGTCATGCACCCGAGGAACAAGAGCAAAGACCACCACTGAGCACCCACTGCACACCAGGCAGCATACTTGGTATTTTAAGGCATATAGCATCAGCTGATTCTCACCAACCTGCTCAGGTAGAATCACTACCTTTCACTCCATAGATGAGGCCTGAGGCTTCGAGAAGATAAACACTTTTCCCCAAAGCCTCAGAGTTAATAAGTGACAGAGCTGGGATTCCAACTCAGATCTATTTGGCTCAAAGTTCATGGTCTTTTCCCAACATCATGATATCTTTTAATAGATTAATTTTTGAGAACGGGAGGATAAAGGGGCAAGAATGTAGCCTAGGAAGCAGGGTACTCTGGCCAAGATCAAACACATCACATTCGTGCCCTCTGTGGAGCACAGTAACATTCCAAGCTACCCCTGATCCTTGGGTCTACTTCACAGAGCAGCGCTATATGAAACAAGCTTTTCCTGAAGACAGGACGGCTTTCAAATCAATCAAGAAATATGTATATCAAGAGTCTCATAAAACAAAAGCCAAATTAACCCGTAAACAAGAGAATGAGAGCAAGCAATCGCGAGAACGTTGTTACCAACCTGTAATTGTCCTTTTGCTGATCATACCTCACTAAGGCAAAAATATCTGTGTGATGGTTAAGGAAATTAATCAGCGACCCACATGCGCACAGTCAACAGCTTGTGCTCTGCAAATCTGTGTGCAGAATCATCCTGGACCTGCACTCCTGGAGTCAGGACACCTGTCACCCATAGGCTGAGATGGAATCCTGACTTCTGTGAAAGAGACAGCCTGGGAAGACACAGGTTCAACCTCTGCATGCTCATCCTTTCGGGAAAGGGCTACATCTCCAAATCCGTCAGAAAAGCAATATAAATAAAGCTATTAAGCAACTACAACAAAGCCAAAACAAAGCAAAAAGATCAGTTCTTTTGCCTGGAAATATAAACAAGGTCCCCAAATGAAATTAGTCATATATTTCATCTCACACATTTTGAAAAGAAAAGCAATTTAAATGTTTCCACTGTACACCTTCCCTCTCTCTCCTTCTGGCTTTGGTAGACAAGACAAACCAAAACAAACCAGTGTAGCTGGCGGCAGCCTCTCGGGAGAATCTACTTTGCTTGTGTTGGCCACATGCAGTCTGAGATAGTACCACCTCCACCAGCCTTTCTTTCCTTCTCCTGTTCCTCCCTCTGCCCCACCATCTCCCAGTCCCATCTTTCCTTAGCTAGGGCTAAAAAACCATCCCCAGTCCCTCAAAGCATTTCCACTCCTAGACTCAGTGGAAAGAATTTGCATCAACTATCAGCATATCTCTTTCCAGAAATAAATGGGCCAATCCCAAATCTAAAACTCATAATGAGGGCTTCCCTGGTGGCACAGTGGTTAAGAATCCACCTGCCAACGCAGGAGACACAGGTTCAAGCCCTGGTCCAGGAAGATCCCACATGCTGCAGAGCAGCTAAGCCTGTGTGCCACAACTACTGAAGCCCATGGACCTAGTGCCCATGCTCCGCAACAAGAGAAGCCACCACAATGAAAAGCCCATGCACTGCAACGAAGAGTAGCTCCTGCTCTCCACAACTACAGAAAGCCCACATGCAGCAGCGAAGACCCAACACAGCCAATAAATAAATAAATACATAAATAAATAAAAATTTTTAAAAAACTCATAACGAAAGGAAATTCTAAAAATAATGACTATCTCTCCATCATGCAGAGTCACCTCCCTCCCCCTCCTGGAGAAGGTTTCTTTCTGTTCTACAAGAAGAACTGTTGCAGGAAAGGGAAAATGTTAGTCCTACATCCCAGTGAACAGAGCAAGATATCACTTATTATTAAGGTGCACACGCATATCTGTTTTTCTTCCCTGCCCTCCTGGCAATTTTCAGCTTTTAAAAACTTACCTGCTGTAATGTGAGGCTACAGTGAACAAGTCAAAGGATGCAGAGCAATCTACTTGCAGATGCAACACGTCACGAGGGTCCTACTCCCACCATTTTTACTGGAGTCTCCAGGGAACATGAACAACTAGACCAGAATTTATTCTGAAAAATGCCTATTAGTTGCCTTTTACTTATTATGCACAACCTGTGGGCACTACTGCTGGCTCTCACCGTCACGGCCAGTGGCCCAGGACAATGGGGCCACAGCTGGGGATGTGTGTGGCCGCCATGCTCATGTCCTAGGACTGTCTGACTGAGGTGAGCTTGGACATTACCGAGAACTTCAGCAGGGCTTTGGCAGCAATATGAGCTAAAGAGCGGTGAGAGGAAGCAGAAGGAGAGCAAATAAAAATAGGATTAATTCTATCATTTCTCAAATGTCAAGAGATGGTAATGCAGCAGCTATTCCTAGGGCTTAGAATCAACAAAGACACTTTATTTTGGCTTTTTATCTTAACTTGCAAGTTTTTATACCTAAAGCAAATTTCTCAGAGGATTCACTACCTGTGAGTCTCCTAATTCCTTTATTATCAATGGATGGTAGGAAAGGGAAGATAGTTCTGAAGTCAAGAATTCTCTGAGAATGAGTCCATCCATTACTGCAACGGATGGAGAGAGAAGAGGGAAAATCCAAAGTGGTGGGCCTGAGAATCTAGCAACAAAAACAGTCACGACATGCCAGTCAACCATGACATTTGGTTTGAGGGTCATTTTAAGTCCAGTGAGGCTGACCAACTGCTTGCTAACGGGAGGGATCGCACAGGCTCAGGATACGTGTAAAGTGGGAGCGGATCATGGAAGGCTTGAAGGCGGGAGAAGGTTCCTCCCCTTCCTGGAACACAATGGTGACGATGTCATTTCCAATGTGGCGCTTCCTTTCCACCTGGATGCAAACATAAACAACATCACTGAGAAGGTCGCGCGCACACGGCACATTCACAGAGGTAAAGCACTAACGAATGTGGCACGACAAACCCTGACGTTCACAGAGCCCTGAGCTGCGGTATCTTTGACTCCTTGCCTCCAAATTTCTCCAGCCCATCTCTGGGCTCCCCTAGCCATCTCCTCGGCTCCTCCCCCGATTCAGGCCTCTGTTTCCTCTCGACTACCCTCCCTCGGGAGCCTCCTAACAGCCTCCTTGCCTGTGTTCTCTCCCACTTCACTGCTCTGATCGGGGTCACCTTCACTCCTGCTTCATCTCCTTAGCCTGGCATTCAAGGCCCCCAGACCAGAGGCATTGCATCAGAATTCCCTGGGGACGGGGCTCAAACACGTATAATTAAAAATATAAATAAATGCATTTGCTAGTTCTGAAGCATATACTTGGCGAGAACAACGATCCCAGCTGACCTTTCCAAAATGATCCCCTAGACCTGTGGTCAGTGAATCTTTTCTGGACAGGCCCAGAGAGTAAACATTTTTGGGTTTGCAGATTGTGCTGTCTCTTTACAACCATGCAGCTCCGCTGTCGTGGCACAAAAGCAGCTGTAGACAACACAGAAGTCAGGGGGCATGGCTGTGTTCCAGTAACACTTTATTTGACCAAACAAGCAGTACGCTGGATCTGGCCCATGGGCCACAGTTTGCCAATCCCTGTCCAAGACCTTTGCCTAACTGGCCAAACAGAATGATTCATTGTTCTCCATGGAACCCTGTGGGTCCCCTGTTCTATACTGTAAGCTCCCGAGAACAGGATCCCTATCTGATTCATATTAGATATTATTCTCATTTTGCAAATAAGGAAACTAAGGTTTAGAGATGTTCTAATAATTTCAATTCAATTCAATTCAAAAAGACTTTTGGCAATTATTTGTTGGATGTGACACTGAGAGCATAGGTAACGAAAGAAAAAAGTACATAAATGTGACTACATCAAAATTTAAAACTTTTGTACATTAAAGGACACTGTCAACAAAGTGAAAACGCAGCCCAAAGAATGGGAGAAATATTTGCAAATCATAGGTCCAATAACATACAAATAACTCCTACAACTCAATAACAAAAAAACAAAATGACCTGATTAAAAAATAGGCACAGAACTTGAATATACAATTCTTTAAAGAAGATATACAGGTGGATAATACACACACAAAAGATGCTCAATATCACTAATTATTAGGGAAATGCAAATCAAAAACACAGTGAGATACCAATTCACACCCATGTGAATGGGTGTTAAAAAAAATAACCTAAATAACAAGTGTTGCTACAAATGAGGAGAAATTGGACCTCATGCATTGTTAGTGGGAATGTAAAATACAGCCACTGTTGTGGAAAATGTTATGGTGGTGCCTCAAAAATTAAACATAGAATTGCCATATGATCCAGCAATTCCACTTCTGGGTATGTACCCAAAAAATTGAAAGCAGGGACTCAAAGTTCTCAGTACACCAAAGTTCTTAGCAGCAGTATTCATAATAGCCAAAAGGTGGAAATAACCCAAACATCCACCAGTGGATGAATGGATAAAGAAAATGTGGTATACACCTACAATGCAATATTACGCAGCCTTAAAAAAGAAGGAAATTCTGACAGATGGTACAACATGGATGAACCTTGAGGACATTGTGCTAAGTGAAATAAGCCAGACACAAAGGAAAAATGGTGTATGCTTCCACTTATATGAGATTCCTAGAATGGTCAATTTCATAACAACAGAGAGGAGAATGGTGGTTGCCAGGGGCTGGGTGGGGAGAAGGGGAGAGATATGGATTTATTGATTAATGGGTACAGAGCTCCAGTTTGGGAAGATGATGAAGTTCTGGAGGTGGACGATGGTGATGGCTGTACAACACTGTACTTAATGTACTTGATGCCCCTGAACTATATGCTTAAAAGTGGTTAAAACTGTAAACTTTATGTTAAAATAAAAATTGTTGATCCATCAACTGATAGTGGATAAACACAACGTGGTAGGTATCTATAAAATGGGAAATCATTCTGCAATAAAAAGGGATGAAATACAGATATAGGCTACAACATGGATGAAACAAAAACATGCTAAGTGTAAGAAGCTAGTTACAAAAGACCACATATTATGTGATTTCATTTATATGAAGTGTCCAGAATAAGCAAATTGAGGAGAAAGCAGATTGGAAGTTACAGAGACTGGGTGGGGGGGAGCAAGGAGTGATGGCTAAGAGGAGAGGGGTTTCTCTTGGGGGTAATAAAATATTCTAAAATCGATCGTGGTGATAGTTGAATAACTTTGTGAACATACTGAAGCGGGCGAATTGTATAATATGTGAAATAATATCTCAATAAAGCTTTTATATATTTTTAAAAAGTCATTATTGGGGCTTCCCTGGTGGCACAGGGGTTAAGAATCCACCTGCCAATGCAGGGGACACGGGTTTGATCCCTGGGCTGGGAAGATCCCACATGCCGTGGAGCAACTAAGCCCGTGTGCCACAACTACTGAGCCTGTGCTCTAGAGCCCATGAGTCACAATTACTGAGCCCGAGTGCCACAACAACTGAAGCCCATGCACCTAGAGCCCATGTTCCACAACAGGAGAAGCCACCACGATGAGAAGCCCGTGCACCACAATGAAAAGTAGCTCCCACTTGCCACAACTAGAGAAAGCCTGCATGCAGCAACAGACCCAATGCAGCCAAAAATAAAATAAATAAATAAATTTATCAAAAATAATAATAATAACAAAAGTAATTACTGAGCTCCTACTACATGCCGGGAACAAAGCAGACTAATATCCCTGCCCTCATGGGGCGTACACTCTAGTAGGGGCACAGAAATTACATAGTAAAAATAACAAACAAGTGTACTAAATAATACATATACCGTTAGGCGGTAATACATGCAGTGGAGCAAAGAGAGCTGTGCAGGGGCCTGGGGGTGCTGGGGGAGGGTGGGTTGCAGCTTTAAATTCAGCCATGGGGTCGGTTTAACAGTTGACATTTGGGTAGAGCTGAGGGCTGTGAGTGAGTCAGCCAGAAGATACCCGGTACGAGAGAGTTCTAGGCAGAAGGAAGGGCAACGTGAAGACCATGATGTGGGACGGTATCTGGTGACTCTGGGGAACAGGAAAGGAAGCCAATGTGACTGGAAGGGAGGAAATAAGAAGAACAGTGGGTGATGGGACCAGAGAAGAAGGAACCAGAGAAGATGGGACCAGAGAAGGAACGGAGGTCATGCAGGGCCTTGCAGGCCTCTCTAAGGATCTGGCTTTGGCTCTGAGTGAAGCGGGAGCCACTGGGGGGTCTGGAATGAGAAGAGACGTGATCTGACTTGCATTTTAAAGTATCACTCTGGCCGCTGGATTGCTGGATTGTCAGGGCACCAGGGGAAAGCAGAGAAGCCAGAGAGGAAGCTACTGCAATAATCCAACAAGAGGTGATGGGGCTCAGAGCTGTGAGGTAACAGGAGAAGTGTAAGGTTTCAGGCGTCATCTGAAGTCGAGCCAACAGGATTTCCTGACAAATTGGATATGGGATGAGGCAAAGAGAGAGGAGTCGAGAATGATTCCAGGGTCATTTTGTCCCAGAAACCAGAAGAACAGAATAGCCATCAACAGAGATGGGCAATTCTGGTGAATGTACAGGGCTGAAAAGGTCAGATGGAGTTGGAGGAGAAGGAGAATTGTAAAATACCTCAATGGAAGTTTTTCACTATTATTGTTGACATGTAAGAGGTCAACATGATTCATGACAATTGAGAGGCCAGATTGGTCTCTCTTCTCCACGTGATCCCAAGATCCTAAGAGCTTCAGCTCCTAAGGGGTGGAGCCTGGTAGCCATAATATAGGTCACCTCAGCCTCACAGGGGAAGACGCCTTGCGGAAAGTAACTCTTAGCCACTTAAGCTGGCTTTCTGGGCTGAGGTACTTCCTGCTTCCACCTGTCCGTTCCCAGTTAGCCTTCTAAAATCAGAACAAGTTTAAAACTTCCAATGGGTCTCCACTGCCTATACGACAATCAATCCACCAGCTCCTTATTCCAGGCCCCAAACCATCAAACAGAACTAGCTCTTCCTGACCCCCTACCAACCCCCCAATGTCTCCAAAGCACTGCTGTCTCATGACCATAACATCACATTTTAGCCCAATGATCAATCTGCTTTGTGTTTTTCCCCTACTGAAGTCTTACTGAAATAAGGCTTATAAGTGTTCAGAAAAAACTCCTTTTAGCCCATCCTGTACCTTTCCTAGAGTATTCGTATTGTTCACAAATCTTTGCTGAACAACTGTCCACTCATATTTGTGATATTTATTTATATACTTGCCTTCAGTGTGTAAAAGAGGGGATAAGAGTCTATCTAATAAAAAGGTAAATGGAACCTCCCCCCAAATCCTTCAAAAACTAGCAGTATGTATCTTTGTTATATCTAGATTTCATCAAATTGGCAAGTTTTTCTCCTGGAAATGGCTAATCTCTGGGGTGGGTGAGGAGTGTTCTCAGGTAGCGTTTTCCCCATCAGGGCACAGGCCATGCAGATGCTCACTGTTAACCTGCATTAAGCTGAAAAAACATCTGCAACCATTCCTCAGGAAACATAGTGCTACATCTTAGAGAATCGCATTCTGACAAGACACAAGGCACATGGAGAGAAGTCACAGAGAAAAGACTACGTATATGCAAGATAGTCCCTCAGGAGTGCAGAAAACCACGCTCACACACAGGCGCACGCGCACACACGTCCACACAGACACGCACGTGCACGACTGCCTCTGATTCTTTATTTCCTGATCAGTGAGGGTAGTTCTTCCTGAGGCTGGTTGAAATATCAAATAAACAGACTGTAACAACATCCCTAAATTGGTGTCTGAAGTTCAGCTTGTGTATTAACATCCACAGTCTCTAATTCTATAAAGTCACAGCAATGCTTTCTACACACTGAGGTCACTGTTGAATGGTTTGTGTGTTCACACGTACCTGCTGTTTGTTCTCTTTGGAATATGGCAACATGGTGGAAACATGAAACATGATCTCGTGCCCTTGGTAGATGGTATAAACAGAATGAATCCCTGTGGTGTCATCTGTAAAATACAATATACATTTTGTGAGCACAGAGAATTCTGAGGCCATAGGGAAACAGCCTTTATTTGCAGACTAGAGGAAAATAGCACAGTTAGTACATGGCAAAGATGTTATGGTCATCCACCTAAGTGGAGGCAATGGTAGGGATCCTCCCCAACTGACGCAAGGCTCCTGCCCACACGGGGGAGCTGCTTCATCCCCCTCTAAGCTCGCTTGCTGTCTGATTCATGCCTTGCCTAGGAGCAGAGATCACAAGAAGTCTGGGCTCAAAAGGAGGGCATGTTATAATCCCTTGCCTTCTAGTTACTGCTGGTGTTCCGGACAAAATGAACACCAGATGATATACAAATAATTATCATGTCCATAAAACAAAAGGAACTATATCCCTGGCAGCATTGTATAGGGATTAACAGTGTGGGCTTTGGAGTTAGACTTGGATTCAAGTTCCATTAGCTATATTCCTTTTGACATGTTACCTTGCCTTTCTCTGAGCCTCAGTTTCTTCTGAAAACAGGGATAAAAATAGTGTCTAACTCCTAGGGATGTCTATCAGGTTGCACTGCAAAAGGGCAATGAGGATGATGGACTTCAGGAGTCACCATGGGCACATGTGGCTTGTCGGGGGTGCGGGGGTGAGGAGTGGCGGGGTGGAGCTGGGACCTGACAACTAGGACCGAATACTTCATTCCTGCACCTGCCAGATAAGTTACTCTCAGGGCAGCTCTCACAAATCGCCTAACCTTTCCATATTCAGAATCTGTGAAATCACTCCAACGTGGGCTGGTGGAGAGATGGGGCCCCCAGAGGGTCAAGGTACCTGATCTGAAGCCTATCAAATTTAGGCCAAATGAGCCTCACATCACCTTCCTGGCTTACCTCAAGGACTGGCTGTGAGGAGCAAATAAAATGACAGAAGTAAAAGCACAGGAAAAAACTAGCAATGCTGTACAGTTATAAGATAGCACACTCCACCTTGGGTATAAATTCAAATTCAGATGAGGCTGACTAACAAACATCACACAAATCACAGCAGAATGGATTAGGAGGCAAACTTACTTTTGGTGTCCAGACCGCCACGGTAGCCTGTCCAGCCCTTGAGAGTGATTGTGTCACCCAGGAGATTTAAAAATTTTTGAAATGAGTCACTTCCGATTTCTGTAAGAAGAGGTCAAGTGTGAAGAAAGTGCAGTGCCCACAAGTCCCTGTTTTCTAACTATGCACTGAAATCACCTGAAAATTAACTAGGCTCCTCGGACGTGTGCAGCAGGTGCACAGAATGAGAAACTGTGCTTCCCTCTTCTTGGCGACCATGCAGGAGGGTCACAGTTCCCAGAATCCGAGGAAAGGAAAACTACAGAATTAGACTAACGAACCAGAGTACTGCCAGACTGGGGTCACAAGAGTCTACTCTTGCAAAATGAAAACATCAGTACTCCTCCCATTAATAAGAAAAAGGTCTTTAATATGAAAAGTGCTAAATAACAGGAAAATAGGACCATTTTATAATACTCTCAAGCATAAAAATCCCAGAGACAAATCTCCCCTCTGCTCCTGAGATTACATAGAACCAAATTCTCCAAATCCCCATGTAATTTTCCAGTTAGACTGTATCCCTGGCGCCAACAATTCAGTGACCAATAAATAGTTGCCGGATGAAGGAAACTGGGCAACATCTTTCCTATAAAATTTACCCTGAAAATTTACCCTTCAACTTCACAAAACTACTGGCTGTTTCTTTGCATTAAAGACTTCAACTCAACGGGCAAGTTCAGCTGGGACTGTCTAAACTGCAATGAGGTGGGGCGCGGTTTCTGTTAGAAGAAAGGAGACACTCACCATTGCTGAACATGTCATCATCTGTGAGCTGCCCGTCTTTGGCAAAAAGAACCCCAAACTTGAAATTCACAGAGCCCTTACAATGAGACAACAAAAGGTGCTGAGCTTAATTTTTTCATCAAAGCACACACAGTTACGAGACGTGCTGGCCATTATCGCTACAGTGACCTGAATGGCTACTGGTGGATCACTTCCTCCGTCCATTTCAATTTTGACCAATATTAACAACAATCATTCTGTGATCTTTATAGTTTTTTATAGCTTACAGAGGAAACTCTGTACTCTTCTGAGTTCATTTGAAATTTCATTACAAATGGAGTCTGCAGGATGCCAGGTCCATTCTGCAGCAAAACAGTGCTCAAAATAAATAGCCCACAGGAACTCAGGACTGGACCATCCTCTGATCAGCCCGGCAGCAGCTGTCCGGAACCCGGTTACCAAAGGAGAGCTCAGTGTAATTCAAAACTTAAGACAACAATCTGAGGCTGGTATCTCGTGGACTCTTCTACAAATAGAAATGGAAACTGAAGGCAACATATTCTAAAAGCTTATTTGCCCCAATTCCTAAAGCTATTTAATCTCAAAAAGCCACAAAACAGATGTGGGGAGAAAAAGGCAATCAGGAAATAGCTAGTACAAATGTTCAGTCTACTACCCTCAGCTTTAAATGCAGAATTAAAATCAGATGCTGTGGGAATGATAAATACCAAATGCAAGATAACAGCTTCCATAGGGAAGAGAGAGGAATGGGATCAGGAGCTCGATTGTATTTTTAGCATGTTGTTTTCTTAAACTGGGTCATGGGTTCATAGCTCTTCATTATATTATATTATTGTCTATACTTTTTGTGTGTGCCTGAAGTATTTCATAATTTAAAAAAAAACTGAGGTTGGAAAAAAATCAACCTTTGCAAAGCTGTTTGATGGGGGAATTCTCAGTGGTCAGTTAAGGGGCAGAAAAGGAACAAAGGTGATTAAAGCATTGTCAGTGGGTCAGAGGTGGGGAGGATCGAGGCAGGGTGCCAGAATTCAGGACAGCCGGATCTGGGAGAATCCACACTCTGAAAATCCAAGGGTCTAAGGCTGTACTTCTAAACACTCTTCTGTCCCTGATACACCTGAGGGATAGATGCACAACCATCAGTAGTAGTAATTTTCTATCTAGTGGTTTCCTCTAGAGAGTGAGGAAGAGGGAGGCAGCTCCCAGGCTGGTCCCTCCCCCTGAGGCTCCTCCACAGCTCCTTCCACAGAAGCTCCTGCCCACCATGCGGGCCTCAGCTCAAATGTCAATTTCAGAGAGGCCTTCCCTGATCTCCCAATACAGTCACCCTCCCCACACTGTTATTCTCTGTCACAGCACTTTATTTATTTTTTTAATAGTACCACTCACACTTTGTAACTCTTTTTTCTGAGCTTGTATATTTGTTTCTACCACTAGAACTTGAGTCCCGTGAAGGAGGGATGGTACACATCTTCCTTTCCGTGGACTCTCTAGGGCCCGCCACTGTGCTGGGTATATTGGAGAGGGTTAATGAATACCCATGGCATAATCATGTGCGTAATAAATGAGAAAAGAGACACAAGTGGTCAGAGACAACTTGGTTTTCACAAGCTGCCTCCAAATGATCACCTCTTCTTCACAAAACCGGTTTTGATAAATTTCTTTGGATTTTGTCAGGGATTTCTGTCCACTTCAGGGTTCTATACTTTTTTTGTAGTTCTTCTTTCTCTACTTTGGGAATGTGACAGCAACCATGTGTCTCTAAGACTGGTAGCTCTTGCATTCTCAGTGGTCCCTTAACAAGCACCTACAGTACTTTGGTGACCCTCTCAGAATAACAGTGCAGAGACTAAAGCAGTGGTTCTCAAACTTGACCACCTGGAAGGCTTGTTCAAATAGACTCTTGGCCCCCGTCCCAGGGTCTCCAGTTCCACAGGTCTGGGGCAGGGTCCAAGAATTCGTATGTCTGATAAGTCCCCAGGTGATGCTGACGCTGCCAGCCCAGGGATCCCACTTTGAGGACCACTGGACTAGAGGAACCAACCGGCAGATGGTCAGGAGGCCCAGGATCAGGTCCAGCTGAGCTGACAGCTAGCAAGCCAAGGGCAGAAGGACTGGCTCAATGGCCTGAGTGATGAGCCATGAACTAACAGCCTGTTAGAACCAGAAGGGACCCAATGGTCCACTGAATCCGCGCTTTCATTTTACAGACAGGACAACGGAAGCCCACGGAAGATGAGACTTGCCCAAGGCTGGTACTAAGTGGATGGCAGGACTGGGTCTGGAAGTCAGGTCTCCTGACTTTCGATCCAGTGCTCTTTCCAACACAGTGGCATGGTCCTCTCAGGACAGTTTTGAGCTGAGTGAAGCGGACAGGTACAAGCAGAAATAAGACCACTGCTGCCTGATCACTGGCTGAAGCTTCTAAAAGCTTTTCTGGGGCTGCTCTGTGATTGGCCCCATACTACCAGCACCCTTCCTGAGGACCCCACCCACTTCAGGTGGAGGCTCCAGAAAGACTGGTGTTGTAAGGCCTTGATAAATACTTGAAATTCCTTATGGGGTCTCATTTAGGTAATTTTGTTTCCAGGACTTCCCAAATGATGTCAATGAATAACAAAGTTTTCTCCTATCTCCAGAAATCAAGGTACTGCTGAACAGAAAGCATTATATTTTTGGAGGAGATAGTTTTTAGGAGGGGTTGTTTGAGGAGGGCATCATTTGATCTGGGGCTATCTGACCATCACAGGTCATACTTTAACAAAGTGTTGAACCGAATGTCATCAGTGCTTCACGGGGTTGGCTGCTACCTGGGAGATGGGAGGGAGCACTCAAAGTCCCAGGACCATACCTGGGCCCCTGGAGGGAGGTGACTGGTGGAGGGAATTGGTGGGAACTGGTTTTCTCAGGACTTCAGTCCTGCTCTGACACTCACGATAGAGATAGGGTCATATTTGTAATTCCTATTGGTACAGGACTTTAAAATTTTAAGTTCTAAATTTTGTGAGACAAAACTCAACATGCTGATAACCAACATACAGTCACATTCTTGGGAATTAATAATATGCTAGGAATTATATTTCCTCTGAAGAAAGTGAAGTATAAGGGGGAGACTAAAGTCCCATTGATTCCATAAGAATCTTCTGGAATCAAGAAATGATGTCCTGATTCAAAACTGGACAGTCCTGTTCCTCGTTACTCTCATTGTGGCAATGCCTCCACATTTCTGTGATTCACAGGCTCTTACACATCTGTCGCCCTCTCCATGTGTGTTTGCTTGGGGCGCCCTGTTCTCTCCTGGCGATGGGGGTGGGGGGGCTCTCTACACAGTGGACAAATAAGTCTCAGGCTTCAGGACACCAACAACCCTTTACCAAATAACTAACCTTTCAGAAACATCACTAGTATTGTTCATTAATTTTTTTTCCTGCCCATCTTTGCAGCTGATTATCACTATAATTGGGTGGAACTGGGATGAATTCAAGAAGCCAAGAAGCTGGCAGGATCAAAGAAGAGGGTCTTGGCCACACAGCTCTTGGGGAAGCGCTGAAGAATGCTGACCACTGCTCACACCTCTTCAAGTACATTGTTACGAGTGCTCTTGTTGCTTCTAGCAAATACCCCCTTAGTAGGGAAATAAAATTGAGAAACAAAGAGATCAGCTACTCCTTTTTGAAAATTTGGGAGATCCAAAGAAAAGTATGAGAGGATATATACCAAATAGTGAACAAGAGTTCTTCAGGGGAGGGTGGCAGTGGCAAAGTGGGGGAGCTTTCACATTTTCCATTGATAAATTTCTGTATTGGTCACAAGGGGCAGGTGCATGAACTCTGTGGGTGCTCAATAAATACCTGTGAGTTAGTGAGTAGAGTAATTTTGAGACATAAAAACTACATATAGTATAATCCTAATTTTATATAAAACATAACAAACATATATATCAAAATGTGATACTATACCAATACTAGTTTTCTCTGTGATTGTAGGTGATATTTTCCTTTTGTCTTTTGTGCATTTCTGTATTTTCAAATGTTTGCCAGAAATGAGTATGACTTATTTTTTGCCTTTATATACTACACTTGGAGTTCATGGATTCTTTAGCAGCAAGCATGGACAACATGTAGATTAAAATGTAGATGTCTCCTTCTCCCCTCTCTCTGCCGCAGCCCACCCTGCACTTCCACTGACCTGTCCAAAGCAACTCCTGGGGTGCAAGCCCTCAGCCTCCTTCCTCGCATTTACCTCGCCATGTTCAGGAATCAGCTGAGACGCCGTTGCTTCAGAGAAACCATCCCTGTTTGGTCAGTGTATAAAACCTGCCCCTTACCCCGCATCACCTGCCTTGTTTACTTTCCCCACAGCCCTTGGGGCCATGGACAGTACAGGGTTTATGTTTGTTGTTGACCTGCTTAGTTTGTCTTAGCCCAGCAGATTGTAGGCTCTGTGAAGAAGGGACCTAGTCTTGTTCATCAATGTATACCCAATGCCTCAAACAGTACACAGTACACCCGCAGTCAGACTTCAGTAAACGTTTGTTGAATCAATGAATGGAGGAGTGAATGAATATACATAGAAATCTGTGTTTATAAAAACAACTGGGATTGTACTGTAAGTATTGCCTTGGGAATTGCTTTTTCTCAGTAAATACTATGTCATGGAAATCTTTCCATGCCAGTAAATAACGGTCTACCTAATTCTTTTTAATAGCATCATAGTATTTCATAATTCATTCAATCAATACATAATTCACTTATTCAACCAACAAATATTTACTCTGTGTCCTCTATCTGCACTGTTCTAGGCTCTGAAGATACAGCAGTGAACAAAATTGAGTAAGTCCATTCTCTCATGGTGCTTACATTCTAATGGGGGCAACAGATAAAAAGTGAATAAGTGAAATCCATGTGTTAAGAAGATAAACAAAGCAGTGTAGAAGGGCAGTGGGTGAGAGATTTTAGATAGGGTGACTGGAGAAGGCCTCGCTGAGCACAGATGTTAATCAAGTGAGGGTGTGAGCCGTGAGACATCTGGGAAGAGCACCCCTGCAGTGGGAACAGCAGGCTTCCTAAGGAAGAGGAAGAAGGAAGTCAGTGTGGTTAGTGCGGAGCAGAGGATGGAGAGGTGGCACCGCCCACACCCTGCAGGCCCCTTGGGCTGCGGTGAGGACTCCGGGCTTCACTCTGAGTAGGAAGGGAAGCCACTGAGTTCCGAGCTTAGGGAGGACCTGGCTTGGCATGTTAGGATACTCTATGGAAACTAGAAGAGAGGGCAAGAGGGGAAGCAGGGAGAAGAGCTGAAGACTCTGCAGAGTCCAGGCAGGAGACGGCGGGGCTGCCGTGGAGGGATTTGAGCGGTGGTGGTGGAAGCATTGAAAAACGTTTGATTAGGGATATGTCTTGAAGAAGTGTCAATAGAATGTGCTGATGGATTAGATGGGGGCGGGGGGTGAGAAGGAGAGGTGTCACGGATGTTTCCAAGTTTGGCCTGAGCAACTGGACAGATGATACTGTCATTTACCGAGAGGCACAGTATACATGTACTCTGCCGATTTACTCAACTGTCTATTGATAATATTTCAGATATTTCTGTATATTAGTTATGGACTTGGAAAACCTAACATATTTTTTTTAAAAAGTGTGACAACGGGGAATGAAAACATGCAAATAACATGGCATTCTGTAAGTTGAGGGTGCTGATAAAGTACTCTAGCTTTAACTGAATGAAAATGAAAACTTCATTCTTCACCCTGATTGTGAAGTTAAAATTCGAATATTTCCAAGCAGATTTAAGCAGCTTGATTGTTTTTCTATCTTTATAGCTAGCTGCATAGAAAATTCTGAAATATACCCAAGAAAATATGTCAATTAAATCTTACAGTGATAAGTGACTCGCTCTACAAATCCACGGAGAGGTATGCCTGGGAGAAAAAGACTGTTGTCCTGGTGAAGGGGAAGCTCATTTACAAATACAGAGGTGGACTGGACATCTCGTGAGACCACTTACCTCTTGTTCTTCAAGAACCAGCAAGTCCTGTCAAATGAAGTTCAAAAAGTTATGTCCATGCTGAATGGTGATGATTTTATGTTGGCTTTCTGTGAAAGCCAAGCTTCAGTCTACTGACATTGACACCACTTTTCTCCCCCTTGAAATGCTTAAAACATTCAAATTTAGCTCTACAGCTTTTTATACAATACCCAGTCATTTAGGAAAGGCATATTATACCACAACTATTGGGAAACAAAGATGATGCATAGCAGTGGGAAGAAACACACAGATACCTAGGTTTCTCTTTTCACTTAAAGCTAGCTTATCACACGCAGCTTCTGGGAAGATTTTGCTGAGAAAAATGTTACCACAGAATAGCAGCCAGAAACAGACAAATAACATTTTAAAAGCACATCAGCCACCTTCCCACTCAGTGGAAAGATGCCTTCTTTAGAGTGCAATTGGTTTATTTCCTATTTACTTTTCAGATCCAGTGATTTGTAAGAACTCTTTTCCCTATACCGGAAGGCTGTTGTTCAAGGCTTCCTAAGGAAAATCTACAAACACCTGATGACAGCAGGGGAACTACTGCTGGTAAGTTGCGCACGCGCGCGCACACACACACACACACACACACACACACGCGCACACACACACACACACAGGATGGAGGGAAAGTTCGTGAATGGAAGGGAGGGTGTCAAAGTGTCTTTTGTTTGGTGAAAAGCAGGCATAGGGTTATGATATAAACAGGCAGAAGGTTGCTGTATCTCGTTTTCTTGTCCTGTTTCATTTTGTGGGAGAGAGCAAGCAGATAAGGATGGCTGACCAGGGGTGACCTCTCTGGGCAGAGGGGAACTGCTCAGCAGCAAGATGCAGCAAGAAGCATTCTAAAGGCTCATAGGTTTTGGGCCCAGTGTCTGGGGGTCACACCCGGGCTCCAAGAAGGAAAGGACTGAGTATGATAACTGGCACAAATGAAGTAAACAAGGGCACACTGGTACTGAATTTTTAATTCTAATTTGTTTTTCAGGTTGCTATACAGAATTACTATTAAGCACATTATGGCTTAAAGTTGCTTGAAGTTTAACCTGATACAACCATTTTTGCCTCAGCTCCTTCTGGGGTTGAGTTAATGTACAAATACTATTTTAAAAATTAAATTAGAACAAAAGACACGGGAACTCACAATTCTATACATTTTGGATAAAGCTACGTTAAGAGCCAGTAAATTTATATAAAAGCTAACTGTACTGTGAAGGTATGCACGCAAAGATCACGCACCCTTCCATCATCCTTCTCATACTGCCTGAATTACTTCCCTACAAAGAAGATTTAAGCATGACGCTCCTCTGCTTAAAGATTCTACTGGCTCCTGCTGCCTCCTGGATAGAACCCAACCTGTCTCTTCCCGAGTCACCCCACCTGGCCTGCCAATTCCTTGAAGCTCAACTCTGACACACAACTGTCACACCATTAGTGACAGCTGCGTTTATAAGTTTCAAGGTGAGAATTTCAAAGCAAAATTGATTGCAGCTGAAAGACAAAAGTTTGGTTGACATTTTTCTGGTGGACCACTAACTAGTTCATGACTCTAAACTTTTCTTCTCCCAAGGCAGAACGCTTTCCCTTAACAGTAAGTCCTTAAAAAATAGGACGGCTTTCTGGACACCTTCTATCCCCTGAATTTCTGAAAACGACAGACTCCCAGCCCCTACCTGAGACCGATTTCATCAGAATCTCAGGTGGGAGGTTCTCCACGATGACAACTACTGGTGATTCTGGTTGGGATCCTAGGCTAAGAATCATGGATGATTTGTCAGTTCTAACACTGTGATCAAATTTATACAATTATGAAGCACAAAATTCTCTGTTACCTTTTGTATCTCAGGATGAAAAATTTCCCTGGGGCCTTTCTCGAATTTGTCCAGATTCATGGCACTGAAATAGAACGGACAGAGTGAGCTGCAGTGTGGTGGAAACTTAACGCAGAGCCAGTCTCAGGTCCTCAGAAAAACTAAGTATTATCTCCTAGAAAATTGTAGCTGGATTCTCTGAAGGGCCACAGCAGGTACAAACCAACATGGAGCGATCAGTGAAGGAACATACACGAGTAACCAATGGTGGTGGCTGTACCCTGAGCACACTCACAGAGTAGGAGAGGGAGGGGGGAATTAAGAGCATCTGCTTCAGGAGACCTTGACTAATCTCCATGATTTTGACTTTCATTTACCAAAAAAGTGACTCATTGACTTTTACATAGCAATTAATGATAAAATGAAATGTAATTAAGATGACCTGACATCTTTCTTCCTTTGGCAATCCCTCTCCCACTTAGGGCAAAAGGCTGTTCTTAACAGGATTGTTCTTTTATGTTTTGCTTTGGACAAGCAACGTGAATTTCCTTGAGCTAAGTTCCTCTAGAGGTAAAACAAGGAAATTGGACTAGATGATCTCTAAGGCCCCTTTTAGCAAGATCCTCATATTTGTAAATGAAAGGTAAAAATAATAGCTAATATTTACAGAGTACTTACTATATGCCAGGCACCTTGCTAAAGGCTTTACATAGATTATCTCATTTAATCTCTATGAGGCAAGTACTATTTTATCCCCACTTTAAGGATGAGGAAACTGAGGCTCAGAAGTTAAGCAACCAGTTGAGGATAACAAGGCTGTGAAGTAGTGGAGCCATGATTTGAACTCAGGCTTATCTGACTCCATAGTATTTATATTTTAATTTTCTCTTAAGTTTCCAAGTTCATGATTGTAACAGAGATAAAATCTTTTCTTCGATTGGCAGCAACTGTAGAAGCTTTAATCTTGGCATCTTTAAAAATACTCTCCTGCTGCAGCTTGCTCTGGCTATGAGTGGAGGACTGAAAAGTGAAGGCCTACTCAGAGAACTAAATGAAATTACAACTCAGTGAAGTCCCTGGTCTTTAAATATACAGAAGAAAGGAGCTGGAGTAACTTCTCTTTAGAAGAAGAAGAAGAAAAGGATTCACAGAAATTTAAGCCAAGATAATTCAAAGTATTACTCTCAAAGCAAGTTAAGATTTAGAAGCAGCAAGATACTTCTGTGTGCAACAAAAAGGTTAACCTCTCCACTGATGTCCTCTTAGCTCAGGCTTCAGACTGGCCGGGAGAAAAATCAGGGGGCCTAGAGCAGTGGAGAGAAGGTCTGTAATTTGAAGATGAAGTGAAGCTTGAACATGAGATATACAATTTTTTGCTTCTTAATCTTTCATCGGCCAATTGTAATCCCTAACTGACTGTCAAGTTTTTTTTTTTTGCTTAATAAGTAAGTATTTATTGGGTTAATGAATAAAGAGTGGGTGCTTGATATATCACCTAGGAATTAATGAATAAATGAATAAATGAAATAGTTCATACTACTTCATTTTCCAAAGATAGAATGTGCCAATTTTCATCCTCCCCTCCAATTTGTTTTGCCATCTTGGACAGATATCTTTTTATGACCCATTAATCAGCCTTCTTAAATAGAAGATAGAGATACCATTTAACTCTTTCTTTCTGACTGGGTCACTGATATAAACCTAAGTCCTTGCAAATGATATCTTCAGACTTTATCAAAGCTTATGTTGGCTTTGCCTCCAGTAAGTTTTGTGCTGTTTTATCATTTATCTCTACCTTCACTCACTGCTTTCTTTTTTTTTTTTTTTTTAATTATTTTTTTGGGGCAGTCAAGTTTGTCACTCTTAGACATTCTGGCAAGTACGAGTCATGGGCGGCAACATCGAAAAACATCACCTCCTGCCACCACCTAGTTGCAGGTAAATAGAGACTAAATCACCAGACCACCGGGATAAGCTCTCAGAATCACACAGGATGGCATTAGTGGTTGACAGCCCAAGCCCCGGAGTCACACGAACCCAGGTTTAAGTCCCAGCTCTGTGGTTTACCAGCTGTGAGATCTTTGTCAAATCCTTTCATCTCTCTGAGGCTCTGATTCCTCCTATGTGGAGTGGCAGTAATAACTGATCTACTTTACGGAGCTGGTTTAAAGATTTCCTAAGAGAAGGCTTGTAAAGCATTTAGCACAGCGCCTGACAAACAGAAGCTACTGTTACAATGATGTAATATCTTAGCTGGTGACAAAGCAACAGGCCAACCTGAGTGGTGGCATTGCCGAGGGAGGCTGCCACCCGACACTGGGGAGAGATGAGAGGGAGGTGGAAAGGTGGGGGCACGAGAGGAAGCTGAACACCAAGCAGCAAGCAGTTCCTTCCATTTATTTAACTTTCTGTTTGGTGAAGAAGAAGCACGTTCCTCTCTGAGAAGCATTTGCTGACATCTGAGTTTCTATTTCAAACCAGAAAAATGAAAGGAAAAAAATGTCTTGATTTTCTTTACAAAACCAAAGTATTTGCATGTGTGCAGGAAAAAAGAAGCAGGCAACACGTGCAGGACGGAGATGCTTGAGAGCAAAGCTCAGAACCAGCCGGACTAGACTTGGGCTTCAGTCCTACTACATACAACCTATGTGATCTTGGCTTTGTCCTTCTGGGTCTCTATTTCCTCATCTATAAAATGGGGAGAATAACACTATCTGTCCTATAGGGTTTCTGTGAGGATTCAATGAGGTAATGCATGTTGAGTGCTTAGCAAAATGTCAAGTATAACGCCAAGGCCCAAGGAAATAGCACGCTGGCATCAGAATGATCAGAGGAAGAAACCCACTCATGGGTGCCTGGTGTTGGGTTTCTGCTCATTTGTACTCACCTTAAGATGGACTTCACAGAGAGTGTTTTTGTGGGGCTGTAGGGAAGGCATATTTTCTGGGTACCCTGAAAGTCAAAACAGCAAAGCAGTGAGAAGTTGGTAATTTCCATCTCTGAGAGAGCCTTACCTCGTTATTTAAAAGAAACCCACATCCACTATTTCCCATTTTTCTTCAAGGGGCACGTATATGAAGAAATGCATTCTATGTTGGAAAAACTCTTGGGCTCAACAGCATGTTCCACCCTCCCCCCCCACCCCCACCTGGCATTTACACTTTAAATGTTACTCTACAGCGTCTGGACTGCTGGGTCCCGGTGTCTCAGGTGCTGTGATGAGCAGATGAGCCATCTGAACCACAGGAGAAGGGGGTTTGGACTCTGAGCCAAGAACTGGATCAGCCTCAGAAATCAGAAGAAGAAAACAGTCTCCACATGTTCAATGGAACCCAAGTGTGATATCTCCAGGTCAAAGACTTTTTAAACTAGAAATCACCCGACTCTTTCAGAGAAGTTTTCATAATGTGTACTTTTATATTTGTCTGTTTACTTATTTAAAGATTGTTTCTTCCTCTCTGAATGAGTACCCACTGTGACCAACTCATTGGAAGTAATCAATACGGGCTGAACGAAAGGGAATGAAGGAAGGATTGCCCGATGTCCCAGTCCCACGTCTACACACCCAGGACAGATGAGGGCTAGTCTCTTTATAATCTCCAAAAAAGAGATGATACAGATTTATAATTCGCAAAGGATTTATACTACATTGTTAGAGATTATGAAGTAGTCCACACATAAAATTCCCCTTCCAACTTTCACTAATAACACTGGCAGCACAAACAGCTAGAGAAGGGTAAGGACATTCCTTTTAGGAATCAGGCAAAGAAATAAATATAAGTTTGCTTGTGTTTTGGGGACGCGTCTGCAAACTCATGTGTTTGAGCCTTGGACAATGGCACAGGAGGAGAGTTTCTCAACCTTTTCAAGCCCATGATCTCTTTCAGCAAACTAAACTTTCACACCCTTGGTCCTGGAGAACCAGGTATTCTCACCCCTACCCCAGGCTGGGGACGAGTATGCCTTTCCAGTTGTGTCAGAAGCTGCACTAGGTAGGGCCCTTCTTATGGATTCTCTACTAGCCAAGGAAATTAGGTTGAGGTTTTGTTTGTTTGTTTGTTTGTTTTGTAGTTTGCATTACAGAGATTTAAAAAATTCTAAATATAGAGAAATATTATGATAGGAACATGCATTTTCAAATGCCACATGACCCACCTCTTGAAACCTGAGTTAGTCCCGTGGCCTTGCTTTTTCACTGGCCCCAGCTTATCTCACACTGTGGTCACCTGTGTGGGATGCCAACCCATCTAGATCAGGGTCTTGAATCTGACCTTCCTGTTCAACATCTACCTTGTCTACCTTCTCTTCTCACAAAACACACCAGAGGCAGCTTTGTAAGAGAAGCCCGGGGCAGCCTTGGGGGGAATGTATGGAATAGGAGGGGGAGGATCCAGCCCTGCCTGGGTGCTGGTAACATCGTCATGAGCTGCCGACACAGATGTGAAACCCTGGGCTCATGGGATTGTGCGTCTGTATTTTTCTTCACCATGAAGGAGTAAATCTATTCCTCGCCATCATCTTTCTTTTCTGGCTTTCCAGGGTCGCTCTCCAAGGAAAAAACACCTTCCAGTTCTCTGTTTTCATTGGAACCAACAAATGCACAGGGAAAGTCAAGTACAAGTGCATATCAGGCAACACTAAGTGAGCAGAGCAGGATACAGAATTGCATGTCAACATTACTCCATTTATGCAGCTGGTGTATGTGTGTGTGTGTGTGTGTGTGTGTGTGTGTGTTTACAGACAGATGTTGAGAAGGGTGCTGCAGTGATTATCTCTGAGTAGCTGGATTTTGATACTTTTTTTTTTGAGAGTCATTTTCTTTTTTTAAAAGAATATTTATTTATTTATTTATTTATTATTTATTTTGGCTGTGCCGGGTCTTAGTTGAGGCACTCGGGATCTGTGTTGCGGCATGCGGGATCTTTAGTTGTAGCCTGTGGGATCTAGTTCCCTGGCCCCTGCTTTGGGAGCACAGAGTCTAACCCACTGGACCACCAGGGAAGTCCTATCCTCTTCTTTTCTTTTTTAACTTGCTGTATTGTCTGGATGGAATTTTTACATGTGTGAATCATTTTTTTTTCCCCTATGGGTTTAGAAGGAACACAGCCAGAGATGTGCAAGACAGTTTCAAGCAGGGTTTACACATTTAGGTGTTTCTCATTTATTTATTTATTTATTTATTTATTTAGTTAGTTAGTTAGTTAGTTAGTTATTGGCTGCATTGGGTCTCCGTTGCTGCACATGGGCTTTTTCTAATTGCAGGGATGGGGGGGCGCTACTCTTCATTGTGATGTGTGGGCTCCTCATTGTGGTGGCTTCTCTTCTTGTGGCACGCAGGCTCAATAGTTGTGGCTCACAGGCTTAGCGGCTCCAAAGCATGCAGGATCTTCTTGGGGCAGGGATCGAATCCATGTCCCCTGCATTGGCAGGCGGATTCTTAACCACTGCGCCACGAAGGAAGTCCCTACATTTAGCTGTTTCTGTTTAATAAGAGGACGTGAGCTCACGGGGCAGGGGCGGGGGGTGAGGGGAGGCAGGGAGTGCTGAGTCACCTGCGTTGTTGGATTTCCCACAGACTCCAGTGCTGGTTTCGGGCCAACAGGGGCTCGATAACGGACCCTGATGCCAATGTTCTGCTTTGATATATTCAGCTCCTCATTGCCCTTCAGTGGGCAGCAAACACCTACCCAGCCCTGCACGTGATTTAGGGCCAAGAGAGGAAGCTCTGGATTTGGGCACCGGCACTTCTCAGAAGAAGGGGACTAATGCTCCTTCTGCCCACCCCATGTTGCCTCCACCGTGGTCCTGGGTCTCAACCCCACCTCCCTGACTTCTCTCACCAACCAAAAATCATCCCCAGAAGGCCCCTGTTTCTCTTGCATTTCCTGTTCCTTCTGTCCCCCCGCTCCTCCCCCGATCTCTGTGTGGCTGGTTCCCTTTCATCCTGCGGTCTCTTTAAATGTCACCTCCTCAGGAAGTGTTCCCTGGACTAGCTCACTAGCAGGCCATCCTGTTTGCTCTCTGTCTTCATTTCCTTCAGAGTGCTTATCACAATTTATAATGTAATACGGACAATATCTTTGGAAATTTAAAAAAGCAAAACTTTCCCTTGCATTTGCCCTACTCTTCCTCCCCCAGTACCTGGCAACCATCCCAGGTGAGGAGGTGAAGTGACTGTTTTCTGAAGGAAGAAGATAGGACTGAGAAAATCTCTTCCAGGAGGAGGTAGCAGAAGAGCGCCACGGACTGCCTGCCTTGGTGGAAGGAAGGAAGAGGGGAGGTAGGAAAGCTGAGGGGTTAGGCGCTGGGGCCCTCGATGCCTCCATTCCGAGGACAGGCCTCGATGGGGGTGGGGGTGGGGAAGCTGCAAGCACATCAAGATAAGACCTGGAGGCACCTGGACTAGAGGCTCACTTCCCAGGCATGACCTTCCGGAGGATTCCTGAAGTCCAGGTAGAACCTGTTTGAACAGGATGAGGGGCAGTAACTAGCTACTGTCCCTCATCTTGGATGGTCAGAAAGATTAGAGACCGGAGCCTAAGGCAATGCTCCTGCCTCCTCCCATCTGACCCAGGGCTGAGAGGGTACAGCGCTTCCGAGAGGCTCAGCAACCGGCAGAGACCTGGGATCAGGTCAGAGGGTTCACGTGTGCAGTGACTTCACTACAGGAAGCAAATGGCCGGAACCATGGACTTCAGGGACAGGTGTTCTCCAATGACCCCCTCAAAAGCCGGAGGAGACCAGTTACACCTCAATGGTTGCTCCTCCACAACAGAAACCAGAAAGAACCCAGAGGGCCCCGTGTGGATCCCAGGTCCTCTTCTCCCACCACTATGAGGCCTCAGAAACTCTCTCTTCATGCACCCAGACATTAACTTCAAGAGCAACAGGGTTAGGGGACAGAAATTGGAAAGGCTGATTATTTGTCCAAAAGAGGCAGAGTCATCCAAAGAGAATATTTAAGCCAGAAGAGACTGGAATCCTGTTATAGGCAAACATAAAATTAATAAGTAAAAAAAATGGAGGGGGGCAGAAAAGAGCCTTCCTGGTGCAGAAGATAAGAGGCTTCAGATGAAGGCACCAGCACTTCTCAGTAGGTGACTAAGGAGAAGAGACGATCATGCACTTGGGGAAAACTGGCACCTGTTTTCCAGTGTTATCTTCTAAAAGTGACACTTACACTTGCCTCAGGAATAGCCATGCTGATGGCAAGACTAACCCAGACTGCAGTGGCATCGGGGGAGGGGTTAGGCCAAAACTTCTCTGCAGAAAATAATTCACAAGTAAGAGCTAACTATTTTATATCACATTTTTACCTTAAACCTGCTTAAAGAAAGAAAAATTTCTACAGTTTATTGTATGTCAATTATATCTCAATGAAACTGTCTTTAAAAGGAAAAAAAAGAATAAAATAATGAGATTAAAAAAAGAAAAATTTCTGAAACATAACATAAAAGTTTATATAAATAGAGGCAGTAGAGCACACTGGTTAAGCTGGACTTCAATTCATTAGTTATTAATCATTTCATGAATTCATTCAACAGATATTTATCGAGCTCCTTCTATGTGCCAGGCACTGGGCTTGCTGGTGGGGAGACTGACGACAAAGCAGTTTTGTCCCCTCCTTTCATGGAGCTCACAGTATAGAGAGAGAGACTGCATGAGTCAAAGAATTACATATAGAATTAATTATGTGTGGTGATGACAGCTCAGCATGCAGTCCTGAGCTCTGGCCGGCCTGCCACTTAATGGCATGTGGACTCATTTCCGCTCCCTAGTCTGTAATAACACCTATGCGTTTGGAGGACTCACCTGGCATATAGTAAGTTCTCAATAAATATTAGATTTGATTGTTATTACTGGTACTATTTTTAATCATCATAAAAAGTCCCTAGCCACAGTTTATTCTGTAGTGGTTCCTGGAAATTCTTTCTGGGCTTTTTGAAGTTGCCACTTTATTGCTATATATGTATGCATGCACGCAAATGTGTGTGTGTGTGTATAAAAAATTACTGTTCTTTTAAGTTTCTGTGCTATTTCTTTTCGAAAAATATCTACATAGCAATTTGATACACTATGTGGCTGACATAAAAATCAGCATGCAATTATTTAAATACTGGATTTCAACAAATGTACCCATCAAGTGGGACCACCAAATAATAGAACTAACATTTTCTAAGTGTGGTTTGTTTTATTGCTGTTTAAATTATACACTGTACTCACCAATTCAAGAATAAAATGTTTTATCCTTTAGGC